>NC_047513.1:28505703-29185013 GCF_902827115.2 Pseudochaenichthys georgianus | reverse complement strand
TTGAAATATGAACCAAAAGTTAATCAAACATGTTTTAAATAAAAAGCACAGATGGACAGAAGGTGTAAACACTATTAAATGTATAAGTAAACACATTTAGTCAAATAACGTGACAGACTAGGCCTGTGCAGGTGGTATCAGCTATGGTATCAGCTCCTCCATCAGGCCTGGTCCTCCTTGCTGATGAAAGACCCTCAGTCCTCTCCAAACCAACAGACAGGACGTCCATCACACAGAGGTTTCTACCTGAAGTCTCTGCAGCCCTCTGGCACCACGCTGTCTCAATCATCCGTCCACACTGAATATGAGAGGGGAAAATGAAAATAATAAATGCTTTAGACAATAAGAAATATAAAGTTAACTGTTGAGTTACTCAGTTTTTTTAGATTATCAATACTATTACTGTATAACTAATATCTCAGGTTAGAGGCACATTCAAATAAGATTGGTCTTAAATACATTTGTCTTTTGAATTGTTTGTCTAAAGTCAAGGGATCTAGAACCGGTACTTGTAGTTTTAATGATATAGTCTGGTATTATGCTGTTTGGAGGAGGCATCACAGGTAAGAGTACTAACTAGCTACCATCACATGTACCTTAGCTTGACTTAAATGTATAAACGTATAATTAAGTGAAATCAAAATATAAATAACTAACGTCATGCAAACATATTAATATTTGCTTGATTCCAGAGTTGAATTTAGCACAATTGCATACAAACGTGAAAGGGATTTTAAGATTCTGAAGTCTTCGTTCTAAATAGAAAATAGCATGGATAATTTACAAAGACCTTAAAAACACAGCAGGAGCCCAAGACAATTATAAAACTTGTCATTATTTCAGTACAGTTCAATTGGTTTTATTTTCATAAACAGTTATCAAACCCTTAGTGTCAAAGCAGTAGGCTATAATATATGAATTACTGCTGTATAGACGACAACCACTACTTGTTTAGCTAGCATAACTCAACAAAGCTAGCGTTAGCTGGCTAACTGACGTTATTTTGCCGCTAACTGCACGATATAAAACGGTGGTCTTCAAAGCGGATTTAATCCTCAATCACAATAATAATATTCAAAGTAAAGGGCAAAACTTACCGTTGATTGACGCGCCATGTCAGCGGACTGGTAGCGACACGAACCGTTAGCGAACCGTTAGCCCCGCAGTCATCCGGTTCGACCTGACTGTGGCTGTGACTGACCCAAGCCTTGTTGTTCGGATAGCTCCGCCCCTTCGCTCCAACCCCTCTCCCCCCCCCACATCTACAGGTGAAAATTACTTTTGCGACACATTTATCGCAAGAAGTGTAGCAAAAGTCAAGACCGCAGGTTCGTCGATTTATACTGCCACAGAGCAGTTGTAATGACTGATTTGAGAGGTTGTAATAACCAAGTTGCAGTTGTAATGGAAAATATATTTTAAAAATATGTATTTTTCTGCAAGTGAACCTTTCATCACTAAGTTCATTTTTTTCCTACAAGCTACAAAACCTTTTTTTTTCTTCTGTGACTTCAAATTTGGTTCACAGTTACGTGGATATTTTTTACAAGTGTAAATTTGGTTCACAGTTACGTGGATATTATATACAAGTGTACATTTGGTTCACAGTTATGTGGATATTTTATACAAGTGTAAATGTATGCACACAAGCTCAGATTTCTTTTCTGCAAGTGCTCACATCAGGTGTTACACGCTCTCGCATTTTGCACCATATCTACCTTCATAAAAAGGACATCTTACAGCATCATTACAGGGATTACAATTTCACTATTCACATGAACAGGTACCAACAGCTTCCGATTGAGATTGATCCAACCAAGCTTTAAAAACATTTAGTGGCACCAGATTGCTCAGTTTCCATTTCAATTGCAGTCTATTCCAAGACAGAGGAGCTGCACATCTAAATGCTATCTTCCCTAAGACAGTCCTAGCAGTTGGCACATTTAATAAAACTACAGCATGCGATCTCAGGCAGTAGCCACTTACAATTCGCCGTGAGATCAGGGAGCAGATGTAGGATGGAAGTTTCCCTAACATGGCTTTATATATAACAATTTACCAGTGACTGAGCCTCCGTACAGTTAGCGAAGGCAAACCAGCCCTTGCATACAGGGTACAGTGATGGGTTAATGCTTTACAGTTTGTCACAAATCTCAGTGCACTGTGATACGCAGCATCTAACTTGACGAGGCAATTGGCAGGTGCATTCATATACATCAAATCACCATAGTCCAGGAAGGCTTGTCAGGAACGTCAACATCGCTATGACGTGCTGATTGGCTGTGGGTAGGCCAGACGTGCATGTGGGTGGGGCCACGCCACTGCCCCAGTCACGTGACTTCGTTTACAATCTGACAGCTGAAAAGCAAAGGAAAGCCCTCCGAGTCCGGTCCGGCCTCATATGGCTATGGTGATCATGTGCCTGCCTGGCTTTGGTGGCCAATCCTCGGGTCAATCTGTCCCCGGAAATGTCCCGTTTTTAAATATGCTTTTATTGATTTTGAGTTTTCTCATGGCAGTTATAGTATAGGGGACAAACCAGGGGACTTTACTTCCTCTTGACACCGTCGGTTATTTCCAAAAAAAACACCTAAATATACTTGTTATTGTGCTTCTGTCTTTCTGTGTCTTTTCATCTGCTCCGTAAACTCCCTCACCGCTCTCTCTCTTTTCTTGATCGCCCTCTCTCACATACGGGAGAACACTTCACTGTCCCGCTCCATTGTAGGATTTCTGCCATGTCTCAACTTAAGTTTGACCATCTCTGTTATTAAGTTATGGAATACTAAATACATAAGTAATTAGATACCTTACCGTCACTGCGCTCATAAAGAATGATAAGGATAAGAATAAGAATAATGCGTATTGAACTGGTTTAATCAATTAGTGAGTTTATTTAAGGCACAGCCGTTATAATGGTCAAACTACATTAAAACAGAATTGTCCGCATTTTGTCTTTAATAGTTACCAACATTAGATATGAGATATGGACCGCAAAACAAAAAATGTCCCTGGTTTTCATTTTTTTATAAAAAGTTCTTACGTTTTCGGGGGGGTGGGGGGGGAGGCCCTTTTTCTAGTTTAGAGTAATAGCCCCTCCAAATGTCTGTGCACGTCCCTGAGTATTAGTAACATTTATCAACAAACATTTTGGTACTAAGCAGATCAAATGATCACCTGGGGGTCCTAGGCACTTAATATAAAACGTGAATATCGAAGCTCCTCATGTATTAAAATCAAAACCAAAATAAAGGCTAACTATAACTACTGCTGTTGAATAAAACACCCAGAGGGAAACCGTGTAAAGTGACACCTTGATTTTTTTGTTTACATTTTAAAAGGTTAAAACTATTTCTTTAAATAGTTTTTTTTAAAACACTTTTTTAGAAATGGTTTTTTCGTTGCATTTATCAAATAATACATTTAAATATGCAACCCAGTCTCACGGCATTTCGTGTTATAGTCACAAAATTAATTTAATCTATTGATTCGTGTTCACCAACACGATTTTGCATTTTTTTCGTGTCACACAGAACGATTTTAAAAGCAATGTATTTCTATTTTGTCCGGTCGGGTCTTGGAATACCAGAAGCTGTGTCGTTCATAAAAACATTTTCTTCCTCAATATCTTACCCTAAACCTAACCCTTTTATTTTAAATTGTATAATGTTGGGGTTTTTTTGCCGTCCGCGAGGAAAAGAAATGGAGCTCAGAGCCTCAGAATACTGAAATCTGTATTTTATACAACTGTCATCCTTTTTTCCTTCTAATTTGTTATTATTTGGTGCAGGCACGAGACATATACCAATAGAAATACATTGCTTTAAAAATTGTTCTGTGTGACACAAACAAAATGGCGAAATTGTGTTGGTGAACACGAATCAATTTCGTGACTATAACACGAAATGCCTTGAGACTGCGTTGAAATATGTTGACAAATCTCCATGTATCAATATTTCGATTAAAAGAAGGGCTGGTCTCACCACCATCATTTATTTTTTCATTGATAATGAGAATAATAAGGCAAAAGATGACCAATCCTTGATACATCGTAATTGCAATATCAGTCAAAATAATCGCGATTACTTGTTTTTTCCAAATTGTGCGCCGTAGTTCCAGTCACATTAGGATAATTATTCCATATGCAAATATAACATATTTAAATTTGGACTTGAAATCCTTCACTTCTGGAGACAGTTATGTTTGTGTGAGCTGAGAGGGGCGGACAGCTAAAGCCAGAACACAAACAGAAGTCACAGAAGAGTTGTGGCATGGCGTGCTGAGCGATAATCTACAGAAGAAGCAGAGAGAGACTCAGTTCTTCTCACTCTCACTGCCCTGTGCTTTCACTTTCTTTGCTGGGTGGCAGATGAAAGGTCTCTGTGCTATCTGGCGCTCGTTTGATTTCTCTGTGTCATTCAAATGGAAAGGAAAGGGAGTCAGTTGGTATGCACACAGTGAATAGTAATACCCCATCACTATTCATTGTACACCCACTCCAGTCTTAACTTGCTTTAGTCAGTGTGTTCATGCCTTCTGAAAAGCTAAGGTAGCAGCGTACAGCAGGGGCCTCAGCGTGATGAGTTATTTCATTATCCTAACACAAGACTAAATATTGTCTTATATGTGGGATTACATTTATATATTCAGTTTAATATGTAATATTCCATCTATCACATACTTATGTATATTAGTTATATCTTGTTATTGTTCATTTGTAAATTCAACATGTATATTTTCTACTTTCTTGTTTATATCTTTTAATTTTTCTTGTACAATGCCATGTCTTTTTATGCTGATGCAACACAACAAATTCCCAAATTGAGATGAATAAAGTACTATCTTATCTTATCTCATCGTAATATCCTAAGTGTTGTTCGTTTTCCTGGTTTTGAGAGTAAAGTGATGGATTTTTCTGAATTTACCAGATAATTCAAGCTGAGAGGACATTATGCTCATGTTCAGGTTCATATAAGTGTCTGTGACATGTTTCATGATTTAATGTTAGAAAAGCTCTTTATTTTTCTCACACTGCCTTAGCTGCAGCACTTCTTTTCACCCTCTGTCTGAAACCAGAGTCCAGTCTGCTCTGATTGGTTAGCTGTCCGGCTCTGTTTTGATTTGTCATCACTTAAAGATCCGTGCGGCAAACAGGCATTTATGACACTTTGCATGTAAGGTTATAAGAGATTCTGTGCAACAGTAGAAGTGTATCCACCAGTAGAGATTTGCCAATAGTGTCTCCTATGTGTATGTGGTAGCTTTATCTCGTTGTTCTCACCAAATACTCCTGATTTCAGCGCCACGGCTTCCACAGATGAAATATTTGTATATATTTATTGTCAAAGCATTTAATTTGTTCATTGCTATCGGGATGTTAAGAGCATTCCATGGAATATAACAAAAAGTGTTTCTGAAGTGAATTACCTACCCTACCTTTAAGACAGGCTGGAATTTAGTTGTGGAAATAAGTGTTCTCAGTCAGACCGTAAAGCATATTTTTACCCGGATTCTCTTTAAAAATCACACCATTATTATTTAATACGTTTTTTAAATGATAAAGGGATTTAGATAAAAAAAGGATCAGACCTTTAAATATCGTGAGTTTTATCACAATCTCAATATCAGTCAAAATATCGTCTTTTATTGCCACACTTTGAAGCCCTGTTCGGGACATGTAGTACTTTTTAAACCATGGTATTTCTGTGCTTTAGTAAAGGATCTGAGTTCTGCCTCTCCCTCTGAGTGATTTCAGTCAATACCTCCAGATACATACCATTACACCTCTGCATTGATTATTTAACTGGAGCTATTTCATGGACCTTACACAATGAAGCAGCGTCATGTTTGAACAGTTGAAACGTTCCTCAGTGCTAATGGCCTCAAAAAAGAAAATGGTAAAAGCCCCATAGTTCTCTCCTCTGTCTCTGCTGGGGAAAAGCCATGGAACCAATTCGCTACAGATGGAAAATCAATAGTCAATCACAATAGCAAACACCTGTATTAGTGTACTTGTATTCAATGCTCAGGACAAATGCTTCTGTTCGGATTAAAATAAACCATTTTTCTTTTTTATTACAACAGCATTCAAACAAGACATTAGGCGCTTGCACACCGGAGTAACCAAAAGGATCTGGAACTTGTCCCTAGTTCGCGCGAAGCTTTTCACCCCCAGATAGTTCCTGCTAGAGAGGTAGTACTTTCCTGAGGGAGGAAATGGGTTCGTGGGTGTGTCGGCCACACTAATAATTTCTGATTGGCTGGGAGAATTGCAAACCACGCCCCGTAAAACTCCGAAAAGTTTTGTGAACCCAAAGAAGGCGGTTTCATTTGCCTAACGGCCCGTCCACACAGCGGCGTGCGCTGACGCTTGCCGGCTGGCGTGTCTGAAACTCGACCAACAACCAATCACATGAATCTCCCGCCCCTGACACACAAGCAGCGGTTTGATTGGCTAGAGCTTGTACTGGCATATGATTCGATTGGCTGACGCGTCTGCCGAGGCGTCAAAAGTTGAACATTGCTCAACTTTTGCAGCGAGCCACGCCAGCTACGCTCGCGTCGCTTCCCACGATGCGTTTCGGCTAAAGTGACATCACCCATTCAAGTGAATGGTGAAGCGTCAACGCACACCGCTGTGTGGACGGGCCGTATCCTCCCTGCAGGGATTTATTCCAGTGAGAACGCGATCTACTAGGACCGTTCGATGGACTAAAGAGTCGGGGGGGAACAAGTACCGGCTACTTGGTGTGGAAGTGGCTAAAGTAAGTTAATTTAAAAACAATTATAAATAAACATTACATTGGACTTTAAATGCATTTTTTCAACATATTAGTTTAACAACATGTAGGCTGTTGTTATTATTTGTATTACTTGTTTCATTTTTCATTTTTTTCATGTAAAAAAACTGCTTTCGGATTTAAGGCATACAACTAAAAAACATTTGTTGTTTTGATTACATTTACTTAATTTATCCCAAATTAGGAAATCATTTTATAAACAGCCGCATGTTAGAAAAGCATTGCACATGAGTTCAATAATATAATAGAAAATAACATATACAGTTATTAAACTATACACATTATACAGGTGTGCAAAGTAGTTGCAGTATTAATTGAAATGAATGAGGGACATTGTGAGGGTTATTTATATATTTATTACATTAAGACTTTATACTGTGTGTGTGTAATGCACACCTTCAAAGTAATGGACGTGGAGGAATCGCGGTGAACAAACAGCAGGAATCTTTGAACACAGGAATATGATCAATGGTTTCTGTTGCTTTTATGCCGGCTTGATTAAACCGGCATATGGCTGAAGGCTTCACTTTGAAACTGTGGACTTTGGGTTAGCATGGAGATAAAAGGAGGAAGAAAAAGCACAGGAACTATTGTTGGCTTCTCACAGCATGGTGCGCACTGACCCTGCATCTGTGTGCAGCAAGGACCAGTTAACCCTTTATATTTTAGTTTATTTCTCAATTTACAAAGAGCAACAATAGAAGTATTGAACAAGTTAGCTTACTGACTGTAGAAGCTAACAGACTGACTTGTTTTTTATTCCTCCTCTTTGTCCTCTGTAATCTCTCCCCTTGGTTACGATGTTTTTTCTGAAATGGAAATATTCTAGTGCCAAACTCTAGATCCCTTTGTTTATTACTTAATGTACATTGCTTTACATTTTTTTTAAATAATAATATTATTTTAATTGAATACTTAATAATATTGTATTATTATTATTATTATTATTATTATTATTATTATTATTATTGTATTTCCATTAATATTATTATGAATAATATTATTTATTTAATTTTTTCTTCAGAATTTAAATTTATTATTATTATTATTAATATTATTATTGTTATGATTATATTAATATTATTATTAATTATATATATATTAGGGCTGCCAAACGATTAACATTTTTAATCAGATTAATCACAGTTTAAAAATTAATTAATCATGATTAATCACCATTCGAACTATGTCCAAAATATGCCATTATTCATGTATATTGTGGGAATGGAAAGATAAATGAAAGAAGGCGGATATATCCATTTAACATACAGTATCTATGTTTATTATAACATTTTTCTGCATGTCAAAATGAAAGACAGCCCACACACCTATCACTCATCAAACCGTGTGGTCTTAATTCATTACGTGTTGATTTCTATCAACGGGGGAGTACTTCAGGAAAGTCGACAGAGGGGGGGGGGAGATCAGCTGTTTTAGCGCAGTTCTCCAGTGAAGGGGGGAGTCTCCCTCCGCAGCCGGTTGGCGTAGTTTTGGCACAGTTCCGTTGTACAGACCGACGTTAACAGCAGCCCTGTCTGTGCACACGGAGACCGACTCTGTCGTCCGGTGATCTAACCGCCTTCTGGAAAAGCTTCACAAGTACGTCGGTACGCAAATGCGCTTTGTGACACAAGTGACGGTACGCATTTCAGATTACGCACATAACCTGCGTACCAGTTATGTGCACCCCTGTACCAGAGCCATATAATAGTAATAATATGGCTCTGCCCTGTACTACAGCAAGAGTATTCTCCGTCGGGACTTCCTGCAACAACACCACGCCGTTATCAAAGATGTTCTATTGAGAAGACGATCACTACGTGACAAAGTTTTTAAAAACCGTGGCTACTGAAATCAATCTTACTAACTGCTGTCTGTGCAATTTACTCCGCGCGAGTTGGCAGACTTTATTTTGCTTTAACATCATTTTTCATGGTGGAGCTAAGCCATTTCTTGGTATGGGTGTAGCCTACCCCAGCCATACCCTGGCGCTGCCTCTGGTGGCACGTATGGGGCGGGCCATTCTGCACATGCGTTAATGCGTTAAATATTTTAACGCAATTAATTCAAAAAACTGAATTACCGCCGTTAACACGATAATTTTGACAGCACTAATATATATATATATGTTTTTTATATATTCTGAATAATTTATTATTATTATTATTTATTAAGTTTGGACGTTTTTCTTAGCTTCTTTTAGTATGCAGTAAAAGCATTTTACTGGGACAGTTGTATTGAAGCATGCAGTAGTATGTCAGCTATCAGTGCATATGTATATTTTCTGTGTTATTGTGGTTTATGAGTAACGTTGGCACTCCTAAATACTTGATAGTACGATAAATTCAACATGGGTTCTGAGTGAGGCTGCAGTACCTGATGTAAGGAGCTCAAAGTGTTTCTCCTCCTGCAGAGGAACAGATAGATCACTACAGCAACCTTTTCCAGCCCTTGTGTCTGAGTGCTTTAATCTGCCTGGCTAAGGTTTTAGTCTGCAACTAGTAATGTAAATGCAGTCAAAATGCAGAGAGAAAAAGTTCTGGGGGGATCAGTCCTCAGTTTATCTTTTTATAGTTCCGTAAGATTAACATTGCATTCGGTAATTAAAATAGATTTGGGAGGGTAAATCAATGACTGCAAACTAATTGCCAGTTTTAGTGGATCAAAAGCCGCCTTAAGAGATCATACTGCAGAAACCACTAAGTAAAGTGTTGAGGGAAAGCGTGCATGTCAGTCAGTCTAATGATAGCAGAGACACCCAGCATTCAGCTCCGGGACATCAACCAGCACAGCATGATTACAGACAGCAGCACATTGGTTGATGAATAATGCCACAGTATGTTTTTTAACCTCACTCTGAAGTTTTTTCCACTGGTTTCTGCTTTAAATCCTTCATGGATGCACCACTATTAGCATAGCATTTGAGGTGGAGTGGGCTTTTGAGTTTGCCACTTAGTTGAGATGCAGTTATCATAACCTGGAGGAAAAGTTCCCCTCTACTCACCTTGGGAGAATGTATGGCATCAGAAAGCACTTCCCTGGATGAAGACTACCGTAATTTTCGGACTATAAGGCGCACCTGAATATAAGCCGCAGCAGCTAAATTGAATGATGTGTACATATATAAACCGCACTGGACTATAAGCCGCAGGTGTTTTAATGTTTAATTACCATATGTAAGCAGTCCAGCCTTTCGGAATCCGTTGGTGATCGTGGATGTTTTGACACTCCTCCACGCTGTCAGGATCCACTCGCAAACTTGAGCGAAAGTTGCTTTTCGCATGCGACCAGTTTTGGTGAATGATTTATCGCCGCTTGTCAGCCACGCCTCCCACTGAACGAAGGGTTTGTGCATGAAAACTTCCTTTGCACAAACTGTCTCGCTCTCGTAATGTCTGTCTGTCTTGCTCTCGTTCTCTCTCTCGTACCACTCTCGGTTCCACTTTTACTTTGGCGCGCAACCTGTCGCACTCTTTTCCGGCCTCCAGCTTTTCCTGCTGGAGCCCGCCGCTTAAAGGTGGGGGGCGCGGACCGGCCATAGAGCCCGTAGAGTTAAAGGTGGTGGACTGTAACCTGTAAAATCCATAGATTTAGGAGGTCCCCTAGTGGCCGTTAGCTGTAAAAATCCATAGATTAGCCGCACCGTTATATAAGCCGCAGGGTCGAAAAATGGGAAAAAAGGCGCGGCTTATAGTCCGAAAATTACGGTACTGCTGCAGTTGTTAAGAAAAGACAGACAACAAAGGATAGGCAAACTGGTGGCAATTGGAAAGGAATGCAACATTTGTTCGGTTTAGTTTTTTCTCATTTATCTTCTGAATAACCGACTGTGTTTCACATAAAAATGACAAATATATATATATTTATCAGTTATTTAGCCCTTCCTGAAGTTTGTTTTTCTATGAAATGAAGCAAAGGGGGTACTATGACGGCCCCTACACACGGCGGCGTGCGTTGCCGCTTCAACGCTTCTGCCCATTCACTTTGAATGGGGTGACGTCACGATTCGCCGAACTGCATTGTGGGACCAAAGCGTAGCTTCTCTCGAGGTGCTCGCTGCAAAAGTAGAGCAATGTTCTACTTTTGCCGCCTCGACGGAGGCGTCAGCCAATCAAATCCCTCGTATGTAAATCTGACAGTACAAGCAGTAGCCAATCAAACCGGGTGTATGTTGGGAGAAGCCAGACCGCAGTTATTTCCCATATGTCAACAAAAGGAGGAAAAAATGATCGTGGCGGTAGGGAACATACAGGGATACAAACCGGAGGAGCCAGGCATGGGGGGAGGTGGCAAAGACAGTGGGGGAAACTGGTAGGTTTTCGCCTGTTTGGGGAGTTTATATCCAGTGTATTTCGTTTGAATGGACCAGCTAGCAAGCAGAGACAGTATATTAGCCAGCATGGATGTAGCATGAATGCTTTGCTTTGTATGTCCGGGGGCGGGACATTCATGTGGTTGGTTGTTGGTCGGGCTGCTCGCGTTGACTCCCCAAGCTCAAGACACCCCACTGCCAAGCGGCAACGCACGCCGCCGTGGTGTAGGGGCCGTGATGAGGACGTAGCCTCCCCCATTTATATATTGTCTTATAATCAGCTTTATTCTAACACTTAGTGTGTGTTTTTATTATTATTATGATACCCCTTAATATGATTATTCATTATATGCATTTTAATTTATTTTTGTTTATTAACAATATTTTGGGCTTATTATTATTATTATTATTATTATTATTATTATTATTAAAAGGGGACCTTTCATGCAAATGCACTTTTTGACGTCTTTTATACATAAATATGTGTGAGTCGGGGGAACTCACGCAGCGTCAGAAAATAAACCCTCTCTCTTTTCCTCCGTACACAAATCTCTAAAAACGGGTAACAAACGAGCGGATACAGATTTGCTGCCGATATGACGTCAAATTGGCGGCGGACCCATAGAAAGTTGCTATCAGAAACAATGCCTGACGTGTTTTGGACGTAATCTCGTCTTTCTTTACATAGCAAGCCTCGCTAACACTCAGAGCTAACCTGTACTGGAGAGCACATGTGTTTAAAAAGCAGGAAATAAAAAAGGAACTCACCTTGTGGTAAACCCACAAGAGAAAAAGCATTTGAGCTCCATACTGTTTCAGAAATAATCCTTGATGTGGTTTAGAACAGGATGTCCAAAATCCGCGTTCCTCTAACAGGGCTGCAATAGAGGGGTATGAGCAGTATGAGGCATGGCTACAGTGGGTGATCTGTTTGGTATTTTAAGCAAAAAACTTCACAGACATGTTTTGTATAGGTTTTGCTACAATATATGTTTCCAATATAGCATGATAGGTCCACTTTAAATGTTTTTTTTACAATCATACAATAGGGCATACTTTTTGAGATTCTGTATGTACATGTCTTTCAATATAAGGCAATACAAAACGATAAAACAGATAAAACAAACAAAAGATTGTTATTTTTACAATTGTTTCATATGCTTTGGATTCGATGCATGTGAGAAGCCCGGCTTTTTTGCTTTCTTATATTTATACTCTATGTAAAAAAGAAAAAAATTATTTCGAGCAAAGTTAATAAAAAGACTAAATAAATACGAAGCACCCACCGAACTTGTCAGATTATAAAGTTCAGTAATGTGTAAGGGCATCGGATCTTAGTTCTGCATTCCTAATCATGCACTATAGTTCATTCAAACTAAACCTAATGAGTCACCCACTGCAGAATTCCCTCAGAAAGACCAATTAGTTTCTGTTTTGGCTAGTTCCAGTCTTCCTGAAGCGCCCGAGGCGGTTAGCACACATCTGAAGTGTAGTCACAAAATACACCAATAAACAGGGATACTATATACTCTTCTACTATTCATACTGTAGCTTTTATATTACTTCTGTGACTTTAAGCATGGCACCTCAGTCTCCCTCTTACACAGATATATTTAGTTATTAGTTTTACACAATCCTAGTAGGCATACGTGCTCATTTTTGTAATAATAAATCACTTTTTATCTTACCTCCATGAATAGGAACAGACTGTGTGAAATCAATCAGTGTGGATGTGACTACAAACCAAACTGAAAGCATAATCAATCATAATTGTTATGTCCCATAAACTTACTTTCAATTCATTAAAGGTCCACCTCAGGGATTAGTTCTGCATTTCCATAAAGTGCTGGTACTTGTGACACAGATTGAAAAATGTAAAAAATTGAAGCAGCATATGCAGAGAGATTTTGACTTTCTATCCTAACTTCACGTCCCCAGATTGTGTACCCTGGTCCTTAGTTGAATTTACTACGGACTACAGACACTTTGTTAGACTAAGGTTTGCTGGAAATGCTTTTTGGTTTGGACATTGGTTTGAATTGTAAACCCCCTTTGGTGAATGTTTCATTAGCTTTTGCCTCCGTCTAATTACAATCTGATCACCCAGGGTGGAAGCATTTCGTTTTCTCTTCTTGTCCAGAACCCATTTACCCTAAGGAGCATCTTTTCAATGTTAGGCTCTGTTACTTTCCACTGCTTTTGATCGGACTCGTGGCCTTCTGCAGAACCACAGAATAAACTCTTCTTGATTGAGGAGCTGAGGGTCCATGCAGAGCAGCTCGGCTCTTTCAGTTTACTCGTTTTATTTCTGTCTTAATTGAGGATATTGAGCAGTTCTCTTTTCCTCTGATCTACCCGGCCGTAGTGAGCCGACCCTTTCTTTAAAGGTCCCCAGTTATACTATCTTTCATCACATATATTACAGGTCTTAGATATATACAAAACATGTCTCTGAAGTGATTGGCTCCAAACACCAAACAGATCATTGCAGCATTACCCATAATCCCCTCTGTTTCAGCCCTGTTTCCAAAGTGCTGATTCTCTGTCTGTTACTTTAGATGAAAATAAGGAGCCCCTCCCCACGCCCCTCTGAGAGACATTTAAAAAGAACACAATGGTGCTCTAGGAGGAGATTCAGGTGATAAGGTGGGGGGGGTTACCTTGGTTGGTGATTGGCTAATGGTTACACAAGACAAAACATCGTATGACAATGTAATGGCATCAAGGGTTCCTCTTGAGGACACGCAATCCAAAACAATAAGCAGCCGAAGGTTTTCAGTCAAAAAAATGTAATTTATTAACAAAAAAGTATTGACTTAAATAGTCTCAAAATAACAAATCTTAAACCATATTTCGCCGATATACTTTCCTATATAAACTAAACTATACTTTGTTTGCAGTCCAATTTGCAACACCAATCTCTGTCTGCAATCTGCGGTCGAAAAACTGTTCCGCTCCCCGTCTCATCAGCTCTCCGAGCACGCGGCTGTCCTCAATTACCTCACTTAAATACACACCGGAAGGTACACGGAAACAGATCATATTTACGACATAAAATAAACAATCACTTCATCAAAACATGTTCACCACGGCAACACCAAATCACCCCCTCCATCACCAAATCATTTATCAAATTATGAATCCAAATAATAACCCTGACTTCATTGTGGCTCTAACAGACATCGTAAGTGGCCACAATCTGATCAGCTTACAGGTTTTTATAGAAATGGATCAGGACAAAGAGAGAGAATCTTTGTTCCTGAAACTGTCAGAGTCTCTTTCCGCAGAGGGGACACATGTTGATGTAGAAGAGACATGAAGAAGAGGATTTTGCATAATAGGTGACCTTTAATGTGCCGTTTGATGCATGGAGTGAGGAGAAGTCAACAAGCGCAGGCTCTACCGACTGTCAAATAAAGCCCTCTCTCTGCACAGCCTTCTGACATCTCTCAATGGTGCCAAAGGCAACTCTCCAGCCTCATTCTGTCAAACAGCAATTTGGCAATTTTGTCACACTGAAATGATGAAGGCGTTCAATTAGTATTTTTTCACAAAAACACCAGCGGCGCATCTCATTGTGTTGAGAGATGGTGTGGTAGAGTGTGAGGAGAGCCATACACACTGCAAAGAAAAACTGTGAGCCATAGATGGTAGATAAATGTCATATCTGTTTCTGTGGAAACCAACACTGAGGTGTGCAATATTGAGTAGGCTATTGTTTGAGACTTCTCCTGCATTTTTCATCCGTGGCCAGGTGGAATACGCCAGCGGATATCCAACCCAAACAAACCAGCTTATGAACCAGCCACTAGCCGGTGAACCGAGCTGAACTCTTACCTTTTTAATATTTATCAGATTGCAGTGCCCATATCTGCAGACATCCCTCAGCTGCGCATCGCTTCATCAAAGCTCTCGGTAGGAGCAGCAGGTAGTTATCGGGCAGGACTGGGTTTGAGTTAGTTCATGAAAGCTCGCCTCAAGGCACGATTTTCACACTCATCTGTTGTTCGGCTTCTGCCGGGCACATGTTTGTCTGACCCTGCAGTGACAGCGGTGAATCTCTGTGGAAATACTGGGGCCACAGCGTGCTCTGCAGAGGGAAGCCAGCGGTGCCTTTTTGCCCACTGCCAGCATATCAAGGGAGGGTGTACACTTGTTCTGAAACATTAGGACTCAGAGTGACCAAGCAGTGAATTAGGCCATGGTGAATCATTGTATGCCACCCCCAGCTCCTACCCACTCATCTGTCCCTTATCATCTCATTCTGCTGAGGGTGTCTGTGTTGCTCTGAAGAGTTAAAAAAAACACTCCCTGGGGCCCATCAACATGTATTTCATGAACTTCATCAGCATTCTTTTTAACTTGTAGGATCAATGTGATGAAGTTATACTGAGGCCCAACAATACTTAATGAGACAGCAGATGCCGACCATGCATTTGTTTTGTTTTTTGACATTGCTGCTTCGTCTGTGTATGCACAGTATGTGTATCTCAGTTTCCTGTGTATCTCCAACACAAGTCAACCCATTGCCATTTCAAGAACTCTTGCTGCACTGGTCATGATTTCCTTAGTTAACTGTTATAAATAGAAAAGATACTGCCGGCACCTATAATCTGTACCTAATTAGCTCTGCCTAGAAACCAAATTACGGTACTGCTGCAGTTGTTAAGCAAAGACAGACAACAAAGGATAGGGAAACTGGTGGCAATTGGAAAGGAATGCAACATTTGTTCGGTTTTGTTTTTTCTCATTTATCTTCTGAATAACCGACTGTGTTTCACATAAAAATGACAAATATATTTCTGCCTAGAAACCAAGTGTGCAAAAAGATGTAGGTGGGAGTTGCTGAATCCAGTGGTATAATAATAATAATAATTCCTTACATTTATTATAGCGCCTTTTCCAGATGTAATTTGCTTCACATTCAAACTCATCAGAGCACAAGTAAAACAAGATAAACAAGCATCCACACAACAGGATTCATTCATTATGATTGTACCCACTTGAGGTGGCAAAACAGACACCTAAGAAATAAATATATTGGAAAAAAAGGCATATTTTCTGTGTGTTTTAACATGAAATGATTTATAAAACACAGGACTTTACTCAAAAACGATATAACAGTAGAGCCACAGGTCGGGATGCATATCGTTGACTTGTTTACGATTCCGATATGACTGAACGATACCGGTACTCGACCGATACATATCGTGATACTTTCATGTTGCATAAGGGAAACATTGAATCATCCCGCAATTACTCCCATGAAGCGCTTTATGATATAGTTAACTATGTCAAATGAATATAAATGAATTGTGGGACTTCAACCCATTTGTACTGAACAAACAATGAAAAACACGTTTGCAAATGTTTTGAGAGGTTGTGTTGCCGCCTTTCCCAGAAATAAACTTCTTGCAGTGGTTACAGACCCCACCATTCAGACTCGCAGCCACAGATTTTCGTGCCGACATCGAGCTAATGAAAAAACGAAAGCTAACCGAAAGGCTCAGACGTTCGGGAGGAAGGTGAAGGGCGTTGCTTGGCAATCAAGCCAGTCACAGAAGCCGTTGCAAGACGCTCAATCTGATTGGCTGGCAGATGTCGAGTCGTTTGCGGAGTTTCAGTTTTTCGACGGTTTGGGCGCGAGTTTAAGGATTTCGATTTTTTTCGGTAATACCGGGTACCGGTATGCACCCCTAGCCACAGGCTGTACTTTTTGCTCAATACAACACACAAACAGGTATGTGAGCTGTGGGCTTTTCTTCATTTATTTAGTATGACAAAAATACATATTTTACATGTATTGATAATTGAAGACTCCTACTTTGCTTGAAGGAGATAAGGAACTTTAAATCATCCGCTAAGGCCAATTGGATTGTCCCATTTCCTGAGCTGGATAGTGTATCTTCCGACTTATGTGTTCATGAGATTTAAGTTGTAGTGTCTATAGCTTCTTATATCCTGTGATCTAACCGCTAACACAAGCAGCTATCTGTCACATTAGCTCTTCAAGCTATAGCTTGTTCATCAGTGAACTTTAACAGTTGCGTATGGTCTGCAAACCAATGATGAGTGTGAGGTGTTTTCAGCAACAGAAAAGAGGTGCTTGGATAAAAGGGGATGTTGCAACACAGCTAATTAGCTGCAAGAGCTTCTTCTGTTCTGAACCCCATCTTCTAAAACGTCAGCCCTGGGATTTACTCACTTATCACACTGGTGTTTTATGTTGTAAACGGTGTTATAACTAGGCCGTCTACCCAGATTGTGGTCAAAGTACAGGTCAGGAGATTAACAATACATTAAGAAGCATCATCTTGGAACCCCATCAGATATCATGGAGATTTAAGATGTCTTACTCTGTACCAGAGTGTGATCAACTGACCACCATGTTAGACTTTTATAACCTTGTCATATTGCTTTCAGGACTTGTGTATATAAATCTTGGTTTTCAGTATGTGAGTGAAAACCCTAGATTTCCCCATCAGTTGTTTCCTATGCCTCACAATCCACAAAGGCAGACAGATAGTCGCAGTATTGATGGTGGTTACTGAGGTGTTGTGAGAAGATGCTGGAATGAAAGCTTCTTGAAGTGTGACATGGCCTCAGACACGGCTCAGAGACACAGCAGACGAGCCACCCGTCAGACAAGTCGCAGCGATGCCCGACAGGCGACAGCCCAAAGTGAGATTTCTTAAAATGGAAAGAGCTATGTTGAGTTTCTCTGAGACGAGATGAGTATACCAAGACAGAGAATGAGTCTATTGAAACGGGATCATTTGGCAGGAGCAGGGATGTGCACAGACATGTGGAGGGGCTATTGCTCTAAACTACAAAAAGGGCCCTGCCCCCCCCAGAAAAAAACACAAGACCTTTTGAATTTTTTTCTAACTGAAATCCAGGGACATTTTTTGTTTTGCGGTCCATATCTCATTAAAATATCTAATGTTACTAACTATTAAAGAAAAAATGGGGACAATTCTGTTTTAATGTAGGCTAGTTTGACCAGTGTAACTTCTGTGCAGACATACTGATACAATAGGGCTTCTAAGTAATTTTCTTAAATAAACTCACTAATTAATTAAACCAGTTCAATACGCATTATTCTTATTCTTATCATTCTTTATGAGTGCAGTAACGGTATGGTATCTAATTACTTATTTATTTAGGATTCCATAACATAATAACAGAGATGGTCAAACTAAAGTAGAGACATGGCAGAAATCCTACAATGAAGCGGGACAGTGAAGTGTTCTCCATGAGAGGGCGATCAAGAAAAGAGAGAGAGCGCCCCCGTTGAGGGAGTTTACGGAGCAGATGAAAAGACACAGAAAGACAGAAGCACAATAACAAGTATAACCTATTTAGATTGTTTTGGTGTAAATAACCGACGGTGTCAAGAGGAAGTAAAGTGCCCTGGTTTGTCCCCTACTCTAACTGCCATGAGAAAACTCAAAATCAATTTAAGCATATTTAAAAACGGGGACATTTCCGGGGACAGATTGACCCGGGGATTTGCCACCAAAGCCAGGCAGACATTTGGCGTGATCACCATAGCCATATGAGGCCGGAGGGCTGTCCTTTGCTTTCAGCTGTCAGATTGTAAACAAAGTCACGTGACTGGGGGCAGATGACAGCGCTGACAAGGTGTGTTTTATCGCAGCGAGACGCTACAATACTAATTGTGGGCTTATCATGTTTATTCGGTCACAACAGAAAACACATAAACCTCTCACTCTCTCCAGAGGGGCAGGTAAGCCACAAATGATAAAAGGGCCGTTGCCCGGGCAACATTAGCCCGTACCTGTGCGCACGTCCCTGGGCAGGAGTGACCTCCTTTGATAGAGGTGGGGTAAATGTCTCCAGTTTAATACTTGATGACGGCAGTGTGGACAAATGGGATTAAAAACTATTGGATACTAATCATAAGAAAAGCACTTGTTGAGGGAATTGTGTTGCTAAGGATCTGACGGACGATTCTAAAAGGAACAAATACGTGTCTTTAATGAAACATCTCAACACTTGGCTATCATGGCAACATTCCTACTGTCCTTCTATAACCCCCCCCCCCTCTCTATCCACATCATTAACCAGCACTTCCTTCTCTCAGCAGGATCCTCTCAACAATCTCCTGTAATGACTTGCATCTCACAGTTGGCAGCGGAGCGAATTAACATAAACAGTTTTCCTGACACACCGAGGTCTTTCTTTCAATTGACCCCTCCCGCCTTCAAAGACATGCATTATCAGTCAGATCACTGGGACGACATTGTTCACACCACTAAGCATTTCACTCAGAAATGCAGCCACGAGCTTACAGAAAAAACTGCACATGCTCCAATCTGCTGCGCGACACATCTTTTGCATTTGGTTTGCATAAATGCTCGGCAAGAGAGAGAATATGTCAAGTGATTTACATATAATTCCCTTCAGGAGTCAAGCAGTGGCACGGGTGACCTGCATGGGCCATTTCCCCGCTGAGGAATTAAGGCTCTCGATAATGTTCAGCAACTACAGTAAGAAAGAACAACTCATACAGGAAGTGATGGGGAAATAATTGACAGGGTTAGCCTTGAAGTAGTGTTCTGATTTCACAGGCGGTGACTTCTGGGCTGAAATGGATGAACAAAGAAGTCAAAGCTGCATTAAGAATGTCATATAAAACTCACTACTCTAATACGATTTTACCCCAGATCTGTGTCTATTTAGAGGCAGCATTAACACTACAATGACACCTTACTTTTAAGTTTATCTGGCATCCTTTTTTATAGATGGACAGCAACAATAGTTTCAATTCTTAACAGTGTTTCAGGCCTCCAGACGAATGCTAGTTCAACTTGATAGAGCTTCTTTACCCAATATTCAATTGCAGCTCATTCAATGGTATTGTCGTCATTCTAGAAATGTCTTCTGTTCTAAAGTTGCTAAACGTCAAATGCTGTCCGATGTTTTATCTGCTGCGACCAGTTGTCTTTTTTTTATTGGATCACTAAAGAGAAACGAGTTGAGTTGGGTCATTATGGCCAGACATTTTTCAGACGGCATCTCATTGTCCGCAGCATGAAAGCATATAGAAACATACATACAGTTTTCATGCAATGGCACCACTTTAGGCAGTGTGATGCAACTGTTAGAGCTGCTGTGTAGAGCTGCTTGCAAGCGTACCACCTCTTCTTGAATACCATCACTGAAAGTGTGACGAAGGTGCACATATTCATGTTTTGCTCTCAACAGCAATGGTGTTCGACCCAAATGGAAGCAGGAGCAGATTGAAAGCTTTTAAAGGATAATAGCAGGTTAAACGTTGAGGCTGCTGAATGCTGACAGCAGTTCTAGACACATTTTTCGCATTTTACTGAAAAAAACCTGAAATGTATTGAGCTCAAGTTTCCTGTGCGTACTTTTTGGGGAGTGATTGCCCTTATATTGGTGCATTTTAGACTTTGTGCTAATGTGATTGGTATAACTATAATGACACCTAATACAGTTGGTAATATCACCTCAATTCCAATGGACACACAAATATCAAGAGGGTCAGCATTTTTATTCTCCTAAATGTTTATTAACTAAATAATTCGAGCACCTCCCACTGTGTTTTTGTATGATATGTTATGTAAGTGCTTAGGTCAAAGAACTACAAGTTGCGTAGTCCAGTGGTTCCCAAGTTCCCATGATTGTCACTAAAAGCCTCGTCTCTACATTACAATAAAATATAAAAAATAATTGACTAATTAATTTTTATAAAAATTGAAGTTAGTATTAAAGGCATCAAAAGACAGAAATGTATCATTCTTTCTTTAATATAAATGTTCCTTCTGCCCGTAAAGTGTCCAAACCAGGCTTGTCTGGATAAGCGCATTTTTAAAACATAGTCATTGTCCATGCCGGTTTCAGTTGGATTATTTGTCATAGTTGCTCCGATCAGATCGGTCTCCTCCATTTTGTAGATTATTTACGACTTTTGAATCCACATAAACACATCGGCAAAATCCGGCTCACTTTGAGCATGTGTTTTAAACAGTCTAATCCCTTTGTGAATTGTTTCCACTTGCGCCGTCCTTTCATTTCTTCATACAGCGGGAATCCAAATAAATTAATCCTGAGTCCAATAACCATCAAAGTCACTCTAATTGTGCTCCTTAATTACGCTTTCATCCTCCTTTAACAACACACTTCACATTCATCCAGTTTGTGACAGTAGTTGTTGAGACTTTTAAACTTTAAAGTTGGGGGGGGGGGGGGGGGCTCTTGGGAAAAACCACTGGCTTAGTCCCATCTGTGATCACAGTGGTCCAGACATTACTCAAGTATTCAGTAACACGGCGTATGCAATCCTCAGACTGTAATATATGGCACATACAGTCAAATCTTAATGAGCAGCATGATCTGTGGAATAATTGGATTTATTAGACGTTGTTTTAATGACATATCGTTGCATCCTCTTTCTCCGCAATGATGTATTGGCCTGCACTTAAAAGTTATTTTGTTAATGGATGGAACCTCGTACAAATGTTCCTTTTCTTTTGATAGTTTTCTAATAAATAAATCTAAATATTGGCTTTTATGAAACGCACAAGTAGTGTAGTATAACATTCTAAGTTCACACGGCCAAGTGTTCATGTGGCAGTAAACATGTTAACAAGCTAACTGTTGTGCTAACCTGGCTACCAAAGGTGGTCATGTGTTGCCTTTCAGGTTTTCCCAATCCCTAATAAAGAGATCTCGACATTATTACCTGAAAATAGGAATAGTAATATAAGTGACCTTGTCGGATTGATGTTGCTCTGTTCCCAGTTCTCTTTTTTGTTAGAAAACTAATTTCAAAATGGTCAATAAAGTGCCTGCATTGAGAACATTGGGATCAAAACAACTTTTAATACCCATTTCTTAAATGGTATCATGAACAAAAAACACAACACAAATCTGTCAGGCTCTTAAACCCACACACATGTCTCTGCAAAATCCTCTAGTGCAGCCGTACATCTGATTGTGTGTGTGAGCCATCAGCTGCAGGTATGGCTCGTTTGACAGATCCCATACCTGGCATGATGAAGAAGCTTAGGAGAATCGCAAAAAGATCAAGCAATACCTGCAAACGAGCATTCTCCTTTTCTTTAGATCTCCACAGACTGTGCCTGCAAATGGGACATTGTGCACGCTTAAGTGGGATTGATTTGGTAGGAAAATTAACAGCACAATGCAACATTCGAACTGAAGGCACGTTATCGTCTGCCGTCATCACAGCCTATTCAGAAAATACATCGGCTTTTGTATTTTATTCTTTAGAAAAGCGAGTTAAGCGCGGCGCTCCAGCTATACGGTTTATTTAAGAAGGTCAGGAGCATTTTTAAAACCATGTGACCACAAAAGTACAAGCCCACCGTACAGTATGTGAGGCACAGCAACATGTGGTGAAAAGCAACAGGACGATAGGGGAAGGTGTGCAGTTTATCGGAGAGCTGCAGCGCTGCTCAGATGTTTTCTGCCTGTGAGGCTGCTGAGATTCTCTTGGCTGTGATGGCGAGTGTGACGTGGCAGCGCACTATCTGTATTGACAGCACATTCATCACACTTTGTCTCCGATAGCTTTCATTTGCATGGGCCCATCTCCAGCCATGTTGGTGGAGGTTGGTGTGACAGTAAGCTCAATTCTGTCCTGAAGCCGCACACATATACAAACATTTGTGCAATGCCAAACAGGAAGGCTGTTCTCTTATTCACAGCTGAGGAAAAGCCCTTTATCGCTTATTCTCACCCTTTATTCATGGGTACATGTTTCCATATCATGCCTATGATGGAACAACACCTGATTTTAATTGTTTTGTTTGGATAAAACTCATCATTGAAAAAATATTCATTGATTAAAAACAATATTTTCTTTCCAATCAGAATCAGAAACAGGTTTATTACCAGTTTACACGTACGAGGAATTTGACTTGATGTCGTGGTGCATACATACAAGTACAACAAGAATTAAAAACACAGATAGAGAACTAGAAAAATAATACAAAATATAGTAACGATGTTTGCACTGTAGAATAATTGTGCCCCAGGGTGTAAGGAGGAGATAGAAGATAAATACAACCATATATCAAACGCAGTAATGTAAGTTGGAATGAAACATATACAATTAATACTTGTAATGTAATCTGTCATTTAAAACATCAATATATACTGTCATTGTTTTATTGGAATTCAAAGTAATATTTTAAACCAGTGTTACCCTCATGCAGTTTTCTATTCTTACATGTAGGTTGTAAAAAAACAATTCCATTAAAGTGGGAAAATCAATGAAATTGTTATTTTCAAAGAAGTGCTTAACATCACTTAAAGATATTACGCACCTTAGACAGAAGCAAACCGTCTTATATTTATTATTCTGTCCTAAAAATATGATAGTTTCCTCTGTTTTGGACCCCACGTCTCTCCGTCCCCTCAAAAGCCAACACTGTAATTTTTCTTTCACATTTGAACACATTTGAACATGCTGAATATTCCCACTGACTAACTTCCCCTCCTCAAGCTCGACCTCTGATTGCTGCAATACCATTTGAATGATTTGATTTTGTCACACAATCTCTTAAAAGCATTAGTGCTCCTGTAGTGGAGGAAACTCTGCAGGGTTCAGGTAACCTTTGTCTCGCCCTGTTGGAGTGAGCTTCACCACCTGGAACTATGAAATTATTTTCTATGGAAAGTACAGCTTTAATCTTGGGATCTTTGAGCCAAAACATTAGACGTGTTCTCCCTTTTGGATTATTGAAAAGCAGCTTTAAAATTGTATTCAAACCTCGTCACAGCTCTCATTACACACATACACAAACACATACACAAACACACACAACGCACGTTCACGCAGACGGAGAAAGTGAAGCGATGTAAGTGGTAAATGATTAGAGAATTGTTGGCTCCTTGTTTATCATTAAAATAGAAATGCAAAAGCAAAGAGTCCAGGGGAAAGTTTAATCAAGCAGCTCATCTCAGAATTCAACTTGTAAACACTTCAATCTATCTCTCCTCACAAAGAGCAGCGATAGATTAATGAAAGCAAACAAAGGCACAGAAAAACAAGATAAAGGAACATGCACTACAATGCACCGTGTAGAACCAATAATATAACATATTTTCTATATTCCATTTTTTTTGTAAAGTTTTAAAGGGGACCTATCATGCAAAATGCACTTTTTGATGTCTTACATAAATATGTGTTCCCGGTGTGTCGGGGAACTCACACAGCGTCAGAAAATAAAACCCTCTCTCTTTTCCTCCGTACACAAATCTCTAAAAACGGGGGAACAACGGAGCTGATCCAGATTTGCTGCCGATATGACGTAATTTCCGATGGCGGACCCACAGAAACATGCTATCAGAAACAATGCCCGACGTGTTTTGGACGCAATATGGTATTTGTTTACATTAGCAAGCCTCGCTAACACTTAGAGCTAACCTGTACTGGAGAGCACATGTGTTAAAAAGCAGGAAATAAAAAAAGGAATTCACCTTGTGGTAAACCCACAAGAGAAAAAGCATTTGAGCTCCATACTGTGTCAGAAATAATCCTTGATGTGGTTTAGAACAGGATGGCGTTTTATCACAGGATAATTTAACTTCATCTCCGGTAGGATTCTGATCAGGCATTAGCTCCGCCTCCTCTTTTTGTTTTTCAAGCTAAGGACCCAAAATCCGCATTTCTCTAACAGGGCTGCAAAAGAGGGGTTTGAGGGATTTCTAAAATGCATGATCTGTTTGTGTTTTGAGCAAAACACATCATAGACATGTTTTTATATCTTTTATATCTGAGACCCATTATGCCTAAAAATAGCATGATAGGTGCACTTTAAAGTGACGTTTATTTTTAATATCTGTATTTCTTTATTTTTCAAAAAATAACCAACTTGTACCCCCTCCAAAAACACAAGTTAAAGGTGGGGTACAGTAGGTACGTTTGAGAAACCGGCTCGAGATACACTTGTTGTTATATTCCATGGAATGCTCTGAACATCCCGATAGCAATGAATATCTGAAGTGCTTTGACAACAAATACATAATAAATATCATCTGTGGAAGCCGTGGCGCTGTAAAAAGCACGACCAATCATCTGAGCCGGCTAAAGTAACTGGATGGCCTGCCTGCCTGTCAGCCTTCCATCTGGGCACAAACTTATCTCGTGCCCTCATTGGTCATGTGCGCGTTTGTGTGTGTTGGAGGAGGGGCTCTGTGAGGAAGTGGCAGATTTCTTCCGGCTGTGTATTTTCAAATTCTAGCGCACTCAAGCTGGTTTCTCCAAAATTACCTACCCCACCTTTAAGCCTTACACTGTGAATATACATTCACTTCAGATCTTTCCTAGCTTTTCCCTCAGTTTTCAAAGATTCAGTCCAACTTATTGAGATTCTTTAGAAAGTTTGTGATTGGAATTTAAAATGAAGTAGTATGGGCTCCGACAATGCTTGGCCATGCAGCATGCATCGATATTGATGGAGTCAGCAGTAGGTCTGATGGAGTTGAAGAGTTTAAGTCAGGCACAACTAATCGAGCCGTCTCCAGCAAACCTCTCTGAACGAAGTTAAAGTCCCGCTGTCACTGTTAGCAGGAGAGGAGCAGATGATAGCAGCTGCCTCAACACCTCTTCCAAATCAGGGATCTCTAAAGATATACAAATAACATATGTGAGACTTTACAACACTGGTGTTTGACTAATTAGGGATTTCAGGGCTTTTAGGTTCTTTAAGGAATACATCCTAGAATAAACATTTTATTGTCTTTTTTGCACAAAACAGTTGAGCTAACTACAGTATGATCAAGGCAGAACATTAGATGGTTTTGCATTCAAGGGTTACGTCTTGGAAATGTAAGACGGTTTTATAATGATCAATGGTTATTTAGACTAAACCATAAACTGGTGTTTTTTTTCTTGACGTTTTCTCACTAATTGCTGGTTTAGGGAAGTCAGCTTGGTAGCACTGCAGGTCACTTTTTGAGAAAGCATAAACTCATTAAAAACAGTGTTTGTCGATGGATGCTGTCTTTAAGAAAATGCTTATTGCCGCTACACTGAGTATAGATTAAAAAAAGACGGCTGCAATTAAAAGATTTAGTTAGAAAGCTTTAAACCATTTAAAAAAAGACTACTTGGCAGATTTCTAGCTGCTGTTAAAGACATGCGTTGCTGAGAACCCTGACTGCATACTCGGTACCGTAAGCAGCTAACATCAGAACAGGAGAAAAGCTGGCAGATCATCGTTCAGAGAAAAGAGATTCAGAGAGGTTTAGTGTTAGCATAGCGACTGAAATAATATACTCAGAATGACTGGGGGACATCAAGGAGAGCTGCATGATTACCTGAAGAGAGTCAACGAGTTGCCAAAGGTACCTCTGTCTGTCTAAGAAAATGTTCTCTGGCTCTGGAGTGTGTTATAACTCTATTATAGCTGTTACAACGCAAGCACTCATGTCCTTGAAGCCTCTGCAATGTTCTCTGCCTTGCCAATTGCATCCCTCTCTTGCTTCTTTATTCACTGCGACCATAATACTGTGTTATTGTCATTGATAATATGGTGTTTTCTATCTACTTCTTTCAGTAGATAATTGTGCTTTCGCTCCAATTACAGCACAAGAGAAACCGGGAAAACTTGAATTGCTGAAGTTGAATAGAAAGGTTGCAGTGCTCGCTGGGAAATGAAAATGTCTCACGAAAGTGAAACATCGCTTTAAGTGCGAACGCTCGCAGAATGCTAATGTGTATGCATATGTGCTCGTCTGCAGCATCCATGGGGAGTCTTTACTCATCTAATCACTCCAGTCCCCTGAGTCGCATGCTAATTAGCTCTAAAATTATACATCACAGTTTCCCCCGTCTCTTTAATTAAAGTTGATGGTAGCTACTCAGCGATTCAAGTGAAAAGCTTGTCTAAAAATATAGACTCAAGTGCCGTTTTAAAGGTAAACACAATACCCAATTTTATGGGGGAGATGGAATTCTATAAACATCTTTCCGTCCGCAGAAATGTGCATCATTGGATTTTTAAGTGAGCATGTGGATAAGAAAGGGAAAGCAATGAAAAGGAAAATGATGAAATCACTCGCAGAGGAAAATAGATCTGGCACAGCGGGTAATTATTTCAGGCGCTGAGTGGTGGAGAACATTTTTAGCATTCAGCTTTGCATTCAAAGAAGCATTTGCGAGGTGCGGAGGTTTTCCCAGTATGACTTGCACTAAAGCAGGTAATGAGAAGGATGTGAAGGGGCGCTCAGGAAAAAGCTTCCAGAGCGCGTTGTGATAAATGGAAAGGTGTGTGAACTCAGTTAGCATTCATCTTCATCTTCCTCTCCGGCTGAGGAGCAGTTTTTCAAGTCACTTATTCGAGATCTAAAATGTATTATCTCTTGGATTTCCACACGGCATCTATTGCACGTCTGTCCGTCCTGGGAGAGGGATCCCTCCTCCTGTGGCTCTCCCTGAGGTTTCTCCCATGTTCCCTTAAAACTGTGGGTTTTCTCTGGAGTCTTTCCTTTGTACGATGTGAGGGTCTAAGGACAGGAGGGTCTAAGGACAGAGGGTCTAAGGACAGAGGGTCCGTAGACTGTAAAGCTATTTTTATTATATGTACAGCACTTTGACTCCACCAAAAATCGTTTATAAATGTGCTATAAATAAAACTTGATTTGATTTGATCTCACTCCCTCACTGTCTAACCTATAAATACATGAGGTTATAATCATATCCTCTATATATAGAATAGTCATGTAGCATCAAGAGGTTAATGCAGGAATGTGTCCTTAAATCCTGAAATGAGTCAGCATGTTTTCACTTTCTGTTCATGTCTCAAGGTCAATGTTTTATTTTGGATGTGTTTCTGTTTAGATGACTCAACAAGGTCTGTGGTAAACACAAGCGGAAGAGATTTTGTTTTAGGAGCCCTTTCGATGCTGACTTCCGGGATGACCGACAACACAACGTCGTCACGGCCCCATTTAAAAGTGTATTTTTCAGTCTTCACAATTGTCATGCATTCTTTAAAGGACTTTCTTTAGTTTGCATTGTTGATGGCGGAGTCTGTCTACGCGCCCCCAGATATTCAGATGATGGTACCTACACACACCAGGTAGGAAGACAACAGTCGGGGGTCAGGCATTTGAAAGAGTAAGCATATAGTCTTCTAATCCTCTGCCGCCATCTGCTCGGAGGATTTGAGCTAAATATTCCTAGAAAAGGGAAAAAGACCACTGACTTTAAAAGATAATCTGCTACTGTTTGCAGAAGTCATCATGACAGCAGCACATAAACTTATTGTGTTATTGTTCGTGTGTTAAAGGTCCCATGTCATGGCCATTTCTACATAATTCCATTGTTGAGGTCTACTAGAATAGATTTACTGTACATTGTGCAATTTTCCAAACTCACATTGGTTTCTTACAGCATCTCTGTATAGTCTGTGTGTTCACTCTCTGTCCTACACGGCTTGTTGGAGCTCCAGCCCCCCCCCCCTTCCCTATGAGCCCAGTGGCCGTCTGCGAGACAGCGAGACACAGCAAAACCCAGCCCGAAATCAGCCAGAACACACACACACACCCGCAGCCTGGCTGGGAGTTTTGTGTGCGCTCACACACCGACTCACAGCCTCGCCGCGTCCCGCCGTCTCAGGGACGAGAAATCGGCGGAGCTGCAGCTGAGAAAAGATTGAGTGTGTGTGTGAGGAAGTCCGCGGATTGGTTCATTTGGACCAATCCGCGGACTTAACTTAACGGCTCCGGACGTAGCGTAACGGCTCCACGGATTGGTCCATTTGGGCCTGGGCACGTCACTGTACCTAGGAAGAAAACAATGGAAAAAGAAAAATGTCCAACGAACCCGTTCAGCACCGACAGGTCTTCTCTGTGTTAGAGTTTGACTCGCTACAGGGTGTACTTTGAGGGTGTGTGACTCTGCAGACTGTGTACATGCAGACCTTCATAACAACAAGGGGACGGGTGATAACCGGAAAAGCACGACATGGGGCCTTTAAAGATTCAAAAGAGACGATACTGACATTATGTCCATCGGATGAGGGATCTCTTTCCTTGTGCAAGATGGAAGCAAGTACTTCATAGGTTTACAGAACACAAAGCACTTTGACCATAGCTTTGATTACATTTGATCCATTTTCGATTGCGGTTAAATATGCGCAGCGTTAAGCACCTTATCAATTGTTGTTGCTTTAGCACAGTCTGGATTTGCTGCAGTGTCAAGTGTTTTGTTTGGTTCCACATTGATAAGATGCCGTTAAGGAAGCTAAGGAAGAACTCGTGGACTTTCCAGATTGTCTTCACAGCTGCTTTGGTCGCGTAGGGGGAATGACATGTTTCTCATGTTTGAATCAAATGTACCAAAAGGTTCAAGAAGAATACCCTTACCATTGCAGCCCGAAAATACTAAACTGTCATCTTCATGTCAGAGCTTCGGTTCAAAGCTATAGTCCTCCACACCTGATTTCTTCATGCTCCACCAGGTGACTGATGTAAAGGTCTGACCACAACAGACTGGGTCAATGTGGTTACACAAAGGTAGAGAGGGCCGTGCCGATGGGACACACTCAGGTCACAGATCTGTCACCATGTGTCACTGTTAGCTTTCATTTTTCAGCATGGAAAGAAACTCCGCTGACTTTCCATTCATTGCCATTCTGGTCAGGGATTCGAGAAATGGCCCGTGGCAGATGTGAGAAGTGGAAAAGGGACATCACAAACACACACAGTGGTTGGCTCAGGCTGTGAGCTCGCATGACGACAGCTCGTAAAGGAGGCCCTCGCTGTGCTTAGCGCGCCGTCGGAGCCTCGTCTGGCTCGCATCAACACCGCTGGAGACCCTCTCAGGCTCACCCTCTGCAGTCTCAAACACTTGACCCAGCTGTGATTGATGGGACAACACAGCGCAGGGCAGCCAATCACGTTACACTCCATCAGATGGATGCACAGGCACCGTGGGACTACAGTAGGACGCCCAACTGATGTCGACCCAGCGACGCATGATCCCAGGACCGAGATCAATTCATTACCAGAGTCATTTATCACCGCGGGGACAGTTCCAATCAACTTTAAATCACTTAGTGAGCAGTATTTGTCCCATATGAATCCATGCAGCTCGTTCACAATTTGCAATCTCATTTATCTAGTGTGTTTTTCCAATCAATCTGCGATGTGTTCAAATCCGTTACAGCAGTGTGTATGAACAATGTGCAGAGATAATCTTGTCCGCTGGGCTAACAAATTAAGTGGCACTGATTGCTTGCATGCGGCCTTCCTTTTCTATGATATGCCCAGCAGATATGATTACAAAGACAGTTGTGCAGCGTATATAATGCTGTGACTCGAGGCAGTCTTTTCAGTGCGTGTGGGGTGAGTGGCATCCGTAAATCCTTCATGCTCTCATGCTCTGCTGATCTCCCATGGACAACTGGATGACCCTGCAGGACCAAATAACTGAATTCCAGTCATTTCGACACAATAGATAGAAGGAATGTACTTTTCAAGAAGATATCACAAGTTGGTGCACAGAATACTCTTCAAAAATAGTGTAGTGGCGATTTAGAAATATAGAAACGCTAATTTGGAAGCATCGCAGCAAAGTTATAATGGAAGGGCGGTGCATGAAAACAGCTGTTCTCTCTATTGTTTTCTCAAACTCTCTTTTATTGACTGTCCTATATATGTCTCTCTTGTCTCTGTGGATTACCAATGGGGGAAAACACAAAAAGCGAGCAGGCTCAGAAACGGAGTTCTGTGGTTCTGCTTATTGATCTCCTGTGCTTTGTATCAGTGCCCGTACAGCGCTGTTGTTCTAAGACAACTGAGTCATAAATAATGCCGTTATTTTAGCTTCTTTATGAACTTGCTTTAAGTTTTAAACAAAGTTTATCAATGAGCAAGATTTGAACAATCCGTTCAATGTAAATTCTCAGCCTGGGACACACTTCAATATTTTTAATACAATTAAACAGGATGCATGAATGGCCCTTTTTTTTGGGTTACAATGAAAGTATTTTCCTGACCTTCAAAGTGGCTTTGCCCTGCTGTGTGGCATTTCCATAATTCAGCATACTTGTTCTGGAAATATCAGATTACCATAGCGAATTCAGCCTGTGTGTAAACACATTATATGATGTCCTAATCAGGCATTGGCTATTCTTCTTGTGGTTCTAACATATTCAGTCAAACACACATTTAAACACTATAGCAACCATAAATTAAACTAACCACTTCAATGTTCAAGTTATCCAGGGTGTCCGCGGGGTCTTAACAAGTATTAGAAGTTGATAAATCAATTTAGCGAAAATGAAGACTATTAAAAAGTATTAAACGGCATTTTACAAGGTATTACATTTTGTAGCTTGTTTTCAATAAGTATATGAATTGTCCAAAGAGGTTGTGTTCTACAGTTTGCCTGAATGTAGTCATGGCGTAGGTGTGTCGTGTGATTCTGTGTAGTTTACTTATGGCATCCCGTTGGGTCTGACGTCATCTGAACAGGACATCGCACGCTCACTGCTTGATAGCACGAAGGTCCGTTTACGCCGGTTGTTAAACAGCATCGTTATGAGGAATGCAAGTCTGCGTCGAAATGGTTGGAAGATAAGGAGGAAGGACATCAATACTGTATATAGTGAATGTGAGGTAAAGTGTGTGTCGCCAAGGTAACCGGTTAGAACTCAAAGTGGTGATGAGGTCTTAACATGGAGTGTATGGAAAGTGTTTTAAAAAGGTCTTAAAAGGTCTTACATCTGATTTCCTGCATAGACCCTGTTATAGGAGTTTTAAGAAAAATGCAAGTATGATGCAACCTACAAGGAGCAGAAATGGAGCAGGGTTATGAATTGTATTGCAATACATTATACAAGGCAAGTATGCAAGTATGATTCATGATTTGTTGACGGAACGTCTCTCTGCATCACCCAATACTTAATTAGCTTTATTTACACCTCATTTGCCTTTCAAAATATTGCCCCTCTTGCGATTTATATATTTCTCTAGTCCATCTTTGGATTTTTTAAAATACAATTAATGTTAAGCCCTCCTTGCATCAGGGCCTCATAGGAAGCTGGATTTAGAATGTGCTGCCAGATCATTTATGGCAAAGCTATGGACACGCATCTTCAATAGAAATACATTATCATCACTGTGTGAAAAACGTAATAGTTGTCTGCCTCACGGCCTTCCTCTGATAATTAACTGAATGTCACAATCTATAAAGGGAAATCCTCTTTTGATTGAACTTCACCATTATGCACGCCTCGATGGGGGACTGCAGAAAGCCACTGCTTCATTTAAACACTTCACAAGCCATAACGTTTGAGAAGTATCGCCTTATGCTACTGCAATCATCTCACAATAAAACGTACATTGTCATCCAGGTCGGTAGTACTTGCTCTCAGAGTATTATTGTGACGTGCGATCGTACACGGGTGTTAAGTACGTCATTTAGGCGGAGAAGGATGAGGTGGTCGGGGGGTGAAGGGGAAGTTAAAGACGCTGATTTGAGGGTGGGGATGCTGGAAAGTGACACTCCTTAAATCAGAGAGGCTTCAGCTGTTTGTTGAAGTGATGCTTGGGCGCCTCAGAGGAGCTTTTTTAAAAGAGAACACCACAGCTAACAAGACCAAGCACTTCAAACTAACAAACTATAACAAACTTGAACTATTACATAAGAGACTGGGACGGCACTTTTCAAAGTTTGCCTCCATGTTTCTGGATAGGAAAAAAGTCAAATTGGCCCATTAGTATTTTTCTTGGTGCCTACTGTTCCAACCAAAGGAAAAGTAAATGAACTGAAAATAAGATACACCCATTAAGAGCTAAAAGATATTTAAAAAAAATGCATAAAACCCATTTAGGACTATATTTGCAGATTGTGTTTGATAACAGTGGTGAAATGAACATTTATATGGATATTACTGACTGCTATTAACTATCTTCCAGCGTTAACTGACCCAATTGCCTTAGCTACAATCAACAGGTAAAACTAAATGTGTACATTCAGCTAACACTCCATTGCTAATTGGCTAAGATACTCTTCCATTTGATTTTGGGATAATGCACAACACTAAGATCTTTGGCAAACACACATTTAGATTCTTGCACGTTTTGTTCAGCAGATAACCTCCGCATATTAACACCACTTTTTGATTGTTGAAGCTTAAAGGTGCCATTTCTACTGATAATAATTCCATTGTTGAGGTCTACTAGAATAGATTTAAATTGTGCAATTTTCCAAACTCACATTGGTTTCTCACAGCATCTCTGTATAGCAGGGGTGGGGAACCTTTTTTCCTCTCAAGGGCCATTTCAATGTTTTCAACATCCTGCGAGGGCCGTACAAATTATTGACGTCTGCTTAAAAATCACAGCCCATTCATTTGGCCTTTCTTTCATGCTGTGCAAAGAAAAAGCAACCTCTTAATCCAGATATTTTACCATAACTCGCGCATGCATCACGTGCACGGTTGTGGCATGACCACCAAAACAGAAAGATATGGACACAAGATGTGTGCAATTTAGTTTCCTATCCATGTGAACATGATTTAAGTGGGGGGGGGGGGGACCTAACCTCCTCTAGGGGGGTCCGGGGGCATGCTCCCATGGGAAGATTTTTTTTTAAACATTGAAGTTAAAAGCATCAATCTGGTTCACTTTGAGAGCAACATTAGTACGGATTGTACAATGTACAACATTGGATACGTCTCTCAACAACACCCATATGAAACAGAACTGGAAGCAGACTTTCTTTATCTTTATGGATATTTTACAAATCACTCTCCTTTCAAAATGTATTCTCTTACAGTCATATAGTATTTTATAACCGTTTAGTTTATTCTCTTATTTTTTTATAACTATAATGATCATATAAAGATGTGCCTTTACCTCACTGGTTGTAGAAAAAGCTTCTTATATTCGTTAGCATAGCTAGCTAACCAGATGCTAATAACAACAACGTTACTGACTGTATGATCAGTGTGACAGATGAACAGATCGCCACTGGGCTTTCAACTAAAGACACAGACGCAGAAACTGCGGCATGTGTACGGCTCCTTATGGGTACTGACATTTGTGAAGTCCCGGCCCGGAGCAGCGTTCTGCTCTCCGGCAGCTCTAAACCCCTGTCGGACGAGACATATACCACGTGATGACACGTTTGGCTTGTGTTGTGTTCAAGGACCCTGACCTTGGCCAGGAAAAACAGGCACTCGCTTGTTTAATTATTTTGCGGTCTAGATTTCTTAATTTTTTTCCTTTTTGCGTGTGTTACCTCGAGGTCAAATTGTGTCGCGGGCCGTATACGGCCCGGGGGCTGGAGGTTCCCCACCCTTGCTGTATAGTATGTGTATTCACTCTGTCCTCTTGTTGGAGCTCTTGCCCCCCCCCCCCCCTCCCTGTGAGCCCAGTGTGCTCTGATTGGTCGGGACGTTGCGAGGCTTGTTGCTGCTGTGAGCTGCTGCGAGGAGCGGACAGGTTTCCGGGTCGGCGATACAGCTAGAACAAGTGAAACTCATCCTGAGCACACACAAACACTCACAGCCGAAGTAAAAACAATAAGTGTGGCTTGATATGAGTTAGAAAAAGGTTTATGCTCTATGCAAGTCAATGGGGACTCCCTGTTAGTTAGCCAAGGGATCCTGGTGTGTGAGGTGCTCCGCGGATTGGTCCATTTGGGCCCATGAAAAACAATGTCTTTCAGGAGAGAGCTCTCTAAAGCCCCCCCCCCCCCCCCGCGGCCCGCCTAGTAAATTACAATGTTAATAAAAGCTCACAGAAGCTGAATACGTTTTTTGGGAGTTTGATTTAATTTAAATTATTACTTCTACAACATTAAAACCTATAATTGCACAATAAAAATAAAAATAAATAAAAACTATTTCACATAAACCTCTGGTTTTTACTCGGGCAGTTCAACTTGATTTGGGGGGGGGGGGGGGGGGGGGTGCCCTGCCTCTGTCTCTGTCTGTTTACTCTGCAGCTCTTTGAAGCATATTGAAATTACAGTCAGCTTTACAGCGAGCCCGATGTTACGGCTGAGTAAACAGAGCGACAATAAACAATTACTGTTTATTAACTTTATTGAAGGTGTCCTGCGTGACAGCTGCAAGGCAGAGAGGATGACGGTGTTATTTTAAGGGTGGAACAGCGCAGAAAGCTGTCATCTTAAACAAAGTGCTATTCTGATATACACTTGTAAGAGAAAAGTGGCATATTTCAGCACTGTGTATTTATGGTTGTCTTAGGTCTGAAACAACATAAAGGAAATGTCTCTTTCGAGGAGAAAACAAAAATGTCCTTTTTAAAAGGAGATTTGCACAGCAAAAACAAACGGTGAATGACACAGGGAAACGGAGAGCTGTCAAAGTGTCAAAGCAAGTCTTTCTGTGACATTCGCACCAAAGTCCAGTCGCTTTCAGTGGAATAGCATCAAGTGCGCATGCTTGCCATTTCATACCAACTTTAATGTGTATACATCCTTTAACTACCATGACCTCGCATAGATTTCCTTCAAAATGAAGCTCCTGTATGTCAAGAATATATCAGGAAAGATCACCGAGAGGCCAGATAAAAGCGTGGAGACAACGGAGGGAGAATCTATTTTCCGTGAGAGTTTCTTATGGCCACTGCACAATCACGGTGGGAGCTCTGAAATAATGGTCCACACACACACACACAGACACACACACACACACACACACACACACACACACACACACACACACACACACACACACACACACACGCACACACACACACCACACACACACACACACACACACACCACACACACACACACACACACACACACACAGCACGCACGCACGCACACACGCACGCACGCACGGATATGATGCAGAGATGATAACAATACAACCCCCACATTTCCTGACAGCCGTAGCAAATGTATAAATGTTCCGCTTTTTTTTTCTCTCTGGCATTTTCATGAATTAATTTCATTACCGCAGGCGTCACCAGCACAACAGACACCGCATACGATCTATCTGGGGGTCTGTTTGATCGTGATCTCTATCTTCATGTTTATACACTCGTATCTGTCTGTATGTTGATAATTGTAGAGTTCATTAATACTTGGCAGTGCAGTAGCTGCAGCTCGGGAGGCGTTTGATGGATGTCTCCTCCGTTAATTGTCATGTCGGGATTTAGTGAGAGAGGGAGTCGGCCCCCGGGGCTCCACGGGTCACAAATTGGACTTCATTTTCGGGCAGGAAACCTAATAGCTGCAGCAAATGATCTCTTGACTTTTATATCCCAGAATGTTAATTAAATTGGATTCTGTTGCCAGGGCGACTAACCTGCTTTAAATAACTCCTCAAAAGAGTGAATGTAGGCTTCATGAAGGATGATGGCTGCGTAGACAGAGATTCACTGGCTCAGATCACAGTTCACATGTTTGACCTTTTATAAATATTCATTTTTCTGCACAAGGCACAAATAGAAACTTAGTATACATATTCAGCTGTAAACTAAATCAGAGAAAGTATCAAGAGAGGAAACGTATTAACTGTAACCCCCATGCATACTGATCAAAGAACGCCCGTGACAATCAATATTTTATCTGCTGAATTGCTCATTTATATATGCCCTCTTTTAAGGCGGAAGAGTATGCTCGATGTTTCCAGTTTGTAAAAACAACATTCAGAGTTGGACTGTCCTGTTTCTGCCAGAGTTTTGGAAGCACAACGGAAATTTTTTTAAGCCAAACTTTTACTTTGAATTATTACCTTGAGTTGACACATTTAATTCTTCTGTATTTGTATTTGGTCTCATGTCATGGCCATTTCCACTGATCATAATTCCATTGTTGAGGTCTACTAGAATAGATTTATACTGTGCAATTTTCCAAACTCACATTGGTTTCGCATACAGCATCTCTGTAAAGCATGTGTATTCACTCTCTCCACTAAACGGCTCGTTGCAGCTCTTGCCCCCCCCCTCCCTGTGAGCCCAGTGTGCTCCGATTGGTCGGGACCAGTCGGGACGTTGTGAATCGCGCTAAGCTCCGTGGAGGTGTGATTTCCTTGTTTAGCGATACACAGCGAAACTCACCCTGAGCACACACAAAGTCACAGCCGAAGTAAAAACAATGAGTGTGGCTTGATATTGAGTAAGAAAAAGGTTGATAAACGCTGTGAGAATGGGTCTGCAGAGAGAATGGGTCTGCAGAGAGAATGGGTCTGCAGAGAGAATGGGTCTGCAGAGAGAATTTCGCCGCAATCCCAACTGTCAGTTATCAGCCTGCAGCCAGGGAGGAGAGATCAGCAGAGCTGCCTGCACTGAGTGTGTGAGGAAGTCCGTGGATTGGTCAATTTGGACCAATCAGCGGGGGCTTAACGTAACGGATTGGTCCATTGGTCCATTTCGTTCCGGGGGACGACATGACATCATGATGTACCCGGAAGAATCAAATGGACAATGACGTATCTCCAACGAGGCGTTTTGGGGAGATATTTTCTGTGTTAGAGTTTTACTCGCTACATGATGTACTTTGAGGGTTTTGACTCTGCACACCGTTTACATGCATAAACACCTTCATAACACACAAGGGGACGTTAATAACCGGGAAAGCATGACCTGTCACCTTTAAGCCCCCTCAGTTGCTGAACGACAGCGAATGCCTGATATCGCCCTCTGAATGACGAGCACTCTTTGAGAAGGTCTGCACCTGAGGGAATAACATGAAGTCATTAAAATGAAAGTAGTTCAGTCTAGATGTCGTGGAGTTACTGTGAGTTTGGACCAATCTGCAGCTTGTGATTGAGGTCCATTACCAAATGATCAATTTCAGAAAAGGAATGAAAGAAGAAACCTTTTAATGTAGCACAGCATGAGTGGGAGATTGGGGTGGTGGTTGAAGAGAATTAATGACTTCCTGTTTGAGACCAGGGTTTTTATTCATAATCCAACAGTCACACTTTGCTTTTTTGATTTGTAATTATATTCCATTAAGGACATTTAGGAGAATGCACGTTTGCTTTCTGGCAGCTTGAGCAGAGACATATTCAAGTTACAGGGTGAGTGTGTGGTGAACTCAAACCCCTTTTAAAACCCTTTTTTGGAACAATTATGTTTTGTACTGATTTAACAATTGTTTCCTTTGGACAAGGCCAAGCTGTTTTGTGTCTTAATGCTAAGCTAGGGACACTCTTCACCAACCTAACACCGTTCATGTGTGCCTAAACCTAACCAAACCTTGAGCAAAACCCTTCGGCATCACATAAGAGATTTGTCTTCCATCAGTAATTAGAATCTGATTTGGAAGGCATCGTTGATCAGATCATAGACACATTTAGGTTTATCTTTATTTGTCATGTCTTTATGTTTGTAGTACTTGTTTTTTTCTTGTCTTACATTTAAAGCAAAGTGATGAATGGACTTTTACCCCTTATGCAATGATCATTAAAGGTGTATCTCTGTTTCATCTTGAAGACAAACAAATAATAACATTCCTTCGCTGCCATTAAGTCACGTTTATTATATTTTCAACTCGCATTTTATTATCTTTTGATTAGATACCAGAGTTTATTACTTTGTGTCCCTGCAAGCTTCAGTATTCCTTGCTTGCTCGACTCTAATTTCCACGGCTCCAACACAAATTGTTCGTTTCAATTAACAGCTGATAACGAATAATTAAAGTTGCCATTATTTGTGTTAAACATCGCGGCAAATTTGCCTAGGCTGGGAAGAAATATTCATGTCTCTATATTCATCGGCAACCAACAATTAATGATTCCATCTTTTGTTAGCTGCAAAAGTAATTGTCATTTGGAGATTACATGTGTTTGCAGCTTTGTTTCCTGGTGCACACAATGTACAATTCAGTATTGGCAATGCGACCTATACTCACGATTGTTGTTTGGCAATTGTTGCTGTTTTTACTTTGCAATATTATAATGAGTGCCAGAGAAATAACTGCATGTCTAATTGAAGATAAACAGGTTAATGCCTATTAGCCCGTTTCTCCTGTAGACAAGCAGAACACAAACAGCGGCTTTAAATTCACTAAATCTTGGCTCTGAATGTTTGAAGTTCTGCACCATTTGTTCTCACATTTGTTCCTACTTTATATTTCATTTGAGAAACACTTTGGGGACAGAGGTCGGATGAACAACAGCTACAAAGCTGATATCACAGGTGACAGCGTTTTTCTGCAAGCACAGTCCTCATTTAAATTCAAATCAACTCATGAGAAATGTGTTTGCTTTTGCAGCAGATTCATAATCCTTCTGTGCACCAACAATTCCCCAACTTCCCCGTCAAAGCCAAGAAAGAGCTGGAAAAAAAGCAAGAGCACTTTCTCCCGCTGAAAAGCAGAATAACCGCCCTCTGCCTGCTGCTTTTGTCTTGACTAACAACACATCTGAGCCTGCATTTGAACCCATCTGTTCATTTACAAACAATAGTATTTCTTTATAATTTATACAGGTCTTGGAAACGATTAACTATCTTATTAGTTTTGCGTGGATTGCATAATGAACCAGCTAAGGATTGCATTGTGATTCAGACACCAATGCCTGCAGGCAGACCGTCTCTGGATACGAGTTTAGAAATAATGTATTGATCTGCAGAAATAAAACCCAATTGAAGGTTAATGAGAATATTAACAGCTCTCAAAGGACTGGTGCAGTCACACTGATCAGTTCCTCTAATCTAACGGTGCACAAAGACAACATTTGATTACTGTGTATACAATTTATATCCCTCTGTGGTTTACCTAAGACTCCAATTGGACATGGTGTGCTGCTTTAAACTAATAGCACATGTACTTTCACAGATCCCTATTTATCATCAGCAGCAGATCACTTGTCAGGTAGGAGTGGCACATGAAATTGAACCAGCCTATAATGTCATATTTTTCAAATGAGAATTAACCTTCATGTTCCTAATTTTCACCCTGTATGTTTGGATTCTGTCACTTTTCATGATTTGACAGAACATCATCCCTTTGTGTGTGTAATGTTGAGCCCTTTAGGTCTTCACACTACTTTGGCTGCTTTCTGAAATAACTAAGTTCCAACTTATATGGCCTGCGACCAAATAAGGTTTGCTGCCAGCATTCATCACAATAATTAGCCTTGTGCTTTCTTTTGGCATATTCACTGAAAAAAACGAAATGTATTATCTCAACATATTTCTCACAACTGTATAAGGTTAGTTGAAAGCAATATTATTAAGTTTAACCAATCATTTTTGTAACTAACTTAAAGTGGACCTATTATGCTATATTGGAAACATATATTGTAAAATACCAAACAGATCACCCATTGTAGCCATGCCTCATGCTCAAACCCCTCTTTTGCAGCTCTGTTAGAGAAACACGGATTTTGGGTCCTTGGCTTGAAAACAAAAAAAGAGGAGGCGGAGCTAATGCCTGATCAGAATCCTACCGGAGATACAGTTAAATTCTGCTGTGATAAAACGCCATCCTGTTCTAAACCACATCAAGGATTATTTCTGAAACAGTATGGAGCTCAAATGCTTTTTCTCTTGCGGGTTTACCACAAGGTGAGTTCCTTTTTACTTCCTGCTCTCAACATGTACAGGTTAGCTCTGAGTGTTAGCGAGGCTTGCTAATGTAAACAAAGACGAGATTACGTCCAAAACACGTCAGGCATTGATTCTGATGGCAACTTTCTGTGGGTCCGCCACAAATCTGGATCAGCTCCGTTGTAGCCCCGTTTTTAAAAGATTTGGGTACGGAGGAAAAGAGAGAGGGTTTTATTTTCTGACGCTGCGTGAGTTCCCCGACACACCGGGGACACATATCTATAAAATACATCAAAAAGGGCATTTTGCATGATAGGACCCCTTTAAATAAACTGTACTCCTACTTCTACTAGAGAAGATATCCTTTCAAACGCACACAGATTACATTTATGTGATGCTTATATCCTAATCATCAGTTTCCATTCACCTCTACACCATAGATAAGCCGAAAGGAGCTATTTAAGTATCTGGCCCAAGGACACTTTGAGAAGTTGGCTGCAGGGATTGAACCGTTGACCCTTGGTTTGATAAACACCCGCTGACCACCTGAGCCACAGACAGAAGCACCTCAGCGGGAAACTAAACCTGCCCTTCCTGCACTGAAGGGTGAAGTCACCGACATGCTCTTCTAACATCCCCCCCCCCCCCCAATGTTGTGTACTATGTTGTGTACTTTGTTGTGCCTTTATCCACCCCCCCCGCCTCCACCACCCTGTGAGCGCCGACCTCCTCCTCTCTGCTTTACGCTGTGAAATGGAGCTCTTCTCAATCACACTGTGCCGTTGGCCTGCTCTTTATTTCACTCGTCTTTTTTTTGCTTCCCTCTCTCTGGCTGGGAGCTTATCTGAGAGGCTCAGCTGCTGGTCCACTGTCCACAGAGAACCCCAGGCCACAACAAAAAAATACTGGAAAATATAGCCTCTCAACGGCGAGGCTTTATTTATGTTAAGCACTGAGACACTTCAACTATTTACCGTAACCTCAACTTGAAATGTGGAAAGCGATAAAGTCTCTTTTCTTCGGCTGGCATGATGCTTCTCTGAAATTGAGGTGAGGGAAATAGGGGAGGGCTGTTTGTGAGTATGGGGGCAAGGTAATAATATATCTGTGCTATACAATTCAGCCATGTATATCCAAAATGTGAGCTTGTCATGGCCGCATTTCAAGTAATACTTCACCTTGTAAAGTAAACATGCCTCATTACCTTAAGTTCTGAAAATAGAGGCTTTTGAATTCCCTTCCCATGAAACACAAAGCCCCGATCATTGCTGATATAGTCAACCACATTTCCATTGACATTCAGTGTATCAACACTCTGGCTGAAGGCATGGGTGCTGTTATGAGATGAGCAGCTGGTTGGTGCAGCAGTATTATCATCACTTGGGGAATGGGTGGGATGGATTTGAAACCTGATTGGAGCAAACCCTCAGTTAAGTTAGGTGGTGAAGAGATATAAACTATGTGATGTGCTAAAAGGGCTTTTGCTAGCGGGTAGACATCTGTGGAGCTGCCTCAGAGATACGTCCAGATGCTGCGATGCGGAGCTCGTGGGGAATATGCCTCTAGAGTTTTCCTGTTTGTTGGGGCAAAAAGCAAGAGGAGACAGGAACTATCGTGGGAGTGTTTGTACAGATACCCAGCAGCAGCTAGGATGGCGAGCAGGCTGACAACAGCAGTCCACAAAGTTGTACTTTCAGTTTATCAAACATTTCCCCGTCATGAACCTCTTTCACTGTCTTTAAAGGTCCCATGTCATGCTTTCCTGGTTCTGACCCGTCCTCTTGTGTTATGTAGCTTTTATGCATTAAAACGGTCTGCAGAGTCCCAAACCCTCAAAGTACACCCTGTAGCGAGAAAAACTCTAACACAGAAAATACCTGTCTGTGCTGCCCCAGAACGCCTCGTTGGACATTTCTCTTTTTCTTCCTGGGTACAGTGACGTCTTTGGGTACAGTGACGTAACGGCTCCGCGGATTGGTCCATTACGTCCGCGGAGCCGTAACGTATTTGGACCAATCCGTGGACTTCCTCACACACACACACACACACACACACACACACACACACACACACACACACACACACACACACACACACACACACACAACACACACACACACACACACACACACACACACACCACACCACACACACACACACACACACACACACACACACACACACACACACACCACACACACACACACACACACACACACACACACACACCACACTCAATCTTTTCTCAGCTGCAGCTCCACAGATTTCTCAGCCTGAGACGGCGGGACGCGGCAAGGCTTTGAGTCGGCTTTGAGTCGGCTTTGAGTCGGCTTTGAGTCGACTCCCAGCCAGGCTGCGGGTGTGTGCTCGGGCTGGTTTCGGGCTGGGTTTCGCTGTCTCGCAGAAGGCCACTGGGCTCACAGGGAGGGGGCAGGAGCTGCAACAAGCCATACAGGACAGAGAGTCAATACACATACTATACAGAGATGCTGTATGAGAGACCAATGTGAGTTTGGAACATTGCACAATATAAATATATTCTAGTTGACCTCAACAATGGAATTATGATCAGTAGAAATGGCCATGACATGAGACCTTTAAGTCTAACAACCAAATCTGATTGTCAAACTATTAGAATCGGAATCGGAAATACTTTATTAATCCCTGGAGGGAAAATGTGGTTATGTTACATTTGCACCGCTGTACCCAAGTATCCTGTACTGTAGTTTGCCTTTGATGAAAGCAGTAATAGAACGTTTCATTTCATATATATTTATTGTAAATAGTAAAAGGTTAAGAACTGAGCTGAATAGTCAATAGTCAAGAAACATCTTACTTCTGACATCGATGAACTCTCACTATATAGTTTAGCAATCTAGGCATCATATTTCACTCTTGGCTTTCAGTATACAGTAGTATTGAAGTGTCACTCCGGGTGAGACACACTCTTAATACAACCCTCATTAGTATTTCTGCTGATGAGGCAGGAGTGTTTGTATCTGTAGACATTTTCTTTATAGCTTTAACCTTGTGACCTCATCTATTTTTAATACAACACTCCAAGCAATGACCATCAACACACATCGGCCCGTTTATCGATGAAGATCCGGACTGTAAAGAAGGACATCAGCATGCTGGATCCTTTGACCTTTTGTTTAATTTGATCCTTCCACGTGAATCAATACCATCGATGGTCCATTGGAGGCCCATGAAGACATCAATAGTCCTTCGTTCCCCTTCAGTGTGTCAGCTGCTCAAATACTTTTCTATGAGAGGATCCAGCCAGTGTCAATACATTGGGCGCCATGTTCAACCGTGCAGATTGTGTCAATAGTATATTGATGTTTTATTGTTGCACGACTCCGTTGAATACTCGATTTCTAATTGTTCAATTTAAACATTTAGTCTGTTATTTTTCGATAACAGACTTTTGCTAAGGATCTACCCCCAGAAAGCCTTCCGGTACATTTTACAACAGTTGTGGCCAAAAATACACATTATTTTTCCTCCGTCAGAAAACACCATCTCGCAGCCGTAGGTACGCAGTGGAAGCAATACAATCATTTTCAAAACAAGGGTATCATTTGACAATCAATATTTTGTGAGAGATTATTGATTGATTTAGTTGTTAGCCATGGAACAAGCAGGATGAAGCAAGCGGGTCATTATCCCTAATATACAAATTGGTTGTGATGTTGTGAAGCTGACCCAAGCAGCCATGTTAACAATCGACTATGATGAACAACACTGACAAATCCAATTTTCTAAAGCTCTGAAAACATAATTAGTGCAACTGAATTAGCCTTTCCAAACTTTAGTTTTAGACAATCTGTGAAAGTTTTAAATTGAGTTTGGAGTGAAAGTAGTTCATAATCACGTTAACACTGTTTATGCAGGTTTAGAAACATTTTTTAAATGAGTAAAACTCAAGAACTTTAAATATTCTAATATGACGCTTCCCAATGGAGGACCAATCTCCATGGACCCCTGTTTTGTTTACATTAAATTAAATTAGAGTTTTCTTAGAGTCAGTATCTGATACGGGTCGGGTACCATAAAAGGTCATTCACGGGTTCGGTTCTGGGTAAAACAAAGATGATGCAGGTCGGGTCGCGGGTATTGCATAATAAATATATTAAAATAATAATAATTTAGTTTAATGTTTAAAATCCTCAGACCTCTATTGCACGTCGCCCGGCGGGAGCGGGTCTTGAAAATCAGACCCGTGCCAAGTGGCCAACAGTGGTACTACACTCCAGTGTCATTCCGTGCAGGAAAACACAACAATACAAAATATTAGACGATATCTATATAATCGGTACACCATCACATAGACACAAGGTTAATCTAGTTTTAATCTAATTTGTTTTGCCTTTTTGTAAGAATATAATTGATGTTACTGTTAATGGTTATTATATATAACAGTAACATAAATATGTATACCTTTGGATTTGTACTCGAGCATCATACGTTCACAGTTTTGTCAGCTCTATTTTAGTTATCTCCCATCTCATGTTTTACTAATTGCGTGCCTCATATTCTTGCCCTTTGTGGGTGGAAATAAAAAGCTTTTTCCAAGCTGCTTTCAGAAGGTGAGAAGAACAAACTTCAGTGCAACAGACAACTCTGATGTTCCCTCGCTGCACATCTTTCATCTGTTTGAGAGCGAAGCATTTCCTTCCTCTTCGTCACATTCGCCACCACCTTAGACCTCGGTGTGTGACATGAGATGGAAACAAATGTTTCACATTTCAGGGGCTGAAACAATAATACAATCCCGGGAGTATAAAGAAAGACAAAATGAATGTATAAATCACAATTAATTAATGAAATCTCGTTGAAAAGGCAAAGTTTGTCATGAGACAGCATGAATCTCAGTGCATCCAGATGCTGATAGAACACCTGAGATCCGTCTGGATGTGTGGTTTCAGTGAAATCACTCAATCTGTTGCTGGCATTTGCTCGGGGTGCTTAGTATTCCTCAGCCTCCTGTGCTCGTCATCAAAGCTTCGTTACAGCCTCTCGGGGACAACAAAAGCACTTTGAAGTCGATGTCACCGCTAACATAAAGCAGCATCAGTCACAAGGCATCATTTAGTGTATCTGTTCTTATCTCTACTCGCAATTTATCTGCTTTCACTGTTTCGGAATGAGTTATTTGCGGCTCTGTGAGTTTGAAAGCCAATCGTGAAGCTGTTGTTGTACATTGACTACACAGCATATTGCTCTTTTCATGAAGTAAACTGATGAGGTGAATCCAAGAAGAAGCCATTATCCTGATGGATTCCACAACTAAAAGAAAACTGATCTCAAAGGAGGAGGCATGGAGGGAAGGAGATGTGAAATATGAGAAAAAGAATCTCCAACAGTAAATGTAGTGTTTTGTTTATTTAAGTAATTCAGTAATAATATACAGTAAAGGAAAAAAGAAAAGAAAAAGTGCGATGAAGTGGGAGGGCAGAAGGCATGGCTTATTCAAATACAATAGCCTTCAGTAAGTTCTGAGTAAATCTTAAAGCAAAATGACTGCAAACTTTATGATAAGTTTCACATTTCAGGGGCTGAAACAATAATACAATACCGGGAGTATAAAGAAAGACAAAATAAATGTATAAATCACAATTAATTAATTAATGATTATTACCACATTTATTGAAATGCATATAAATGGTTAATTGAACCAATAAGAGTCAATATTAGAGTGGAGTTCAGTGTTTCCCACAGATCTGAAATATAGTTGTCGTGGTAGCGAGAAGGGGGGGTGCTAGTGGAGCACGCACATCAACAGGGGGGCGGAGCGCATAACGCAGACCCTTCACGCGATAGCTGAGGGAGGGGTAGTTAATCGATCACAGGTGGCGTCGTGCACGAGGACGGATACAAAAAGATTAAACCTAAATGTGTGGCGAAATATGCTTTGGCGGACGTTAAAGTAAAGTTTCTGCGTTGGAAACCCTGGGGTTAATTTTTTTGGGATCTTCTTTGTTTTTTAATCTGTTGTTTCTGAGTTGTTTTTGTTCCTGTAAAGCTTCACAAAAAATGCACACTTCTACCGATTCTAGGTTGGACAAAGATATATCTGTATGAAAATATACAATGTCTATCTTATCTTCGCACAGTTTATTAGTACAAGTGTACACAGCTTGTTTCATCACGGGCACGTCGCACATGGTCAATAGTTCTAAGATCAACCGTGCGACGCACAAACATCGTGTACATTTGTAGGGGTCGGTTTGGAATTGGACCTCAATGGTTTGTTCTAAAGAGCCTTTTTAGTGTTAGTATTGGAGCTATATATGATTTAATAGTTTAACATTTGTTTTCTTGTTGTTTTTGTACAATGTTTTATTATTTAGTGATATTATTGTGGTTAGTTAAAGTATTTTTATTTAATTTTTTTTAAGGCCTCTTTGGGCACTGGGTGATTAGAGCACCTGGTGTGATTGTATATATTGGAGACAGGTGGTGGAGGGAGTAGAGCATCTCGTTTTCTATCAGGGTGATTCAAGCAAGTAAGCCAGCAAGCCAGCAAGCCATAGGAAAGGCTTGAGGAAAGTAAACATGTTCATTGTACCTTTATGATGGGAATAAAATGCACAGAACTGACGATCTTGTTTGAACTTGGATCATTCCCTCCGTAAGATTCGCTATCCGGTAGTGATGGCAAAATGAAGCTTTGAATGAAGCGTCGAACCACTTGGACAATTGTATCGGAAATAGGTTAATTTCTCGAAGCTTCAGTTCCAGCGACCTCTCCTGGCGAAGTGCAAGGCTGGTTTAACGTATCTTTGCCTTGAAAAATATTCGATGCACACACACACTAAGACTGAATATCATGTTCTATTTGCAATTAAAGATTGATAATTGTGTGTATTGGGTTATTGAGAAGAGACTCTATAGAGAGTGCTGGACATTCTTTTGGGAGGAGAAGGCCTTTTATCAGTTATTAAAGTATTAAAGTTGAAAAGCAAAGATTAAAATACATCCATTCCGGGCTTTGAACCAGCTGCGCGGAGGACATTGCCGCATTCGGGCCGCCGGCTCTACCCACTGGGCTATCTATTCCTTAAAATATTTAACTGTTTTTATATTACTGATAATTGTCTTTTTGTTCACAACTTCTCCACTTTTCGAAGTGTTTCCCGAGCCAGAACGACCTATCTTTCTTCCTGGCTTGCTCTATAATGATATCAAATGCAATACCAACAACAACTCAACAGCAACAACGCAAACTACGACAACAACCCACACATTCGCATTAGTTTAGAGCGGTCATAAAGTGTTGAAGCGCTCAAATTCGAAACTGTTTCAACCTGTCACCTGTCAGAATCGAGACGAGGCAGTGCATTGAATCGCGTGGATGGACCGCGAACCAGTCAAGTGATTCATTCAGGAAATGAAGGAGTTGCTGCTTCGGACGTCACATGTCACGTGATTTGAAGCAAGCTTCGAAGCACTGCTTCTATGGAATAGGAAGTCCAGGGTTGAAGCTCCGTTCGAAGCTTCAGTGTCAAACTGCCATCACTACTATCCGGTGCCTCAGTGGCAATCGTACTTTTAAACTATGTGATTTTGGCCGCTACAGTTAGCTTGCCTGGTCGGGTACTCACTGACTTTATTTTGAAAGTGCTTTCGGACATAATGAGGCATTTCATTATGGATAATTTTGTGCATCACCAGTTCTGTTTTCAGCTAATCTATGCTTTTTTTATTGTCACAGAAAGCCTCATGGCATCAGTGTGTGGCTGTGAGCGGCTCGGCACGAGAGGATCCACAGGTACTTTACATTTGGATTACCTTCATTATGCAGAATCATGCTGAATGATATCTGCATGTTTCTTTGAGCTTCAGCACATCAAATGAGAAGAGTTGCAAAAAGATTATGCTGACTGCAAAGCAATTCAGTAGGCAGTTTAAATTAGATGTAAATCATGAAAAACTCTCCCTTTTAATGTTATTACCTAATGTCTGTAATGGACTATACCTACATTACAACAAGTGAAATGCAGTCGTCGACACAATTTGATGTTTCATTCTGTTTAGTAAAGATAAAGGCCGTTTAGAGATAATAGTCCATTTCCTCCCTCTTGGTATTCAATAGCTCGGCTTTTAAAGACACACATTCTGCTTTTATTAAAGTTGCTGATCCGCTGATCACAGAAAAAAGAGCCCAAATTGATAGTTACGAAACAGCAAATAAAGAATAGTTTGCCGCCTTGTTTCTCTAAGAGGCGGATCATTAGATGGAAAGCAGAGTATCGACTGAAGCTGGATACAAGTTGCTTTTTAAAAGTCACTGTCTTTAGAAAAATCCCAAAATGCAAACACTGTCCTGCTTCTGCTGCATATTTATTATCATGTGGAATTATTATTATATATTATTATTATTATTTATTATCAAGTGGAATACAAATAAACAACTCTAGCCATGTATCGTTATCTTTTATGAGTTACTTTGTCAGTACTTTGGCACGCTTAAAATCAATCCGTCCATGTTATTAACCATTGCTGGGATTCTGCAGGTCAATGGTAAATGTGAGTGAATGGAGGGTATCGGGGAGGCGTGTGGTGCAGTGGGTTGTGCGTTGGTGTTGGGATCAGGGGGTGTTACAACCCGGCTCCTGAGCTGCAACAAAAAGCAGGGAGGCGAGACGAAGGGTAAGAACATAATTTTTTTGTATTCTCAATAACCAATGAAGTGAAGAGAACCAGCAACAGGTCCCTGAAGCTGGCCCGGAGTGAGAGCGACGTAGCGGCTGGGCTCCTCCTATACCCTTTTCCTTTCCAGGTGCGGCTCATCAGCCATGAACCTGTGAACACCCACAAAGCACACCCACAACCAGACGGCGCCCCACGTGGTGTGGAGGGGTCGTCACACATGTATCATCACGAGGAAAAGTAATTTTCTGCAGCATTATTTCTTTCGTAGTTCAAGCTGGAAGTCCTGCTGCTGTTGCACTAATTACCTTCTTGTCACATCAAAACTCTTATTCACACATTTTTATGGTTCAAAAAAGAACAATTACAACACCAGTACGTTTATTTGAGGTATTTGTACTTTACTTAAATATTTCAATTGTTTTGCTATACCTGATATCTCTACTCCACTACATTGTACAAGCAAGTATTGTACCCTTTACTCCATTACATAATATGTGAGCTTTAGCTTTAATAACTTTACAGATTCAGATCATTTGCGTATACACAATATAAAACAATTCAGCCAATTCCATTTGTGAGTACTTCTCTCACGACCAGTTATAGAGTGAGACAACTATTTTAAATAAGAGCAGATTTGAATTAGTTCATGCATTTCTTCTCAGATCTTGCCTCACAGGAGCACACTCTTTCCTGGGTGGCTGAAGTTAGAGGTGCGGCTGTTTTAATTAAATTAAAACTGTTCTATCTCCAGCAATGCATCCTATTAAGGCTGTGAAGCTGTCTTCTCACCTTATAATGCACTCTTCAAACCTTTTCGAGATACACTCATGTCAGCAACATTTCAAGGATCAGACTGTGAATAAAGTGTTTGTTAAATATGTAAAACACTTCCTGAACACATGAAACTCAATACAGCGGAAATAAAGTACAATCATGGCCAACAGTATTCTGAGTGAAAATCAGTCTGTTCCTGATTCTCTGCCTTACTGGTGTTAAAGCTCCTATTGTCCACACAATATGTAATGAGTGCACATGGCAGGAAGTAGATTGTGCTCAGGAGGCCGCCTCCAGTCCAAATCACCTCCACCTTCATCATACGACTAATCAGTGAGCAGGAAGGGAAGTCTAATGTTGGAGGAAGGGCCGAAACCTGCAGACGTCTCGCACTCTTGTTATCCTCCTTTGTTCTGTCCTGTTTCTCCCAGAGCGATTCAATCAGACACTTTGTTCAAAATCTGGGCCGCCTTTATAAAAACCTGCACAATTCTGCAAGGAACAGAACCATTGCAAAAGTACTGTTTGTATTTGTTCTCTACTTTAGTTTATCTTTCAATTGAATAGTTTACTTTAACTTGTTTGGTTTATATTAGTACTGTAATTCCATTCTATTTAACATTGTTATTGCACATTTCTTACTTGACTTCTTATATACATATTTTATTTTCCTATCGCAATTCTTTGACTGAACTTGTTATATTTATATAAATATGTGTATTTGATTCATTTAAAAGGGATCTATCATGAAATGCACTTTTTTATGTCTTTTATACATCAACATGTGTCCCCGGTGTGTCGGGGAACTCACGCAGAGACAGAAAATAAAACCCTCTCTCTTTTCCTCCGTACCCAAATCTCTAAAAACGGGGCTACAACGGAGCTGATCCAGATTTGCGTCCGATATGACGTAACATCTGAAATGTGGACCCACGGCCCAATCAGAAACGTTGCTATCAGAAACAATGCCCGACTGTTTTGGACGTAATATGGTCGGTGTTTACGTTAGCATCGCTAACACTCAGAGCTAACCTGTACTGGAGAGCATGTGTGTGAAGAAGCAGGAAGTAAAAAGGAACTCACCTTGTGGTATAACCGGCAAGAGAGAAAGCCTTTGAGCTCCATACTGTTTCAGAGAGGATCCTTGATAATCCATGATATGGCGTTTCATCACGGCAGCATTTAGTTTAGACGGTAGCTGCCGGGGTCCCGCATTATTGTTTTGTATCCATTTTTATTATTTTTTTAAAGCTTTATACCCAGAATCAGCACTTTTGAAACAGGAAGTGAAACAGAGGGATATGAGGCATGGCTAGAACGGGTGATCTGTTTGGTATTTTGAGCAAAACACTTCATAGACATGTTTTTTATATATTTGTATATATCTGAGATATGCTATTGCCTAAAGATAGCATGACAGGTGACCTTTAAATTCTAATCTTTTAAAATGTTTAAAACTTTTATTGCACATTTTTATTCTAACTCTTTCAACTCAACACTTTTACTTCATTTCTTGATTACACATTTAAATGTTATTCTAAAATCCAGTACACTCCAAAAACACAATTCCCCGGGATAGATGAAGGATTTTGATTCTGATCATACAGTAGTACATCATGTTTGGGGAAAAGCTTCTGGGCACAGGCTGCTGATGAAATGTGCTTTAGGTGAAATCTGGCAGCATTGGTTTGTTATCTATTGAAATTGGAAAAGAGTTTTCAAACAGACGGCATTCTGGAAAAACATTTGCTACAAAAAACCACATCCTACATTTTTTTCATTGTTAAAAACTATTGGTTTCTGATCCAAAATACAGACTGCCAAAAACAGTTTAAAAGAAGTAGTGCTCAACTTCTGTTACCACGTCTGTACCTTAATTAGAGTTCGATTTATTCCAAAGAAGTGCCAAAAAGCAACTTAAAATGGAACACTGTACATAACAGTAGGTTTTAGTTGAATTGATTGTAAAAACTTGAAAAGAATACAGACAGCCAAACCTTTAATGGTACAAATTATATCACAACAACTAGAGAAATAAACCACCAATTAGGTCAGATGTCAGCAGGAATCCTCCCTTACATCCCTCTGCAGAAACAGCATATGACATATCTGGCCTCTCTGTAAGGTGTATATACACAGGTTCAACAAGAACCAAGGAAAACTGATGGGAACATCCTCACAGGGAATATGTGCTTCAAGCTGTTCCGCTGAGAAACATGTCTGCTGTTTGTTTCAGAGGACAGCCGGGTATTAAGATGCTTCTAGATCACACATCCAACAGAAGGATCTGAAGATGTGACGGCCATCTGTGCTGCTGCGTGCCATCAGAGCAGGAAACGCAGGAAATACGTTTCTGATCACTGATAGACAGAATTCTATCATTCTTACTCATCACTAGGCTACATTGTTTTTGAATTGGTTAACAACCTTTTTTTTTTAGAATGAAAACAAGACATAACACGAAACAAAAATGTACCTTTTACAAATAAATAGGAACAAAAGACAACTCAAATCTGAACTATGATGGCAACAAATGTACCAATATACAATGTTAACAACATTTGTAACCGTAGTTAAACAGAACACTTTATTTTACCCAGGGGACATTGGGTTTTATGGCAGTTGCAAAGAATATGCGATTTAAGATAACATGAATTAAAACAAAGATAATTATAGGAACAAAGAAGTTCAACTAACATGTCCATAAAAGATCAGCGTGCATCTAAAGAATTATAATATATATATAATCCTTTTTGCTTACTTAAGCTCTCTTAGCTTCTGAATATTGATATACTATTTTAACTATTTATTTCTTATGAAGTGGAGAAACTGTAACAAAGCACAGTTTGAATATATATATAACGTTATTTATATAAATCCAAATAAAGACGATATTTTGACAACAAACAAACACATTTGTTCACTGTAAAAATAGTTTTTGATGAATGAATTTTCCTCAAAGGGTCAATAGCGTTTGTCAGAGTTGAGTTTACTTAGAACAGAATACTCAACGTTAAGAGTGTGTTGTATTACTGTGTGTGTTTGAAGAACTCAAAAAGTGCCTCTTCCCTTTTACCTAGTGAGGTGAGAACACCCTCTGTAACCATAGAAACTAAATATCAAACATAATGACAGCTGTGTGTGTGTGTGTGTGTGTGTGTGTGTGTGGCCTAACATTACCATCCTTGTGGGGACCTACATCTGTTTACACAGTCATGTGTGGGGACTCACCTCCCTTATGGGGACATAATGGAGGTCCCCATGAGGGGAATCATTAATTTTAGGGTGTAGACTTGGTTAGGGTAAGGGTAAGGGTTAGGCATGTGTTGGTTATGGTTAAGGTTAGGATAAGTCTCCAGGAAATGCATGTAAGTCAATGTAATGTCCCCTGAAGTGATGTATACATGGTATGTGTGTGTGTGGGTGTGTGTGTGTGTGAGTGTGTGTTCTTTAACGCTGTAATTTAAATCTTGTCTGTAGTGGTATCCTTGTTTTTGCACCGGATGGTCCTTTGTGTTTTCTTTCTTCTTCGTGCACTTACTGTGAAATATTTCCCTTCTGTGTATAATTGGAGTGAGTTCAAACAACAGTAGGCTGTATTCATGCCTGTGTTGTAGCTAAAGAGTGCTCACTTAAGTCCATTGTGAAATTTCTCTACAAAGATTGGATGGTTTGACAGGAATTTGTGTTGACTAACTTTGCTCAAAGCATGTCGTAATAACGTTTCCCTCCTGAACTTCCAACTAGTGCCATCAGCAGATCAGAAGAACAATCTCTCCCATACTCTAAAAGTCCTACATTTGCGTTGTTCTTTGCTTTAGCTGTGCTCTATGTTATTGTAGTTCTAAGATAACATAACCCTTTATTGATCCCTCTATGGAAATACAGGAAAACTCTCGCCCGAACAGGGACTTGAACCCTGGACCCTCAGATTAAAAGTCTGATGCTCTACCGGCTGAGCTATCCGGGCTCTGGGAGGAAACATCCTAATTGCCTTTCTTATAACTTGCTAAATGAAGATAGTTAACATGGTAAACAGTGTAGATGTCACACCAAGCCCCCAGGAAGAGCGCAGGCCATTAATTACAGCTAATTCCTCTATTGGCCAACAGTGGTACTACACGCCAGTGTCATTCCGTGGTGTCATGGGGCCGCGAGCAAGAGATCGGAGGCAGGGCTTAAGGGAAAACTCTTCTGTGCATGCTCACATCCGGCTACTACTACTGAATCTATAGTTTCTCTGATTTGGGCTTAATGCTTCACTGACCAACTCTCATGGGGATGACGAGGGCCCTGCCTCCGACACTGTATTCAGATCTCTTCATACATCCATGTGCCCAGTGTTGGGAAAGTTCACTTTCTACATGAACTAGTTCAGTTCACAGTTCACACATTTTAAAATGAACTAGTTCAGTTCATAGTTCATAATTCAAAATGTTGAACTAAAGTTCATGGTTTCAAAAATGAACTAATTTATAGTTCATAGTTCTTTTTTCAATACGTTGCTGCGAGCTATTATTTGTCTCCTGTACGATGTTAATGGGCCATTTCAATTTTTACAATATCCTCAGAGGGCCGTACAAGTTATTGACCTCTGCTTAAAAAAACTAAAATCACAGCCCATTCATTTCATTCTGTGCAAAGAAAAAGCAACCTCTTAATCCAGATATCTCACCATGACTCGCGCATGCATGCACGTGCACGGTGTGGCGTGACCACCAAAACAGAAAGATATGGACACAAGATGTGTGCAAATGTATTTAGTTTCCTATTCATGTGAACATGATTTAAGTGGGGGAGGGGGGACCTAACCTCCTCTAGGGGGATCCGGGGGGCATGCTCCCCTGGGAAGATTTTTTTTAAATGTTGAAGTTAAAAGCATCAATCTGGTGCACTTTGAGAGCAACATTAGGAGAGCTATGGACACATCTCTCAACACCCAAACACAACTGTAAGCAGATTTTCTTTTAATTTATGGATATTTGACAAATCACTCCCCTTTCAAACTGTATTCTTCTTTATTAATAACTATCATATAGTATTTTATACCTGTTTACTTTATTCTCTTATTTTTTTTATAACTATAATGATCATATAAAGATGTGCCTTTACCTCACTGGTTGTAGACAAAGCTTCTTATATTCGTTAGCATAGCTAGCTAACCAGATGCTAATGATAACAACACAGTTATTGACTGTATGACAGATGAGCAGATCGCCACTGGGCTTTCAACTAAAGACACAGACACGCAGAAACTGCGGCATGTGTATGGACTTTCTGCCATTTCTGAAGTGCTGGAGTGGCGTTCTGGTGCTCTCCGTCAGAACTGCACCCCTGTCAGTCGAGACATATACCACGTGATGACACGTTAGGCTCGTGTTGTGTTCAAGGACCCTGATCTTGGCCAGGACAAATAGGCACTTCCTTGTTTAATTATTTTGCGGTCTAGATTTCTTTCATTTTTTTATTTTTTGCGTGTGTTTATAAATTACCTCGAGGGCCGTACCAAATTGTCTCGCGGGCCGTATACGGCCCGGAGGCCGGAGGTTCCCCAAACCTGCCGTAGAGTCTCACTCTGAGCGAGTGCTGCTGCAGCTGCTCTCGGCTTCGTCCATACTAATTCATTCATTCATTCATTCAATGCTCGCCGGTTCCGCGGTTCCACATTGTTTGTTGTGAGGAGTCTGATATATTTAGTATATTTATATTTTAGTGCGACAGCCAGGGGTGACAGGCGCGTACGCGTCACAGGCAGCTTGCTGTTGCCAAATTGGGTGGTTTTCCGCATTATTTTGAAGCCTGTTTACGGTGTGTTTTAACTGGGTTTTCGGCTGAAAGGCATATGAAATCTGGTACACTTTTGAACGCCGTTATAATACAGTGCTGAGAATGAACGCACTTTTGAACGCCGTTATACACCGCTGAGAATGAACGCGTTCTCAATTACGTTCATCTAGCGGAAATACAGTACGTTCAGTTCACGTTCGCCCAAAATATGAACGCGTTCATGAACGATCGTTCATTGAACGCGTTCAGGTACATCACTGCATGTGCCACACCAGTCCAACTCTTTTCCAATCAAAGTAGATACCACTAGCTCCAAAACTAGCTAAACGTATTGCCCTCATTTGCGTATTAGCGACTCCATGCGCATCATTCGCATTTGCCTAATGTTGTCTCCACCGCATATAGAGTGTGTGCTGTTTGCAAATACCCAAATACTGCCATATACACTAAGCAACATGTGGAAAGCATTTAAACAAAAATATACATCTGAACAAATTAGTTTTTTCCAACTTGCTTAAAGTAGCAAAAAAGGGGTCTGAAACATTTAATCTGTCAAGGAAGTTGCCAAATTAACAGTGCTGTACTAACATGCTAGCTTTGTACTTAGCACGTTAGCATGTAGATAATAGCATTTAGCTCAAAGCATAGCGCTGTCTTACTAAAGCTCTTGTTTTCATCTTCAGCAGAAAATGTCCTAACTGTTAAAGAAAACAATCAAAAACAAAACTTTGGAACAACAAAAATGTTTTTTCACCCACTATGTAACAGCTTTAAAACAACTCCTAACTTTCCCATCAATATGAGATGTTTTGTTGTTATCGAGCGAGTGATGCAAACCTTGCTAACAAAAAGGATTTTAAAGGCTTTCTCAAAGGGCTTTTGTGTTGGGTGATGTGTTGTAGAGAAAGCCAATAGCGCTCTGGGCCTGAGAGAACGGAGCCATGAATAACAGGAAGAATAATTGAACTCATAAAATCCGAGGACATTTGGTTAAACGCTTCTTTTTGAATGAAATAAAAGGCCATTGGAATTGGCTTTAAAACAACATTTAAAACAATGTTCAGAGCCTTGATTTGCACATGAAAGCCCCTTTATTTCTTCCAATCTGCGTCTGCAAGGTTAACAAAGGTGGAAGACAAGATGGGCAGGCCTTTGAAATTAGGGAATAGAAAACGTTCTCCCACTGTTGTTTTATCTCCACAGACTGAGGTCTTCACCTTCTTTAATGACACCAATTACTCGGACAGCAAGCTTTACTTCCAGTCCCAAAACATCCTTCACTTCGACCAGGAAAACAGCCTGAAGAACTCTCCACTCAGTCCCTTCCTTCAGCAAACCTCCTTTCACAGTCCAACAACACATTTAATATGTCATGCTGTTCTTGTTTTTCTTATTTAGAAATCTGTAATACTTGATTGAACAAAAGCGCTCAAGGTTAAGTGGCACTGGATAAGTGTGGAGACTTTGGGCTCAAACATTTTCCCACCACTTCTCATTTTAATGATGGCACTAAATCATAGCATATATTCTAACATGCAAAGCTGCAATATTGTTTAATATAGCATTTTTGTGGAATGTTAAAAAAAAACGATAGCCGAAAGGGACAAACACGCTACAAAACATTTCCATAAGGAGAAACGCGCTGCACTTTCTAAAACAATGCAAATATAAAAACACAAATGTGCCAAAACACATGCAAATGAAGAACATCTTTTCTAAATTCTGTACATGTGTTGTCAAGTTGGTGAAATGAGACTTTAATACTTATACTAAATGAGTATTTCTACTGTTTTTCGAGTGCAGGCATCCTGCCGTAGTGACAGCTCAAGGGGACAGAGCTTTGTTTGTCCAACACACTGGTCCCACACACCCAGTTTGATGTTAATATTAGCACAGCTCTTTGGGCGAGTTTATTCATGCAGCACATTTTCACAAACAAAGGTAATTCAAAGGACAACTCCACAGAACGGTTTCAAGTTCAACCCTTTACCTCACAGCGTGTAGGACCGGTTTTAGTTAATGAAATGCTGAACTTTCAAGTGTTTAAAGTGTTTCAAAGTTTTAAAGTGTTTTCAAGTGTGTTCTGCTTATGGGGGTTTTCCATTGAATGCAGTGTGGTATAGGTTTTGGTGCATGTAAATGGTCTGCAAAGGCTACAATCCCTGTGTTCCCTCAGAGGGAGTTTCTATCCCACACACTAAAATAACTTGGTGGGACAAAGTTGCACCTGTTCCAACGTTGTCCTTTTTTAAAATTTAGAACATGAAAGGAGGGATTTTGAACACACACTGCCTGCTATTGTGTTCATGTCTTATGTTCTCCCTATCAGTCAAAGCGGATTACTTTAATTGATGTCTTAAACTCACGGTGGTGCAATCTATGAACGTATTAATAACTACAAACAATCAGAAAGCCATTTGGAAAACTCTCGGTTGCAGACTGAATTTAAAGCTTACTCAGCATGACTCCTGAAGTAAATTACATTTACAAAAGCTCTCCGGTCCCCTGCAGTAATCCAGTGTTTCCTGATGTGGGTAATAAGTCTGTCGCCTAATCAGCTCTGACACATTGACTCCGGCTATATTTTACATTGTCTTTGAAAACACACATTAAACACCATGTATCCCCGGAGACTGAGTGTTTCCCTGGAGAGAATATAGAATAATATGAATACTTGTTTGAATTTAAATGTTTTGCTTGTTTGGCAATATGAAATAATTTTTATAATGTGTTATGTGACGTTAGTTAATCGAAATCACCAAAATGGCACAATAAGAAAGATGAATTCAACAATGGAGAGAGCGCGGATACCTTGAAGAGTGAAGGATAAGACTCTTACCTGACCCTGCAGAAACTAAATATTCCCTCAAAATGTTCAAAGCGCTGGTTTCTGTAGGCTGGCCGTGGCTCCAGATGAAAATGTTTTCACACTGCAGTCAGAGAGACCTTCACTGCAACACTTAAAAAAACTACACACATTATAATAATAATAACACTTTTACTCTCATGTGTTGTTCTGGCCTGCTCAGTAGCCTTTGACTGGTGCAGCGCTGCAGAAGCTTAAGTCAAATTAATGTTGTGCATTTCTGAAGCAGTGGTACAATGAACCAACACCTCTCAATACGCTGGGGAATAATACGTTGAAAAAGCGGCAGTCCCTTAGTCTATCACTAATGTGCATCATAGATGTACAGGCCTTTTCCTGATTAACACTTAAGTATTAACGAAGTATATACTGCTCTCACTGATTGTCCCCCACCTGTGATTTGAAAAGCAAAACAAAAAACACGTCTTCCCAATTATAAACCCTCGGTTTCACCCTTGGGATATTTGTCAAAGCTTTACATATTTATTTTTATTTATTTTTATTTATTTTTTTTTTTTTTTGTATTGCTTTTTAATTAATTCTACCGTGTTGTGTAATGTTTATTTATACTGTTCATGCTCACTACTTGTAGCACTTCGGGATTTGCATTCAAATATGAAGTGCTTTATAAATGGAACTCATTATTATTATTCATCTGTGGCAAAGGTGCTGGTTACATATTTATCTCAACGAGTGGTACAGTGATGACATATTGTTGTTGGGCTATAAAAGGAACAACAGCACGGTTTCATGACTTCACGTCACCACCGCTAAGCTAAAGGCGGCTAATGTCGGGCTATAAAGGAACTACAGCACGTTCACATTGTTGGGGAAATATTTTCCAAAGCCCATAATTTTGACCCAGTTTATCAGTTCTGTCCTAACTGAGCACACACACCTGCAACCTTGGTGTTGTGTCTCCCTGTTGGCGTCAGCTGATAGAGGTGTTATGATTCTATCTTGTTATGCAGCATGTTGATTATTCTCTCTGAACTAGCTAAATACACAGGTCTGGGGTAGAGTTGTTCAGAATTGACGTGGCAACTCTACCGTTAAGTCAGAACCTCTGGCTCTTGGACTTGTTTTGTGAATTCTCCGGCTGAAGCTCGTAATACACCATCACTGTTTGACATCACAGCTCCAGCTCTCCCCGTGTCTCCTTCCTGAGTCGGTGAATCCCACTGCATTGCTACACAGAAGTTTCTCCCACACACATGCAGGGATGCAAACTCATCAGGTATGAAAAAGGTGACAAGGACCCGAGCCCCCGACCCCACGGAATATCGGCTTTAAAATGAGGAATAACAGAGGATTTGAGCAGTCAGAACAACTAAAGCAGCAGTGTTACTAAGAACAGAAACGCCAAAGAGTCACATCTAATAGAAATATATAAAAGCATTTATTTGAATTGTGTAGCAGTCAGTTTATACTTTTGGCTGTTGAGCATTTTGAAAAATTATTTTCATGCTTCTGTGCAAAGGTTAGTCTTTCTATCTGTATAGCCTCCACTACATGTATTTAATACCTTTAGTTACTTCACAGATCTGGATGAATGATGTGAAATATAATCAAGTGTTGAATCAGACTTTAGTTCCACCTGGAGTAAATCCACCAGCTACCCTGCAGTCTACAAAGTCATTCAAACTAGCTGCACCTTCACCAGCTTTGAGAACACTTTCAAGATCAATCATTAAAAAACATAATCATATATATTATTCTGAAATGGACCTATCTGCACAACGACTACTTTTACTGTCGCTACTTTCACTATATTTTGATGATAATACTTTTCTACTTTCACTTGAGGAACATTTTGAATGCAGGACTTTTACTGTAACAGAGTATTACTACACTCTGGTACTTCTAGTACAAGACCTGTGTACTTCTACTTTTACTCAAGTAGGCTACAAGATCTGAGTACTTCTACTTTTACTGTCGCTACTTTAACTATATTTTGATGATAATACTTTTGAGGAACATTTTGATCGCAGGATTGTTCCTACACAGGGTCGGCTCTAGAACAAATCGAATGGGGGGGGCAATCATTAACCAAGGGGCGGCACACACTGCCGTCAACAACCAACAGACAAACATCAACGCAACTTACATTTAAAAAAACATGCTGTAAAGTTTATCCATGTGAACATGTTTTAGGTCGGGGGTGGACCTAACCTCCTCTAGGAGGGTCTGGGGGCATGCTCCCCCGGGAAGATTATTTTTAAAATATTGAAATTAAAAGCATCAATCTGGTGCACTTTGAGAGCTAAATGAAGAGATCTATGGATAGCCTACATCTCTCAGCATCCATTTGAAACAGAACTGTACACAGATTTACTTTTTCTTTATGGATATTTTACTAATCACTCCCCTTTTAAACTGTATTCTTGTGTTACTGTCCTATAGTATTTCATACCCGTTTTTAATTTATTCTATTATTCTTTAATAACTATATAATGATCATATAAAGGTGTTCCTCGCAAATACTTGTTTACATAAATGGTGACCAAACTGTTTGAGACCCACTGAGATAACTTACACTAAAGTGAACTAACACTGAGAGAGTCCTTACCCCACTGAGCTGAGGTTATACGATCCTCTCAGTCTGACAGGAGAGGATCTTTATATCCGTTAGCATAGCTAGCTAACCAGATGCTAACAACATTCCACGTTACCGCTCGCGCACTCACAAAATGCGCTCGTGCCACACACACAGAGCCAAGCTTGAATGAAACACAGAGACCCAGAAGTAGGCTACTTGTACTGTACTGTATATCATATTATTTTCTATGGCTTTACTGTATAATCAGTGTAACAGATGAACAGATCGCCACTGGGCTTTCATCTAAACACACAGCCACGTAATGATAACAAAACAAAAGTCGGGGGTCATTGGTCAAGCAACACACCAATCAGAGAGCAGCAGTGAGCACACCTCAGGCTGTGTTTTATATTTGTATTCTTTATTTCTGATGTATTTCACACAAAAAACCTTTAGTGGAAACGTTTTCACTTATATTATTTAAAAAAAAAAACGGCAAAGTGGCAAGGCTTGCCCACCCTGCCTGCCACACAGTGACTCATTTGGGGGGGCATGGCCCGTGAATGACCCCCCATGACGCCGACCCTGTTCCTACATTCTGGTACTTCTACGTTTACTCAAGTACAAGATCTGAGTACTTCTACTTTTAATCAAGTACAAGATATGAGTACTTCTACTTTTACTCAAGTACAAGATCTAAGTACTTCTACTTTTACTCAAGTACAAGATCTGAGTGCTTCTACTTTGACTCTAGTACAAGATATACCACCTCTGTTTATAGCCTATAAAAAAAACTATTAGAAAACGAAGGCTAAAGCTAACGTTAGCAGATAGTGACAATGTATGCTAGTTATCTAGCTCAACGATAATATTGCGACAGAAAGACTTTTCAGCACATCACGCTCTGCCGCTCCGACAGTGAGCTCTGCTCTGAACACCTGAACGGCCCGTTCTAACAGCTGTTCACCAGCGGTCCAGTCTGTGCCACAGTGACTCCGGACCGCACAGTTAATATTAACGAACGCACCCGTAGGTAATGTGGCTGCTGAAGCTAGACCATCATCGCGGAGCAGCAGAGCCATTATACATCCATGAGCAGAGCCGACAGGCAGGAAGACTCCAGCACACAGCTCGTGCTTCATTATAATATCTAAAAAAAGAACACCTTGCGTGTCATGATGGCACATAACAGCTCGCGGCCGCAGATTTTATTGCAGATCTACATGAATCACACAAACGACCTATTTTGGATTCAAAACTGCGAATTTCGCCGAAAGGTGACAATTTTGCATCCCTGCACATGACTTCACGTCACCACCGCTAAGCAAAAGGTGGCTAATGTTGGGCTATAAAGGAACTATAGCACGGTCAAATGACTTCACATCACCACCGCTAAGCTAAAGGCGGCTAATGTGAGGCATTTATGGTGCGTTTCCACTGCAGCGGGTAGCTCGCTTTAAGCGTGCCGAGCCGTGCGGGGCCCGTTTTTGGTTGCGTTTCCACTTGGCCTAGTACCGGCTAGCGGGTCCTAATTCACCTTTTTTCTGGCCTGACTAAATCGTGGTTCTAGGGCCAGGAACAACCAGGCTGAGTCGAGCTGAGTATGCTAAACTAGAGAGAGAATCGCTGGCAAGGGGTCTACAACTACAACAAAATTAACAGATTTGACCGTGATTTAATTGTAATACACGTTTCTAAATGATGCCGAATTAACAACATACTGATACCGGTTAGTAATAACCATGAATTAATGCTTTGAGTCTGTAGACAGACGGCAGGCGAAAAACCCTTTTAAAATGCTTGTTTTCTAAATGGAGATCGGCTAAGCTAACGTTATATATGCTCCGACCGTCCACACTCACAACAACGGCCTATACAGACATAAATAAACCAGCGACTGTATTCTCCATGACACAGGCAGTCTGTGGTTTGTACTTGTTTAACTTTTGTCTAGTTTCTGAACAGATATGAGGAGCTGTGAGCTCTGAGTGCTAACAGCTAACGGCTGTGTTGTTTTTCTGGGGCTCTCATTGAAGATGACGTCACGGCTCCGCCTACACTGCGTTACTATAGTAACTACCCCAGTTCCTAAACTGTAATGGAAGCGCAGCATTAAAGTAAGCCGGGCATAATAAGGCCTAACCAAACCGAGCGAGGCCTGCAGTGGAAACGCGCCATTAGACACTTTAGACGCAGTTTTTTTTTTTTTTTGGGGGGGTATTTTCTGACGTATTTTATGTTGAAGAACAAACGTTAAAATATTGGGTTTTTGGACTCCTTACTGCACCAGTCTAGTAGTTGTGTACAGATAAAATATATGAACACATTGTAATAACTCACCTTATGCATAATGTTGGCAGGGAAAGCAAGCCTCCTGGTTATTACCAGGAGAAACAAAGACGTCTGGGTCTCTGTGAGGACATGATTCCAGCTCTGGTATTTATCCTTCTGACTTTCTTTTCCTTCATCATCAGCAGAGATATATTGAAATTGCTTGCGTACAACCGGATCTCATTATCACATGCAGCTGCAAACAAATTACAATGTGATTCCTTCTCATCTGGATACAAACTCATTTTCATACCATAAACAAGAGAAATTGCAATCTTGGTGAAATAAATTGAGTCTGTACACTGGTATTCAGCGGGGGTAAAACGTGGGTGATGAGCCACAAAGTGATTCACAGACGAGTCAAACCGCTTCTCACAATCAATTGCGGAGGGAAGCCAGATGCTGCTGTTGTTGTAAAAAATCTACTAAAACCGATTAACTGAAGCATCCTGAAAGAGCAGACTCACCTCCTCCACTTCACTCAGATTCTCCGTCACTCTCATAGCAACCATTTATCTTAATAAATCACTGACTTGCAATTTGCTTTAATGTAACTCTAAATCTGTTTGTATTTTTTATTGTAATATTTTATTTATATTTATCTTTATTTATATAATTATAATTATTTATATGAATTTTTATTTATTTTCAAATAAGTTTAATATTTATTTCGGCTATTTATTTTTTAATTTTCTTTCTATTCTTGCTCTTAATTTTTGGGACATTTAATTACAAATAAATTAATTCGTTTTTCCAAGGTCTTTGGGTTGTTTTTATATTATATATATCTCAACATATCTAACATAACTTTTGTAAGTTGACTCCATCCTATATTTTACTCCCTGTATGTCTAAATAGTAGCATTTGGAATTTTTAAACAATAACTTTGTATGAAGCTCTTGTATATGCAGCATCGTATCTCCCACACACTGTTTGAACTGATTTCTAACATAACCTCTAACCCCTCAAAATATAGCAGTTAGCTAATGATGTGCCATATAGTTCTGTAGGTCGTGAACTTGCAAACACACTGTTTAAACATTTATTTAAACTTTTGCTGTTGTTTTTGGCCTCTGAACTCTTTACTCTACATCATTTATTTTTTCTTGGATACCCATACACTAGGGGTGTAACGGTATCCGTATTCGTCCCGTACCGTCACGGTTAGGACGTCACGGTTCGGCACATGCAGTCACACGGCGAATACGCCTTTTTTTTTACGAGGGGGAAAAAAGTCTGTCATTCAGGGCAGTATCCACTACACTATATATAATCCAGGGGGCGGTATTGCGCCTAAAAGCTGTTTGCCAGCCGCCCTTAAACAACAAATGAAGAACAAGAAGAAACAACAACAAAACGAACTAAATACAAGAAGAAGAAAAGTTAGTATGGCGATTTCAGATAACACACAGGAGCTAGAACCCACCTGCTTCTTTTAAATCAGCTGTGTGGACTACAATAACGATGAAGTGTGCGAGTGGTGGATCGGAAGAGGACGGTGTGTCGGCGTTGTTCTACAGCGGTGCGGTATGCTAATGGTGACTCGCCAAACATGCTAAATCATATCAGAAGGCATCACCCAGATTTGCCACTCACCGGAGCCCGGCAAAAGACAACAGCAGTTCAACAGCTGATCCCCGCTGTTTTTAAGAAGCCAATAGGCATGAAAGCCGAAAGCAGAAAGCAGAGCACCTGTGTGACGGGGGTTCTAATTGTCCGTTCGAAACATGGCTTAGCCGGTTGTTTTAAGCTAAATAAAAACGTTATTTACAGCAACAACAAAAATATAACGAAACAGCACACCTTAAACAAAACAAAAATAAAAGACCAAAACAGGCCGTCCATCACTCATTCAGAGTAAACGTGTTCTACTGTTGCCTTCTCTGCAACAAACTCCCGAACACGTCCCAGCTGTTGCCTTTACTGCAACATTCTTCCGAGTGATATCCTCCAGGGCCAAAACCGTCCATTTTGAACCCATAGCCTCTCCCACAGGCTTACCGTCAACAGGTGGCGCAATTACCTCAAAACCACATTGTCAACATAAAAAATCCGACCCAAACATAAACAGGTTAACCACCTCTTAACGTAAAAATTTAACAATTTAACAAACGCACAATAAATAATTGGAAGGAGCCGGAGCTTGTGCGGGAGGTGGAGCGTTACCAGTTGGATCTGATTGGGCTCACCTCTACACACAGCGTCGGCTCTGGAACCTTACTTCTGGATAGGGGTTGGACTCTATTCTTCTCCGGAGTTGCTCAAGGTGTGAGGCGCCGGGTGGGTGTGGAGATACTCACAAGTCCCCGGTTGGGTGCTACTCCAAGTAGGGAATGAGTCCTTACCCCAAGTGAAGGAGTTCAAGTATCTCGGAGTCTTGTTCTCGAGTGAGGGAACAATGGAGCGTGAGATGGGCCGGAGAATCGGAGCAGCGGGAGCGGTACTGCAGTCGCTTTACCGCACCGTTGTGACGAAAAGGGAGCTGAGCCAGAAGGCAAGGCTCTCTGTCTACCGGGCCATTTTCATCCCTACCCTCACCTATGGTCATGAAGGATGGGTCATGACCGAAAGAACGAGATCGCGGATACAAGCGGCAGAGATAGGTTTTCTCCGCAGGGTGGCTGGTGTCTCCCTTAGGGATAAGGTGAGAAGTTCAGTCATCAGGGAGGGACTCGGAGTTGAGCCGCTCCTCCATCGCGTCGAAAGGAGCCAGTTGAGGTGGTTCGGGCACCTAGTTAGGATGCCACCTGGGCGCCTCCCTAGGGAGGTGTTCCAGGCACGTCCAGCTGGGAAGAGACCAAGGGGTAGACCTAGGACCAGGTGGAGGGATTATATCTCTTCTCTGGCCTGGGAGCGCCTTGGGACCCCCCAGTCAGAGCTGGTTGATGTCGCCAGGGAAAAGGAAGTTTGGGGCTCTCTGCTGGAACTGCTACCCCCGAGACCCGACCACGGATAAGCGGGAGAAGATGGATGGATGGACAATAAATAATAAATTGCATGGTTCCTTTTTAGGAAGAGAGCAGGAAATGTTTGGTGTGTGTGTATCTTATCTTTCTTACAGTGCAGACACTTTTCTGCTTGCTCTTGCCTCTGCTTAATTTTTATGCTGATTTTCCTACTCTTATTCTCTGAAAACTTCGAGCAGCGGCTCCTGGACATTAACTTATCACTGGGACAGTTCATCTTCCTAAATAGACGGAGGATTTCAGCCATATTTCAACATTTTTACGACGACCTCAGTCTTACAGTAGCGTGGCCTAGCAACAGCTAAAGCCTGGTAGGGTACTGCATGCTATTTAGCTTAAGCTAGTTGGTAGCAAAATGCCTCCGTTCTCTACAGATGACTTCCACAAACTTCTACAGAAGATGGCTGTGTTGGAAATGAAAATGCAACGGTTGGAAGTTAACGTGGAAGTGAATGGACTATGTCGTGGGAATGACACCACTTTACCAGTGTTGCAAAATAATGAAAAAGGGTATGCTAACTCACAGCTAGTTAGCAGCTACAAGGATTCCAAGGAACAGGAGGGCTGTGTGCCGGGTAATATGGTAGTCCTCTCTGGAACTCTCTGGGTGCAAAGCCTAAGAGTAAATCATTTTCATGGGATTTGGGAGGACGGATAACAGGCAGAGCCCAGTGCTCAGAAATCTGTGATGCGACCGGCTGGCATGCATTGTTATCACCCAGGAAGAGTGCCTCTTCAACCCCTATACAGCCGTGGACAGCTGCTAAAGGGAGAACAACAAAAAATCCTCCTAAACCACCAAGTGTGCCAATCCAGAACAGATACGCTCCGCTGACCGAGAGCCGGAGATCTCTTTCTGATGACCTGGATAACCCGTCCTCTTCACACAGCAGGGTACGGACCAATAGCTACTCCAAAAGCAAAAGGCTAGAGGGAAAGCTAACGACTGGGCCTGAAACTCTGATTGTGGGTGACTCTGCTGTAAGAGATGTAAAAGGTCTGTGTAATAAGAACAACACCAAAGTACTCTGTTTTCCCAAGGATGTGGTCTCTGACTTGGCTGAGAAGATCCTGCATATTGGGGCTGAACATCTGACTGTGAAGAATGTGGTACTGCACATTGGAACAAATGATGTTGTGAAACAAGAGTCAGAAGTGCTGAAAGAAGACTTTAAATGTTTATTGGAAACTGTCAGCTCTCTAAATGCAGATGTGTTCATCAGTGGCCCTCTACCAGAAGAGGAGTGGAGAGATTCAGCAGATTGTTTGCACTGAACACCTGGCTTTCAACTGTCTGTACTGACCATTCTGTACATTTTATTGACAATTTTAACTTTTTCTGGGATCGCAGACATTTTTTCAAGGCAAATGGAGTTTGGAAATTGTTTATCTCTAACGTATTCAACTGCCTGCGTCATCAATCTGTTCCCTCTGCCAGGGACAAGCGGCAAGAGGAATCAAAACAGGAGAAAGACACAACACATCGCGCAGAAAACCCTGAAGAAGTATCACTGCACCCGCCTGAGAAATGTTCTGATTATGGGAGACCTATGAGACAAATGGAGGAGTCTCCACCGCCCGTCACCCCCCCCTGTCAACGCCTTTGAGGATACTCCGTTCACCCTTTCACCCTCGCCCACCCTCCTGGAGATCGCTGAACCCACAAAGGAGATACAGACGGTTGGCACCGATTCCTTCCTGGAGTTCAAAGACCAAACTAAGGTGATACGCAGGGCTGGCAGCATGTCCTTTACCCCCGCTCCTCAACGACGCCCACCAAAATCACCGCGGAGACGCGCACCATCTCCTCCGTCTTCATCACTGCGCCTACGTCAACCACCTCCCCACCCTGGCAGCATGTCCTCTACCCCCGCACCATCTCCCCCGTCTCCATCACCGTGCCTACGTCAACCACCTCCCCTCCCTTCAAGAAAGCATCTGCAGTCTCCGAAGCCTGATAAGAATGTGTGTGTAGAAAACACAACAAACTCTCACTGATATGTGTGGGGTCCAGGCTCAAGGGCGTATGGCACTCTCAACTCTTTCCAGGACATGCCGGGGCCCTGCCTGCCAGTAGCTTTGCCGACATCTGTGTTGATAGGTAATAGATTAAGGGCGGTGAATCATCTTAGACACAGTCAGCGCTCAAACGTTTGTGTGAGTTTATCTAATTTAGCAGTGATTCCATGTCAGCCACAGCTTGTTACAAAAAACATGACTGACAGTGTGTTTAACAAATTTAAACTAGCTTTATTAAGTGTCAGGTCTTTGGCAGGTAAAACATTTTTAATCAATGATTTTATCACTGAGCACAATCTCGATTTTATGTTTTTAACAGAAACTTGGATTGAACAAAATAACAGTGCAGCTGTTCTTAACGAATCAACCCCTCCCAACTTTAGTTTTATGAGTCAGGAAAGAATGCATAAGAAAGGGGGTGGAGTTGCTATTCTGTTCAATGATTCCCTTCAATGCAGGAAGACATCGTATGGGAACTTTGCTTCTTTTGAATATGTGGCCCTTCAGCTGAAATGCTCCTCTCGAGCTCTGTTCCTGAATATCTAGAGACCACCCAAATACTGTGCAAGCTTTTTTGATGACTTTACTGAACTGCTGTCTATAGTGTGTATTGACTTTGACCGTCTAGTCATTGTTGGTGATTTTAACATCCATGTTGACAACCCCCAGGACAGAGGGGCTAAAGAACTGTTTTGTGTTCTTGATAGCTATGGACTGACTCAGCATGTGACGGAGCCCACGCACAATAAGGGGCACACTCTGGACTTAATTATCTCAAAGGGTCTGAATATCTCTAAGGTTGTGGTGACTGATGTTGCACTCTCTGACCATTCCTGTGTTTTCTTTGAGAGCTCTATTTCTGTTCACAAAAATGTTCAAAAAGAGATAACCACAAAGCGATATTTAACTGAAAATACTAGGGAAATGTTTACTCAGAATTGTTCTACCACACTTGCCCCTGCTAACACCTCAGTAAATGAGCTAGTAGATCATTTTAATAAAAAAATAAAAAATGTTATAGATGCCATTGCTCCAACTAAGGTAAAGGAAGTGACTGGGAAGAAAATATCTCCGTGGAGAAAGGCCATGACCATGAGAGCAGAAAAAAGAGAATGTCGAAAAGCTGAACGCAGGTGGCGAAAAACAAATCTCCAGGTTCACTTTGACATTTATAAAGAGAGACTTGGCCTTTATAATTTGGAATTGAAAAACGCACAACAATCGTTCTTCTCTGACATCATTACCAAAAACAAAAACAACGCACGTGCCTTGTTTGCTACCGTCGACAGACTAACTAACCCCCCAGTGTCAGTAGCATTTCTATCCACCAGGGCGTGCAATGATTTTGCCTCCTTTTTCACTGACAAAATTCAGAAAATCAGACAAGCAGTCAGTGCCTCTGCATCAGGAACAGCAAATGTGTTGTCCCTATGTCCACTTAACATCAATTCAGACATCATGACACAATTCCTTCAGATTAATGATAAAAACCTAGAGGACATTATACAACTTCTGAAATCCTCCTCCTGCTGCCTTGATATTATTCCAACAGGATTTTTCAAAGATGTTTGCCTTGCATGGCCTCAGAACTACTTCATATAGTAAACACATCTCTTCACTCAGGTATTTTTCCACAGGCCCTGAAAACTGCAGTCATTAAACCGCTGTTAAAAAAGAATAATCTAGATGCTTCAGTAATGAACAATTACAGGCCCATATCAAACCTCCCATTTCTAGGTAAAATCATAGATCTCAGTGCTGCATTTGACACTGTTGACCACAGCATATTACTCGACCGACTGGAAAACTGGGTGGGACTTTCGGAAACAGGTCTAAATTGGTTTGAATCCTACTTAAAGGACAGAAACAACTTTTTTCTATAGGTAAATACACATCTGAGTTGACAAATATGACATGTGGGGTTCCTCAAGGCTCCATCTTGGGGCCTCTTCTCTTTAACATCTACATGCTACCACTGGCTCAGATAATGAAGAACAACAAAATAAGTTACCATAGCTATGCAGATGACACACAAATGTACGTAACAATTTCACCAGGAGACTATGCTCCAGTTAAAACACTGAGTAAGTGCATTGAACAAATCAATGACTGGATGTGTCAGAACTTTCTCCAATTAAACAAAGATAAAACTGAGGTAATGGTTTTTGGAGCCAAGTCAGAACGTATAAAAGTTAGCGCTGAGCTTCAGTGTGCAATGTTCAAAACAACAGATAAAGCCAGAAATCTAGGTGTAGTCATGGACTCTGACCTGAGTTTCAACAGTCACATTAAAACAGTTACTAAATCAGCCTACTATCACCTAAAGAACATATCTAGGATTAAAAGACTAATGTCACAGCAGGATTTGGAAAAACTTGTCCATGCCTTTATCTTCAGTTGACTCGACTACTGCAATGGTGTCTTCACAGGTCTCACTAAAAAATCTATTAGAAAGCTGCAGCTGATTCAGAACGCTGCTGCTCGAGTCCTCACTAACACTAAGAAAGTGGACCACATCACTCCAGTTCTGAAGTCTTTACACTGGCTTCCTGTGTGTCAAAGAATAGATTTCAAAATACTGCTACTGGTTTATAAAGCACTGAATGGTTTAGGCCCAAAATACATTTCTGACCTCCTGCTAAATGATGAACCATCCAGATCTCTCAGGTCTTCAGGGACTGGTCAGCTTTCTGTCCCCAGAGTCAGAACTAAACATGGTAAAGCAGCGTTCAGTTATTATGCTCCAAACATCTGGAACAAACTCCCAGAAACCTGCAGGTCCGCTGCAACTCTTACTACTTTTAAATCCAGGCTGAAGACTTTTCTTTTTGTCGCTGCTTTTAATTGAACTATTCATATCTTAAACTGCACTGTAACTTTTATCCATGTATTTTTCCTTTTAATGTTTATTTTATTAGCTTTTCTTTTTTAATGCTTAATGTCTTTCATTTTTTGTAAAGCACTTTGAATTGCCTTGTGTTGAAAAGTGCTATATAAATAAACTTGCCTTGCCTTGCCTTGTGTGTGTGTGTGTGTGTGTGTGTGTGTGTGTGTGTGTGTGTGTGTGTGTGTGTGTGTGTGTGTGTGTGTGTGTGTGTGTGGGTGTGTGTGTGTCGGCTGTCAGCGGCGGAGTCAGTCACTCATGTGATCCGCTCCGTCAGAACCTGATGCAACTAAAGCCTGTCTAAATGTAAAAAGTCAATACGACAACAGAAAATAAATGTTTGACACCAAATTGCTGACCTTCTTCCTTTTGATCTAAAGTATCTGTTTGAATACCTTTAAACTATAACAATGCTGCGTCTCAATGTCAGGATTTCTATATCTAATATAAGCTGTTTTATTTGCAAAATGGCAAAAATGTCTCGTAACCACCTTCTTTATTTACAAAAAAAACTATAAACACATTACAAAAGGCTAAAATAAATACTTTTGTAATACCAGGAATTATAGTTTAGATTTGAAGCATCTGGTTCCTGTTACAGTGAATTGTCTCGTGTTGTTCTGTGTCAGCGGTGCCATCGAGACACAGATGAGTAGCCCAACAGCAGATGGTCTGTCATGGCACCTGAGAAAATGCCTGTTGTGTTGGATGAAGTCGTTTTAAGTCGAATCCCACAGCCTGCACATGGTTAGCTGTATCATTAGCATGCAGGCTAGTGGCGTCAGCGTTTCTTATGTTCATGACAGAAACAGCCCTATGCCAATCATCCGGTGTCATAATTAGTGTTAGAAAATACATTATGGTGTGATTGTATCAGAAGAAACTTTATTATTCGATGGAAAAACAATCCATTTTAAAGTTCCAAGCTACAGACACAGCTTCCAGGTAACACTTTCTTCTTCTTTTTCCCCTTTGAGGCACATCCTGGTCGACTCATCTGTTTAAATCGATTCCCGTCACATGGTGTGTGTTATCCGGTGATTTTGAAGGTCACAGGATTTCAGACAGAATCCTGCATGTCTCTCTCTTCCCTCATATTTGTCCCCCCCCCCCCGTGGGCGATATTGATTCAACACGAGTCAATTAATCAAGACAGTATTGTTGTGTCAGGAGATGTGTCCCTAAATGTGACCTCCAAGAGAAAAGGGAGAAAGTAGAGCGAGGACAAAAATACATTATCCACATGCTGTGCTTAACTACATTTTTGAGTACCAAAAAATACCTGAATATTTCCGTTTGATAATTTTGTATTTGTCTACTCCGCTACATTTTGGAAGCTAATATTGAACATATTACTTCACTACATTTATCTGTAAGCTTTAGTTACTTTACAGAGCAGTAGCTTATACACAACATATATTAACTACGACATATAATTACAGGTTAAGTTGTCAAGCAGCAGTATTAAAGTCATTTAAAATGGGAACACCTATATGATTAACACATGAACACATCAAGGATTATAATCCAGTTTTACCCCCACCTTTAAAATGGCCCTATGGGGCTAACAGAATTCCACCACTGACCCAAATAGAACACGAAAGACACCTTTAAAATCATCAAATCCATAGGATTTATTATAACAACACATCAAAGGTTTAATTATCCCTCCTAGGATGAGAGGCAGAACCACGGCAGAACCACGGCAGAAGCACAGCAGTCCCCACACCAGAGGCCTCCCTCTTCTGCTGCTGCACTGGAGCTTTTAAGCACTTCCTTCTCCAGGTGCACCTCGTCTGAACCTCGTTACAGCAATGCAGCACACCCGGGTAGAGGAACCAAAGGGAAAAAGAAACAGGGAATACATCCAGCCGTAACACTTTTCATATATGATTTTGAAATACGCAGAATGAGAATTTTTACTTTTGGAATCCCAATATTTGTTTACCTTTTTAATTTGTCAGAAAGGTTAAATAAATATACATATATACCATTACTTTGAAATAAAATATATTAACTGTGATGCAAGGTTTACGCGATATCATCCACAACTACACAACCTTTATCCTGAATAATGAAAGTTCAAAAAGTTCATTTTATTTAATATTAAATAGATTAAATCCAGGAGTAGTCTGTGCATATAAAACACCGGTCAAATCCTCCTGAAATAAATGATGTCTAGACTCCTATCTGTTGAATAATTGAGAGAAAAAGATAGTTTTGTATTCAGCGGCTGTATTTTTTATTTGTGTGCTGAATCCTGTTTAGTTTCAGATTGCTCATGATTGTGCCTTCTCATGTTTGTCCATTTACTGCAAAAGGAAAGTATAATTATACTTTCAGGACACAATTAGATGGATGAGCTGGAATAGATGGTGTGTTGTGTGACCAGTCATCCAGTGGGCGATTTATCTCTGCACAGACACTCGTATCAGATATGAATTATGCTTCTGCATTGTTTACTGAAAGTTGGCCAGGAAGAGCAAAGCTCCGTGAAGCAGCTCCTAAATGTAAGATTTTAGATTTGATCACCTCATCAATTCAGAAAGTACGATACTGAGATTTTATTTATTTATCCATCTGTTCATTCACTCATATTTTATGAGCTATATCTTGTGTTATTATACTTCTTGTCACCGTCTCTTATTTTTCTACTTTTTGAGATTACAACTTCACAACCAGAATGAAAAATTAAAGGTAGGGTAGGTAAGAACGGAGAAACCAGCTCGAGTGCGCTAGACTTTGAAAGTACGCAGCCGAAAAAAATCTGCCCCTTCCTTCAGACTTCCTTACAGAGCCCCTCCTCCAACACACACGAACGCTCACATGACCAATGAGGGCACGAGATAAGTTTGTGCACAGATGGAAGGCTGACAGGCAGGTAGGTGATTGTATTCACATTGCGAAGCCTTATGCAGATTCTATTAGCTGGCATCTTTTAACAAATGAAGACAACTTGAAAAGACAGAAAAATCCTCCTTGGTTGTGGTGCAGAAGGATTCCTCTGCTCCATCACATTATGGTGGGAAATCAAGACAAGCTGCAGACTCCGGTGCATCAATAATGGAGGGCACATTTAATAATAAACCAGGGTTTTTCGGCTCAGTCTCTGCCAAGGTTTGCCAGAAACTCGTTGGCCTTTCCTTCAGATACAGACACATTTCACTGTGGCAGAAAGCACCGGATAGTTTGTGTGTGTATGCTTTGCTCCGATGCACAAGAAAGTATAGGCTCTCGCTAATGGAATCATACATTTAAACATGGCTGCACTTCTGGCCAGGAAGGTCGAGCAAACACTTCAAAGCTGGTGTAAGAAACCAGAGGCTAATTGGGAACATATAGGCAGCGATGTGCCAGAAAAAGTCTGCAGGTTTTTAATTCAAACCAAACACCACGGGCACCTTTTTTATCCACACACACACCTCATGTCGAAGGTATGATCATATGTAGGGGTTTTAGTGAGATAACCATGGATGTGTTGTCCCAGTTTTTAGAGCAGGTATGTTTTGTATTTCAACACAGAAAGTTATTTGTTCGCCCTCTGCAATCCTGCACAATTGTTGGTGAATGAGGAGGTTTGCAAAGCACTCAAAGGTAAAGCCAGGGGAGAACACATGTATTGAATTTAAGATGAGTATGGAGAATTGTATGTAATAGAGCGCTCTCACTCTGTGGGTGTTCTGCACCGATGGAGATGACAGGAAGCTCTCACAGTCGTCGTCCTACGCAGGGAGGCACTGGCGGCAAAACAAATTGATGCTGAATTTGATCCTGCATGTTAAAACAAACTTTGTGAACTTATCTCTGACGTGTGGATGTTTGTATCATCTTTAAAAGCATCTGCACTGATGCTGCAGTCTGAGAGGCAGCTCTGAGGTAAGGTGTTCAAAACAACATGACAACATGACGCCAACTTGCTCTTGCAGAACAAATAAAGGCGCCCTGTTATACTATTTAGATTTAGGATAAACCCTTTCCTGTACTGTGTTCTATAGGTTTGTGTGCATATAAATGCAAAGTCTGAAATCCCCTACATATTATTTTTCAAATAGCACTGCCAATTTTCTCTAATCAACACCGCAAGCTACTGAAATATAAAAAGATATTTGTTCGCTGGATGTACAGGTCAGGATGAATCCCCTCATAAGTTCTCTGATGGGAAACAGAAAGGTCAACCCGATGAATCAGAGCAGATCCGACAGACACGAAGAGCACGAGGAAATCCCCGGGAAGATGAAGTGCCCTGATCACCTTTTCATACGTCTGCATTACAGGAGAATACGCCACTGTGCAGATCCAGGAGCAGATGAGGGATTATCATGTATGTGATGAAGAGGCCACGAAGGTCCAAGAGACCTGGAACACGGGATGTTCTTTAACCAACGAAACAGTCAAATATTTCTCTAATTTTCTACATGAACTAAAAGTTAATAAGAATATAAGACACATAGCATGAGATTAAGATACTTGTATTTGAATCAATGCACTACAACATTGCAAGTCAATACATCTTATAGCAGTGAAAGTTGTACAAGATGGGAATAATGTAAAAACATAAACAGTTCCAAAAACAATGTATTTTCTTATGTTTCACTACAGCTGACAGCCAAAGAGTTGCAAAGTCAGAACCATCTCCTCCATGCCCAAACAGGTAGGTCTGTGTTCATCAGCTTCACACTCAGCTTCTATGGGCCAGTACTCGATCCAGGTTCTTTTTCCAAGTACATACTGAAACCTAAGGAGAGCAGAGTGAAAAACACGTTAGGTCTTCATGTGAACAGCTATCTGTAACATTCAAACATAACATAAGAAAGCCTCCTTCCTCCTTCTGGATACTTTATTACTCTATGAATGGCAACAGTAAGTGAGTGCAACACATCTTGACTTTATTTCGTATAAAAAGCAGTGAAACAGAAATATCTTAAATTCCCACACCACACATCAGATTCAAACATACTTACGTTTGATGTGCATCATCTCTGTGAATATCATCTGATGTTCCCATGATAAGGTACGTTTTGCCAACAACCAAATCTAAAGACGCCCTGCAGTGCAGATGACTGAGGAATGTGCGAAGTTTATTCAGAAGACCCAAATCAAACGTTCCTGTAATTTAAAATTAGGAGAACAAAGAAAAAGTAATGATCAAATTGATAGCTAATGATTAATCACAGAACAAAAGTACTTTATTCTCACATATCCTGCTGAATCACGTTTCTGGAAACACACTTTTTTGCCTTCTTGCCAAAAGTTATAAGGAGCCCAATAAGGTTTTTCGGGGTTTTCCCTTTCCTGTAGTGTGTTATATAGGTTTTGTTTGCATGTAAATGGTCTGCAAAGGCTCAAATCCCAAAAGAGAGAGTTTCTCACCCACAATCCCCCCTCTGCTTGATGGCTTTGTTTAATTTCCGCAATATAGTATTGTAAGGCAAACTTCTGTGTAGCAATGCAGTGGGAGTCACCGACTCAGGAAGGAGACACGGTAGAGCAGGAGCTTCGATGTCAAACACTGGAGGTTTATTTGGAGTTACGGCCGGAGGATTCACATCACAAGTCACACAGTCACGGTCTGACTGCACGGGTGGTTGCCACGGCAATTCTGGAGCGCCTCTCTCTTGTTAGCCCATTTAACTGGTTTCACAGAGCAATCAACATATTTTGATAAGATAGTTTAAACAGTTGGGCACACTGAGTTACTTGCGTTCGTCACTTATGGCCTCGAGGATGTCATACCTTGGAGTCCACAAACAACAAAGAAGGAAGTGTCCCAGTGCACCCACAACAACAGACCATCTGTGACCTAGTGTTGACCGGTCACAGAATGGGAACAATAACATTATGGCTGAAGCAGCCTATGTCCTTAAAGGAGATACACATACGTCAGGGTTGGTCCTGTACGTCATATCTAGGAGTCTAGGTCAATAATTTCCCTAACAAGTATTAGTAACATCACTACTGTAGCGTGAATCACACATGGAGACGGCTCTGACCCCTCAGAGCCATGGCTGATATCACAGTGACACTCTAGGGGAAGATCAAGGAGAAGATTCCCCAGAGACACAGTACACAAAAACCCATGTCACTTGATGCCCCAATGACTCTTAACAAAGGGTCCCCCCTCCTCCGACAAGGCTCGTTGAACGAAGGGAATGCCATCTCTGTCCACAGACGTCGATTAACTTTAACATGAAATCTTTGATTCCATAATACCTTGGTTTGCAGGTATCTACTTATACATCCTGATGTGTGAGAATTATATGATGTCATGCTGCCTCAATTGTGATTGTGTTATTTGTTTAAATGAAGTAAATGTGTCAATAAGGTAATTTGAATTTGATATGTATTATTTGTGTCTTTCTCAACAGCTAAAAAAATGGATATTTCTGATATGGTTAGACATTTAAAACAATTACTATATATTTTGTAAGTTTCATTTTAAGAAATCCCACCAGAGCTTTAAGACCTGGGAGGGATAGGGTAAGCCCGCCTCCTTCTTGAGACATACAAAAGACAGATGAAAACTTAAAACATCCTCTTATCCACTTTTCATCCTCCTGATTCCTGACATAAACACAGAGGGGTCGCTGACTCCTTTCCTCCCCCTTCCTCCAAGATGACCCCCACTGAGGTTCTTTGTCTCAGTTTAGTTCTGAGTTTAAGACCCCATTTACACGGGAATGCAAACGAACCGAATTCGATATCAAAAAAGTCTTCTGTTCACACGGATACGGCTCAATAAACGTGTCCCTTCACACGAGACCGCTGGAGACGCTGTAGTACATATGCCGGGCCTGTAAGTGGCGCTATACTTCCGCCACAAAATACACCAAAAGCAGCGAAGAAGACCCCAGAGCATGGTTGCCATGGTGGCCTGGTTAACCTTCTGTTTATTCTCCGCGGTGGATTTAGCAACATGAAGTTCATGTAATTCTCCATGTCCACTTGTTGCTGATGGTTGTGGTTGAGGAGCTGTAGATTTTGCACTAACAGCTGTTGCATATATATATAGACATTTTTATTGATTGGGATAAACCCCTTGAGATGCACCATCTCGTTTTCAAGGGGTTCCCGACATGGTCAGTAGCTACTGTCAGTAGCAGCTACTGACCATGCTACAGCAGTGAGCAGCAGAGGTGGACGAGGCTGGGCTATGGCTTCATCGTTATCAGAAAAAATATCGTATAGGACGTACACACGGAGCCGTTTGACCCCCCAGAGCGTTCCGTCCGCAGATCTATCCACCTTGGGACCCGTTTTCGTTTTAGGGGTCCGTTTCCGCGGTTCCGTTTCCGCGGTTCCGTTACGGCCTCGTGAACGAACGGGCTATATGAAAGAGAAAAGTAGCGGATACAACCCGTTTAGTTCCCGTGTAAACAGCACATAAGTAACATTCTTAAATCTTGAAAGACTTCCCTTCAACGGACTCATAGTGCTACACGAACCGTGTTTAAAGACTTTAAAATAACCACATTGCCAGTTTCCGGGCTCTGATGTGCCGACTCACAGTTAATGAACGGCCGGACTGTGGTCACAGGACGCCAGGTCTAACCAAGCCCCTAGGAATTGCTCCGGACTCTAAGGAAAATATTCGTTGTGTCCAAACGGCAGTACTACAATTTCCGTATCAGTCCGTGACGTCACCCGTTACTTCCAAAATGTAATACATACATATTACTTATTACTGTCTTTTTTAAGTAATAAGTAGCATTACAATATTATTGTCTCTGAAATGTAATGAGTTACACTACGTTTATATTAATTTTTAGTTACTTTCACCAAAATAACCGCAAGAATAATGGCTAGGTATTTTAAATGCTAAAATGTAGTTTAGGCCCTTAAGGCTACTAACAACTTGTATTACAAGCCTTAGTTGAATACTCAATTCTGATTGGTCAATTCCGTTGCTAAGGAGGATCAAGAAAGAGAAAGTAAAAGAGGGTAAAAGACGGAGCGCTGGACGTCAGATAAATGAACAGAAGAAAACAGACAAGAAGTAAACACTAACAGGAACACGGTATGGGCTCTGCAGTGTTTAAGGACTTGTTAGTGGATCAGAAACTGTGAACAGAGTTGGACAGTGCTGCCGTAAAGTTGTTGTTGTCGCAGTTCCAGCCGTTGGTGCTCCGTGGAACAGAGTTTTTTTTTCTTAGTGGAAGAAATACGATCATTTTAAGTGGATAAAATCATTTCAATTAATATTGGGAGTGGATTCCTGTGTTTGTTTAGTATGTGGCCATGTAATAAGCGGGATAATGTGCAGCGAATTGGTCATTATGGGGAAAAGAACACCCTTCAGGCTCATCAAGATCAGCCTGACTGATTACGTAAACACCAGGTTTACTAATCTACGGGCACAATGTTTCTCTGGTGTCGGAATGTCTCGCGATGTTAGTGAATTCTTTAAAAACAAAACACCATTTCATTTCGGGTTAAAATGAGTTGTAGCTGCATTACTGAGAATTGTAACGGGTAGTATATTACCCACATTTCATTAGTAATGCCTTACATTACTTTGTTGCAGCAAAAAGTAATACATTACTGTAACTCATTGCACCCAACACTGTTGACTAACATGGGGAAAGAAGAGAGCTGACTAAGATGGTGGACGACACGGTCATGCCATAATCAGCTCCGAGTAGCAAAGCCCTGAACAGCGAAATAAATTAATTTTGAACTCTTTTAACAAAACTGTTCACTACTCAAGATAAAGAATATCTCAACGTATCAGAGGCGTCTAAAACCCAGTAAGTGGGACATTATCGATTTTGCTCTGACAACGTGACTTTGGTTAACAACATGGCTAATGCTAGAGCTAAGGCTAATGCTCTTTTAATGCATGACTACTGCGAGTCGGAAGACATGGAAACAAAACTCTAAAGGAGCAAAAAATGCCTTAACATCGCCCACCAAACCACCAGTACCACAAAAAGCCCAAAGGTGATGTCACTACTGTTGAAGCTCAAGCTCAAGATGCTTCTAACCTAGCAATCTTAGCTGCCATTGGCACTCTCAAAGAGATGATGACGGACTTCCAAACAAATAAACACGCTGACCATAACCAACATTGCGAAAGCGGTCAAGTTTAATTCTGCTGAAATTAAAGAGTGTAAGCTAAGAACCAAAGAACTAGACGAGGAAGTTAAACAACTCAAAAAGAAGTACACAACACTGGAAGGGAGCGCTACGGGAGTGGAAATGAAAGCTGTATTGTTACTGTATATTTTATTATAATAACTAGCTATGTATTGCTATTTATTACATTCAAATACTGTTATGAACACTATACAATGTATTTATTGTGGTACTGGTAGTTACCAGAAAGTGGTAGTTACCAGAATACACAATGAATCTTTGTAATATATTTATGTTCTCTGGTTTAAATAATCATACCAGTATGTATTTATACAATGTATGCTGGTCACCTGGAATCCTGGTAAGCTTCCAGCATGGTATATTTAATACTATTATTAAACATAAGCTGGGGATAGGTGGGTGCTGGTGACCAGAATAGTATGCTTAATATTTGCTATGTATTAATATTTTTACATTTACATTTTTATAAAAGTTGTACTGAACATGTATTGACACTTTTCAAACGTATGGCATGAATACACACACTGTTAGTCTTGTCGAAAACACAATAACCACCTTTCACCTATTGTGTAAGGACATACAAGCAGGTCACACAGTACGATCACAAATACATCAACTCTGTTAAAAATCTGTTTTTATTAAAAAGTACAGGCTGCATATGTGTTCTCAGCCTTGGAGAAACTTGACATGTTTTGGGACATGTGTCTGAACCTCTCTTTAGTGGTTAATTAATAAAACAGACATTTCAACATGTGCCTACTTTGTTCATGTACTGTTGAGGTTAATTTCAGTAGTTGTGTTCTATAATGTATACAAAGTGTGAAGAGGAGGCAACTTTAGAATAGGAAACCTGTTCAGGTCAATTAGAGTCAAAATACTAGCTTATTGGTTATGAACAAGACTTCACTTTAGAATAGGGAACATATTCTTAGATAGAAATACCTAATTTTGAGTTATTTAGACACAGTTAACACTTATAGTTTCATGTCTTGTTACATAAGAATAGATCATATTTGTTAAGTGTTATTATGGGAGAATTACTATTCTTGTGGTACTACTGCCTTATTAGGCCCGTATTGAGCAGAGCATATTAAGACCAAAACTCATGTACAACAACTTCCTTACTTGCAATAAATAAAGTTGTAAAATGCACTAAAAGCCGACTCTAGATTTATTTTCTCTCTCCATTCATTCTAGTGAGCCGAGAGCGGGAGATCGGGGGCGGGGCTTCAACTGTGCATGCTCTATGAGCGCATATACGGGTTCTTCTGCTCTGACAGCCAGGCATGACGGGTAATCTGTGACGTATTGATCTAAAAAATCTCAGGCCATTTTTTCCTCACGCGCCAAATGAGCAGCTCTCATAGGAAAGACTGAGACCCCGCCTCCCACATTGTATCCAGTTCTTATTATACATTTATGGGTCTAACGCTACCTACAGAACCGGACTGCATCTGAACCACTCCGCCAGGTCCGGCTTCCGCCCTGCTGCGCGCCTCGTTTTTCATTCCCGCCATGACCTGCTCATCGGTCATCAGTAAGGCAAAATGCTATTCGTATACTTGGGTTATGCTCATTTATAGTTATTGAATTCAGGGTAGATTAGGGCTTAACTCCAGCTGTCAAAGAGTGTTCCAACTATACTTTTCAGTACTTACCAACCATCTGATTTACTGTCCATATATATTTTGTAACCTTCCCTTGGCCATTCATATTATTTGTGTGATGTTTTTCTTGAGTGTCTATATTTTTAGTAGTTAATAAATGTTTCATTTATAAAGAACCAGGTCATGTGTTTTTGTGTTTGAAGTAATTCAGCCTCTGTTCACCGAGCCTGGACTCCGACTTTCAGAATATGAGACTACAATAATTGATTATGCTATCATATTTTCTCGCTTATTAGAGAGTGGTGCCCCAACTTTATTAAAAGGTACACTTTCAAGTTGATAGCTAAGTACAGTGCTGGCACTTTAGATAAATACTTAATGATTAAATCTGCACGAACAATATATACTACATATCTTGCCCACGTGCGAGGCTCATTGTTATACTACATTACATAACACTTGCATTTCTATTGTAAACCTCCCGACACATTGTACATAATAGGCTTAGGGGCGGGGTCTGTCCTGTGCCGTGTTCAAAGGCACCACGGCAGGGCCCATGAGGTGAACTGGGATCTCTTCAAGTAGCAGTCCACAATCCATATTTTAAGTCTGATCAGGGACTTGAACCAGCAACCCTACGGCTCCCAGTCCAAGTCCCTACTGAGCCAGTGCTTGCATTGAATTCTGCTTAGCATGGATACAATTAGCCTGGCTCTGTGTAAAGGTTACACAGTCTTCTTACTTGAGCCTGTAATTTTCTTGTTGCAATCTGTAAAAATGATCAAGTGCAAAAACGAGTCGAACATCTTATTTTACCTACAAACATGAAAATTACTGGTGTTGTCATCCAACTGCCTGACATAAATACATTTACCTAAATGTCAAACGTTTTATTTTATTGTCTTACAGGAGATTAAATGTGCACACAAAATGTAAAAAGGAGGTAAACCAACCTCTTAAGCCCCAAGCCTGTTTTTCAGGTTTCAGGCTCGAAAATGACATTCCCAGAACAAATGACCATATCTTCCCTTCTAAAAGGGTTAAATTAATAATCTTTTTTCCCAAAGTAATGATAAACCTGTGAGTTGGATGTAGAAAAGTCAGAATCAATATATTGATATATATATATATATATTTATTTGAAAGAAAATTCAGATTGAACATGGTAAAAAACTGTAAATTATAGTGTCCGTCCAAAAAAGATGTTGTACTTATAGTGAAAACTAACCTTGGATGATGGGTTAGTAGACTAAAAGCTTTAGGAATCCAAAGTACAACATATAATAAGTACCCTGTATCAAGATTGATGTAAAACAAGTGATATTTGACCTTTTTAGACAGATTTAGCAAAAAAAACCTCTTCTGGGGCCATTTGGGTGGATTTTCCTTATCTCTGGCCCCCCTTCTTCGATTTTGACATGTGACATCTCTTTCTGACCTTTAGAGCCAATAGAATCGAAGGGAAATCATCCGTGACTCATCTTTTCTATCATATGCACAAAGAGCATCTATTATTAGTACAACATGTAAGGAGGGAGCCATGCCTGCTTCATGTATGGAAGAGGACCAGCGCCTCAAGAAAGCAATCATATCATCAGGAGTGGTCTCTAATATTTATAAATTATTATCTAGGGCTGCCCAGAATACATATTCTCCTGTCCAACTGTCCTGGGAGCATGCCTTGAATATCTCTCTGTCTGTTTTGCAATGGAACTCCATTTGGAGGTCAGCAATGTTCTCTTCTAAATGTGTAAGATTCAGGATCATACAGTTCAACATTCTCAATAGAGCTTCTGTTCTGTCCAAGATGGACAATAAACACAGAGACTTATGCTGGCATGAATGTGGCAAGCGAGGTACATTGTTGCACCTACTCTGGGAATGCCCAGCGGTAAAAAAAACGTTGGTCAGAAGTAATATCCTTAATGTCTGAATCTTTAAAAATTAATTTCCCTACATGTCCCATTGCATGTCTGCTGCGTCTCAAGCCAGATGGCAATGTTGCAAGGACTGCCGATCGGCTCTGGACATTGGGCTGTTTAGCCACAAAAAGACTCATCCTACTAAACTGGAAGGAACGCAAACCAGCCTGCTTTACTAGGGACTCATGGCTGAGGGAGTATCTGGACCTACTGAATATGGAGCGTGCAGCTTCTCTGCTGGGGGATTTTGAGGGGAGACAGGAGGATTGCGGTTCACTGTCCGCAGCTCTCCTATCTGACCCTGTCAATATGGCATCTCCTGTGTAATGTATAATGTATTGTGTATGTAATGTCCTGTGTATGTCACAATCAGCTGTCTTAGGAAGTCATCCTTGCACCCCCCCCCCCCCCAAACGATTCTGTGTCTTTACGATCGTAAACGATGTGTTGGATGTGCAGCTAGGATAAGTAATAAGGGAGCTAGGAGTGATTTTCGGTGCAGTAATAGGTTAGCATTTGTTGCTCGGGGCTAATTCAGAGGCTCACTGTTAGCACTGTTTTTTTAATTTCTTTTTAAAAAAAGATCAGTTAAATGAGTTTTTTCCCGTTATATGGATATAAAATATTCATAGTTTATTAAATATTAAGGTTCCTTAGACGTTGTTTCCTGCAAATGACGCGATTTTGGCCCCGGAACCGGGTCCGTGGGGCTTAAGAGGTTTTAAGTCACCTCCAGTTTTAAGGCAACCTAGAAACATCAGGGGCTAGTCCATTTTAGGCATTTAAGCTATAGACACCCACCTTCTTTGATGACTTCCAGTACACGCATTGTGTAAATGTCTGTGGTCAAACCGTCTTCAAACACTTCCAGTTTCACTTTGTACACTGAGGACAGACACATTGTAGATTGTAAGCTCATCTGTTTCTTTGTTCACTTGTTCTCCAAATCTCTTAGACGTAATCAAACATATACATTTTTGGGGTATAAAAGTACTATTCTAATTCAATCCATTTACGCTCTCTTACCAAAATCAATTTTGCTGGTTGGTATACTCTCACAAGCCTTAGCTATGCGCTGATCATTGCTGATGCTCGCCTTCTTCTGCATACTGCAATTCTCTGGAAAGACAACATTAGCATAAAGTAATAACACATCTGATCAAATGTTTACATCAGTACATGAGAATGGATGATGGCAGCTGTATTTACGTCACAATTTAGATTATTAGTGAGGTTTTTTTTAGACTGCAGGTGCTTGTGATTTACTGCAAACTCAATTGTACAGCATTCTCCTTTATCATAAGTGCTTTTCTCACAAGGAGTACAACTCAGTCTGAGAAAACAGACTTTATGTTGTAAATCTGAGGGACAATACCTGGTTGTGATGGAAACTTCTGAAGTAAAGGGGCGCCGTAAGGGGGTGAAAGGTTAGGACGATTCTAAGGGCCCGTGACTGACGGGCCCAAACCATTTTAGAACATTAAGAAAAACATTTTTAAGTAAAAAATGTGATATCTTTTCATGGGGCCCAAAATCCCTGGCGGCGCCCCTGGAGACGAAACTCAGAGAGTCACAGGGAGAGCTGGAAATACACTATCATTTCTTTCAATTGAATATTAAAAGAGTCACAATAAAATAGTCCGCAGCTGTAAATGCACCAGATGGGATCAAGGCTTTTTACCCCGCTGCTGGCCATAGGAGAGAGAGAGAGAGAGAGAGAGAGAGAGAGAGAGAGAGAGAGAGAGAGAGAGAGAGAGGGAGAGGGGGGAGAGAGAGGGCGAGAGACATTTTTTCCCCCATTGACTAACATGGGGAAAGAGCCCTTATTAGATTTATTTGGTCCTTAAAGTTGTAAAATGCACTACAAGCCGAATCTAGATTTATTTTCTCTCTCCATTCATTCTAGTGAGCCGAGAGTGGGAGCTCGGGCGGTGCTTAAGGGGCGCATGCTCTGTGACATTACATTACATTGCATTTGGCTGACGCTTTTATCCAAAGCGACTTACAATATGTACATTCGACCAGGAAGACACAACCTTGAAGAAAACAGAATCATATAAGTACATCAGGTTTCATAGAGCCAATCGTTTCAAGTGCTACTCAACTGGCTTTAGATAAGCCAGTCCTTTGTTAGTATATAAGTGCTCTGTTAGCAGTTCTTTGTTAGTAGTTCTATCGCTCGAAGTGGAGTCGAAAGAGATGAGTTTTCAGTCTGCGCCGGACGGTGTGTAAGCTTTTTGCTGTCCTGATGTCAATGGGGAGCTCATTCCACCATTTTGGAGCCAGGATAGCAAACCCACGTGTTTTTGCTGATGGGAACTTGGGTCCCCCTCGCAGCGAGGGTGCAGCGAGTCGTTTGGTTGATGCAGAGCGTAGTGCACGCGCTGGGGTGTACGGTTTAACCATGTCCTGGATGTAGGAGGGGCCAGATCCATTCGCAGCATTGTACGCAAGTACCAGTGTCTTGAAGTGAATTCTAGCAGTTACCGGAAGCCAGTGAATGGAGCGGAGGAGCGGAGTGAGCGCACATAGAGTGGCGAAGTCCCTCCCCATCCGGTGGACCTCCATGGGACCTTATTTCGGAAAAATTATGTATTGAAGTCAATGGAGAGAGAAAGATTATCTTTCGATCCCGTTTAAATTGTGCCACGAATTACACACATGATGTTTGTCAATTTAAAAGATAATTTTGCAAGTCAAAAGAAAAAAAAGTGTCGTAAAACTGTGAAGTAACACATTTGTTTGTGTGAAACGCTCAATGAACTACATCTCTGGTCTCGCAGAACAACACACGTCACCAAGATGGCCGTCACTACTGTCTTGTCAACAAAACGATTGACTACCCTCACTATCATCAAAATGAAACGTCCTGAAGAATGTCAAGCAAAGCTGCCTGCCTGCCTTCCTTTGATTCTCTCTGAACTGCCTGGTCTTTTTAATGTTTAATGTCAACCATTTGTGCAGATAGCATGAAGTAGAAAAGATCAGCAATCACCGATGCTAGCGTTAGCATTTCTACTACTCTTACTGTTTAACATTTTGGGTTACTTAATGTTACTTCATATTAAGGCTAATACAAATGACAGGGCTTTAATGCTAACTAACGTGCTAGCTACTAGCTAGGTAGCTAACTTGATCCAGCCACCCCTGGTCCTTTCATCAGACGGGAAGCGAAAGAACGAGCAAGACCCATTGCTGGTATGATAACAACCTGGTACTAAGCACACAGGCATCTTGTTAAAGTTATCTTATCTTAGCCAGCACCATATAGATAGATTCTATCTATATGGCGCTGATCTTAGCTATCTCTTAGTGGAGGAAAACAATTGTGACATCACTTACGCGACTCTGGGATTTGTAGTCTTTCTAGTTGCGTATTTTTTCATAGTCTTATATTTCAACAGTTTTACGACAAACTGTGACTTTTTTGACTTGGAAATGATTTTTTCAGATTGACAAACATCATATGTGTAATTCATGGCACAATTCAAACGGGATCGAAAGATACGTTTTCTCTCTCCATTGACTTCAATACATTATTTTTCCGAAATAAGGTCCCATGGACCGGAAGTAGATGGGCGTGACTTTGCCTCTCTATACAGATTCTTCTGCTCTGACAGCCAGGCATGATGGGTAATTTGTGATGTTTCGCTCTCTCAAAAGTTGGGCCATTTCGTCATCATGCGCCAATGAGCAGCTCTCATAGGAAAGAACGAGTCCCGGCCTCCCACGCTGTATCCAGTTCTTATTATACATCCATGGATAAGAGCCGTTCAAATTAGATCAGTGATTCTCAAGGTGTGGTCCGTGAGCGCCCCCTAGTGAGTCACCAGGCTTGCATATGGGCCATGCGTCATCACCTCACGAGCTTCACGCACGCAATCGATCTAGGTTATGGGTCTGCGTCACCAGGCTTGGATATGGGCCATGCCCATGCGTCTCTGTTCGGCTTCAAAGGGCCTGACGCTCCACACTTCAAGTGCAGTTCTACACAATATAAAGTTCAATGCTACTCTGTAATATGTGTTCCCCATGTAACTCACTCATTATATCCATAGATCCCTGTTGCCATCAAGTAAGGTAAGAAACTCCGTACATCAAACTGCCTAATACAGTTATTCTTGTTGGTGTTTTATCGGCTCGGTATTCCCCTCCTGGATGATATTCCCGCACAGCGGGGTCTAATCGCCAAACACCATTTAATTCATCTGTGTATCTTTGGCAATAAATATATATTGTTGCATCAAAAAAGTGTCTCTCCTGATTGTAATGCCTTTAACCATTAGCCTGTTACCATGCCAAACTAAGATGAGGACCACAATAATCCTTATATCAGCAAAGAGTCAACATGTTTGCATTGTGATTCCAAGCATTTTAGCATGCTGGGACACGCTTCTGAATCTTTGTTTGACCTTCTACCCCTTACTTTTTTATAGTACAATAATAGATTGCTGCAGTTTACAGACCTCAGACCTGCAGTCTACCTCTACAAAGCATCATTTAAGTATTGTGTTATTTAGAATTTTAAATTGAACAAATACAAGTTTACAGTGGATGGATAAGGTTTACCTTCAGCACATATGCATTCATCACCTCTGCAGAGCCGCAGTAGCTGTCCACCTTTCCTCTCTGGATGGTAGAACTGCACACAATGTGTTTCTGAATTGGAAGAAAAATATATTTGAACATGTTTTTTTGGTACTTTATAAAATATACATGAAATACTTGAACATGTAATAATGCCTGCTTATTGACAGTGTTATATTCTCTGACATATATTGGGGACAAGACACATGGAGGTTTCTCTAAGACTCACGCTCATAGTATTCATAGACAGACACAGCCGCTGGTTGTAAGACGCCCACTTTCATCTTCTGATGAACCCTAAAAGTGATTTCTTCTGGTTGTGTGTGAGAAACCTGAAGATAAAGGTGAGATAGAGATACATACACAAAGAGCAAGGCAGAGAGGAAAAGTATGGAGGAAGGAAACAGCGACGCCTTACCTTGTCCAGGTAGATGATGAGTGAGCCTCTTTCTGACAGGACTTTGTCCAGCTCATATTTTGCAATGGTGCGCCCAAGTCCTTTGGACAACTACACACACACACATAATCAGACCATTAACCATAATACACATATTTTTTCTCCTAACAAAAACCAGCTGGTGCATTTGTTGTGGGTTAATGTGTATCTGTAAAAGTTCTTACTAAGTCCAAGTCCTTTGTGTCAACGGTGAAGCCGGTTAGCAAGCCAATATCCAAAATTGACATAGCGGCATCTCTTTCCTTGTCCTTATACCTGTACACAGAATAGATTGAAGGACATTAAAGTGTTAAGGAGATAGGGGAAAGGGTAAGGAACAGAAGCAGAATATGTAATACAAATTGTGAAATATAATAATATTGTAAATAGCTGGTTAGAAAATGTTATGAATGAAGCCATGTGTCAGTGTGTTGCCTTGGTTGTACTTACAAAACGTCTATCCTCAGCTTGTATATCTTCTCGTCCTCATCCACTTTTTCTGGAGTAAAATATTGTATTTGTATTTAGTTAATTTGTTTCTCAAGAGTAATGTACAACACATGAAGAAGAGACAGAAGGCACTAAATCACCTGGGATGAGCTGCACTGACAGGTTAAACTTCTGACAATCACTGTCCTTGTCTTTAGGGAGAGTGTAGTACAGAGACACCATCTGTCACACAGGAAAGGTGCAATATTTGATATAAGTCCTCACAAGGTTAAAAGGGTATATGGTCACATCTTGATTTTTTAATAGGACAGATCAGTTATTAACTGTTACTAAAACTCAGAGTATAAAATACCAAAATATATTACTCACTCTCAATGTTGCTTCTCCTGAACCCTTGGCAATCACTGTCACGTTTTTGTTGATACCATTGATCTGTCAGAGTTTAAATATGAGCACAAACACACACTGTCAAGGATAAGCAGACATTAAAGTATTATACCAATATTATTTGTGTGACAAGATCTGTGTGTAAATGTGCAATATACAAATTAAAACTACTTCGGACCGAAATTGGATAAATCTGGCAAATCTCCAGGGAAGAATTGAGATCCACAGGTGACTTTAGATTTCGTAAATAAAAACACAATTTAGTTCAAAAGTAAAACATCTTAGTGATATAGTTACTTTTTATTTATTTTCTGTATTTTCAGATCCCTTTTATAGTTCAATATATTTTTGAGAGTTTATAGATTTATTTTGTATTTGTGGAATTTCAATCTGTTCACACATTACCACTTTAATGAGCCACTGTTTGTGAATGTGTGTGTGTGTGTCTGTGCTTACCCTAGACATCCTTGTGGCATAGTGGTTTTTCCTGTTGAAGTTGTACCTTTCAGTCCTTAAAATGGAAACAATGGACACATTCAGATCATATTCTGGTTCTATAGCACTGGACCAGTACTCGGATATAGCCTGGTACACCATAATGGTGGCCTTTAGTAAAACAAGAGGGAGGTGGGGGGAAAAAATGATCAGAACAAAATAAATGATAATCTAAAACAAGATGGAGGGATCAAGATGGAGAGAGGAGTCTCTTCTTACCTGAGTCGATCCATACCCTCCGCCAACTCTCTGCTGTTCGTTGAACCATCTCACAACAGGTCTGGCATCTCCAAAAGCCTTTATTCATAGAAGGAAGGTAAATGGTTGAACTTTTCTGTCATTTACTGCACATTGGAATGATCAAAAAATATACAAATATAAAAAAGACAAATCAGTTACTGAACAATTGTAAAATATTGTTTACTTAAGATGTCGATTATATTTTGAGGCTGTGACATTACTGAGAGACACATTTCATTGAAAATTGTTTGCAAACCTTTATATTAAAATAACATGGACTATATTGTATGTTGTCTGTAGCATGAAAGGAACACACATAAATGCGACATGCTCACCTGGGCCCTGACCAGAGCGAGAAGAGCGTAAGCCGTAGCCTCCAGTGTGTAGACACGTCCCTTAGACATCGGCCAGTGGCTCAACTCTAAGGACGACACACAAATATCTTCCTTATTACTTTGCTATACATGCATCTATTTACTTATAAAACCAGGATATCTCATTTTAGAAAATAATGTATAATTAAAATACGTAAGGAAATATTAAAATGTACTAACTAATCCCCATACATATATCTGTTATTCAAAACGTTTTACCAATATTTGTTGTGAGCAGGACATCGTATGGCTGGAAGACTATTTATGTCAATTACAGACTTTTCGTTTCTAAATGAGTTCAAACATTTGACATTTCTCTACTGAGCAAAAATCATCCCATAATATCAATGTGTTGGTCAGGCTCTTAGTAGTTGTGGATGAGAAATCGTTTGAATCTAATCACCAAAACATAGACTATGTTTCCAAATAATAGTTTAAGAATATTAACAGCACCTGGGGAAGCAAACTTGTAGAGGATCTCGCGGTTCATTTTGTCTTCATTGGCCATGGCATATGATGTCATGGCAACAGCATATGGGTTGGTGAAGCTGGGCAGACGCCTTTCCAGATAGGCCACCGCTTTTTCTATACTGCGGGGTAGATTCTGTACAAAAGGGAGGAAAGAGAATAAGGTGAGAACAGTCAGATAGACATTTTTAGGCAACCAAAAGAAGAAAACAAATACTTTTCATGAAATGAAAACAAACTATAAGTGAGTCTAAAATGAAAACATAGACAACATCCTAACCGCATAGCACTATTTTAGCTACTATTCAATCTCATGGTAGCCTCGCCATAAAGCATACGCTGATTAATCATCTATTTTACTCTAAATAGGACCATCATTTACAAAATGAACAACATGCTTCAATAAAGAAGACTAAAATCTAGCGATTGCGACCATAACCTAATTTGGAAAATCTTTACTGAATAAAAAATCAAGTGAGAAATTGGTTTATTTTCTCTTCGGCTTCTATACAATCTGACTTGATTCTGCCACAAGTGGAGTCACCCCCTGCTGGATATTAGATGCAGCTTTAAGGCTCATCCGGATTGGCTTCACTTTTTAGACCCGGAGCATGCTGCTTGGACAGGAGCAGCAACAGGGCTGGCTGTAAAACAGAGCTTTACAGCTTTGCAGATGCGAGATGCTTCCCAGTGGTTCAGAAAGCTTTATTACTCACATCCTCTGCGAGGAGACGGTAAATAACGAAATGAAACAGATGAGGGAAAAAGAGAAAACATTGTATGGAGGTAAATTACTCACATGAACACTGGCAGCACATAGCATTCGTGACTCCTGCATAGCAATGAGGCAGAAGGCCGTCATGGAGCCCTCTGAATCTGCGCCATGCACATCACCCTAAACACACACACACACACACACACACACACACACACACACACACACACACACACACACACACACACACACACACACACACACACACACACACACACACACACACACACACACACACACACACACACACACACACACACACACACACACACACACACACACACACACACACACACACACACACACACACACACACACACACACACACACACACTTATTTACTTTTCAAATAAGGGTCGATAACATGCTATTGTTTTCAAACTTATTAGCTATTTTTGTAGCACATAGATGAAAAACAGATGAAACCAGTGAACGCACCATCATCTCTCCTTGGATCACTGTTCCAACTTCTCTAAATAAGCCATCAGGTTGCTGTGCGTTGATGATCAGAAACTTGATGGCCTCACAGATGTGTGGGCTTTGCATTGCCACCAGATTGTTTGCCATGGCAAACACCTTGGCAACATAGGCCGTCAACCTTAGAGGAGAGAAGAAGGTGTAATAGTTTAGTTTTATTCATACGTGACATATCATTGTGTGAGTTTAGGGATGTTTGAATGCCTCACCAGGTGCTACTTGGGCGTTGTGGAAACGCAGTAAAAGACCCATCATTTTTCCGGTAGACAAGCTCTTGGTTGTAGCCTGTACACAAACAAATACACACAACCATTTTTAAAAGTGCCATTCATTGCTCTACTGAATCTTATTGTTTAGAAGCCAGTTTAAAGTTTTGAGGCTTTTCAAAAGGGAAACCCAAATGAGGGGTGGTGTGGATTGATTTTCTTCTACAATGTCAATGACAATTTAAAATCACACTCACAGTGGCATTAATAAGATTCTGCTATCTGTACTAAAAATACATAAGATAAGATAAGACTTTATTTATCCCGAAGGAAATTGTTGTGCCAGAGTAACAAAATACAGTAAACACAATAAACACAGCAGCACAACAGCAAAACTGTACACTAAAAGTGCAGCAAAAAGAGCAATTAAACATCTACAGACACCATGAAACATAGATGGTCACACAATCAATGCATCAGTGACCCTACCAGTCGTGATGTGTTGGAGGGCTTCATTACGTTTCTCAAAGCCCACAGTTTCCCACTGGTTGGTTTTGTCTAAATATGTGGCTGTAATGACAGGTAGGGTCATGCTCATCATGTTCTGCTCTCCATTGCCAGAGGGCTGTTTGATGAGAGTACCCATAGAGTTCCCGCTAACAGCTTTCTCCGCGAGGGCAGAAACTTGTTCTCTCCCTGAATGAACACAGACAGACAGAAAAGAAACACAAAACGTTATAAATCAACAAGAAGAAACCACTCAGCAAACAACAAAGTGCCCCGACGGCCAGTGAGGTAGATATTTCCCAATAAGAACAATACAAATGTATTTATATCGTTTCCATTGTACATATCACATATCAATCCCCTAGCATTATGTCCCACCTGTCACAAAGATCAGTGTGTGTGTTGGTGTGTTTGGAACCCGATCTGTCATGGAAATTCTACTGTTGAGAATGTGTTCTTGTTCACCATCTAAAGGGAGAAACAGTGGGCAAGTTGCAGCATCAATTAGCAAAAGATAAACACATAATGTTGATAAACCACTATACTGTATAATGCAGCCATGTCATTCTTCAAGGTAACTCACCTACACCTTTATTAGTGGGGTCTAGAAATAACATCATAGAATATTTTACTAGTACACCTTCAGGCTGGAAAAACAACAGTTAGGACAAACATTAGAAATCACAATCATTTGCATAACTTTTTGAGTAATCGGTCTTTGCTGTTGTTTAACAAAGTCAAATATGGTCCGAATTTAAATAAGATATTAATATTCAAGAAGATGCATTTCATAAACAAAACAGTTTACCAAAACTGACTTTACCAGACTATTTCTCTCATACCCGTAACCGTAGCGCTGTCACGTTATTAAACCGATTGTTTTCAAACTGAGGTTTTTAAAGGATTTGTAAACGGCTTGTTGCTTGAAACTAAAAGTAGTTACAAGAATATTGCATCCATAATGTAACAGACCTCGGATAAGTTATATTTTATGGCAGCTTGAACATTGTACTGCAATAAGAGAACAATTCCACATGGTGTAGGAAAAAACAACAGGGCATGTAGTCTTTTTCCAACCCACTCTCTTCAGTCTGCGTACAAATGACACGACTTTACACATTGGAAATGCGTGCACTAGATACGCAGAAGTCCGATTTTGCGTGCATATGATACGCTAACCAATGCCATTGAGTTCTGAGGCCGAGTTTTGTGTGCATATGATACGCCACGTTTTGTCCGGTCGGGTCTTGGTAGACCGGAAGCTGTGTGGTTCATAAAAATATGTTCTTACCGGTTCTTACTCAATATCAAGCTACGGTTATTGTTTTTATTTTAAATCGTATAATGTCTGACTTTTTTTGCATGGAAATGGGGCTCGGAGCCTCAGAATAATGAAATCTGTATTTAAAAAAAAAAAATGTCGTTCTAATTTGTTATTCTTTTCTGAATAACACATTGTTATTTACTCAACAATAACACACAATTATCCTTGTTTTTATTTATTTGTTTAATTCTATAATCTCTGGCTTTTTAGCCGTTCCTCAGGAACTGAATTTCAAAATAAAGTCACCGGAAACAGACGTAGGCCTATAAGGGACATTTCGAGCATAATTGTGATACACACCACAAACCCACTGAACTGATTATACCTAAGCTAGAAGCTCGGTGATTGGATTGTTTAGCCGCAATGCATGTTGGGATATGGTGTTAATGCGATATGAAATCCGAAAAACATTTAAAAAAATAAAATACTTTATTCCGAGTGTGCTTGCTTTTCTCTTTGGAAGTCATCACATAACGGCATTGTAATACACAGCCTTAGTTCTTTATTTATAGAGCCCTGATGAGAAGACTTCTAGACAAACAGGAAGAACTGCCACCGAAACTGAATATAAGACGTGGATCATCAATATATCAGCAATTAAACAACATCTTCAATTTCTCTTCACACAATACGTCTCCTTGCAGTATCAACATTAATTCGGCTGACTTTTATATTTGATCCAATTGGTTATATTTACACCATAACGGTGCACAGCTGATAGAAAATGACTTGTAGTTTTTAAAGATATTACTGATTTTCTTTGAATATAAGAATGTAAATACTGAGTTGAGAGAATAGTCAGGGGTTTTTGGGTGATGGGAGACACATCTATGGAATCACAATTTCAATAGCTTACCATTAAATGACGGATAGCCTATGCCTTTCTGTCTGTGATGTTTTACAAATCAGATATTAATGTGTAGAAGTAAAACATGAGAAATAGTATAGCAATATCCTGTAAAATTATGTGAAAACATGAATAAAACTACACATCTTCAGATGTCATACATACATAAGTGTCCTACACTAATAATACACCGTTGTTATTATTAGTATGCTGTGTGTACCTTGTGTGCACCGCCTAGTGGTTAAAGCACGTTATTGAATTTTTGTTTTGAATAATATTATTTTTGTTGAATAATGTTATTTGATTAAACAAATATTAAGAGTACATACAAAACAGAGAGGGGGAAAGTAGAAGGTCAATGATAGATATATATATAATATATAAAATTAAGAAGATACTGTAAGTGATCTCTACAATAAAACAGTTTAGTGCCGGATGTACAAAGATATTAATATGAGGAGGTGCAAAACAGACAAACTAATTAACCTTTATTAACACATTAAAGAATACTTTAGGTTAAGGTCTTCTTTTAAATAAGAAAAAAGCTTTTGGGGTATCTACACATAAATATTAAGCCTGACAAAGTACTTAACGTCTAATATATTGCTTTCCTGCCTATGTTGAAGCACTTATTTTAACTGATATTATACACATTAATTATACTCTTATGTTTGTAGATAGTATAAGAAATGTCAACCCAGTCTCACATCTAAACGTGTAATACAGTAACTACGTTGGTCCACAACTTGGGATGTAGTATTTCTACAAAAATGTCTCTGAAATTGTAGGATCCCTATGTTTTTTTTCACCATTAATTTCCAATGGCTGGCGTCTGTGTCACGTGATCTTCAAATTTCTCTTCGCATAAAAAAAAACATGGCCGACCTTCGTTTTATTCTCGGTGTAAAATGCCTATTTTAAAGTTAGTTTGGCCATTAAAATGCGTTTTGATGTCATTTGATGCGAGAAATATGAGTTGTTATTTCAGATTATCTGTGCAGTGGATGTACATGATCTTTATTATTATTAGTTATTACGAAGATTACTTCAGGAAATTGTGTACATACAACGTGTTCATTATTACCAAGGTGGTTGCTAGGGACGCTGCCATCGATATTATTTCTGTTATATTGTGTAACTGTTTAATGGTGTTATCTTTATTGCTACCCCCTTCCCCGTCATTTATAGTGTTGGTCCACAGCGCAAACGTATTAGTTTAACAAAATCTGCATCTAAAATTGTGGCATAGATACGTTATTTTCCCCTGTGCAATTCTCCAACCCAGTCTCACATCTCACATCACATCGTCATAAGCAATACCGGAAACAGATGTAGACAAGATCCTCAGCTCAGTGATTGGATGGTTTAGCCACAATGCACGTTGGGAGATGGTGTTTATGCGATGTGAAATCCGATTTAATTTTTTTTAAAAAATAATACTTTATTCCGAGTGTGCTTGCTTTGATCTTTGGAAGTCATCACATAACGGCATTGTAATACACGGTTCGGCTGCATTAAATATTACATATCTGCCGTAGTTCTCTATTTATAGAGCCCTGATGAGAAGACTTCTAGACAAACAGGAGAACTGCCGCCAAAACTGAAAACGTGACGTGGATCATAAATATATCAGCCATTAAACAACATCTTACATTTCTTTTCACACAATACGTCTCCTTGCAGTATCAACACTAATTCGGCTGACTTTTATATTTGATCCAATTGGTAGATAGGCTGTATTTACACCATAACGATGCACAGCTGATATAAAAGCACACCTAGTGGTTAAAGCATGTTATTGAATTGTATTATTTTTATTATTAATAGGATCCTTATAAAGTATATTCATTACTCATTATTCTCTACTAATAGTTCATTAAAGACTGTATATAATGACTATTTTGCACATCCCTTTCAAGATTTCAAGATTTTCTAAGGTTTATTGACATATCATATTATACACAACTACAGTGTAGTTCTGCACTGAATGAAGAACTTGGGTCGCAGGTTCCTCAACAGTGCATTACAAGACATCTATCAATTGTGTGTATACCTCCAGCAATGTTAACTATGTTGAAGCACTTATTTTAACTGGTATTATACATATGTATTATACTCTTATAAGATGTATGTAGATAGTCATTTGCAGAATATGGCAGTTTAATGGTGGAGGTATACACACATATTGATAGATGTCTTGTAATGCACTGTTGAGGAAGCTGTGACCCAAGTTTTTAATTCATTGCATAACTTCAACATAGTTCAGGCCAGGGGTAACTAAAAGTCAGACATTATACGATTTAAAATAAAAACAATAATCGTGGCTTGGTATTGAGTAAGAACATGTTTTTATGAACCACACAGCTTCAGGTCTACCAAGACCCGACCGGACAAAAATAAGTGGTGCAGGCACGAAACGTGGCATATCATATGCACGCAAAACTCGGCCTCAGATCTCAATGGGAATGGTTAGCGTATCATATGCACGCAAAACTCGGCCTCAGATCTCAATGGGAATGGTTAGCATATCATATGCACGCAAAATCGGACTTCTGCATATCTATTGCGGGCATTTCCAATGTGTAAAGTCGTATCATTTGTACGCAGACTGAAGAGAGTGGGTTGTCTTTTTCTTACCACCACCCGCAGCATCTTCCTAATTCCATCATTCATCGGTGAAGCTTTAACAGCAGCTTTGACCTCAATGTAGAATTCTCCTTCTCTCATGGGAATGATGATGAAGGGCACAGATTGTGTAGTTTGAGCCCCAATTCGGACCTCCTGGCTATACTGTCCACGCTTTGAAGCCGAACTGCACACATTATCCACCTCAATCAGATCAACCCGCACCTTGAGAACAGGACAAAGATGGACTGGAGATTGTGAAGTTGCTCAAAGATAAAGACTATTATTGAGGATATAATAGGATTACATCAGTTTTATTTTTGGGTCAGCTAACGATAATGCATACTTGATTTTAATTAACATTTGATGATTTACACCGTTTTTTACAGGATAATCTGATCTGGATAATAAAAGGCACACTGTAAATATTGCAGTAAGGTTTCCCGCTGCTGAGGTGACCCGCATCTATTGTTTTTCCATCCCAGTTCAGACAACGATGCCCTGCCTCCGACACTGTATCCAGTTCTCTTTATTCATCCATGAATTAGATTTTACCATGTCCACCTCCACATGACATTTCGTGGGATTTTCATCCCACGAAAAATGAATTTGACGGCCCCTATCGTTGTTTTCCCAAGCTACATAATTGTATTACAAGAGTATTGTTTAGATAGAGAGGGTGTCATTATCTTTTTACATCCATGACGCAATTGTAGGGTGCTATGTCAAGCTTTCCTCATGCAAGTAGGGGTAATAATTCAATCTAAGCTGGGTTGGAAAACAATAGGTGCAGGCCAACCACCATGTGAGCAGGTATTACACTTATCAAAGTCTAGAGTAGGAAGGTCATTCTCTCTCTGTTTTGAGACAGTATGTCAGTTGAATATTTACTGTTGATTTTGCCCTTTAGTCTAAAATGTTCTCTTGCCTCTTTTACTGTATGTAACACAGACTTACAGTTACAAGATCGGGGCTGTAGTTGTGCAGGATTGCCTTAACTTCCAGCTGCTCTCCCCGGACAGCAGAGTTTGGCAGCATGAGATCAATGAAGAATTCCTTCCGGACAATTACCTCTAACGGATCACCAACACAGATTCCTTTAAGATGAGGGGGACAATAAAAAAGGATTACATAGAGAAAGTTAGATGACTCAATGAAACAGCTTTCAGTCACTGAATTCTCACCGTGAGTAGTTGAAAGACTAATGCCAGTAAACTGCCAGGTGGTGATTGACTCTTGCAGTGGAATACGTGTAGTCACTGATGTGGTATCACTGAAACAAAGAATGGTGTTAAATCTTTGAGAGATATGTGTAGGCTTAAATCTTGGTGGTGTCATTATTGAAGTTAGTGTTTTTTGTGTGTATATGTCGGTTGACTTACCATGGGTTTCGTCCAGGGCAAGTAGGAAGTATCATCACTGACCACAGCCAACTTTCAGGGAACTTGGTGCGAGTAATAATGTAACTGTCATCCTCCTCACCTAGAGGTTTAAGGCAATTATGCATTGGTTTTCCTTTTAAGACCTGAAGGTTTCCCCTCAGACAGAAGATAACAGGAAATTAGGTTATTGCTTTGTATAGGCCAGGGGTCGGCAACCCCAGGCACCGTAACCAGTGGCACACTAGGAATAAGTGGAATAAGTGTGCAAAAATATTTAAGGAAGGAAGCCATGCATGCAACGCAGCCCCGCTCTCTTTAAATCCAGGCGACTTTCTGACGCTTTCCTCCGTGGTGCAGTGCTGATCGTTTCACCGCGAAGGAAAGCACTGTTGCTGAGCCGGCACTTCACAAATTGCAGTACCCATAAGGAGCTGTACAAATGCCGCAGTTTTGGCGTGGCTGTGTCTTTAGTTGAAAGCCCAGTGGCGATCTGCTCATCTCTCAACAAAATAATATGCTACACAGGGGCGGACTGGCCATCGGCGTGTTCTGGAGAATCACAGAACGGATGGTCGTCCTTATTATTATGCCGATTAAACCAATTATTTAAATGTGTTTAAACGGCATCATGTAAGTTGCGCTGAAAGATAGAGGTCCACACACCGCTTCCCCGCCCTCCTGTTGACAGTTCACGAGGGCTGAGCTCTTCACCCTCCACGTTGACAATTCACCGGCACGCTGATCAAAACAAAATGTTTGAATGGCACTTCATATCAAAAAGGTTGCCGACCCCTGGTATAGAGTTATGGTTCTTACCATCCATGATTGTAGTCTGTCGTTTCCTTCTGCTCGGTGCCGGACATTTCAATTCTGAAATAAGCAACAGAGACAAAATCTTTTACAGAACTCAACCATATTTTACCTACTTTAAGCATTGTATAATTGTTATGGAACTTTTAAAAACAGAGGGAGGTGATTTCTCTGGTAGGAAACGTGAACAGGGTGTGGGGGTCAGCAAATTTGGTATAAGATAAGATAAGATAGGATAGGATTATATTCATCCCGAAGGAAATTGTTGTGCCAGAGATAAAACGATACAACAAACACAGTAGCATAATAATAAAACTGTACCCTAACAGCGCAGTAAAACCAGCTAATTAAATAACTACAAGAAACATAGATGGTCAAATTATTAATATAAAAAACTATAAAAAACGACATATCATTAAACGTTTCATTCGTGTAATTGTTATTATATGCTTTTTTAGATTACAAGTGCTAAAGGTGGTTTTTAAAACTGACTAATAAGAAGGACAGTTCAGCTAAATACCCCCAGGAAGTATCTGACATTTCTATTTGTTTTATTCCATATTTAAAGTATCTGTCGTTTTTCTAGCATACAATATTTTTCTAGCGCTAAAATATTTACAAAATATATAAACAGCAACAAACCATTTCGAGAGACCAAAACAATCTGCATGACCATAAAAGGGAGCCGTAAAAAGACCCTGAACCGAATATGCTCAGCCTTTGACTGATGGTGATAAATAAAGGTCTATGTGCTCACCTTTTTTCTTAGAGATTCATTTGTATACTATTGTAGCCTAAAACTATGTTCAGGGAAGGGGAGAGTAAAGTAGTGTCACCTTGTCTGTGGGGAGTCCCAGAAGCCGTGTTGGACTCAAACAGCAGCCCCGCGTCGTAGAACACACTCATACCGTTCTTCCCTCCACCTGGTGTGCAACCTGTGTCGTGCTTCTCGACAACATCCCACACCTGAGCATAGTGAAAGTCATTCACACACAAATAAATAAATAAGACTCAAAGGCAAGAGGTAGACAGATCTGTAAACTCACATTACAATTCTGATATGTCATTAGAAATGTATTCATGCAATGAATGCAAGAAAAATATGATATAAATAAATTGCCCTTTTCTGTGTGAGGCGGTGCTTGTTGTTAAGGACATAGACGCCTTTGTCCACTGCCACCAGTCCCACTATGGCCCCTGGGTCTCCTGTAACCTTCAGACCAAACATCTTGCGAGGCCCATAGGATGGAAAGGGTCTCGATGGTTCCAGCTTCAGCTAAATGTGAAGGTGAGGTCAATGAATTACACATACGGTGTGGATTTGTTGAACCAGTCGCTTACATTAAAAAATGTCAGATGAATACAGGAATAAATAAATCAGATGTGTATGTTTTGTATTGCGTGTCTCACCGAGCCCATGCAGGAGTCTTTTACATCCACCCAAACAGAGTCTGATACCACTTCATTCCCATTTGTGTGGTAATAGGCTATGATGCGGAACGATGGCAGCATGTCTTTGGTAATGAAAACCATCAGGGAGATCAGCACTTGACCTCTTGTCTTGTATCGACCTTTTAGCACCAGCTGACCTCTGCTCATGAACTATAGGGATACAGACTTATATATCAGCACTTATTGCACATGAGCGTGTATACTGCACTACACAACGTGATGGACGCAACAATAAGGGTAGTATAAGCTCACATGCACAGATTTCAAACATCTCTCACCAGGTATGTGATGTCACAGTCATGACTTTCCCGCATGATGAGGTTGAAGGTGATTTTCAGGTTATGTCCTAATTCTACATCAGCTGAATCCACACCTGCAAATATGACATGTTTTGATTGTAGTGTCTACAGTATTTCTAAAGTAAAGCATTGTAGTACATGTTCTCCCCATAAAACGATGATATTTTACATTGCTTCTGATGGACAGTTATTCTAGAGCAGGGGTGGGGAACCTCCAGCCCCCGGGCCGTATACGACCCGTGAGACAATTTGGTACGGCCCTCGAGGTAATTTATAAACACACGCAAAAAAGAAAAAAAATTAAGAAATCTAGACCACAAAAAAATTAAACAAGCGAGTGCCTGTTTTTCCTGGTCAGAGTCCATGAACACAACACGAGCCTAACGTGTCATCACGTGGTATATATGTCTCGTCTGACAGGGGTGCAGTTCTGACGGAGAGCACCAGAACCTGGCTCGGCACTTCAGATAAGGAGCCGTACACATGCCGCAATTTTGCGTGTCTGTGTCTTTAGTTGAAAGCCCAGTGGCGATCTGTTCATCTGTCAAGCTGATCATAGTCAATAGCTTTGTTGTTATTAGCATCTGGTTAGGTAGCTATGCTAACGAATATAAGAAGCTTTTTCTACAACCAGCAGGGGCGGTTCTGGGGGGGGCAGTGTCCCCCTAACACTGACCTCTGACCGCTGTGGCCCCCCTAACAATGAAAACAATTTTTTTTTTTTTTTTTTTTAAATGTATATTTTCTGGTACTCGGTTTGCCAAAAACCGCAGGATTTAGTTGCTGTGATGTGAGATTGTGCAGACACCCTGATGTAAAGTAGAGATGTAACTGTTCATTGCCTTTATTTTTATATAAATATGGTGTTAGTGCAAACATTGCACTATAACTTAAGCTGAAGCTAACAGTAATAACTATAAGATCTATCTGAAATAAATAAGTGTACTGAAACAAATACCAATAACTGTATTGCATTGTTTTCTTATGCGCAATTACTTCATACTGTCTAGTTCTCTTTTTCGTCCTGCATGTATTGTGCCCCCCTCAGAAAATAACTGGCCCCCCAGTGGCCCCCCCAGTCAAATTGGTCTAGAACCGCCACTGACAACCAGTGAGGTAAAGGCACATCTTTATATGATCATTATAGTTATAAAAAAATAAGAGAATAAAGTAAACAGGTATAAAATATTATATGACAGTAAAAAAAAGTTGTTATTAATAAACAAGAATACAGAGTGATTTGTAAAATATCCATAAAGAAAAAGTAAATCTGCTTACAGTTCTGTTTCATCTGGGTGTTGAGAGATGTATCCATAGATCTCTTAATGTTGGTCTCAAAGTGCACCAGATTGATGCTTTTAACTTCAACTTTTAAATACTTTTGCACACATCTTGTGTCCATATACTTCTGTTTGGTGGTCACGCCACAACCGTGCACATGCATGCATGCGCGAGTCATGGTAAAATATCTGGATTAAGAGGTTGCTTTTTCTTTGCACAGCATGAAAGAAAGAAGAAATGAATGGGTTGTGATTTTAGTATTTTTAAGCAGAGGTCAATAATTTGTACGGCCCTCGGAGGATGTTGAAAAAATTGAAATGGCCCTTGAGAGGAAAAAGGTTCCCAACCCCTGTTCTAGAGCAAGAGAGTCGAAGATTAATTTATTATATAAAAGTGAAAAATGTAGGAAGAGCATGTTTTTTCCAGACAAATTATGTTATAGCTATTTGGCTCAATACCGTCCAAAGCATCCCCAACCTAAACTTTAAATAATTTCATTAATAGTAAAACCCAATAATTTCATACACGCTTCACTCTACTTTCACACCATAATTAGCCAAACAGCCATACTAAGCGAAAGGCTGATAGGAGTCTATTTCTAACTTAGCACCTCCATGCAGTTAATTGAGGATCAATTTAGAATCAAATCGTGATTCAAAAAATAAAATAGTTTCCCAACCCTGGTCTCTTACCTATGTGGATATAGTTTTTGCTTTCCGTAATATATGGGAGAGCTCTCATGGTGGCTGATGCTTGTCTGCTCGAGGAAATACGAGGATCATTCGTCTTTGCCTGAAATTAAAGAAACACATACACATGGTTAAATAAATATTACTTAAAAAGTCATGAGTTTTTCCTATTCCATCTTTATCCTGGTTACAGTAGGATGAAGATAAGCTTCACCATTTACATACTGCCAATTAAATGTGCAAGAAGCGGAAGTAAAGCAATGAGCTATAAAGAAACAAAAACATCTGCTGATAGCTCTGCTTGATTTCACCTTAAAAAAATAATTTCAAAAATGTTAAAAGCTTACATTTGAAAAGCGGCCTGTGCTGCCTGTATGAATTGTTAAGAGACTTACAGTGATCGTTAGTTGTGGGTCCCTTGTATTGATTGTTAGCCTTGCCATGCCATTGTTTGCGGTGAAGCCATTCACGGTGCCTGGTTCAACCACAACAGCAACACCTTGTGCCGGAGTGTTGTCAGGATTCACAACTTCGACCTGCCAACACCGACACAAACAGTTCAACAATCAGAAATATGTTTTACTGTCTTATTAGACCACATCTTATAAAGGTCAAAACTCAGTCTTAATAACTTGCTCTGTTCACTAAATATTATGACTTAGATCGTTTATGGTGAAACAAAGCTTAACGGGTACATTTATCAATTTCTCTGGAATCATAATTAAAATCCATGACAGAAAAATTGCTATGGTCTGTTATTGTCATATAATATAGCAAGATAGAAGTAAAGTATAGGTTTCACAATGTAAGAAATTAAAATCAATGTTGAATGACGTGACTTAGTTTAAACATACTCTAAGCTTAAAACCAATTTAATTTCCGGTTAGCATTGGCTCGTGGCTAACGTTGTTGCTAAATTAATGTACAGTTTATTTTGAACAGCTTTATTGAAAGGCGTCTCCGTTGTCAACAATGACGTCACTTCCGGTTTTACGTTAACAATGATTACAGCCGTTAAAATGCATTAAATAAAAAGTCTGAAGAACATGTGGCGGGAGGACCCCCATCGTCAGAGCCACCCGCCATTGAGAGGAGGAGCCAGGGAACAGATACACACAGAGAAGACGGAGTTATATTTCGTATATGGCTTCGCCCTCTAAGGCTATCACTATTGGGTAATCCCCCTGCGCCCCCGCGCAGCACTGAAAACTTGTAGTCCACGCCCACCCTCAGGCCTCCTTCCGGTATAAATAGGAAGGAGGCCCGGCAATCTGCTCCCTCTTTTCTTCAGCAAACCAGCACAGTTACTGAAGCACAGCAATTGAGAATCATCATGAGCAACAACTGCGTCCGCGATTGTCCCTCATGTGGCTCTGGGTTCATAATGAGTTATGACCAGCAGAGATAAAAGCAGTATGCGAATCCTGCCTGGGGTCAGAGCACGCGTACGCGGCTCTAAACCAGCAGGTAGCATGCACACACTGCGCCGTCTCCCCTCGGGCGACAGGAAGCGGAGAGCGGACGCTCTTGCGGCCGAGGAGGACGATTGGCCCGTCCAGGCTTACGAGCCGCGGACGGGGACTCGTATCCCTGGGGCCGAGTGCCGGGCAGGAGTCCGAAGAAAAGCAACTGCTGCCCCGCCTCCCTCCACGGTTCGCCGTTCGGTTCTCCCCTCCCTCCTCTCCTCCGGACGGGGGAGACAGAGTTGGAGCAGGGTGCCAGCTTGGCGGCCGGACATGCTTTCCCCCTCTCCGTCACCACGGCAGCGAATAACATCGCGCTGCTCTCCAACTCGGTGGTGACACTGGTAGAGCGGTCCACCACCGAGGCAGAGGAAATCAGCATGGCGGCCAGCACGGCGCTCATTCTGTGCGCGTCTGTTGCTGTCTCCCAGGCGAGGATTTCCGTGTGGGTGACACAGATCCAGCGCCACCTCTGGCGGAAGCAGGCGTCTGTTACGGAGTCGGCCAGAAAAGTGCTACTGGACGCTCCAATCAGCCCGGATGGGCTGTTTGGACCCCAGTTCCACGCCATGGTGGACTCCATGAAGACGGCCACGGAACAGGCGGACGGCATTCGCCAGCATGTACAGCTGGCTCCAGCCTGCTGAGCGCCCACAGCGGCACCAACGCCCGCAGCAGCTGCGGCGTCCACGCCGGCCACAGGAGGCCGCAAGCGGAGAGACGCCCACAGCAACCGCCTCGGCATCAGACTCGCCCTTCGGCGGCTGCAGGGGCTCCGTCCCATGTCTCCGCTCCCCCACCACCCCAGAGACAGGGTCTCCCGGCGGCGAGTCAAAGGGGAGTGAGGCTCCCCCGCTCCTGGTCTGCTCCGCGAGAGCCTCCGAGGAAGCAGAGCCGGTAATTAAGCCAGCTGCCACTAATCTGTTGATTAAGTAGACAGCAGGGCTCGTTGCTAAAGCCTGGTTTTAACCTGTTGGTTAATAAACTACAGAGCTCGCGGCATTCCTCTGTCCGAGATACGCCTCGTACACACGGCCTTAATAAACCCATGAGCGCCGTTATAACGCCTCATGTGGGCAGCACTGCACACACCTCCATCCATCCCCTGAGCGTGTACGCGCCTCATGATGAGAGTCGGAGTGAGACGCAGCGTGTGGAGGCCCCCGCGCAGCTCTTTCGGTCCAAGCACACCTTGGGTTGCCTCACGGGCAGCGGCGGAAGGGGCTCTGGCGTGGCTCGTCACCATGACGACCAAAAAAACACATCTCGAGCACGTGCGCCCGCTCTCAGAGATATTTCCTGGCTCCTCCCATTTTTGTGTAGAGAAGGCTGGAGCCACTACACAAAGGAGGGATGAGAGTGTGGTTGTCTCTGGACGACCTGCTATTTGCTGGCTCACTCCAGGGAGGAAGTCGCTTTACAGACGGTACATCTCGTATCGCATCTGTCAAAGCCTGGGTTTCATAATAAATTGGAAGAAGAGCTGTCCTCTTCCCTCTCAGACTAACGTTTATCTGGGAGTGGAATTAAACTCAGCCAGCAGAGCGCGGCTCTCGCGGCAGCGAGTGGAAGAACTGACAGCTCTCCTCCGGCGTGTCACAACCCACACAGCCCTCTCCGTGACGTAGCTGCTCGGCGTTGGCGTCAGCTGGTCACGGGATGATCCCCTTGGGTCTCTTCCAACAGGGGGACACTCCAGAGGTGGTTCATTCGCTGCAGAAATTCGCTTATCTTTTCAATTTACACACGGCATCTATTGCACGTCTGTCCGTCCTGAGAGAGGGATCCCTCCTCTGTTGCTCTCCCTGAGGTTTCTCCCATTTTTCCCTTTAAAGTGTGGCTTTTCTCCGGAACGTTTTCCTTGTACGATGTGAGGGTCTAAGGACAGAGGGTCTAAGGACAGAGGGTCTAAGGACAGAGGGTGTCGTATTGTCATACTGATATTCTGTACACACTGTGAAGACCACTGAGACAAATGTAACATTTGTGATATTGGGCTATATAAATAAACATTGATTGATTGATTGATTGCAGAAGCCTGCTGTTTTTAACCTATTGGTTTATAAACTGCAGAGCTCGCGGCATTCCTCTGTCCCAGATATGCCTCCTACACACGGTCATAATAAATCCACGAGCACTGTAATAACGCCTCGTGTGGACAGCATACACACACCTCTCATCCCCTGGGCGTGTACGGGCCTCATGATGAGAGACGGCGTGAAATGCAGCGTGTGGAAACTCCCTCGCAGCCCTTTTGCCTCACGGGCAGCGGCGGCGATGGCGTGGCTCGCCACCATGATGACCATTACGTCTCTCCCCCCTGTAGTTCCATGGGATACAAGAAACACTCCTGTCATCCCAGGAACAGTGTCTTGCGCGGTTTTTACCACCGCTATTTTTCTAAATCTCGGAAAAGAACGGGGGAGTCGCCCCGTTGCTGTACAATCAAACATGTGTTGATTTGCACAGACAACAGGCCACGGCTATGGAAGCAGATACCTCAATCGCCAGGGAGGAGTACGATCTGCGTAGCTTCTGAACGCAGCCAGGCGGCTGCTGTTCTGGGCGCGCACACACGTTGCTCTCCATCAGAGCAATATATATTCCCGGCGAAATTAACAGAGGGGCTCGCAGAACGCAGCAGCCGTATGGAGTATGGAGACTCAGACCTGTGTCACGCACACTGGCGCCTCAGTGGGATTTGGCTTTGGTGTTGCGCGCACTAAAGCAAAGCCCCATTTGAACCTGATCAGGTTCCCCTTAAACTGTTATCAGCCAAAGTAGTACTGCTTTTGGCTCGATCAGCGAAAAGGGTGAGTGATTTGTCTGCTCTCTCTGTGGCTCCGTGATGTCTCCGGATCCAAGGAGATGGCAGTTCAGCTGTTTTACGCCCTAACCCGGCTTCATGCCTAAGGTCATCAGAACTATTTTAGGTCAAGAGTGATCACCCTGGCTGGCTTATTCCCCCCTCCTTACAGGTCGGAGGAAGAAGTCACGTCTCATCTCCTCTGTCCTGTGTGCGCGCTGTCCTGCTATGTGGTGCGCACGGCGGCCTGGCGCCATTCTCAGCGCCTGGTTGTGCACTATAGAGAGCGCTCGATCGGGCAACCTCTATCTGCACAACGGCTGTCACACTGGCTGTGTGAGGCTTTGTCGCAGGCATATGTCTCCTCTGGGGTGGAGCCCCCGGAGAACATCAAAGCGCACTCCACCAGAGGAATTTCCTCCTGCACGGCTTTGCACGGAGGAATGTCAGTGGAAGACATTTACACTGCTGCATCTTGGTCTTCCCCCTGTTCATTTATTCATTTTTATTTGAGAGATGTCTCCCATTCCTCTCTGACACACCCTGTACTGGGTGTCCTGTCGGAGTGAGTGACGTCAGGGAGCCAGCTGTGCGCCCCTCTCCGGCCTCTCGGCACGCGGAGAGCGGCCCTTTTTCCCTGTTATAGGAGGGATGTTCCTTTTTCCTCTGACACACTTTGTATGGAGTGCCTGGTCAGAGTGAGTGACGTCAGGGATCCAGCTGAGCGCTCTCCTACCTGTCTGACAGGCAGAGCCTCTATGATCGCTGGACAAGGTGGGAACTTCATCTCTACTTTCTCACAGCGGCCGGTATGTATTGTTCCCAGCCTTCACCCCGTCGGGAAGATAGGCATGTTTTGCTATGTTCCAGGGACGGTGATGCGCCATTACGCATGGCACAGCAGGCATGGGGTGTTATTGAGCAGGTGTGTCTGTGCTTCTAGTGCCGGGCGGACCCAGTGGGGCGCAGACTACATCATGCTTCGCCCTTAACCCAATAGCGATAGCCTTAGAGGGCGAAGCCATATACGAAATAGAACTGAGGTTACCTACTGTAACCCCAGCTTCTATGAGTAATGGCGCAGCCCTCTAAGCGCTGGGCCCCACTGGCTATACGAATAGCTGAAGAAAAGTTATTTTGTATGGGAGCAGATTGCCGGGCCACCTTCCTATTTATACCAGAAGGAGGCCCGAGGGTGGGGCTCACCATGCGGGTGGGCGTGGACTACAAGTTGTCAGTGCTGCGCAGGGGGATTACCCAATAGCGATAGCTTTGGAGGGCTGCGCCATTTACTCATAGAAGCTGGGGTTACAGTAGGTAACCTCAGTTTTCTCGCCCTCTCTGCTTCCCCCCATGAACATGGCGCTGTATTCCTGAATTGCTCTGTTTGTTTCAAAACCACGTTACTTAATCAAAGTACCCATTTGAACCTTTTCGAGACTACATTGTCTCTTATTTAACTTCCTCCTGGACTCGAGAACAACGACCACGTTACAACAATAACTAAAAAAAAGAGTCACTTTTTTCAGCAATGAAACATTTTCTGTGATGGCAGTTCTTAATACATTAGAGATATAGCCATACTTGTGCTTGTGTTATTATAATGTACTTTTTTATAGTACTTTATAAAGTTAATGCAAAGTACTTTACCACAACTTCGAAGGTCATTCCTGGTTTAAAATATTTGGGAGTTTTCTTGAAGTGGATGGTATAAGGTGATTTGACAATCTGAATATTTCTCAACTCTGCCTCCACCATTTCATCACCTGTTAATAGATGCATAAACAAATCAAAACAGATTAAAGATTATTTTGTTTATAATGTAATTATATCTTTCAAGTGGATACATCATCAGGTTTATTATAGAGACTCAAGGTACATTTTCTAAAAGACGTACAACACTCAAATATAAATAAAAAAAACGTATCCTATCTTTATATATTTATGTTTTCCAACTCTGTCCGTCTTATTTGGGAATAGTCTTAGTCTCTTTCTTACCGTTCTCCGTTAGCACACTGACAGCTACAAATATGGATTTCGTCACCAGTTCTTCAATGTTTCCGATGGTCGTTGTGATGTGCTCTCTCCTCAGCGTGACAGCTCCAACACCTCTCTCAATCTAATGTAACATAGTTCATGTGTCTTAAAATGTAGTATAGTGTTACAGTGAACAGTTGATAGTACTTTACTGAACTTGTAAATTCTGGGTTTTAACGTAGAAAATGCTGGTCTCTCAATTAAAACATCATCAAAATAATGTGTTTTGTCACCACCATTTTTGCCATTGTGGTACACTTTCAACACGCTGAATACATAATATCTGTGAATGCAACATATTAAGTGAATTAACTGCAGATCTTGGAGTTGGAGGAAAAATACTACACATTTTGTGAGTATTTGACTCTTACTGTAAAATGCAGTAAGTGTAGAATGTGCTCACCTGCACTCTCTGAAGAGAACTGGGAAAGCTCCTCTTTTGACCATCATGTATGACCCCAAACACAACGTAGGCCATCCCATTCACCTCTTCACCAAACAAATACCTAAATCAAAGAGACGGAATAGTATACATCAAAACAGAGTAATTTTAAACAAAGTAAAAACAAATGGTTCCTCTAAACAGCAACCTGCATTCATTGCTACAATCAATCCACCAATCAAACAGTCTCCAAAGCCACAACACAAGAACTTTCTCTTACGTGGCTTTAATGTTGACTGTGAGTTCTTGGTCGTCCACGAAGAAGAAAGCTCTCGTAGGATTCAGTTTAACCTCAATACTGGGAAGCACTGAAAAATGATATTTATGGTTTTACCGATTAAATCCAAGGCAAGATATATAGCACCTTTCAACAAAAGGCAAGTCAAGTTCATTACAAAAATGAAAAGCATTAAGAGCATTAAGAAATAGTGTAGCGGAAAACAATTATAAAATGGCATTTAAAAACAGTTATTAAAATACCAAGAGGATCAAAAAAAGATAATAACACAGGTATAAAATACATGAATAAGAGTTACAGTGCAGTGTTAGATGTAACTGTAATGGGAGACTCACCATATTCTTTGACCTCAAACTCTGCTTGAAAGCTCTGCTGTGGGTTCCTCCGGAACCTCGTGACGATCTTCCACAGTCCGAGACTAAACATAGAAACACACAAACACACAATGTTTAAATACAAATGTAGAGAAGTGACAACCCAGCTAGACATTTTTGGTTCTAAAAACATTCTGAGAATGTTACCATTCACTGTTCTAGGCATTGGCGTTTTTATATGTACAAAAGTAGTGGGGCACAAACAACTTAGATGTCTATAAGCTTCTGCAGTGAGGTGCATGGCTGGTGAGGCTCTGGCACTGACTCTTCAGGTTTACAAATATTATATTTTGACCTAAATCAAAATATAATATTATTTTCAAAAGCTTTTTTTGTCTGATGCTTCAATTAATTTTAAACAGACAGTTCAACAGAAGGATACCCAAAACATGTAATTTTATCATTTAAATATTGAATTGTTCTCTCTTAGTAAGATCCCATTTTCAATACAATTGCAGTCGTACCTTGACTTGAAGATTAAGTCCATTTGCCTATCCTTCTGGACAAAAATCTCTATTACTTTTTTGTAAAAGTCGTCCTTATCATCTTGTAGTTTCAAAAGTCATAAATCTAATCTAATCAATAGATTTATGATTCGAAAATTATAAAAGTAGGGTAGACATGTTGATATTATCCGGCTGAACAAAACGTGCATTTATCTAACAGGTTTGTTTCCCACAGATCTTATTTGGAGCTATTTTCTAACATCCTATGGAGAAATCTCATTGCTTTTTTGTCGAGGGAAGCCATGCGCAGCTTACTTCCGGGTTTTAAGACGCGTCACTGCAGCTCTCTCGCATGCTCTCTCGTCTCCTCTTCACACACCACACTTTTCGCGGCACACGTACTTACAGCCAATCAGCTCTGAATTATGTGAGATGACGTATGGTGGGGATGGCAGCACTTTGCCCCTATGGTCATTATTTTGTTGCCACACACATTAACTAGGAAAATACTCTGAGCATGCGCAGTGTAGTTTTTACAGTCACCGTTCACTTAGACAGTAAGAGGGAGGGGCAGGATCGGGTTTTGTCCCAGATGGCTCTAAACAGCTCAACAGGCACAAACTCTAGACACTAATTAGAAGAACACAGACTAAAACAGCAATGTACAGACGAATCAGATGACGTTTTAATTAATTTTTAATCCATAAATGTTAAGAATGTTTTTAGAGAACGTTCTCCTACCTTTCAGAAGAACATTCTGGGAACCAAAATAAAACGTCCCGCTGAAAACGTTTTAAGAATAGTAGGGCATAATGTTCTAACAATGTTATCAAAAAACATCTTAAGGTTATCACCAACCATTTTAAGAATGTTTTTAAAGACCGTTATCCTACGTTTCAGAAGAACATTCTGGGAACCACACGGAAAATATGGTGACATCATATTTTTTTTAAAACATCCTTTTCAAACAAAAGCAACAAGTTTGTTTTTTAAAGCGCTCTAGAAATAAATCTGACGTTGACCATGATCGTGTTAATATTTGCCATCACAGGAACGTTTTATAAAAAAAGAATAACATCCTGAAAACATTTTCAGAATGTTGCTTGGAGAATGTTTTTCATTAGTTACATTATCATGTAACATGTCTTTTTAAGTTAACCTTAAACCTTATAAGAACATTATTTGAAATAATAAACATCCTAAAAAGGTTATTTGAACATCAGATTAAAACGTTTCTTTAGAACATTATTAGAATGAAAATGAAAAAAATGTGCTGCTGAAAATAATTATTAGTGCCCTACAGAGAGCAGTCACCACAGAAACACTTTAAAGGTGGGGTAGGTAAGTTTGAGAAACCGGCTCGAGATCGCTAGAATTTGAAAATACACAGCCGGAGAAAATCTGCCACTTCCTTATAGAGCCCCTCCTCCAACACACACGACCAATGAGGGCACGAGATAAGTTTGTGCCCCGATGGAAGGCTGACAGGCAGGTAAACGGATTGGTTGTACTTTTTACAGTATTACGGCTTCTACAGATGACATTTTTTTATGGATTTGTTGTCAAAGCACTTAAGATATTCATTGCTATCGGTATGTTAAGAGAATTCCATGGAATATAACAAAAAGTATATCTCGAGCCAGTTTCTGAAACTTACCTACCCCACCTTTAAAGGTCTAAAATGAAACGTGTTCAGGTTAGTACCGTAGTAGGAAGTACAAGTATTAGTATTGTGTATTTTTCCACTAATTAGTTTTACTGTACAGTTCATAGGAAAAAAATGTGGCCTATTTCTGTTGAATCTGTCCATTTACAATTACAGTAACGTTTGGATTGTAATAGATAAAGAAATGAATAAATTAAATATTGTGAGATGAAAATATAATGACTACAAGAAGACTGTGCTATCAATCCTTAATCATTTCAGCCAGAAAGTGAATATGCTACTTTAGTACATTCAGATGTGAAATGTAAAAGTTTAAATTGCATGATCTCTATAGTAGATTTAGCCTTCAAAGCAAAGATGGCCCTTTTTGCAATCTAGTTTATCCTGTTAGTCTGTCTCATCATGTAGGCACATTATGTATAATTTGAAATCCAAACTTGTTGGTTTATCAGTATTTATATATAACAGAGACTGAAAAAAAAAAAAAACACTATATTCGGCTGATTCTAATTCACACCTGGATAGGGACTATGGATATTAAGTTAGCCTCTTTGAATATTAAAATCTCCTAATTTGGGATCAATGAAGTACATCTTATTATCTTATCTTAACAGAACTACGCCTCTACATTGCGTACAGCGCCCATTCATAGTTGAAGTGCCCCGGGGGACAGGGGGATTTTCTGAACTGACACTTGACCTGCCGTGACAAAAAAGCACTACCTGACGATAATTAGCCATCACCATGTCAAACTAACAAAGTTAAGTTTTAATTGTGATTATTACAGCTTACAGATCATGAAAATCACTAATCCTGTATTTAAAAATAGCACAATATTAGATAAGACCAATCAAAACAGGATTTATAATACAGATATTTTGACCTTCTGAAAAGTTTGTTCATTTATTTACTAAAATCTTGCCTAGGGCAGCAAATTGGTCAGAAAGTAAAACTCAACATCCACTTCTTCTGTTGACATAACAAATAGTCATACTCACAACCCTATATCTTCAGTTTATGTCGTTCTGATCCAGTGTTTTTCCCTTACATTCATCATCTTGGAAGTCTTTCTTACAAGATATTTTGGTTAGTTATTTTTCAAACACTACATTTGCAACATGGAAATGCATTGTAGAGAACCCAACATAAACAAGATCGACTACTAACCTGACAAGTTCACCGAGTTGGTATTTTCCAGAGTGGATCCCTGATATCCAAGAGACTCCATAAAGTGGTAAAATGATGCCTTCAGGGGTCTAAAAAATAACAATATATAAAAAAACAGGTGAGCAGCAGCACGTGAACACATCAGCAGCAGCATTAGCGAGGCAGAGGCAGGCAGATCTGGCAGCTTAAATAGAGCGGCATGTTTAGGAGAATGTGTTTGGTTGGTTGTAAGAGGGACGAGGTGCGTCACGTGTTAATGTATCATGGTGCTCGAGTTGACTGTCTGAACTAGCTCGCAGGCTTCGCCCTTTTTAATGCATGTCTCCATGTGCTTGGTCATTGTCTCCATTGAGACTTTTTCAATTTCAGCTACTCCTTAAATATATCTATCTACAATTTAAGGAAGTGGCTGTTTAATAAGCAAATCAACCACTAGAGCAGGGGTCTCCAACACGTCGATCGCAAGCTACCGGTAGCTCGCGAGCCCTCAATAGCTCGCCAAGCAAATCCAAAATGTAAAAAATATACACAAAAAAAGGAAATAAAATAAAAATAATCTACGCATGAACGAAACCTCAATCATAGCGAATTCTAGGCATAATGCCTGGCAAACTTATCTAGTATCCTATCCATGTGAACCTGCTTTATTTGGGGGTGGACCTCACATACTCTAGGGTGGTCCGGGGGCATGCTCTCCCGGGACAATTTTGTTTTTAAATGTTGAAGTTAAATACATCAAGCTGGTGCACTTTGAGCAGACTACACATTTTCTTGGATTTGTTAACACCATTGTCCTGAACAAATATTTGTAGAAAGGCAGAACAAGACCCAAAACAGCTCAGAAGAAGGGTTAAAGGTAAGCATAATGTTAAAATGTGCTAAATATATACACTGCAAAAGCAAAAAACAAAACAAAAAAAAGAGGAATAAAAGTAGCTCACGACTTGTTTTATTTTTTGAAAGTAGCTCTCATCCTAAAAAAGTTGGAGACCCCTGCACTAGAGGGTAGAAAGTGATAGGAAAGGTGTTCCTAAAGTAACACATCCCAACAACTCACAAGGTTGGCTGTGTTTTTATTTTTATTTTGATCATTTCCGGGGAATTAAGAATTTGTAATACAAAGAGCCTTGGTATATGTGCTTATCAAAAATCGGAAAACAATACCACAATCTCAGTGTCAATATCCTCTTGGTTGTAGTCACCACTCTCCACGGGCTCCATACGGGGAGTAACAGAAAATATCCTGTAAAGAACTGACATAGAAAAAGAGTGGACTTAAGACTTTACTTTTTGATAAAGCTTATAGTTGGGGCTGGCTAGGGTTATGGTTATGGTTAGACGTACTTTGGACCAGCCCCTAGTCATAGTGCTATAGGCTTATGGCGCGTTTCCACTGCAGCGTGGAGAGCTGTGACGTCAGCGGCCCGTTTTTGGTTGCGTTTCCACTTGGCCTAGTACCGGCTAGCGGGTCTTAATTCACAGTTTTTCTGGCCCCATAAAATCGTGGTTCTAGGGCCAGGAACAACCAGGCTGAGTCGGGCTGAGTATGCTAAACTAGAGAGAGAATCGCTGGCAAGGGGGCTACAACTACAACAAGATGAACATATTTGACCGTGATTTAATTGTAATACACGTTTCAAAATGATGCCGAAGTAACAACATACTGATACCGGTTAGTAATACCAATTAATGCTTTGACAAGTCTGCAGACAGACGGCAGGCGCAGAACCTTTTAAAATGCGTGTTGTCTAATGGAGATTGGCTAAGCTAACGCAGTTTATGCTCCGACCGTCCACACTAACAACAACGGCCTATCCAGACATAAATAAACCAGCGACTGTATTCGCTATGACACAGGCAGTCTGTGGTTTGTACTTGTTTAACTTTTATCTAGTTTTCTGAACAGATATGAAGAGCTGTGGGCTCTGAGTGCTAAGAGCTAACGTGTTGTTTTTCTGGGGTTCTCATTGAAGATGACGTCACGGCTCCGCCTACACTGCGTTACTATAGTTACTACCCCAGTTCCTAAACTGTAATAGAAACGCGCCATAAAGTGAGCCGGTCCTAACAAGGCCTAACGAGGCCTAGCCATACCGAGGGAGGCCGAGCGAGGCCATGTAGTGGAAACGCGCCATTAGACTGCCTCTCTTTTCCACTGCCTCTCTATCTTTATGCACTGATCTCCAATACATAATAACTTGGCTAGTCCACATTTTTCGCACTCTTTCGTCTTGCAAAAAGCCACATTCAATCATTGTATCTACACTATTGTGGTTGAACCTGTTGCAGTTGTCCTAATTGAAGTCCGCTGCTACTATGTTTTAAAGGTCCCCTATTATACTCTTTTCCAACAATACATTATAGGTCTCAGCTGTGGCGAGCCGTGACTTTTATACCTAGGCCCTCTGACCCCCAACCCTTCGCTTGAAAAGTTATTAAGTCACAGCGTATACTTCAGCGGAATATCAAAACAACGGCACGGGGTGCAAAACGCATCAATGAAAGCGACCCTCTACCACACAAAACGACACCTGTAAATAACCCAATTTGTGTTCTTTGAAATTGAAAAGGATATTGCATTGTGTGTGTTACTTTCGTTGCAGTTGTATGTCTTAAGTGTAATTTGGCATGCTTTTATTTTGAAGGCGAATTTACGCTGTTGACAGGAATTTGCTGTTGCTATGGAAACAAGAAAAGCTTCACAGCCCATTTAGAGGGAAGATATGATTGGTCAATTGTAGCCTACTGTCATTTGACATTACTCTCTCGTTCAGTTACTGTAGCGGGCCCATTTACAGCAGGACCACCTAGAGGAGCTTCTTTCATTTAACCCTTCACATTCAAACAGAAACTGAATAGGCAGATTCAAAGGATTTATTTATTTGGAAATGTTATTTTAAATACAATTAAATCAAGTTATTTTGGTAAAACTAATGACAAATATAACTAAAAATATATATATTTTTAAATATTATTTTGTAGAACATCTTAGGCCCTGACGACTCGCCACTGGGTATATAAAATATGTCTCTGAAGTGTTTGGCTCAAAACACCAAACAGATCATTGCAGCATCCCATAATCCCCTCTGTTTCAGCCCTGTTTCAAAAGTGCTGATTCTCTGTCTGTTACTTTAGATGAAAATAAGGAGCCCCTCCCCACGCCCCTCTGAGAGATATTTGGTTAAAAAGAACACAATGGTGCTCTAGGAGGAGATTCAGGTGATAAGGGGGGGGGGGGGGGGGGGTTACCTTGGTTGGTGATTGGCTAATGGTTACACAAGCATACAAATACATTATGACGTCAAAAAGTGCCCTTAAAAAAATGTTTTTTATGCTGGATCAGGACAAAAAGAGAGCAAATATTTATTACTGAAACTCTCCGAAGGGGACACATATGTATATATAAAATACATATAAAAGTGGATTTTGCACAATAGGTGACCTTAAAGTCATATCGTTTTATTTTTTCACTGATTAATTGTGAGTTATTATCCTAATCAGTCCCTGTTGGAACATTTGTAATTTGTGATATAGGGCTTTATGGATAAATATTACTTGATTTGTTGATTAATGAATAAACTCACCTCTGCTATTGGGGGTGTAGAGGGTCTTGTCAGTTTGGATGAAGATATACCCAGACTGAAAGGAGACCAGGACAACCTTCTCAAGCAATCGGTCAGGGAACTGAGCGTGCAGATACACATACTGCTTAATGCTGGGATCCTGACTGAATTCTCCAGTAGGGATCTGAATCATTATGAAGAAATACAAACAGTGCATTAGGAGCAGGGTGTGTACATGATGTGCATTTTTTAATTAATAGATCATCTTAGAAAATGCAACCGAGTTATAGCGCATCATTTACCATTATCTGTACCAGCGCCTGGAAGTTATCTGTACTGGTAAGCGTCACAGATGCAGTTGCCAGCCTCTTGTTTTTGGTTGGATGGTTCCACACACAGATGTCCACCCTTTTGTCTGCACCTGTGCAGTCCTGACACTCCACAAAAATATTTTCTGCTGTGTTTACTCTCAACAAGTTGGGGGCAGACATCACCTCCCTGCAAAGCGGGGGCGGAAAAGAAGATATATATTAATGTGATGTCACTGAGCAGAAAGAACCACATGCTGTTTTGGATGTACTGAAAAAAAAGAGTTCAACAATATTACTTCAGTTCACACACAAAACAACCTTTTTTAAATGAATTACTCACCTTGAATTAATAATGCCTCCATTTATTTCCATTCACAGGACGGGTTTGAAGTGTTTCAAATAGTAACGTTTAAAAGAATATTCATGTGTTTTGGAAATAGTGAGCATACAAATAAATATATGGGATACTGCAGTGGTTCCCGACCTTTTTCAGTCAGGCCCCCCTTGTGTAATTGGAAATATTTTCGAGCCCCCCCTTATCCGGTTCCCAGAATTAATTGTATATAGTTGTAAAAACATTACATTTTCTCTGCTATTAATAACGAGACAAAAAGATCCAACTATAATTTTATATTTTATTATGGATTGAACATGAACGAAAGTGCTTGTATTGGCAGATGATCCTGTGCCACTGTGAAATAATGAGGCCTAATTGAAACAATTACAAATACTGCTTATCGATCCGGTTCTTTAACAGTATTTTTATAGGTTATTTTTGTTCTTTTTTAGTGGACAAACTAAACAAATTAGAAACAGAATTCACATTTATTCATTTGCTGTATAGTGTGGATTATGGGCTGCTAGCACACATAACATATACCTGCAGTGGTGATAGTAACAACGTAGATTTACTCAAGTACTGTACTTATTTTGAGGTACTTAAGTATTTCCACTTTTGCTTCTTTGTAATTCTGCTCCTCTACGGTCCAGAGGTTCATGAGTTTTGTGTATGTGCTTAAAGTGAATGTCCAGCATAGATTGCACACACAATGAGTAATCTATTGATTACATTGACAAAGATCCAGCACTGGATCAACACAATATTTCATCATATCTCTAGACCAGGGGTCGGCACCTCCTGGCACGTATGCCACAATTGGCACGCGGCACCGTAACCAGTAGCACACTAGGAATTCTGGGATGGGTGGCGCAGTGGTCTGTGCATCTCATCATCAGATCAAGGGGGGGTGCTGGGGAACTCCAGTTCGAAACCCGCTCCTGCCGCCACTGCGTCAGGCCGTTGTGTCCTTGGGCGAGATACTTCACCCAGATTTGCTCTTGTGGGTAATGTCCACAGTACATGTATAATATCAATGTGTACTTGTAAAAGCGCCTCGATGACTTCGAGGCGTGAAGATGGACGGTGTGGCGCAGTGCGCTGTGCAATGATCATCAGATCAAGGGGTGAAACCTGCCGCTGCTGCGTCTGTAAAGCCGGTGTGTCCTTGGGCAAGACACTTCACATGAACTTGCTCCTGTGGGTATTGTCCACAGTGATGCAATGCATGTATAAAAAAATATGTGTAATGTGTATTTGTAAAGCGCTTTGAGCATCTGGAAAGGCGCTATAATAAATGTAAGGTATTATTAATAAGTGAAATAAGTGTGCAAAATATCTAAATTGTATTTTCGGATCCTGAACGAGACCGCCGCCAGAGCGCGTCTCCCCGTTGCAGAAGGAAGCCATGCACGCAACGCAGCCCCGCTCTCTAACTCCAGGCGACTTTCTGCCGCTTTCCTCCGTGGTGCAGTGCTGATCGTTCCACCATGGAGGAAAGCTGCTGCGCCGGCATTTAACAAATTGCAGTACCCATAAGGAGCTGTACAAATGCCGCAATTTTTTGCGTGGCTGCGATTTGCTCATCTCTCAACAAAATAATATGCTACAAAGGGGCGGACTGGCCATCTGTGGCATCTGGCCTTATTATTATGCCGTTTGAACCAATTATTTTAATTTGTTTAAACGGCATCATGTAAGTTGCGCTGAAAGAAAGAGGTCCACACACTGCTTCCCGCCCTCGTGTTTACAGTTCACGAGCGTTGTCAATTCACGATTGTCGGCACGCTGATCAAAACATAAACATTTTTGAATGTCACTTCATATCAAAAAGTTTGCCGACCCCTGCTCTAGACCCTTGCTCTGTGGCATTTTGCATCGTTTTGCAAACTCTAAACAAAAAATGAGGCCAACTTATTGGCATCATTTGAAACACCACATGACCTTGCATTTTGTAACACAGAGTGGACTGTAGCTCCTCATTATGAAAGATACAAGTTAAGGTAAATCCAAAAGCTTTTTGAATAATATGAATGTAGCGACCACCAATAGTTGCTCCCATTACAGTTTAACCAATAACAATGTGTATACCAGGAAGATGAGCAAAAACAAAACAAAATATATCGTTGTTTTCTGAGAAATTATTCCAGCAGAGCTGAAGTTAGTAAAGGTACGACATGTCGACTTACAATGGAGCTCCATCAGCACGAGAAGTCAGGAAGACGAAGGCCAGAGAGGCCAGCAGCCATAGCAGAGTCTTCCTCATCCTCCTACCTGATCCTGATCCGCTGTCAGTGAAGTGGTGCAGCATCCTCCTTTTATCCTCTCACTGCCACCTCACCTCATGTAGTCTTTCTGTACATGTGTACGAACACAACCACATACACACCATTTCCCAGCAGCAGTTGAGAAACTGATAAACATGAGGTCCACTTTGAGGAAAAAGATAAACAGTAGAAAATCAATACGGGGTTAACATGTTTGACTAACTTTGGAGCATAAAGTTGAATGACCAGTTCAAAATTGCTATCAAATAACTTCTGCATTTATGTTTTCTTTTTAAATTTGTTCTTCTTTTCTTGTTTGGGAAATGTTACTAATGTTTAATTATGATACAGTACTGTAGCATTCAGTCTTCCTACAGTCAATGTTAGAGGAAAAAGAAAGAAAGCGGCCAGAGGGTTTGTCCATCATGTTGGAGGGAGAGGGTTTGTGCACATGTTGATATTGATGCTTATTGGATTCAATCCAAAAGGACTTATACACATTTTAAATCACGTTTAAAATGGCACATTTTTCATTTGACATGTATCAGTTGGCCAGATTTACAGTCTATCAAAAGTTCAAAGTTGGTTTCAATTGTTAGACACCATTGTTTGGTCTCACATCTCTTATGAGTTTACACCTAACAGGAAAGTAAGAAAAGAAAATGATTCTGTCTACAACTGCTATAGTAGAGTAAGCTTATCTCTCTACAATTTGACATTAAGTCTTCATGTTTCCATTCATTCTTGATAAGCCTCACACTGTGATCAAAACTTCTGAAGCAATGGAGACAGGACTTTGATGCCAAACACTGACGGTTTATTTGGAGAACAAGATAAAGCAATATAACACCTCTATCAGCTGACGCCAACAGGCAGAATAGGGAGACACAACGCTGAGAGCACAGCAGCCCAAGGTTGCAGGAGATCATTGTACAAACTGATAAACTGGCTCAACGTTATGGGCCTAGGAAAAATATTTCCCCAACAGTTCTAAACCTTTTTATCAATTTTGATAAACAAAACATACCACAATAATGACATTTTTCAAATCACTAATACATTAGATTCTTCAGAAAGGGTGTTGGCATTCCACTCATTTGAAAACAAACATATTAATAAAACATTTCAGATTGAAACAGTCAATCACAATCCTACAAAAATATATTCCATAGTGTTTGGAGTAAAAGTATAACAATTAACATACATGAAATAAGACAGGAATACAATAACACAAATCATTTAATCCAAGCAAACTTTATCATGTATTTATCAATTAGCAATATTATAAATGTGTATTATCGATGTAGTAGATTCAAATCTTACTCATTACCCTATTACATTTAAAAGACTTTGTACGAATAAAGGTATTCTGATTCTGAAGCTAAACACCTTTTATTTTATCAATTACCCGGCACTATAAATAATCCAAGATTTAGATTTAAAAGGCTATATATTTTAAAGTATTCAGTCTATAAATGTAACATTGTAGAACTATCTGACACGATGGGCTCACAGGAACTATAAAAATATAAAAATATATACATTTATTAGGCACTCTGAATAAGGGTAATAATCATGCCTGTTATTAATGTAAAATGTTATATGTTGTATTATATAACAAAATAGACATTTATAACATATTATAAATGTCTATCTTTAAATAAAATATTAAATAGATACCTTTACATCCTAAACAGAAGGTCAAAACGTTAATATGTTACATGACAAACAAAAAAACGAAACATTATATATAGGCTATATACAGATGTTTGCTAATGTATCCCTCTTATATCCATCAGGAATTAATATTAAATGATGAATTAACATTACCTCAGCACTGCATAAGTGTGGTCGTCAGTCATATTGACAAAGAAGCACTATTATATTGTATATTATGCGGCGTTTAAAAGGACGGTATTTCGCTTGTCAGATTCAGATTTCGCGGGTGTGCCGCGTCTATGACGCTATCGCGTAGAGCTACGTCGATCCTTGCATAATGCGGAAGTGGGCGTGGTTAAATCTAAACTGGGTTGGAAAAACCAGCGCCATATAGATAGAAGAGTTACGACAACGGAAGTCCAAAAACGGTTATCGTCACGTGGCTCATGTAGACGAGGATCGTTCCCCGGAAGTTCATGGCGGGCAATGTGAATGCATTGATAACAGGAGATAGAACTACGATGTTTGGTAATTATTAGTGAATAAAGGTTTTGATTTGCAATATTTATACAACAAACAAATCGATATGTGTATGTATTTACATCAATATGTTTTAAAAAATAAAATAGAATTTGCTAATATTAAGTGATAATATTAGGATTAGTGTGAACAACTAGTTTACATGTTACTAACAGTGCCTTGGTTAAAGAGCCTGTTGCTGTTTATTTATAGCTTTGAATTCTTTAAAACCAATATTATCATCTTAAACTTGTATGGTAGTCAGGAGCATCACTTTCTAATGTTTATTGATACATTTAGAGGGAGGGGATCTAAAGTAATGCTTTAAAATTCAGATTGGATTAATTTCTACCATTTTCTTAAATTCATGGTAGTTTCAGTAATCCCCTGGTAATTGAGGACACAAGCTATCTCAATGACTAATGTCATCTTTATGGCTTTCAGAAAGGACAGGAGACCGACAGGTGGCTATCAAAGGACTAGCAGCAGCAGCAGGATGATGATGATGATGATGATGATGATGATGATGATGATGATGATGATTATGTTAAATGTGTTGCTTTAGGAACATCCATTGCAAATATATGGAATTCAATAAACATTGAATAGCATATCATGCAATTTGTCGGTGCCTTTTCCTCCGTGTTGTCCTGGTTTGCTGTGCTGCCTCCTAGTCGCCACCATGGTTTGCTGTGCTGCCTGGGGATGCTCAAATCGCTCAGAGAAAGGAGTACGAATGTACGGCTTCCCCACTGACACAGAGCGGAGGAAAAAATGGCTGGCTCAAGTCAGCAGGAGCAATTTCACGACCAACAGCAAAAAAATATGTGATGTAATTATATACAAACACTGCATTTGCACTTTTTCACAAAACGAAAACCACACCATTGGGAAAGCTTAATGTTTTGTTTAATAAAAAAAACAGGGAAAGGCTTGAAAAACACTGAGAGTTGAGACTCAGGGTGCAGGGTGAGGGTCTCAGTGCAGGTATTCAGGCTCCATTGAATCCCCCTCTGGTTCTTGTGCTGAAAGAGGGAGTAACAGACAGGAGAAAGGGTTATACACACCTATATAGCACCTATTGGATGGGAAATTGCCTTGGGGAGATAAGGTGTTTACTTATATAAAACAGTAGTATTAAACTTACCTTGTGTTTTCACTCTCACTTAAGTGCCTCTCCCTTTGCCATCAATCCCAAATCAGCTGAGCTGCAACATTATACAGACGGGTAATAATCAACAGAATCACAAGGACACAATATGGCTCTGATAAAAACACTCACTCTTACACGCACCAAAGTTATATTTATCTAATATTTAACTCCCTCCACCCCCCCGCATACAATCCCGTTTAGAAGCCCCTCTTCTCTAATTCAACATGTTGGACGAAATGACATTAAGAGAACGGAATTTACAATTAAAAGGCTGTTCAACGTGTGTTGCTAACTTGCTTCGGTATGCTAGCTTAATCTGTTATCTGTAAACGTTCCCTAAATCTACTAATTTAGGGATAATCCACTGACATCCTTTAATGCACATGTTAAACTTCTTCTTACCTTTAAAAGTCCGTCACGAACGGTCTATTATGCTGCAACTCTACAGCTCTGCTAGCCTTGGCGCTAACTTCCGGGGAACGATTGAGAGGCTCCACCATCCGCCATTGCTGTAAAAAAGTGGTCCATTGGAGTGAACGGAGATGACGTAACTCTCAGTCTATATGGCGCTGGGAAAAACGATAGACGCGGCCGGGTCAGATGATTCTTTCACACACACATACGGGTATTGGGCCGAGGGCGACACCGTACTTCCGGTATCTGCCATTTTACGCGAGGTGCAAGCAGGCCAAGGGTTTAGCCGTACACCTTCTAGGTGTTGCTAAGCTTCCTGTACTGAATATCATAGTCTATTGCCTTAATCAATATCTAGTCAACTCTAAAATACCACATATATGCAATGGCATGATAATATTATTGAGACAAGTGGGGTATTCACCTGGTGTTTCCAGAAATTAGACTGCCACAATCGACGAAGGCCACTTTCGAGGGTCGTTTTTCCATACATCTGCAGGCAGTCTGTAAGGGCAATCGGACAACCCACACAGCTCTAGTTTACGCTGGTAACAACCTAGAGCACACCCCTCAAGTCCAGAGATGTGATCCGAAGACATGCAGCGATTTCTTCGGTCGTTAATTCAGAAAAAAAACCTCGTGCTGTCACAATTCACATGTTATGTCACGTTTGTAGTTTTGTCTGTGTTGGTGTTTTTCTTGTCTTTGGGTTTCCTGTCTTATTGTGTTAAGTGTTCACCCCCGTTTCCTGCCTGTCTGCTTTCTGTCTGTTTCCCTCCCTGATTACCCGATTGTGTTCACCTGTTGTCCTTGTGTTTCTCCTCCCCTGCCCGGCTGTTTCTCGTTGTCATGATTACCCCTTCTTGTATTTAGTCTTGTCTCTTTCTGTGTTCAGTGTTGGGTCATTGTTTGTTGGTGACGGAGTTCACCGGTGAGTGTTCCGTATCTTGGCATTATCCTTATAATAAAGGGTTTCTCTAAAGTTATCTGCATTTGGGTCCTGCTTCCTTCACTCGACCGTGACAGAATGACCCAACCAGAAATGGACCCAGCAGACGATCCTTTTGAGGTGGAGCTGCAACATTTTTCTTTTCCTTTGAGATGTTGCCACGATTGGTGGAAGGAAGCGTCCAGTGTTCGGCTGAAGGAGGCCGCTCTGGTAGAGGCGCACCGGTTGGCGATGGAGAAGCCCGACTTGGTGAAATACTTGCCTGACTGGATGTTGGACTTCCTCTGGAGGTGTGATTTCCGGCCTGCTGATTGCAGACGTCTCGGAGTGGTCCGTCTGGGGTCAACCCATGCTTCTGTCCCAGTTCCGGCTCCTGTTCTGGAGTCATGTGCTGGAACTCGTCAGGCTTATGGAGGCCCACGGAGTATTCAGGCGGCTGCTAAGAGGAGTCGTCGCAAGGCCAGACAAGGAGCACGGGCCCCAGCAGCCATGGTTCCAGTCCCAGTACGGGCCCCAGCAGCCATGGTTCCAGTCCCAGTACAGGCCCCAGCAGCCATGGTTCCAGCCCCAGTACGGGCCCCAGCAGCCATGGTTCCAGTCCCAGTACGGGCTCCCGCAGCCATGTTTCCGGCTCCAAGACCGCCCCACACAGTCATGATCCAGGCTCCAGAACTGTATCATACAGCCATGTTTCCAGCTCCAGGGCCGGCCCCAGCGGCCATGGTCCCGGCTCCAAGAGCGCCCTATACAGTCATGTTTCCGACTTCAGAGCTGGATCTTATAGACAGGATTCTGGCTTCAACAGCCATGATTCTGGCTTCAATTCCAGTTCCTGCAGCCATGGTTTCAGCCCCAGTTCTGGCCCCAGCAGCCATGGTCCCGACCCCAGTGGCCTTGGTTCCAGACCCAGAGCTGGTCCCAGCTGCCACAGTCCCATCTCGGGTTCCCTCCTCTGGTTCCTCCTCGAGTCCCCTCTTTGGTTTCCCTCTCGAGTTCCCTCTCGAGTTCCCTTCTCTAGTTACTCATCTAGTCCCTCCTCTCTCATCTAGTCCCCTCTTTAGTCTCTGTTCGAGTCCCCTCTCTGTTTCCATCTCAAGTTCCCTCTCCAGTTCCCCCTCGAGTCCCCTCTCGAGTTCCCTCCTTTAGTCCCTCCTTTAGGCCCTCCTCTAGTCCCTCCTCGAGTCCCCTCTCTAGTTCCCCTCTCGAGTTCCCTTCTCAAGTTACTCCTCTAGTCCCTCCTCTAGTCTCTCCTCTAGTCCCTCCTCGAGTCCCCTCTCTAGTTTACCTCTCGAGTTCCCTTCTCTAGTTACTCATCTAGTCCCTCCTCTAGTCTCTCCTCTAGTCCCCTCTTTAGTCTCTGTTCGAGTCCCCTCTCTGTTTCCATCTCAAGTTCCCTCTCCAGTTCCCCCTCGAGTCCCCTCTCGAGTTCCCTCCTTTAGTCCCTCCTTTAGGCCCTCCTCTAGTCCCTCCTCGAGTCCCCTCTCTAGTTCCCCTCTCGAGTTCCCTTCTCTAGTTACTCCTCTAGTCCCTCCTCTAGTCTCTCCTCTAGTCCCCTCTGTAGTCCCTTCTCGAGTTCCCTCTCTGTTTCCATCTCGAGTCCTCTCTCCAGTTCCCCCTCGAGTCCCCTCTCGAGTTCCCTCTCGAGTTCCCTCCTCTGGTCCCTCCTCTGGTCCCTCCTCGAGTCCCCTCTCTAGTTCCCCTCTCAAGTCCCCTCTCGTGTTCCCTTCTCTAGTCCCCTCTGGAGTCCCCTCTCCAGTCTCCTCTCGAGTCCCCTCTCAAGTCTCCGCTCGAGTTCCCTCTCCATTCCCTATTCAAGCCCCTACGCAAGTGTTGTTGGAGGTTCCGCTGGGGGTCCTGCCAATCCTGTGTCCTGTGCCGTTGGAGGTCCCGCAGAATACTCTCCTGCCGGGGGTCCTGCCAACCCTGTGTCCTGTGCCGTTGGAGGTGCCGCCGTCTACTCCCCTGCCGGGGGTCCTGCCAACCCTGTGTCCTGTGCCGTTGGAGGTGCCGCCGTCTGCTCCCCTGCCGGGGGTCCTGCCAGCTCTGTGTCCTGTGCCGTTGGAGGTCCCGCCGTCTACTCCCCTGCCGGGGGTCCTGCCAACCCTGTGTCCTGTGCCGTTGGAGGTCCCGCAGAATACTCTCCTGCCGGGGGTCCTGCCAACCCTGTGTCCTGTGCCGTTGGAGGTCCCGCCGTCTACTCCCCTGCCGGGGGTCCTGCCAACCCTATGTCCTGTCCCGTTGGAGGTCCCGCAGAATACTCTTCTGCCGGGGGTCCTGCCAGCCCTGTGTCCTGTGCCGTTGGAGGTCCCGCAGAATACTCTCCTGCCGGGGGTCCTGCCAACCCTATATCCCGTGCCGTTGGAGGTTCTACTGGGGGCCCTGCCAGCCCCATGTCCATCACCGGTCTCGCCGGGGTTCCTGCCAACTCCTGGTCCTTTTCCGTGGGGGATCCTGCCGAAGCCTGTCCGACCGGCGCCGGTTTCTGTCCGGCCGACACCGGGTCCTGCCCGATCTCCGGAGCTGTCCCATCAGCGCTTTCCTGCCCGGCCTCCTGATCCTGTCCGGTCGACACCGGCTCGAGCCCGACCCCCTGAGAGCCGCGGTCTTCACCCTCGAGCCCGGCCCCCTGAGAGCCGCGGTCTTCGCCCTCGAGCCCGGCCCCCGGAGAGCTGCGGTCTTCGCCCTCGGGCCCGGCCCCCTGACTCTTCCTGCCGTTGCCTTCGCCCTCGGACCCGGCCCCCTGACTCTTCCTGCCGCTGCCTTCGGTCCTCCATGGTCCCCACCTTGGACTCTGTTTTGACCCCGGGCCGTCCGCCCGAGACCCCTTCCTGGTTCTCTGCCTTGTCCCCGGGCAGTCCGCCCGAATCCCCCTTTTTGGACTGTACCTTGCCCCCCGGGCCGTCCGCCCGAGACCCCTTCCTGGTCCTCCGCTGTGTTCCTGGGCTGTCAGCCCAAGACCCGTCCTCCGGAGCCCCTCCGCCCACCCTGCTTGGGGTTTTGGACTTTTGTGTTTTTTTTTTTTTAGGGACGTCTGGAATCCGTCCCTTGAGGGGGGGGGTTCTGTCACAATTCACATGTTATGTCACGTTTGTAGTTTTGTCTGTGTTGGTGTTTTTCTTGTCTTTGGGTTTCCTGTCTTATTGTGTTAAGTGTTCACCCCCGTTTCCTGCCTGTCTGTTTCCCTCCCTGATTACCCGATTGTGTTCACCTGTTGTCCTTGTGTTTCTCCTCCCCTGCCCGGCTGTTTCTCGTTGTCATGATTACCCCTTCTTGTATTTAGTCTTGTCTCTTTCTGTGTTCAGTGTTGGGTCATTGTTTGTTGGTGACGGAGTTCACCGGTGAGTGTTCCGTATCTTGGCATTATCCTTATAATAAAGGGTTTCTCTAAAGTTATCTGCATTTGGGTCCTGCTTCCTTCACTCGACCGTGACAAGTGCGCTCTGTCTGGCTACGTTAGCTAGCTGTTTATATTTGCACCTCCAGGATATTTGCACCTCCAGGAAAATGGTGTATTTATATATATCAGTGGCGAGCCGTCAGGGCCCTCTAGGCCCTCTGTGAGGACCTAAAATATTCTAAAAAATAATATTTGAAAACATTAAAAAAATATATATTTTTTTTTGTTACATTTTTCATTAGTTTTACCAAAATAACTTGATTTAATTGTATTTAAATAATATTTCCTAGGTATAAAAGTCACGGCTCGCCACTGATATATATATATATGGCGCGCGTTGCATCGTGGGTAGCTCGTGACGTCACTGTGTGTGAAAGAATTGGTCGTGCTTTTTACAGTACTATGGCTTCCACAGATGACATTTTGTCAGTAAGTCACTTAATGACTGACTGAATATATTTTACACACTGCTCTGCTTTCTGCACGGACCTCACAGCTGTTCTCACTGTAAACATCGCCTTGCCTTCAAGGAGTTGCTAAAATAATATCCAAGGGATGCAGGCAGAGCTGTCATTGGCTGAGATAACTCCGGCCGTGCGTAACGCCTCCACCGTTCCCGGAAATGCATCCGCGGAGGAGCTGTGGAGGAACTATCAAGCCTCATCCCAATACCCCTCCTCGACTCCTCTCTTCTCCTCCTCCGGGACTTGAACCGGAAATCGATCAAGACACGCCATTTTGAAGGACATCCCAATAGCTGAAATGCACACGGAGGAGTCGAGGAGGGGTGAGGGAGGAGGGGTGCAGGAGGAGACGAAAGGGAGGATACACGCGAGCAGACTACCCGGAAGTGTTTTCACTACTCGCGTATAAAAGCCCCGCCCCCACCTTCACAGCTGGTCGATTTCAACAGAGGAAAACCGACAACTGGAAGATGAGTGGAAAAGCGTCACATAAATGTATAAGTGCTCACAGCTCCGTGGGAATTATTATGTGCAATTCATTTCTAAAAGGCTTTCACATTACTATAATTATATTTGTATTTAAATGTAGGCTAGCTTTTACACCAAAACGGAACACAAAAGCAGGACCAACCATCATACATTGAATTCCTTGACTATCAAGAGAAAAATTCATTCATTTAAATAAATATTTAACAACAAATGGGCCGGTTCTAAAGGGTTATTCAGTTAAGCCCGATAAGAGGGGATACAGCTGTGCACATGTCATCATTAACAGACGTTGTTTAAGAGCTGACGTTTGAGTGAACGAAGACATCCCAATTAATATCTGAGGACTCCTCTGTCCTCGCGTCACCTCCTTGTGTCTCTCCCTCGCATCTTACGGAGGCGGAGCTAAGATGCAAGGAAGAGACGCGAGTGAGGGAAAGGAGGAGTCGAGGAGGGGTATTGGGATGAGGCTTCAGTGTCTCCTCGGTTAGAGCTCCTCCAGAGAGCCTCCTCGACGCTCGATGCTCGGTCCTCGAAGTGCATTTAGAGAAATTAGATGTCCTTCAACATGGCACGCTGAAATTCATTTCCGGGTCTCTACCGGAGGACCGAGGAGTCGAGGAGGGGACATTTGAGTAATGAGAAACCTCTAGTTAGTTGATTCATTCAGGAAATGAAGCTGTTGCTGCCTGGTTCGGACGTCACATGTCACGTGATTTGAAGCAAGCTTCGAAGCACTGCCATGGAATAGGACAACCTGATCTCACCAGAATGCGTGACTCCACCACGACTCCTTAACACCGCATTGCGTGGTGGACTCACAAACTTTGTTACATTTACGTGTCTGCACCACGCAAACAACCCCAATGTAAAGTGAATGAGGCTCCTTTGTCGTGGTGCACACACGCATTTCTACAACGTCCTGCAGTGAGCTTTTATTCTTTAAAACGTTTTTAAAATCTACTTTATAGCTTGTAGTAACTCACGGGAGGCTTCTTTTATTTTATTTGTATTCATAATAATTTTTATTTTTCGTCAGAATGTGTTATGGTGCATTAGTTACGAATTTTTGTTCTCAAAAAACAGTGCATTGTGTGTAATACAACTGTGATTTTTATTACATTAGTTTGTTTTTAAGGAAGGCCAGAGCTTCAGCTGTGTCAAATAGATTGTTCCCTTTAGTTAACGTTTTTTAAAAGAACATTATATTCCGATTTGATCATGTCCCCTTTATTGTATTACGGAGAGCAATGTGAGCGTCCATTCCCATTGGATAACGCAGGATTTTACACCCGGAAGTAAGTATTCTCTTTACTGTCGATTGATTTTATAGTGATATCTGCATTACTCATCAACTCAAAAACACCAGATTATCCTTGTTGATTACACAACATTGATTGGTTTAAATTGTGCACAATGCTTTTGAAATGTTCACCTTCGATTCGGAGAAACAAACATTTGTTCAGTTCGTGGTGGAGTCACGCATTCTGGTGAGATCAGGTTGGAATAGGAAGTCCAGGGTTGAAGCTCCGTTCGAAGCTTCAGTGTCAAACTGCCATCACTAGAAAACTAACCTGTTGGATAAATGCACGTTTTGTTCAGCCGGATAATATCCACATGTCTACCCTACTTTTATCGAATCATAAATCGAATCGATAGATTTATGATCGATAGATTTATGATTAGCATAAGTTCGTTCATGATGGCTCACTTCAGTGATAGTGATGACATCGTTGCGAAATTATTAACCGAGTCATTTTCAAGATTGAGTTGCAATGATAAACTGGAGTGGCAAAGGATCAGCTGCATGACCCGCCATCAAGTGCTTCACAGTGGGGGCCTAAAAGTCACGGCTCGCCACCGGAAAGCGGCTATTGTAAATGCACTGACATGGCATTAAGTCCCACTTGTCACAGAGACCTGCTTGTTGTTGTGTTTGGAGCCAAATCTTTCTTGGCAATTCCACTGTTGAGAATGTCTTCTTGTTCACCATCTAAAGGGAGAAACATAATGTTGATAAACCACTATACTGTATAATGCAGCCATGTCATTCTTCAAGGTAACTCACCTACACCTTTATTAGTGTGGTCTAGAATTGCAATCTTAGGATATTTTACTAGTACACCTTCAGGCTGGAAAAACAACAGTTAGGACAAACATTAGAAATCACAATCATTTGCATAACTTTTTGAGTAGTCTTTGTAAGTCAAGTATAGTCCGAATTTAAATAAGATATTTATATATCAATAAGATGCATTTCATAAACATGAAAGTTTACGAAACTGACTTTATCGGACTATATCTCTCATACCATACGTATCTCTCAACTGTAGCTTTGTCACATTATAAAACCGATTGTATTCAAACTGAGGTTTTTAAAGGTGAGAGAGGGATCAGTGTTATCCTCAGCAGGTCAGGTGATTAGTATGCCATGTCTGAGTTTCCTAAAGTGGAAACGGAGAGACAACAGTCATCAGCGTAGTGTATGACCTTCAGCCGAGCGTCTCCTTTTAATCTCACCTGGGACTGCATGCTTCATAAACAAACACAAAAACAATTTCCTGACTAAATTACCAGCAAGAGAGGAGATGGAGACGAAGAGCGAGTATAGAGCGCGCCCTCAATTCACAACTCCAGTCTGAAGTTTGAGGCGCTCTCATTTCCACGTTGTGAGCGACACGGTCAATAAGAAATGTTTTATGATCATGAAGAGCGAGCAGAGTAACCTTGAAGACAAGAAACAGGATTAGAGGATGTATTTCATGTAATTTGTTTAGAAAAATCATATCCAAGGATGCATAAAATCGTGATATATTAAAGAAAAGCTGTTATAAATATTTTACCAGTTTGCAGTTCAAAATAACTTCCTTTAAGAAGCAAAACAAGGATCTTATAGTATGGAAGCCCTGAGACGCCAGAAAGAAAGAAATACTTAATTTTTTTAATTTAGCTTTTTCTATATCAACACTTACAGTAATTTAAAGATATATTCCTTAATGTATACAATAACCACAGAAGGAAGTGTTAAGATTTAAATATTTTTCACACCTTTTTTTACGACTTAAATACCAATAAAACTTTGCCCGGTATCAACTAATAACTTCCTGTATTGTTATGTGGAACAAAAAAGTGTGGCTTTTGTTTGTTATTTTCCAAAGAGGACAATTTTCTGATAATTTGCTTGTTTGCAGTTGTAATACTTAGCTGTTTTCTTTAATTAATAGCCAGTTTTCCGAGATAACATAAATATCTCCTTATAGAAGAAAATCAAGCTAAAAAAGATCATCCTCATATGGAAGCCTTGAGAGAAGAGATACACAATATTCTGGTTATCAACAAGACCCGGCCCCCCCCATTGAAACTTTACCTCAGCCGCATTACATTAATGCACACAATGTACACAAATATCAGTTTTTTTGTATTATTACTGCACATATTTTACTCCATTCTATGACATTGTAAATACTGCCATATTTTATTTTACTATATCTTTTACTATTTTTTAATGTTATTATAGTTTTCTTATAATAGTTCTCTATCTGTGTTTTTTTATCTAACTTTTATGTATTCACCTAGTAAAATTCCTCGTACGTGTCAACCTACCGTGTAATAAACCCGTTTCTGATTTATCTGACAGCCTCTTGTGGCCAAAATGAGTATTACAACAACAAAACAAAATATTCCTGTACAAAAATTAGTTTTCCTCCTGTTTTCAAATTAAACAAATACTGTCAATCTATAAATAAACCCAGGTGTGAAAGACAGGTGTTTTTAGGTGTCAGGTTTCTTTCTTTTTGAATGTGAGCCAGCTGCTGACAGGTTCTGAGTTGGCCCAAGTTTCAGCTCCAGTTAGGAGCACCTGGGCCGGATTTGGGCTGTAGAATTTTGGCAGGTCATTTATCAGGATCCTGGCACCAGTCAGGCGACCAGGTTTGCCAAATGTAGCCTTTTTTGGACTTAAAAGTAATTTGACCAACACCACGAGAGAAACTTACTGCAGACTTTGTTTTCTTTGATCAACTGCTCAGTAAAGGTCACCTATTATGCAAAATCCACTTTTCCATGTCTCTTCTACATCAACATGTGTCCCCTCTGTGGAAAGAGACTCTGAAAGTTTCAGGAAGAAAGATTCTCTCTCTTTTTGTCCTGATCCATTTATATAAAAACTAGGGCTGTCAGTCGATTAAAATAGTTAATCGCGATTAATCGCAAATTAATCGCACATTTTTGATCTGTTCTAAATGTACCTTAGAGGAATATTTTTCAAGTTTGTAATACTCTTATCAACATATGAGTGGACAAATATGCTTTATGCTAATGTTTATTATCATTTGAACAATGACAAATATTCTCATGAATATTAAACACAACAACCTCTGGACATTACAAATATTCGCCTCAATTCAACCTGGAACCTCTCATACAATACAAATGGTGTGTGTGTGTGTGTGTGTGTGTGTGTGTGTGTGTGTGTGTGTGTGTGTGTGTGTGTGTGTGTGTGTGTGTATGTGTGTGTGTGTGTGTGTGTGTGTGTGTGTGTGTGTGTGTGTGTGTGTGTGTGTGTGTGTGTGTGTGTGTGTGTGTGTGTGTGTGTGTGTGTGTGTGTGTGTGTGTGTGTGTGTGTGATGGATCGTTGGAGCTATGTGCAACTCAAGGCATATGCTCGAACGGGAGCTGCCTGGACGCTGCAATCATGTTGCGCACTATCCGTGCTGAGTGTGCTGACTTCTCGTACAATGTCCCACTGTCTGGCTTCCTGCATAAAGTCAAGTGCTCGGCGCAGTTGTGGCGAAATGTCGCTCCTCTGTTTTCATTTAAACAGCTCCTTCTATCCGTTAGCGCAGCTCGCTAGCACCAGATGCTAACAACAACAATACATGTAAGGTCTCTCTCTCGCTCGCTCGGGCCACACATACACACACATATCCTCCCAATAGCCAGTCGGTGCCTGCCGGTGAGCGTGGAAGTGTGGTCTGCCACAAGCGGGCGGCAGGAGCGGGGCTGTCAACATCAGCTTGTAGATGGTATTTTAAACTCGATGCGCTCTGAAACTACGAGGCGGCCGAGGAAAAAAAATACACATGCGTTAATCGTGTTGAAATAATTAGTGGCGTTAATTTTTTTTGCGTTAACGCGTTATTAACAGATTTTGGCTACTTTGAAAAAATGAAAGTGGCCAAGAGCTACTTGCATCACATCGCTTACATTTATTCACAGAGCCCTCATCAGTTGAATTAAGCTATACTTTTGTACACGTGTGAAATTGCAATACCTAAAGCTTATCACAAATCTTAACTTCACATCAAGGTCCAAGAAAACGAAAATTTCTCACATATTATTATGGCCCACATAGTGAGTACTTCACTGAGAATTCACATAAATGTCCTTAATCACCACCTGACAAGCATCTTATGGCACATGTATAAAATAAGTGCATTCACTCTTTTTTACAGTCAGTGAGATGAATGGCGCTGCATGGAGTCCACCATAGGTGTATGCTGAAGTGTACCTACCTAGGTTCACTCTAATAGTCATTTAAATGTTCATCAGTCAGTCTTGTTCTGTATTTAGATTTCATGACATTCATGTCAGAAAAAGCTGCTTCAAAAAGGTCTGTAGAACAGAACCAAATAAAGCAGAGGTGTTCAGTGCTGCTTGGTGAATGTTCTTATAGTTTTCTGGGTCTACAAGGCTCCAGAAATATCGTGAGTTTTGCTGAGACTTCAGCTGAACATGATTTTGGAGATTTATAACCTACATCTCCACAGGATTGACACTGGACAGTTCAGCCATCTTCTTCTTCTTCTTCTTCTTCTTCTTCTTCTTCTTCTTCTTCTTCTTCTTCTTCTTCTTCTTCTTCTTCTTCTTCTTCTTCTTCTTCTTCTTCTTCTTCTTCTTCTTCTTCTTCTTCTTCTAATTTATAAACCATAATAAATCAATTGTATAGGTCTAGCCTCCCTATATCTGTGTGTGACATTTCTCCATCCTCAAAAACAAAAAACTAATACTCCTGCAGTCTAGCTGCAGCTTCGAGCAACGGTCTTCTGTTAAAAAAGGGAGTATTTACAACAGCATTATAAAAAACACACGTATTCTCTGTCTTACTGTTACATAAATCCAATGAATGTATGAGATTAAGTTATCTTCATCATCGCAATCAGTGATTAAGTGAATAATAACGTTTCTTTCGGGTCACTATCAGCCTGTCACTCATTATTTTCAGGGAGGGGGCGGGGCTTGGTGGAACAGAGAGGAGACGGTGATCGCGGAAGCTTTCCTCCTGCCTTCACAAACTTTACACAATATTTATCAACTGAAAATAGCAAGAGGACATTCATACTCTGCAATCCAAAAACCGGACATGATGATAACGAGTGTTTTTCAAAAAACACAAATCCCTCCCTGTGTGTCTCTGAGCAGCGACGCGGCCTGATTCAGAGCGGGTCATTCTGATGTTAGTTCTGGACTGGTGTTGGTGGAGAAAGCAGAGTGATCCGTGTGAGGTGTCGCTGTGCCGCTGTCACGTCTGTTCCTCACTGCGTCACTGACCAATTTTATATTCGTGTGACAGAAACAATTCTAAAATCAAAAAACGTTATTGTCCAGCCTTGGCCGAAAAATCAAGAAGCAACCTTACTACGCTATAATCGATAATCGAGCGGCGAGCTACTGAAAAGCTGCCCGCGAGCTACCGGTAGCTCGCGGGCAGCTTTTCGACGTGTTCGACGTGTTGGAGGAGCCCTGATCTAAAGTAACTAGTGATGGGTCGTTCGCGAACGATTCGTTCTTTTAGAACGAATCTTTGAAGTGAACGAGATGAACTGATTCCTCCCACAAAACGATTCGTTTGTTTAAGTCGCCGCTAAAGAGAAGCTGTTCGCGAACGACGAACTTAAAGAACTGGCGGAAACAGTTCAGAACTGTTTCCTACAGTGTAGCTACTGTAATCAGAGCCTGAGCTCCGACACACACACACACACACGCACGCACGCACGCACGCACGCACACACACACACACACACACACACACACACCACACACACACACACACACACACACACACACACACACACACACACACACACACACACACACACACACACACACACACACACACAGGAGCGGGACATCCTCCTCAACCTGTCCGCAATAAAGAGGACGGATACCTGAACCGTAGCGTCCAGCTAGCTTAGCGATAAATACACACATCGTTGTATTCTCTAGCCCTAAAAGCTTCAGATGGTGGATACCTGAGCTCCATAGCGTCCCGCTAATGTGAAACACACACACACAGCGTTAGCGGGACATTCTCCTCCCCCTGTCGGCACTAAAAGCTTCAGAGGGCGGATAGCTGGGCTCCGTAGCGTCCCACTAGCTTAGCCGCTAGCTAAAGGTAAACATAGATGGGTACATACTATAGAATATGAATAAATCGTCACCGATGTAGAGGATATATTTTTGTATTCACTTTGAACTCGGCCAAATGGAGTTTAATGCTTTGGGATTTAAGCACATAGTCCATGCATGGGTTTGAAAGTATAACGTGCTAGCCTGCTGTAATACATCGTATAGTCAGGCACAAATGTATGAGAGATTTAACAATGGCCAATTATATTTCTTAAATAATATGTAGCCTATTCCCAGAGCATAATTCATGGGGCAACAAGGTGAGGTGTAAAATGTGTTTTAATATCATAAATGTTACGCCAGCAAACTTCTTGTACGGACTTCGGCAGTAGTGAAGACTCACTGAACGAATTAAGTACAAAGACGAATCGTTCGCGAACGTGCAAATCACCAGAAGTCGTTCGCGAACCGGTGAACGAATCAGTGAACGAATCTTTCAAGTGAACTGAATCAAAAGATTTGTGTCCCCGAAGGGAATCGGAATTCCCATCACTAAAAGTAACGGAGCGTCCACACTACAGCTTAAAAAAAAGCTTGGAGCTGGGCGTGTCTGGAGCTTGGGGATTTTATTCAAGCAAGCGACCAACAACCAATCACATGAATCTCCCGCCCCCGACATACAAAGCAAAAACCCCCGGGGCTTTTAATGCGAGCAATATATATATATATATAAACTCCCCAAACAGGCGAAAACCTACCAGTTTCCCCCACTGTCTCTGCCACCTCCCTCCATGCCTGGTTCCTCCGGTTTGTATGCCGGTAGGTGAAGAGGGTCTGGTCATACAAAACCGGGTGATTTGCTACGGCGATAGTTAGTTTCTCCTCCGACTTTTTTTGAAATATAGAAATGAACGGCGGGATATCTCTCCCAGTTTAGACGCGGTTTGATTGGCTACGGCTTGAGCTGTCAGATTTTCCGAAACGGGATTTGATTGGCTGGCGCTGGTTACTCTGGCGTCTCCGGCGTCTGTTCAACTTCTGACGGCGGAGACGGACCGCTCTGCTACCCACAATTCAGTTCGGCGAAAAAGCGAGGCAACGTGACGTCACCCCATTCTAAGTGAATGGGCAGATTGGAGTTGTCGACGCTGTCGACGCTGTAGTGTGGACGGGCCGTTACAGACAGAGAATCAGCACTTTGGAAACAGAGGGGATTATGGGTAATGCTGCAATGATCTGTTTGGTATTTGGAGCCAAACACTTCAGAGACATGTTCTGTATATATCTGAGACCTATAATATATTGATGAAAAACAGTATAATAGGGGACCTTTAAATCATTGGTGGAGAAAGTTATGAGATCCCTTACTTGTGTAAAAGTACTAGTACCACAAGGGTATTTTAACCTCAGAGCATTTACATGCACACAAACCTAAAGAACACGCTACAGGAAAGGGGAGAACCCCAAAAGGAGAATATGGCCTCTTTAGAGTAGTGGACATTAGGGGTGTAACGGTTCACAGAAGTCACACACACACACACACACACACACACACACACACACACACACACACACACACACACACACACACACACACACACACACACACACACACACACACACACACACACACACACACACTCAGATGGCCATATTATTTATAATGGCTGATGTCAAACAAAAAGAATGTCTTGAAAATATTTAAATAAATAATAAGAAAGTGTTTCAATCACAATCACATTGAAAGCAGGGACAGGCTTCAGTATAGGATCCACATGAGTTATCCTTATATGACTTATTCTTTACTTTTATTGGAGTTTGTTTGCACTCTTTTACTTTGTCTTAACTGCATATAAACCTAATTTCACACACTTTCATTACGCTGCCATTGACACATGCTTTGCAATCTTTTATCTCCTCACGATGCGTTCTGGTATCTGACCTAATTTCCCCGACGTGGATCATTTAAGTTTCATATTATCTTTCATCTGCGTCTTATCTTAATAGGTCTTGGCATCCTCTGATTGAAATACCCAGAAAGCCGTTCTCCGTGATGTCGGACGCTGAGCAGCATGTGTGGGACTGTAATGCAATCTAAAAAAAAAAACACCAAATTAGACTCCAGCTGACAGCCATATTCAAACACCTGATGCTGATCAAAGTGTGCAGATGACATAGGATGTATTGAGGGAAATGCATAAGGAGGCAGCAAAGAACAAGATTAAAGAAGATATTATCTTTCTATATTCATAAAGCACACTTACAGCAACATTTGAAGTTTTTCAATGTATTTTTAGACTTTTATATTTTCAGAGATGCTTCTGAGGGGGACATTTAGGTAAAGTCTCTTTGAAGCTGCCTCACTGTAGGCGGTAACTGTAAATATATTAAAATTAAAGAAGGACCTGTATGTTGTGCAACTGTTTCTAAAACCACTTTACGAAAGCACCTTCCCCCGGCAGCGTCACTTTACTGATACGAGAGGAGAAGCTTTGCAGGGAGGATGTATTTAACATATCTAACGCCCAAACTCCAGGCGGATTTGCAATTCAAGTGAGAGCGAGTTCTGCAGCGTCATGAGTGACACTTCACTGGAGGAGAGGTGGGGAGAAGACTGAGGCTGAAATTAAAGGAGAAAAACCAAATATTATCTTCTTCACTTTCACCTCCAGGGAATTCAGAGGAATTGAGGAAAGTAAATAAATAGGAGAACAATTTGTGCCCAACAGCCAGTCACTGAGGATTACTGCTGCAGCCATTCATCTGTTGATTCTCATTGGGATTAAAGGAGTATGTCACTAAGTGTACTCATCAAGGTCAACTCACTCAAGAAGGAGCTGAATTTATCATTCATTAAAACAGTTGTTTTTGTTTTTCGGAAGTCTATTGATGTTTGTAAGCTTCATCACTGGGGTATCTTAGCTTGTGCTTTGAGATGTATTCTTGGCTTGGATAGGCACAGCAATGCTTTTCTCTTGGTCAGAAAACTTTGGTTCAACCTGAAATATCCCAAGAAATATACTGTAGGATGGATTGAGGAGACATATGGTTGACCCCTGACTTTCCCTCAGGTTCCTTCGGCTGTTACTTAAATATTTCCATTTAAATTAGTGCAGATATCCATGGTGCTGAGTTGATATATACATAAGGGAATGTAACCAGAGATACCACTCATTACTTTATTATATATACAACTTATTTTGTATTGATATGAATTTTTGGAATAATAATGGATTACATTTTTTAATTAGAGCGCTTTTACAGGTACTCAAAGCGCTTTACAATTACATATTACACATATTAGACATGTAAGAGTCATTACTGTGGACATTACCCACAGGAGCAGATGCGGGTAGAGTGTCTTGCCCGAGGACACAACGGCGTGACGCAGTGGCGGCCGAGGCGGGTTTCAAACTGGAGTTCACCAACGCCCCTCGATCTGATGATCAACGCTCTAACCACTGCGCCAAAACCACCCCGATGTACTATTTCCAAGAGGTGCACAGCAATCCTCTGGTCATGGAACTCTATTCTATTGTTTTCTATTCTATCTAGGAAGCACGGTAGTGTCGCTTTGGACCTTTTACAAAACAAACTTCTACTATATGGACTGGCCAAAATGTGGAACTGATACTCATTGCCCCCAGAGAATGGATCCTAAAGAATGAAACCTTATGTTTTGGTGATCACCCTACTTTTGATCTAGTGCCACCATAAATCAAATATCAAGAAAACTAATCTATAGATTGCCATGACGTTTTGTTCAGGATAAATGCTAATAACTTGCTAGCATTAGTTGCTACTTGTTTAAAAGCTACCAGAGCTAAGTACAACGTCCCAGATCCTCTAGCATTGCTGGAGACTTCCTGTCTTGAGCACGTGTGTAGTATTAGATATTTGAATTCTCCTGGGAACATTTGAGGGACTCATAATCTTTCAACTTCTCAAAGCTTTTTTAGTTTTTTGTTGTATGTTTGTATTTATGACACCTGTGGCATTCCACAACAGCATCTCTAACTTACTAAACATTTGGGGAACAGTAGAGGATAGAGAAGGAGATAAGGATGGATGTGAAGTAAAAGGAGCCTCTCTTGTTCCTCCTCCTCCCGCCCCTCAGAGAGATTCCCCTCATCCGACAGCAGTGACTGATCTCCATGTCGACAGAGATCAAGGTGAACAGAGCTCTGCCTGAGAGATGAAAGAGGCCAATTGCTAAAAAACAAACAGAGAGGCGGCAGCCGCTTCTTCCCTCAGCTTCCTGGAACAAATCGCTCCCAGGACGAGACGTAAAAAAACTCCAAAATCCTGCGTGATAATGCTCACCCTTGAGCTGACAAACTGAACTGCCTGCATGTCCAAAATGCGGCGAGGCAAATCCAGCAGCTTCATTACTGCGTCCTCAGTCAGTCAGTTATCTTTGTGTTAAAGACACTCTGAAGGGAGCCCAACATCTCAGCAGCTCAATGGAGACATTACATTGCATTTAGCTGACGCTTTTATCCAAAGCGACTTACAATAAGTACATTCGACCAGGAAGACACAACCTTGAGGAAAACAGAATCATATAAGTACATCAGGTTTCATAGAGCCAAGCATTTCAAGTGCTGCTCAACTGGCTATAGATAAGCCAGTCCTTTATTAGTATATAAGTGCTCTGTTAGCAGTTCTTTGTTAGTCATTCTATCGCTCGAAGTGGAGTCGAAAGAGATGAGTTTTCAGTCTGTGCCGGAAGGTGTGTAAGCTTTCTGCCGTCCTGATGTCAATGGGGAGCTCATTCCACCATTTTGGAGCCAGGTGATGGGAACTTGGGTCCCCTTCGCAGCGAGGGTGCAGCGAGTCGTTTGGCTGATGCAGAGCGGAGTGCACGCGCTGGGGTGTACGGTTTAACCATGTCCTGGATGTAGGAAGGGCCAGATCCATTCGCAGCATGGTACGCAAGTACATTTACAACTCTGAGATCCTGACTGGAGCTGATGATGTTTCTCTCAATGATATCGACACCTACACTTTTGAGATACTTGTACTTCAGTATTTCCACTTCGAGGTAAACAGTTTACTTTTACTCCACTACTTTTATTGAATACATTTAGTTACAGATGTGGATGAATGATGTGAAATATAATCAAGTCTTAAATCAGACTTTAGTTACACCTGGAGTAAATTCATAAGCTACCCTGCAGCAGTGTTGTAGTCAAGTCACCAATTCACGAGTCCAAGTCACTCTCGAGTCCCCACTTTTCGAGTCCGAGTCCAAGTCCGAGTCACCCAAGAAGAGTCCAAGTCCGAGTCACAAGTCTTCATGTATTAACCTTCGTGGATATATGTGTTGAAATGTAGCTGCTCCTCTACATTGCTTTTATCCTGTCATTTTATACTAATCTGTCCATTGAACTGCTGTGAAGCGAGTTTGGCTACAATTCTTGTATAAAAGGTGCTATACAAATATAAAGCTTATTACTAATATTAATATTATTATTATTAAATCAGCACTCGAGTACTCCATCTTTACCCTGCAGTATACAAAGTAATTCAAACTAGCTGCACCTTTACCAGCTTTGAGAACACTTTAATGATCAATCATTATAAAACACATCATAGATATTATTCTGAAATGGACCAATCTGCACAATGACTACTTTTACTTTTGGTACTTACAGTATATTTGAATTCTCATACTTTTGTACTTTTACTTGAGTAACATTTTGAATGCAGGACTTTTACTTTACGTTTGTGTGCGTGTGCGTACGCACGTGTGTGTGGCATAGCATTACTATACTTGTGGGGACCTAAATCTGTTTACACAGTCACGTGTGGGGACTCGCCTCCCTTACGGGGACAAAATGGAGGTCCCCATGAGGGGAATCATTCATTTTAGGTTGAAGACTTGGTTAGGGTTTGAGTTAGGGTTAGGCATGTGTTGTTATGGTTAAGGTTAGGATAAGTCTCCAGGAAATGTATGTAAGTCAATGTAATGTCCCCTGAAGTGATGTATACATGGTATATGTCTGTCTGTCTCTGTGTGTGTGTGTGTGTGTGTGTGTGTGTGTGTGTGTGTGTGTGTGTGTGTGTGTGTGTGTGTGTGTGTGTGTGTGTGTGTGTGTGTGTGTGTGTGTGTGTGTGTGTGTGTGTGTGTGTGTGTGTGTGTGTGTGTGCACGTGAATCACATTCATTCATTGCCAATCAGTCATGACATTAACTAATCCTGTACCCATCGTCCACCGTGTGAATGCTGCTGCTGTTCCCATGTTTTTTTCTTGTTGTGTGTTACCTGGTAGCAGGGATCTCTGTTCGTCACCACGGTGACCCCCGCCTGTAGTTTCTGCCTGCGCTCCGATTGTCGCACCTCCCCTCAAATTGGATTCGCTCATATATTCAAAAGAGGAAGAGATGCAAGAAGAATTTGTGTTTTGAACCATGTTTGCAAAAATAATTATCCCCAGGATGTGATGCGGGTAATTATGCAGGTACGCTGACATTATTCAAATGAAAAGCAGTTTAGCAAAGCAGTTTTGTCTTGTGTGTGTGTGTGTGTGTGGGGGGGGGGCAGGGTCGGCTCTAGAACAAATGGAATGGGGGGAAAATCATTTACCAAGGGGGGGCACACACTGCCGTCAACAACCAACACACAAACACCAACGCAACTTCAAAAAAAAAGTCTATTGTCTTTCACACACATTGCATGGTGTAGTGCTATTTTATAGCGCACCTATTGTTACGAATGGGTGAAGCAGGTAGGACTCAAATGCAGTATAACGAAAAGCGAGCTTTATTAAATAATAAAGCTGTGGCAAAAACAAGGCAGAATCCAAAATATCCAATAAAGCTGTGGCAAAAACAAGGCAGCACAAGGAACACAGACCGTGGAATAACATGGAGGGGAAACAATGAACCGACATGGAACACTAGACTAAATACACAGAAGGGTAATCACCGAACAAGACACAGCTGGGCAGGGGAGGAGAAACACAAGGACAACAGGTGAACACAATCGGGTAATCAGGGAGGGAAACAGACAGAAAGCAGACAGGCAGGAAACGGGGGTGAACACTTTACACAATAAAACAGGAAACCCAAAGACAACAAAAACACCAACACAGACAAAACTACAAACGTGACATAACCTGAGAATCGTGACACCTATGACCGTGCATGCATGCATGCACGGTTGTGGCACGCCCACCAAAACAGAAACATATGGACATAGGCCACCATACAAAAAAAGTGTGCAAATGTATTTAGTATCCTATCCATGTAAACATGTTTTAGGTGGGGGTGGACCTAACCTCCTCTAGGAGGGTCTGGGGCATGCTCTCCCGGGAAGATTATTTTTTAAATATTGAAGTTAAAAGCATCAATCTGGTGCACTTTGAGAGCTAAATGAAGAGATCTATGGATAGCCTCCATCTCTCAGCATCCATATGAAACAGAACTGTACACAAATGTACTTTTTCTTTATGGATATTTTACTAATCACTCACCTTTTAAACTGTATTCTTGTGTTACTGTCCTATAGTATTTCATACCCGTTTTTAATTTATTCTCTTATTCTTTAATAACTATAATGATCATATAAAGGTATTCCTCGCAACTACTTGTTTACATAAATGGTGACCAAACCGTTTGAGACCCACTGAGATAACTTACACTAAAGTGAACTATCTAGACACTAGGGGTGTAACGGTACACGTACCCGTACCGAAATTATTCGGTACGGGCCCTTCGGTTCGGTACACGTGTGTACCGAAGTGTACCGAACGCATATAACGTTAAACGTAAAAAAATGAGAACGTGAACAACTTCTTGGAAGCATTCTCAGGTGCTGCGTCGCAGCATTCAGAGTAATTTGCTCCCATTGTGATCAACGCGTCATAGAGCGAGCAAGTCATTTCATTGGACGAGCTGGTCAGAGGGATGCGTTCAAATGTTGTCAGTAATTGTCAGAGGAACTGTCGAAATGGCGAACGCAGATAAAGTTGAGCTCGAAAATCCTCCAGCATCATTGAAGTGTCCGGTTTGGGAACATTTTGGTTTCGCAGTTACGAACAAGGATGACGGACACAGACAGGTGGACCGAACCAACGCTGTTTGTCGGCATTGTTCAACTAACATTGGTTACGCGGCTGGCGATACATCAAACTGGCACACTCATTTGAAAAGGCATCACCCGAACGTGATTATCACCGGTACCAAAAGACTGAAGTGCAAACCCAACTCCCGCTAGCATTTGAGCCTCCACCACTCGCAAAAACTTCAGACCGAGCCAAAGCTATAACAAACGGCAAATATCCTTATGTTGCCATGTTAGCAAAGCGCTACCTGGCTGTATCTGCTACCTCTGTCCCTAGCGAGAGGGTGTTCTCCACAGCAGGAGACATTGCTAGTGCCAGCAGATCTGCCCTTTCGGCAAGCAATGTGGACAAGTACATCTTTCTTTAACCAACATGAAGATACAATGACAAGCAAGTCATTATGTCTAACTGGCTGCTTAGGTACTAGTACAGTACAGTTCAAATACAGATTATTTCAGTTAATCGAAAAGCTGCACCTTAATGTTTATGTTATTATATTTTATATTTATTTGAGTGAATATTCATAGTTTAATAATAATTAAAACCCCAAAACTAATAGTTTATGTTTTGTGAGTACTAGTACAGTAAAGTTCAAATACAGATTATTTCAGTTCATCGAAATGCTGCACCTTAATGTTTATTTTATTATATTTTGTATTTATTTTGTTCAAAAGACCTCATGAAAGGAAAAACAAGAAGTGAGGATACCCGGCCCGGAGGAAGCCCGGGGTCCCCTTCTGGAGCCAGGCCCAGAAGGAGGACTCGTCGGCGAGCGTCTGGTGGCCGGGCTTGCCACGGAGCCCGGCCGGGCCCAGCCCGAAAAGGCAACGTGGGCAACACCTCCGCTTCTCTGTCCCGCGGGCCCACCACCTACGGGAAACATCGATGGGGTCGGGTGCGCTGCCAGACGGGTGGCAGTGAAAGCGGAGGGTCTCGACGGACCAGACCCGGGCGGCAGAAGCTGGCTTTGGGGACGTGGAACGTCACCTCTCTGGGGGGGAAGGAGCCGGAGCTTGTGCGGGAGGTGGAGCGGTACCAGTTGGATCTGGTTGGGCTCACCTCTACGCACAGCGTCGGCTCTGGAACCTTACTTCTGGATAGGGGTTGGACTCTATTCTTCTCCGGAGTTGCTCAAGGTGTGAGGCGCCGGGCGGGTGTGGGGATACTCACAAGTCCCCGGTTAGGTGCTTCGTTGTTGGAGTTTACCCCAGTGGACGAGAGGGTCGCCTCCCTACGCCTGCGGGTTATGGGGGGGAAAACTCTGACTGTTGTGTGTGCTTATGCACCCAACAGCAGTTCAGAGTATTCGGCCTTCTTGGAGACCCTGGAAAGAGTCCTGTATGGGGCTCCTGAAGGGGACTCCTTAGTCTTGCTGGGAGACTTCAACGCACATGTGGGCAATGATGGAGACACTTGGAGGGGCGTGATTGGGAGGAACGGCCCCCCTGATCTGAACCGGAGTGGTGGTTTGTTACTGGACTTCTGTGCTAGTCATGGATTGGCCATAACAAACACCATGTTCGAACATAAGGATGCTCATAAGTGTACGTGGTACCAGAGCACCCTAGGCAGAAGGTCCATGATCGATTTCGTTATCGTATCATCGGACCTGAGGCCGTATGTTTTGGACACTCGGGTAAAGAGAGGGGCGGAGTTGTCAACTGATCACCATCTGGTGGTGAGTTGGGTCGAGTGGCGGGGGAAGCCTCTGGATAGACCTGGTAAGCCCAAACGTGTAGTTCGGGTGAACTGGGAACGTCTGGAGGAGGCCCAAGTTCAGGAGGCCTTCAACTCACACCTCCGGCGGAGCTTTTCGGGCATTCCTGTGGAGGTTGGGGACATTGAACCAGAGTGGTCGGTGTTCAAAGCCTCTATTGCCGAAGCCGCGGTGGGGAGCTGTGGTCTCAAGGTCCTAGGTGCCTCAAGGGGCGGTAACCCTCGAACCTCCTGGTGGACACCGGTGGTCAGGGAAGCCGTCCGACTGAAGAAGGAGGCCTTCAGGGATTTGTTATCCCGGGGGACTCCCGAAGCAGTTGCAAGGTACCGACAGGCCCGAAGGGCAGCAGCCTCATCCGTGGCCGAGGCAAAGCAGCGGGTGTGGGAGAAGTTCGGAGAAGACATGGAGAAGGACTTTCGGGCGGCACCAAAGTTGTTCTGGAAAACTGTCCGACACCTCAGGAGGGGGAAGCAGGGAACCATCCAAGCTGTGTACAGTAAGGATGGGACGTTGTTGACCTCAACTGATGGAGTGTTGGGACGTTGGAAGGAACACTTTGAGGAACTCCTGAACCCGACAACTCCGCCCTCTATGTTAGAGGCAGAGCTGGAGTATGACGGGGGATCAACGCCAATCTCCCGGGGGGAGGTCACTGAGGTCGTCAAACAACTCCACAGTGGCAAAGCCCCGGGGGTGGATGAGATCCGCCCGGAAATGCTGAAGGCTCTGGGTGTTGAGGGACTGTCATGGTTGACACGTCTCATCAACGTTGCGTGGAAGTCGGAAACGGTACCGAAGGAGTGGCAGACCGGGGTGGTGGTCCCCCTTTTCAAAAAGGGGGATCAGAGGGTGTGTGCCAATTACAGAGGCATCACACTACTCAGCCTCCCCGGGAAAGTTTACTCCAAGGTACTCGAAAGGAGGGTCAGGCCGATTGTCGAACCTCAGATTGAGGAGGAACAATGCGGATTCCGTCCTGGTCGTGGAACGACGGATCAGCTTTTTACTCTCGCAAGGATCCTGGAGGGGGCCTGGGAGTACGCTTATCCGGTCTACATGTGTTTTGTAGACTTGGAGAAGGCGTATGACCGGGTTCCCAGGGAGTTACTGTGGGAGGTGCTGCGGGAGTATGGGGTGAGGGGGTCTCTACTCAGGGCCATCCAATCTCTGTACTCCCAAAGCGAGAGCTGTGTCCGGGTCCTCGGCAGTAAGTCGGACCCATTTCCGGTGAGGGTTGGCCTCCGCCAGGGCTGCGCTTTGTCACCAATCCTGTTTGTAATATACATGGATCGGATTTCGAGGCGTAGTCGTGGGGGGGGGGGTCTGCAGTTCGGTGGACTAAGGATTGCACCACTGCTTTTTGCAGATGATGTGGTTCTGATGGCTTCATCGGTCTGCGATCTTCAGCACTCACTGGATCGGTTCGCAACCGAGTGTGAAGCGGCTGGGATGAGGATCAGCACCTCCAAATCTGAGGCCATGGTTCTCAGCAGGAAACCGATGGACTGTCCACTCCAAGTAGGGAATGAGTCCTTACCCCAAGTGAAGGAGTTCAAGTATCTCGGGGTCTTGTTCTCGAGTGAGGGATCAATGGAGCGTGAGATGGGCCGGAGAATCGGAGCAGCGGGAGCGGTATTGCAGTCGCTTTACCGCACCGTTGTGACGAAAAGGGAGCTGAGCCGGAAGGCAAAGCTCTCTGTCTACCGGGCCATTTTCGTTCCTACCCTCACCTATGGTCATGAAGGATGGGTCATGACCGAAAGAACGAGATCGCGGATACAAGCGGCCGAGATGGGTTTCCTCCGCCGGGTGGCTGGTGTCTCCCTTAGAGATAAGGTGAGAAGTTCGGTCATCAGGGAGGGACTCGGAGTTGAGCCGCTCCTCCTTCGCGTCGAAAGAAGCCAGTTGAGGTGGTTCGGGCACCTAGTTAGGATGCCACCTGGGCGCCTCCCTAGGGAGGTGTTCCAGGCACGTCCAGCTGGGAAGAGACCAAGGGGTAGACCTAGGACCAGGTGGAGGGATTATATCTCTTCGCTGGCCTGGGAGCGCCTTGGGATCCCCCAGTCAGAGCTGGTTGATGTCGCCAGGGAAAAGAAAGTTTGGGGCTCTCTGCTGGAACTGCTGCCCCCGCGACCCGACCACGGATAAGCGGGAGAAGATGGATGGATGGATGGATGGATTTATTTTAGTGAATACATTATTCACAGTTTAATAATAATTTAAAAAAAATATGTTATGTTTTGTGATAATTTTTTCTGCTGTACCGAAAACGTACCGAACCGAACCGTGACCTAAAAACCGAGGTACGTACCGAACCGAAATGTTTGTGAACCGTTACACCCCTACTAGACACTGAGAGAGTCCTTACCTCACTGAGCTGAGGTTATAGGATCCTCTCAGTCTGACAGGAGAGGACTCTCCTCCACCTTGGTGTAGAAACAGCTCTTTATATCCGTTAGCATAGCTAGCTAACCAGATGCTAACAACAATATTCCACATTACCACTTGCGCACTCACAAAATGCGCTCGTGCCACACACACACACACACACACACACACACACACACACACACACACACACACACACACACACACACACACACACACACACACACACACACACACACACACACACACACACACACACACACACACACACACACACACACACACACACACACACAGAGCCGAGCTTGAATGAAACACAGAGACCCAGAAGTAGGCTACTTGTACTGTATATCATATTATTTTCGATGGCTTTACTGTATAATCAGTGTAACAGATTAACAGATTGCCACCGGGCTTTCATCTAAACACACAGCCACGTAATAATAACAAAACAAAGGTCGGGGGTCATTGGTCAAGCAACACACCAATCAGAGAGCAGCAGTGAGCACACCTCAGGTGTTTTATATTTGTATTCTTTATTTCTGATGTATTTCACACAAAACGTTTTCACTTATATGATTTAAAAAATAAAAGAAACGGCAAGGCTTGCCCACCCTGCGTTGGGGGGGCACAGTGACTCATTTGGGGGGGCATGGCCCTCGAATGACCCCCCATGACGCCGACCCTGGTGGGGGGGCTAGGAAAACATAACATAAAAAGAGAACCAGCTATAAGTGGAATGAGGACACTTCAGAATAATGTGCTTTAAATGAGTTTGAGGAAAACACGCTGTAGTCTATTGGTGTGGCGTTAAGTCCTAGGCGATGTCTGAGTAGATTTTTAGGAACAAGAATTATTACCGTTGTCATCTAATGAGCTACTCCTACTTTAACTGACATCCATGAGTTATCTTTATATGGCTTAATAGAGGAGTTAAAATGACCAGAATGACACATACTGTAAAGGGCTGGTACTGCCACTCACCTGTAGTTGATCCTTAGGACAACTATGATATATATTTTTGCAGAGCTTTACAACTATTAATTTTCTGCTGAAACTGAACCTGAAAATGAGCAGAATATGACCTCTGTATTACCTTCCTTCAATGTGTATTGTACATTACATTACATAGCTTGTGCGTACTGTAAACAAGCAACTGTTTGCTAGGGGTTCACCATATTGATTTTAATATTTCACGGTTGTGCTCACAGAAATGCTCTTCACCCACATGGCCACAAATACCCTAACCCGTTTGAAAGGAGAAACCTGTTTTATGAAAACATCTATTGTTTCATCACCTTCCCATGTGAAAAGAAACATGGGAGTGGAAGATTTGACACTGGTGTTAAGGATGCAAGGTGGAAATGTTTTTTGTTGTCAGTCCAAAAGAGAGAGCACATTTTCTAAGGACACAACTATAAGAAGCACAGCAACAAACTGGAGTATCATAATCCTGGAACGTTCTGTCTTCCAACATCTGCTGGTAATAAGAGAGGACTATCCATCCATCATATGGCATTATCAAGAGGAGTTATTTTTGCTTGAATATGAAGTGTACATATGTTAATGATTCCAATCTTCCAATCCCACGAGAGTTCAGTAAACGAGCCAGAACGATATATTTGAAATGAATATAAAAATGTGATCCATACATCTGTAATTAATGTGTGATCCTTTAATCACGTAATCCTGACTTTAATTTCACTCGTATCATTTTCAGTTAGATCTCTGCTCTCCGCTCTGAATGTATTACTCGCTCAGGATAGTTAAGGAGAAATCTATAGTGTGAGATGTGTTAGTGTTCCTCTGTCGTCCTTTTTTACCTTCTTGACAGGTGTAATTCATGCGGTTGGCCAGATGTGACTTAACAACTTGGATGGAAAGAGGCTGCAGAGACTTGAGTCGTCCGGCTGCTTCAAATTAGAAGCTTTAGGGGAGAGGAGCAAAGATAAACTCTTGATTAACATATATTTGCAAAAAGCACACACCCAGGTCAGATGGATGAAACTTCGAAACAGTATTAAAGCAATATATATATATATATATAAATGTTTTTTTATGAAGGCCTTGAAGGTCCAAACATAACAAGAACAACAGTTACGAAGACGTTTAAGGCTATATAAAGTCAGAATCAGAATCAGATTACCTTTACTCGTCCTGCAAACGGGAAATGTACGATTGTCACATCAAAGAGCCTGGACCTGCTAATGCTGCTAACTCTGCTAATGTCATGTGATCGCACTCGTAGCCGGAGTGAGAAACCCTGCGTTGATTTACAGAGTTGATAACCAGTGTTGTAGTTAAGCAGGATTACATTTTATATTAGTGTTAGTTAAGCTAGATAACTCAAAATATCTGGGATTTGTTGAACTGGCGTTTCAGTACAGGCTGGTACGATTCAAGAGAAAATGCATGTATGGCTGCGAATTATAGCAGTAACATTTCGGGGACAAGAACATCAAAGTTATTCCGTCTCACTCTTGAGATGTGAATACTTGTGCAAAAAAGTAATATTTTATATTTGGTATAGGTTTTAATTTCATCTAGCACTTTGATTTAATGTTGCAAGACAGAAAACATGAGAAGTTACAAAGGTGAGTTCCTCCTATAGACATTTTAAAGTTGTATGCAAAACTTCTCCCTCTTTCTAACTCAATTGTTATAGTAAGAACCATAGGTAAGAACACATCCTGCAGTATTGTCATATTAGAGACAGATACAATTAACGAGTTTTTCAGTGGGTCGGATAGAACTACAGTGAACCGCCGCTGTGCAAATCATTCTGGATAGTTGATGTGCGCGATAGGCAATTTAAAGAAGTCATTATTTCGATGTAATCTGTATGAGAAACCTCTTGTTCTCCATTTCAGATGTAATGAAGCGAGGGCGCTGCGAGGAGATGAAATCTCTTTCTTCCCAGGTGCTTTGATGATTTCAAGCGAAGTGACCGGAAGAAGTACAAAAGACTATGCATGACATGGTATAATTGCCCTTTGCCTTCAGTCAGACATCCAGACTGTCTGTGTTCTGGACTGAAAGGGGATCTGAGACACGGTCAGATAAAACGGGGAGCACAGATGTTAATGAAAAAAAGTTAAGAATATCTAAATATAAGTTCAGGGAAAGGTCGAGGAGAGGGTTAGTTTGGTACCTGAGCAGATACTGCCGGACATCACCAGAGGTGGGAAGTACTGGAGTACAAATACTTCGTTACTGTACTCCAGTACTTATTTTCCTGATGACTTTTACTTTTACTTCTTACATGTTGAACACAAATACCTGTACTTTCTACTTCTTATATGATGAACACAAATACTTGTACTTTCTACTTCTTACATGTTGAACACAAATACCTGTACTTTCTACTTCTTACATGTTGAACCCAAATACCTGTACTTTCTACTTCTTACATTTTGAACACAAATGGTCTGCACTTTCTACTTCTTACATGTTGAACCCAAATACCTGTACTTTCTACTTCTAACATGTTGAACTCAAATACCTGTACTTTCTACTTCTAACATGTTGAACTCAAATACCTGTACTTTCTACTTCTTACATGTTGAACTCAAATACCTGTACTTTCTACTTCTAACATGTTGAACTCAAATACCTGTACTTTCTACTTCTTACATTTTGAACTCAAATACCTGTACTTTCTACTTCTCACATGTTGAACTCAAATACCTGTACTTTCTACTTCTTACATGTTGAACCCAAATACCTGTACTTTCTACTTCTTACATGTTGAACACAAATACCTGTACTTTCTACTTCTTACATGTTGAACACAAATACCTGTACTTTCTACTTCTTACATGTTGAACACAAATACCTGTACTTTCTACTTTTTACATGTTGAACTCAAATACCTGTACTTTCTACTTCTTACATGTTGAACACAAATACCTGTACTTTCTACTTCTTACATGTTGAACACAAATACCTGTACTTTCTACTTCTTACATGTTGAACTCAAATACCTGTACTTTCTACTTCTTACATGTTGAACACAAATACCTGTACTTTCTACTTCTTACATGTTGAACACAAATACCTGTACTTTCTACTTCTTACATGTTGAACACAAATACCTGCACTTTCTACTTTTTATATGTTGAACCCAAACACCTGCACTTTCTACTTCATACATGTTGAACTCAAATACCTGTACTTTCTACTTCTTACATGTTGAACACAAATACCTGTACTTTCTACTTCTTACATGTTGAACCCAAATACCTGTACTTTATACGTCTTACATGTTGAACTCAAATACCTGTACTTTATACTTCTCTCATTTCCCAAACAGCTGGTTCCTTTAGTCTGAATGTGTGTCTGGTGCGTGATCATTATTCTTTAGAGTCACTGCGTGCCTATTGATCTGAACACGATCCGTGTATCCATCACTTCCTGGTCTTCTCTAAAGAAGAGGGACCAATGGAAATGTTGTCATGTTGCCGTTGTTCAGCATGGAAACATTCATTAGCTAACAATGACATTATTGTTCTATTAATATAAAGGGAGGTCAGGTACTCTTTAAAACAGCTGCTAGTTATGGGTACTTTTTTCCACTTCTTTACTTTTACTTGAGTAAAGAAGTTTAGTCACTTCTTCTAATTTCCGTGCACCAAAACCTATAACACACCACAGGAAAGGGGAAACCCCAAAAAGCAGACGAGAGCCTCTTTACTTACTGTAGGGTGATTTAGCCTAATGTGGGACATTTTTTGCATTTCAGACTTCTGGAATATATTGCGATATGAAGTATGGGGTGCTTCCTGTTTGAACGTTGCTCCACCCTCATCTGTGATTGGACATTTGAGAAATCACATGACATCACAGCTTGTGTTAACCCATAGTTTCATTGACTCATTAGTTTGAGGAAGACCTACACCCAGGCCCGCCTTAACCTGCCATCCGGCCCTGGGGCTGATGTAGGCCCCCTATTTAAACAACAAATGAAAGTCATTTATAGCCTCGGCAGGCTCTGTGATCGCACTTCTCCACTCTGCTCTACGCGCGCCTGGTCCTCTCCTCCAGATGAGTGGCGTATCGGGCCTCCCTCATGTATTTGTCCGGTTGCCGTTGGCTCCCCTCCACGTAGCAAGTCCTCGTCGTCCTCTCCATCTCCTCCAACAGATAATGTCCCTCCTGTCTGTTTTTCCTCTCCCGCTACTCCATCGCTATCAGAACCAGACGGCCTACTTGGCTCCGAGGCCCCGCGGCCGGCACCGCTGCCGCTCGGTACAGAACTAATCTGTCCTTCCTCCTCATCCTGGCCGACAGGTTTAAAATAACCTGTAAGCTTCGGCATTTTTTGTAATAGCTGCTTGTCTCGAAACTCCTTTTCCCTCAACAATTTCCTTTCCCGAGCGCCACTCTCAAACTTTTTCTCCTAAACAACCTTTATCTGTCACTCAATCACTCGCAATTTGAATAAGTCACATGTGAAACATATTCTCATTCTGATTGGCTGTTAAGTGGTGCCCACTGACTGTTTCGGAGTCATCTCTGGAATCCATCGATCTGATTGATTAGCGGAGCAAATGATCAAAATACTACGGAGGGAAGATATTTTCGTTTGGATTACTGGTCTGGGGGAAGCTCGCGAGTGTGTGTGTTTGTGTATTTTTGCGTTTGTGTGTATTGTGTTTGTTTCCCGGGGAAAACACTCACGAGAAACACAGGCTGTTGTTATGCCTGCTGTGACGTCAAGTTACTCCGTTCTCCGCTTGTAATTATGCCGTTACAAGCTTCAACGTTGTATTTATCATCTGAATTTGCCGAAACAATTTTAATATTCTGAAAGCCAAGACTTTGTTTATTTGAAATCAGATGAAAACAAACTGTAACGGACCCTGCCGTGTTATCTATGATTACTATACGCCTTACATTCATAATCTCAGCCGGAGGGAGGGGGAGTGAGTGGCGAGTGAGAGCTGTCATCTTCCCTTTACAAGCTTCAAAAATGTATTTATCGTGTGATTTTGGAAATAAAAGTTTCATATTCTGAAAGCCAAGACTTTGTTTATTTAAATGTTTTTTAAAAACATCCGAAATAAAAAACTTTTTTTTTTTAATTACATTTTTTTTTAAACGTTTTTTATAGGCCCCTGATCTCCGTAGGCCCCTGGGCTTCAGCCCAGGTCAGCCCGTGCATTAAGGCGGCCCTGCCTACACCCACTGGAGCTTAGGCGTCTCACATTAGGGAGTCTCCCAAATACTCTAAAGACAAAAATGTGTACTGTAGACTCCTCAGTATTTATTTTGTCACCTGGTGTTAAAAGGAAGGAACACTGAACAAATGTAACATCAGATTCATCTATTTATTATTTAGTGACTCAGTGGAAATGTAGCTTAGAAAACTATAAAGTTAATATGATATAACTTCCATTTTAACTGATAAGCTCCTGTAACGCATATTTCACTAAGACCTACAACTGATTCCTGTTTGGAGAGGACTTAGAGTGGCATTGTGCTTAAAGCCCTTCACCATCCTGCTTCTATTTCTAGCTGTTCATTACAATATAGAAAGCCGCTTAAGTGTTTTTTTTTCCCGCTTCAGGAAACTCTAATTTAAGACGTCTGTCCTTTGCAGCTTTTCCTAAAGGTCAATCAAAAACTAATTATTTGTCTAAAGCTGAGGTAGATTACACCGCTACATTAACTCGCTCTGACCTGAGGGTTCAGTAACTTTTCTAAACCCGAACAAAAGGGGTTTTTGAATCTCGACATCATCTTGCTTTCACAGACGGAGGGTTACAACCGAGGCTCCTTTCTGAATAATATCCTGCCCGTCATAGTGAGAGTAATTCCACCAAACACATTCCTCAGCCTGGCTTTCATTCCTTTATTTCAATAAATCCAATGGCTCATATTCAGCTTTCAATCAATGCCTTATTTCCTCCTTTCTTTGCAGGCTCTTTGCCATTAAGAGTAATTTGGGGTGTAATTTAGAGGAATTGTGTGGAAGTGGCACAGAGACGTTTTTTGCTGGCTGAATTCTTGCAGGAACTTGATGGCAGCGTCTTTGTTACCTGCTGAGCCGCAGCTCTCACAGATTTAGCATTGATTTTCTTTTTGAACTTTTTGGCTTGAAGCTAAGATGAAACATAGATTGCACATAAATGCTCCTAAATATGTGACTTACAGTCGAAACATTTTCTTTTCCACTGATTTACTGATAAAAAGGTTTGAGAAATATTCAGAATAATTCCAAGTAGAGGGTTAAAACAAAACGAAAGAAGACCAATGTAATTGTCATATTGGTACCTCAAATCAAAACGTATGTGAAGGGGGATAGAACCATTTGACATAGAACAAAAGGGGGATCAAAAAGAGAACATTTTTCAATAACATTTGTATTTGTTGTATTTTTATGAATATTTTTTTATTCTAATCAAGGCTGATTAAAACATTTTGGAAAATATATTTATAGTTCATGTAGGAAAAAAGTACGGAGCCCTGGAGGGTTCATAGAGAGAAAAATAAATAAAACGTGGCCACGCTTTAGTAACTCGTGCGCATGCCCGGTTCCAGAACAAAATGACTCAGGGTGCATCTGAGATTAGAGAGGGTGCAGTGGTAAAGTGCTATTTTTATAAGTGGGGGGTGCTGAGGGCGCTGCAGCACCCCCTAGCGGCAGGCAGGGGGTGCGGAGCTCCCCTGTCTGAATTATTATTTGACCACTGCTCCCGCTGGGCATAATCTGTGTAATATGTAGCCAATAAATTCCACATTGTTGGTAAAATAATATGTTGGCCTGCCCCGAATGTTGTTTCTGTAGCCCCGGACAATTCTACCTCCATAATATAATACATTAAACGTGCTTTACGTGAACCTCATCAAGACACTAGAGAGGACGACAGAACTGTAATTTCCCGTGTTCAGTGAATGCAACAGAGGCACGACAAGTTTGGAAGTATTTTATTTGTAAAACAAGTCAATGGCATTAAGCAAAATCAAAGATGTATTTGTATTTATAACCACAGCAGATGTTCTGCATACATATATCAAATCTCTCTCTGCAAATTATAAGGCTGTGGCTCAGTGGATAGTGTGCTGGACTTCGAATCAGGCGATAGCAAGTTCGAATCCTACTGCAGTCGGCATGTCGTTGTGTCCCTGGGCGAGACACTTCACCCCAAATTGTTCCTGTGGGGATTTTCCACAGTACGGAATGTATGTCAGTCGCTTTGGATAAAAGCATCTAACAAATTACATGTAATGTAATGAAATTAAATGAAAGAGCCACACAAATGTATGAATGACTTAAATAAATTCTCTGCTCGTACAGATCAATATCACATACAGAGAAACCAAGAAAGAAAACTAAAGGTCAATCTGAGAGGCATCAGTAAATGTGTCTTTGTTGAGAAGCATACAGCACGCTATAGAGATCAATATGAACTGTAATTACATTCCGTCAATTCCTTACTTCCTACTGCAGTCAGAAAAATACATCCGAGCCCTTTTACAAGAACAATAAGGAAAATACATCAAATGATAAAGCCTTTTTTATTGAAAAACATGTTACTGCGCCATAACTTCGCTGACAATAAAAAAGAAATCAGTGCTAAATGTAACCTCTGAAAAACAGCTAGCCCCGCTCCATCAAAGGTAACATAAAAATAAGTAGTCTGTCTCTGACCCTTTACTATCCTGTTTATTCTTTATCATTTTAAAAAATGATTCTAAGCTAAGTGCCTGCTTGTTTGTTATTTTTATTTAAACTCTCGTTTTCTAGTGTCAGTGGTTCTTACACAAAGTACTCGCGGTGAAATTCAAAGAAGCTCTCCTATCCTCCTTAGAGCTGACTGTGCGAGTCACTTACCAAAATCCTAGGAAAACTTGGAAGTTGAGAGTCTACATCAGGAGTGTCAAACTCAAATTTCATCGCGGGCCACATTCGCATAAAGGTTGCACTCAAAGGGCCGGTTGTACCTATATAAATATACAATATATATATAAAATAATGTATTATATTACATTATTGGCTCTGAATTGGATTATTATCAGATAGGATAATAACGTAGTATGTCTGAAGGCAGAAGTCCAGGCCAAATAATTGCAAGTCTCTTCAGTGCACATGTCACAAAACGAGATGCATTGTGGGACATGTAGTTTATGGGCAACCTGCTTCTGTAAAGTGGCATGTAACTGTATAATAAACGTATTATATTCTTTGCAAGCTCTTGCAGGGCCACATAAAATGAAGTTGCGGGCCGGATTTGGCCCCCGGGCCTTGAGTTTGAGACCCCTGGTCTACATCGAGCCGAAAATATCTGGACATTATTATTTCCCTAAACTTAGACAAGTGCTTTGATGCCCAAATCCATCCATCCATCCATCTTCTCCCGCTTATCCGTGGTCGGGTCGAAGAGATATAACCCCTCCACCTGGTCCTAGGTCCATGGTCTCTTCCCAGCTGGACGTGCCTGGAACACCTCCCTAGGGAGGCGCCCAGGTGGCATCCTAACTAGGTGCCCGAACCACCTCAACTGGCTCCTTTCGACGCGAAGGAGGAGCGGCTCAACTCCGAGTCCCTCCCTGATGACCGAACTTTTCACCTTATCCCTAAGGGAGACGCCAGCCATCCTGCGGAGGGCCAAACAAAAAAAAAAGTTTATAAAAAAAAAAAAGATTTTTTGGACTCAATCCCTACTTGGAGTTGACTGCCCAAATCCAACTGAATGGAAATAGGAATTCAAGTGGAAACGTATATCAATCGTTACACACCAGCACAGAACACACACTGACACTAAGTGTTTGGAAAATACTGAATGTACTCTTTCAATATGCTATAGAGTGGCACATGATAACAAAGGCCCAACTGGAGCTGTGTACGTAACCGGATGTATGATTACTAGGGCTGTCAGTCGATTAAAATATTTAATCGCGATTAATCGCATGATTGTCCATAGTTAATCGCGATTAATCGCAAATTAATCGCACATTTTGTATCTGTTCTAAATGTACCTTAGAGGAATATTTTTCAAGTTTTTAATACTCTCAACATATGAGTGGACAAATATGCTTTATGCAAATGTTTATTATCATTTGAACAATGACAAATATTCTCATGAATATTAAACACAACAACCTCTGAACATTACAAATATTCGCCTCAATTCAACCTGGAACCTCTCTCATACAATACAAATGGTGTGTGTGTGTGTGTGTGTGTGTGTGTGTGTGTGTGTGTGTGTGTGTGTGTGTGTGTGTGTGTGTGTGTGTGTGTGTGTGTGTGTGTGTGTGTGTGTTGGATCGTTGGAGCTATGTGCAACTCAAGGCATATGCTCGAACGGGAGCTGCCTGGACGCTGCAATCATGTTGCTGCAATCATGAGTGTGCTGACTTCTCCTCCAATGTCCCGCTGTCTGCTTCCTGCATCAAGTCAAGTGCTCGGTGCAGTTGTGGCGAAATGTCGCTCCTCTGTTTTCATTTAAACAGCTCCGTATATCCGTTAGCGCAGCTAGCTAGCACCAGATGCTAACAACAACAACAATGCACGTAAGGTCTCTCTCTCGCTCGCTCGGGCCACACACACACACACACACACACACACACACACACACACACACACACACACACACACACACACACACACACACACACACCCTCCCGGTCCTCCTGATGGCCAGTCGGGGCCTGTCGGTGAGCCTGGAAGTGTGGTCTGCCACAAGCGGGCGGCAGGAGCGGGGCTGTCAGCAGATGGTATTTTAAACTCGAAGCGCTCTGAAACTACGGGGCGGCCGAGGAAAAAAAATACACATGCGTTAATCGCGTTAAAATAATTAGTGGCGTTAATTTTTTTTTGCGTTAACGCGTTATTAACGCGTTAACTTGACAGCCCTAATGATTACATAGAAGAAGCTCATGAGACACTGTGTTGAACATACGATAGCTATGTTCCAACGGTTAAGCATGATGATTCTAGGGAGATAGGCATATGACTGTCATGTTTATTGCTTACGTGGGTATTAGCTAATCTGAACTAAACATGAATACTGCTTTGAACCGGTATACATGTATCTTGTGACTGTGTAACTCCCTCTCTTGTAAATCAGCATGTGAAGGACACTGTTCAGGAACTAGTTGATGCTCTGTATGTGATGACTATACTTCCATTCTTGAGAGGATCAGAAATACATGTTCTTGATTATTGAAGCTCAAGCCGGTGACGACGACTGATATTTTTCTAACACTAAGACTGTGCATTTCATCTGTTCTTGTATAGGGGGAATAGTGGGCAGCTGTAAATAAATACAGTGCCAACGTCTCCACTACACTCTCCACAATGGCTGTTATTAAACCGGTCACCTTCCAAGCCAAAGTAGAGACTGAGCTACTGCCTTGTTGTTGGCAGTCACACAAAAATCCACCTTTTCAGTCATTTTCTTTTGGAGGACTTGTTTGTCTGAATGCAGTCAGGGTCATCAATCAATAGGCGCCTTCACACCGCAGTACTTTTCCCACAAAGGTTCATGAGAACTTAGTTCATGAGAACTCTTTTGTCGCGTTCACACCAAAAAGAGCCGGTACTAAAATGAGTTCATGAGAACCTTTTCACCCCCTTTTCAGTGCCAGGGACTTTCGTGGGAGAAAAAGGTTCCTATATTTCTGATTGGCTGGGCGGATTGCAAACCACGCCCCGTAAAACTCCCGAAAAGTTTTGTGAAGCCGCCATTTTATTATCCTCGCATTAGCATTATTAGCATTAGCCCAGCGCAGAAACGCATAGAGAATAACTTATGGCAACTCAAAATAAAACATGGGAGCGGTGGAGATGAGGAGGTGTACTACTGAAGCCAGTCCCCAACTCCGGGGACTTCCGGCCGGGGACTTTGGGCGGCAGTATACGCCGTGAAGTGGTTTGCGGCCTGCCAGTAAACCCAAAGCAGAAGAAGTAGAAGTGACGTCATCGACTTCATTTGCCTAATCCACCCCCAGAGACTTATTCCGGTGTGAACGCGATCTGTACTTAGTTCATGAGAACTAAAGAGTTCATTGTGGGAAAAGTACTGCGGTGTGAATGCACCTAATCAATCAATCAATAGGATACGGCTGTAATAGGCCTAAGGCCTTTTAGTCGCTCATAAATAAATGTCTAGATCACTGATTCTTTATTTACTATGGATGCTGGCAACAGTCACATAGTCCAAAGTGTCATAAATCGATGAAGAGACGTTGAGTGCCATGCCAGCATACCACATCACCAATTTCACCTGGGCTGACCTTCATTTCTGACACGCTGTTCAGAATATTATTTCACAAAGTTGTAAGAACATCATACATTTCTAAGCTTCTACTGAAAAGTAACTTACATAAACCACAACGTCACTTTCTTTCATAGGCTGTGAAGTCTCTGCCTTTTAAATTACTCACTGAAAGAAAAAACACTACAGCACTGAAGAATACTGCACTCTTAAACTAGCAGTACTGTATCCTCATACAGGCTGTGTGGGAACAGAGACCACCTGCTGTGACTAAAGCTTCATTCCTCCATCTTCTTCTAATTGGAGTTCAATTACTGTACGCTCGTTAGCACTTCCACTGTATATGAATTGCATCAGGTTTTAACAGGTTTCTTTTACTCAGTCTTTCTGTACGGAAAAGCATGGAGCTTAGTAACGCCGTATGTGTGTCACATTTAACTCTCCACGATGATCTTTCCACGCCAGCCCACTGATTCCTGGTTTTGGTTTTGATCTGGTTTCACAGACAGATACATTCAGTTTTTTATTCTGTCTCTTGTCCTGGGTCACCCTTCAGATCAGATCAGAATCAGAATAACTTTATTAGTCCCAAAGAGGGGAAATCCTTACAGCAGAAAAGAGCCAAAGACAGAATATGACAGAACAATTATAATTAAAAAAGGTTACACAATTTACAAAAACCAAATTTCTGCAGTTCTGAGGATTTAGCAGCCAGCTATATATTGCACAGTTATTAACGGCATATATATAAATATATATTGCACATATTGCACATAGTTGGTGGTACAGGCTTGACGTCCATTGTGCAAAATATAAGTTTGACTTGAAATAAAGCATGCTTTTCTGAAAGTGCCAACACTGCAGTTCATTGAAATGCCACTTGTTGCTTTCCATTGACTCCCATGTTAACATTTCTAAAGATAGGTATTCTTAGTGCCATGGCTTCCTTGACTGACAGCTGAGTGCCGTCTCAGGTTGCAAGCTGCTCGCAAAAAGTAAAAGAAAATCCAGAACATTTAGTTGAAGTATGATCTTTCTGTTAGTCTCATGTTAAATTGTGAGGTACATTACATCAGGTCTGTGTAGAGCCATTGAGGAGACTGGCTGCAGATCATTTTCTTAATTCAAACCATGCGTCTCCCTTGAAAAAGAGATCAATGATCTCAATGGAATACACCTGGATAAATAAAGGTTTGAAATGAAATGAAATGAATGCTTCATACGTCATGTATTCACTAAATGCACGTTGTCGGATTTGGATTTGAATGTTCAATAAAGTCAAGAGCGTTAAACAAGCTGGAAGATGGGGGGGGGGAAAGCAATCATTGAGTTGAAATATCAAAGCAACGCGTTGCAAAAAAGTTGACTTTTCTCTTATTTGGTGCTAAAAGAGAAGCTCGCTCAGCCTGGCATGTGCTCCATCTCATAATACAAGAACCAAAGCTCCTCCGCCTCCTTTATTTCTGTTCCCAACATGCAGTTTGAAGCTGTGGTGACAATCTGTTAGTGAGAACACACTCCATCTTTTCCCCACAGTCTCCTTCTCTTGCAGCTTGTCTTGCATTTCAGATTCACATACATCTTCACTGCCTCTCCTTCTATTTTATATTTTACATTCCCTCTCCATATTGTTAGCGAACTACAGCGAGGACTACTGCCACTTGACTCCTGTTCACTGTAATGAAGCAGAGATGGGGACTCGAGTCTGCGACTCGGACTCGAGTCGCACTTAAGTCGCACACACAGAGATTTCAGACTTGACTTGGACTCGTGACCAAAAGACTTCAGACTCGACTTGGACTCGGGTGTTGGGACTCGTGAACAATCATTGTGTTTTCTATTTTTGGCGTATTAAAGGTGGGGTAGGTACATTTGAGAGAAACCGGCTCGAGATCGCTAGAATTTGAAAATACACAACCGGAGATAATCTGCTAGAGGCTGCTACTTCCTTATAGAGCCCGCCTCCTCCAACACACACGAACGCGCACATGACCAATGAGGGCACGAGATCAGTTTGTGCCCAGATGGAAGGCTGACAGGCAGGTAGGCCATCCAGTTATTTTAGCCGGGCTCATTACGCAGACGTGCGCGCCTCTGTTACTACCTCGTAGTAACACAATAGCGACCGGCGGCACACCTGCGGCTGTACCGCTTGTAATTAGGTTCAACTACAAAAACTTCGAACAAAACGCCGGCGGCACCAACAAAAGGAGAGCACACTGCAAAGTCTGCAATATCAAAATCAAGGATGCTGGCGCAACAACGTCGGATTTCATCAGGCACTTGAAAAGTCACCCGGAGAGGTCAGACACATTAACGCATGGATGGTTAGCACACATGTTTAGCTCAGCATCAGCTACGTAATGTTAGCTTAGCTTGCTGCTAGCTTTGTAACTGAATATTTGAAAAGATGAGTGAATGTTTGCTTGTCACACTTGTTTGAGTTGAGTGGCGTTGACATCCAACTCTTGACATGACATAAAAAAGGTCGGTAACGTTAATCATTACGTTCCGCTGCGTTAAACGTAGAAAAATACATAGTTACATACATAAATACATCTGTGGATTTATAGGCAGGTTACAGGTTTATTGTTGACCACGTAACGTTAATGTTACAGGTTTATCAGGTTACCATGACACTGGCTTTGAGTGAGAGGATAGAGGAATATGTTTATTAATAGTAGACTTAAAAGATGTCATTAGAGACCCAGTGTATAATAACACAGTAAATGCTTTGAATTGCTTAGATATAGCTGTGCAGTATTCTGAACAGACTGGATAGCAGCAGACGATAGAAGGCTTATTACAACCAGAAGAGACATGAGACTTTTATTTTTTTAGAGACTTGAGACTTGACTTGGACTCGTGACCAAAGACTTGAGACTTGATCAAGTCTCACCCCACAAAGACTTGAGACTTGACTTGGACTCGTGACCAAAGACTTGAGACTTGACTTGGACTTGCAAAAAAAGACTTGTGAACATCTCTGCGTGCGCGCCTCTGTTACTACCTCGTAGTAACACAATGGCGACCGGCGGCACACCTGCGGCTGTACCGCTTGTAATAATTAGGTTCAACTACAAAAACTTCGAACATAACGCCGGCGGCACCAACAAAAGGAGCGCACACTGCAAAGTCTGCAATATCAAAATCAAGGATGCTGGCGCAACAACGTCGAATTTCATCAGGTACTTGAAAAGTCACCCGGAGAGGTCAGACACATTAACACATGGACGGTTAGCAAACATGTTTAGCTCAGCATCAGCTACGTAATGTTAGCTTAGCTTGCTACTAGCTTTGTAACTGAATATTTGAAAAGATTAGTGAATTGCTTGCTTACTGATTTCTGATTCTGAAGTGTTTTGCTTATAAGTTGTTTGCATTTAGCTAAAGTGTGATGTTTTTCCTCATATTGCATTGCAATAGCCTGTTTAAAGTGATCATATAACAAACAACTAATCCGTACTGATACTGTCTGCTAATAGATATAGGAGTGATAATAACACAGTAAATGCTTTGAATTTCTTAGATATAGCTGTGCAGTATTCTGAACAGACTGGATAGCAGCAGACAATAGAAGGCTTATTACAACCAGAAGAGACATGAGACTTTTATTTTTTTAGAGACTTGAGACTTGACTTGGACTCGTGACCAAAGACTTGAGACTTGATCAAGTCTCACCCCACAAAGACTTGACTTGGACTCGTGACCAAAGACTTGAGACTTGACTTGGACTTGCAAAAAAAGACTTGTGAACATCTCTGTAATGAAGTCTGAAACAAATCGTGTTTTACTGTTACGTGCCGTAGTGTGTGTGTGTGGTCGTGTGTGTGTGTGTGTGTGTTTTCCTCTCTCTCCCTCTGATTGTCCCCAGGTGCAGCCTCTCCCCAGGTGCTCCTAATTAGCAATCACGGCTTCCATATAGGACCGGAGGAGGACGGCAGTGAGGCCCCTTCTTTCTCTCCTTCTCGTCTGGCTGCATGTGTGCAGCCTGTCTCTGTGTGAGACCCAGCCTAGTTGTGTGCTGTTTATTGTACGCTGGTGGTGTAATTTGGCTGGTGAGCCGCCTTAATATGTTCTTATTAAAACCTCACTTAAACTTTCAGCATTGAGTTTCCTCTCCTTTTTCTCTCGTCCAGCTATCTTTTGTGTTGCTACTTCCCTTGGTACCCCTAGATCTACAAGGGAACGTAACATTTACTAAAACTGGGGAAGTCTCCGCTGAGCTGTTCTGCAAAGCCCGTAAATATACCAGGCTAAAACTCCAATTCCACCCCTCCTCTTCATTTCAATGATGTTCTTGGTTGACAGACATGTATGTAATGGCAGTAAAGCTGTGTGAGTTCCCAAAGGGATAACATGCCACAGCAGGTGGGTTACAGCACAAGAAAATAACAAGACTGACAACTTAATTGTAGAGCAGAGTAGTGCCAAAGCGTCATTAAACAATGGTACAATGGCTCAGCAGGCAGCGATGGAAATGACCATTCATGCAAAATAATACCACGATGTCCCTCTTCCGTCAGACTCCATTAGACGCCCAATGAAGTTAGCATGTTTCACCTCATTTAGATTTGGAGTTAATGTTGGAGAAGTCCACTTTCAAAACCTCTCTAAACATAACATTCATTGGTCATTTCTCTCCACAGTTTTATGTGTAAACCACTCTGACATTGAGTGGTTGATACAAGATACAAAGATAGTGACACTTCACTATCATTACAATGAGTTAAAGCTCATTTGGTTGTAAGAGCTAATAAGAGCTGGGAACAAGTCGTACCCACAAAATGTATTGTTAATGGGTTAGCTCAGAGATAACCGTCTCTTGATAACAGAATGGCTCTTATTCATCCTAATAAACCTGAACAATATTTCAGAGCATGGGTTTTATTTCTTCTAGCTCTATGGATTATCAATGCTCGTGCAGTATGTCACACAAAGTACCTGCTACATAATGTCTTAATGGACCAACTTGTTTTAAGTGTCAAGAAGGTTTGCCTAAGTTATAGTCTTGTTATTCTCTGCAGCTGGAGCACTTTAACAAAGCTTGAATAGGGAGAATATCTCCAGATTCAATACAGAAACTCTGATAGAAGATATCTCTCTGGTAGAAAAACGAAAGCTTGACATGTTTGCGAGGTCAAGGACGTTTCCATTTGTTATCAAAGCGACATAAGAATTAATCTGAGCCAAAGAAAATGAGCTAACTAGGCTTTAATGTCTCTTTAGAGCTAAGGGGAGCTGGAAATATATGTGATAGTTCTCTCTGGGTTTGTGAGCCACTGTTAAAGAGGCCCTATTAGTGTGTTCTGTAGGTTTCTGTGCATGTCAATGGTCTGCAAAGGCAAACATACCTGTGTTTCCTCCAGAGGGAGTTTCTCTGCCACACACTTGGACACACCAAAACGTGGATACGGTGAGAGTAAAGGGGTATATATCCAACAGAAAAAATAACAGAACAAAATATCAGTGTGTTGTTGTCTCTTCGAAATGTACTCCTAACCATAAGGACCCAATGTTAAACCCAACTTTAAATGTTCTGGAAAGTTCCTTATACAGCTTTAGCCTTTATGTTATCTCATGAAGTCCCTGAGTGACACACCCTGAACAGTCTGCTGGGTCCTGGGCCAGGTCATTTGATTTTGTGTTCCCATGACAACATATACAAGATGTCCATGTGCCAGACTAACACATGTGTTGTTTTTGTTGCTAAAGGTAAAATTCAAGCCATTTAAGAATTAAAATGCTTACATAACATGTCCTTTATTACATTTTACCTGCTGTGGAAACATGTATTGATCAAATTGATATGAAACAAATGAGACAAACATCGCTGTGACACTGGTGCCACATCGGGACTTTGACCCTACATTTTCACAGTAAACCCGGAGGGACATATGCACAATTAGAAATATGATTATGATCTGCTCAGTTAATTTAGCTGATTCAATTATATGGAGTTAATATATTCTTTATTCTTCAATTCAAAGAATGTTCAAACTAATTTAAACCAACAAATCATCCTTGTTAATGAAGTTATATATAAGAGTTATTTTACCATTAAAGCCCAATGTGACTTACAGTTAAAAGAAAAAGTGAACCCTTTGGAATGACCTGGATTTCTGCATAAGTTGGTCATAATGTGTTCTGATCTTCATCTAAGTCACAGCAATAGACAAACACAGTCTTCTTAAACTAATACCACACAAACAATTATATATTTTTATTGAACACACCACGTAAACATTCACAGTGCAGGGTGGAAAAAGTATGTGAACCCCGAGGCTAAAGACTTCTTCAAGAGCTACTTGGAGTCAGGAGTCAGCCAACCTGGAGTCCAATCAATGAGACGAGATTGGAGGTGTTGGTTAAAGCTGCCCTGCCCTATAGAAAATACACACCACTTTTGAATTTGCTATTCTTAAGAAGCATTTCCAGATGTGAACCATGCCTCGCACAGAAGAGCTCTCAGAAGACCTACGATTAAGAACTGCTGACTTGCATAAAGCTGGAAAGGGTTCCAGAAGTATCTCTCAAAGGCTTGATGTTCATCAGTCCACGGTAAGACAAGTTGTCTATACATGGAGAAAGTTCAGCACTGTTGCTACTCTCCCTAGGAGTGGCCGTCCTGTAAAGATGACTGCAAGAGCACAGCGCAGAATGCTCAATGAGGTGAAGAAGGGACGGGTGGCGCAGTGGTCTGTGCATCCGATCATCAGATCAAGGGGGGGTGCTGGGGAACTCCAGTTCGAAACCCGCTCCTGCCGCCACTGCGTCAGGCCTTTGTGTCCTTGGGCAAGACACTTCACCAGGATTTGCTCCTGTGGGTATTGTCCACAGTATCTGACCATTGCATGTATGATATATGTGTAATGTGTGTATATGTAAAAGCGCTTTGAGTCATTATAAATGTAAGGAATTATTATTAATTATTATTAAGAAGAATCCTAGAGTGTCAGCTCGAGACTTAAAGAAATCTCTGGCACATTGTTGACGAATCTACGATACGTAAAACACTGAACAAGAATGGAGTTCATAGGAGGACACCACGCAGGAAGCCACTGCAGTCCAGAAAAAACATTGCTGCACGTTTGAAGTTTGCAAAAGAGCACCTGGATGTTCCACAGCACTACTGGCAAAGTATTCTGTGGACAGATGAAACCAAAGCTGAGTTGTTTGGAAGGAACACACAACGCTATGTGTGGAGAATCCAAAGGGTTCACACACTAGGGGGGTTACTTGTCAGACATGTGTTCTATTTAGTCTAAATTATGTTCTCCTTAATTTCCGCAAAAGTAGAAATGGGTCCGGGTTCTTATGGGTTAAAAAGGCCCTCATACCCTGCTGTTTTTTCTCCCATTAAGAGTCGGAGAGTTACATTTTACCGACCAGAGATGAATTGAACATTGGTGGTGGTCATTAACTGCAGTGCTACGTTTTAAATGACCAGTATGCAGACCATTACTGGATTCTTCCCACGGCCTTAAATCTTGTCAGTTGTGAAATTATCATTGGCATCAGAGTACTCCCTCTCTATACCGGGAGATTAAAGGTCTCCGCAATGACGATAAAAGGTTGACTTTGTTGCAAAAACACTGTTCAGTTAAATATCATCACTGCCTGCTAGAGAACACTAGTTCTGTTCCAGGTCCTGCTCCGAGAGACGGAAAGGTTAACCTATGTGAGCTTGACGTGTCCCGCATAGCATCAAACAGGATTAATATCTATGTGATGAATTCCCCATCGCATTAGCTGTGAGGCCTATTCATTAGCACAAACATCATGGCGTTAAAGCGGGTGACTGCTGGTGATAATTTTGCCTCAGGGTGATCCTCCTCATGCTTCATTTTAAGTATGATGCATGTATGGGCTAAGAATATATGGCTTTCTCCCTTTAGAGGCTGACAGCGACTCAGTATGGCCCGGCCTTAACTCGGCTGACACATCCCGCCTCACACTGCCAGCACATTGTAAATATGACGGGCTGTCAGAGATATGGAGACGCTTTTTGTTCCATTAATTGGATTTGCAGGGACAAGGCGCCACGGGAAAGCTAATACCACACAAACATGCTCAGACGTATATACTGTGCATGTATAGATACAGGACGAGTATATTTCATGGCCGTAAATTAAGCACGTCGTAAATTAGAACCAACAGAAAAGACTTTCCTGACACATACATCTTGTTATCCTAGACTCCATCTCCCCAGTCAATCAATGCTGCCGCATAGCCGAGTATTTACAGTCCTTTAATGAGGCGGCAGGGGACGGGGGTGCCCAGGCGAAGAGCTCCGGGGACGAGGAAGACGTTTGAAGGGGAACAAGTCGAGTGACTGAGTTACAAAGTGTAGATCTGAGAGGGGACATGTTGGGGAGGAGGAGGGGAAACTGAGAGGCTGGGAAACAAAAAGTGCTCTCACTGCAGTGTCTTCATTATACACAGGGTTGGGAAGCCAAACATGTCATCAGTAACCTAATCTGAGTAACCTGATTGCTTTCCTTTACTTTTGGATTACCCCAATATCAAATGCATTTCAAACAACTACAAAAGAAAATAAATATCAATAAGATGTTTTTTGTGTGTATACTAGACGACGGAACAATGTCACCTTAGAAATTAAGATATTTAGGATTAGAAACGATTTTATTTATAGGAAAACCTGCCTTTCATTCAGCATATTCAAGCAGTAGTCTATACACCAACAATGAAACCGTAAGGGTTTTTGTATCCTGATTACGTATCTCGTTATTATGAAGGAGACGTGATTTACTGCTTCTTTGATAATTAGCCTCAAATATATGTATTGAGAAGAAGCATACAAGTGTAAGCAACAGTACAGACTTCTTTGGGGTGGAAATCAGCCAACAAGAAATAATAAAGAAAAAACATAGCGTGACAAGAATACCATACTTAATGACCTACATAGTGTATAGTGGAAAAGAACATATAAAATACTATATATACCATTTATACTATATAATACAAATAAATAAATAAACTTAAAGGGTGCAAATGAGCCCAGATCTATCTACTGTAAGTGGCTGTAAAGCAGGCTGTGTGATTGGTAATGTGATTTTAAACCATCTTACGTATGCCGATGATTTGGCTATTGTTCCTCCGAGCAGTGCTGGATTTCAACAGTTGCTAAATATATGTTCTGATTATATCAAATGTGATGTTAAATACAATGCTAAGAAGAGTGCTGTAATGATCTGCAGAGCAACAGGGGATAGGATTCTTGGTTTTCCAATATCCTATCTGTCAGGGCAAGTGCTGTCTGTTTGCTGTAAGACTAAGTATCTGGGACACATCATTACAGATGAAATGGATGATGATGATGATGATGATGATGATGATGATGATGATGATGATGACATGTATGGACAGCGGCGTGTCTTATATATTACATTACATGTCACTTGCTAGACACTTTTATCCAAAGCGAATTACATACTCAATACTGTGGACAATCCCCACAGGACCAATTTGGAGGTGAAGTGTCTCAGGGAAACAACGACATGCTGATTGCAGTGGGGTTTGAACCTGTGACCCCCTGACCCGAACACCAACGCACAACCCACTGTGCCACACGCCTATACACAAGCTAACATGTTGGCTAGAAAATTCTCTTGGTGTTCAGATAAGGTTAAGGTGAACCTCTTTGGAGCTTATTGCACTCCTCTCTATACTGCCCCCTTGTGGGTCAAGTTCAAGAAGGCGAGCCTCCGGAAGCTCCAGGTTGCTTAATGACTGTTTGCGTATACTGCTTAGAAAACCAAGGTGGTGCAGTGCAAGTGAAATGTTTTGTAATGCAGGAGTCAACACGTTCCATGCTCTCTTGAGAAATCTGATGTACAAATGTATCTGTCGATTGAGTGTTTCTCATAACTCTGTCATTGGCCGCTTTCAAATCCGTGTCTCAGTGCTGTACGATACCAGTCACCTCTGTGGAAACATTGGTATAACTGCCTTTTTTATTTTATATTTTAGTGTTGTATGTCTTTTAAAAAAAAAAATGGACCAAGAGTGTCTTTAAATAAAGCTGATGATGATGGTGATGATGATGATGATTACATCTTGAATTACACATCCAGGAGTAAAACGTGAACATTGGGCTATAAAGGAACTAGGCTCGGTTATTTGACTCACTGATCTTCTTAGTCACGATACCCTCTTGGATGGCAAAAGCTTGAATTAATTTCAAGAATATTGGGTAGAAATTCTGTGAAGAGTTGCTTGCATTTCTGTCAGTGTTTTTGCATTGGCCTCGCAGCAGGGAGGGAACACATGGCGCCTGAGAAGAAAACCCATTTCAGGGCATCCCAGAACACCCTGCAGTCGATAAGGAGTTGTCATCTTGCCCCACCAAACAAAAGCCAAGCCTGTCAGAGCCAATATGAGTCCTCATCGATTTAAATATCCCCCCTGTTCTCAGCTGAGCCAACAGCGGGGGGGGGGGTTAGGAGCGAGGTTTCGGCTATCAGCGATGGATCTAGACACACCATCGGTTATTCAGAAGTAATTTGATTTAGGAGAAGTAGGTGAGGGGAGTCACAACAGATTAATAATCATAATTGACAAGTGGCCAGTCCTGGGAGCTGGACTCCTTATCCTTGATGGATGTCATCTATCAGCGCAGGAAACGAGGGGCTTGGCCGGCTGGAGTTGGCGAGTTAGGGGCTTCATCTCTTTAGATCTGTGGCCTTCTGTCAGAGTGCAAGAGGAGGCCTTCTGTCAGAGATGAATCAGGGGAGTTCATTTGGCTAGTCAGTCACTAAAGTTGCTATGATCGACTAGATGTTTCAAATTGGCAGATCTCCCACCAGTGTAACAGTTGTAAATATGCAGTGGTGTTTAGTGTTAAATATGTCTTTGTAAATCATTTTTAGTATAATCACACAAAATCTATGTTTTGTATTTAATAATTCTGTGTTCTTTATTTATTAGTTGTTCAATACCTGACTAGTTCTAGAATCAACACATCCTCACTCCCTGGTCGGCGTATGTTGACGTTATGTCAAGTCCCCTGTGTCTGCTTTTTCCAACGCAAGGGGGGCGGCCCTTAGCGTACATTTTCAACTTTGTCCATAGGCTTCTATATAGCTCCCTAAACGTATGTTGTAGACGACTTGAGATCACGAGCGAATGCTACCCGCAGATCCATTCTCACAGCGTTTATCAACCTTTGTCTTACTCAATATCAAGCCACACTTATTGTTTTTACTTCTTTATTTTTATTGAATAATATAGGACTTTTGTTGCCGTCAGTTATGGGGAGTAGGGGCTCAGAAAACTGAAATCTGTATCAGTATCTGTATTAATGGACGTGCCGTTGTGCGATTGCGTTGCCAGGCAAACTGTTCAACTACAAACCTAATTATATTTAAAAACATTTTAGAAGGCCTCACGAAATACTTTAATGTAAATGTGAAGGGATGTGTGCAATGTGGTGATTAAATTATTCACCCACGGATCTATGGGTTGGGGTATTGTTCCGCACAGACATTTTTTAACCGGACTTCCTGTTGATGTGAAATACGAAAACATTTGTTTTAAATAAAATGATACTTTATTCCGAGTGTGCTTGCTTTTCTCTTTGAAAGTCATCACATAACGGCATTGTAATACACGGTTCGGCTGCATTAAATATGACACATCTGCCGTAGTTCTCTATGTATAAAGCCCTGATGAGAAGACTTCTCGACAAACAGGAACAACTGCTGCCGAAACTGAATATGTGACGTGGATCATAAATATATCAGCAATTAAACTAAATCTTCCATTTCTTTTCACACAATATGTCTCCTTGCAGTATCAACACTAATTCGGCTGACTTTTATATTTGATCCAATCGGTATATCACATGTATGCACACCATAACGGTGCACAGCTGATAGAAAGGGACACCTGGTGGTTAAAGCACGTTATTGAAATGTATTATTTTTATTATTAGATATTAATAGGAGACACAGACAGACAAACTAATAAGGCTTTATTTAAACATTAAAGAATACTTTAGGTTAAGGTCTTATTTTGAATAAGAAAAAAGCTTTGGGGGTGTAAATATTAAGCCTGACAAAGTACTAATATATTGCTTTCCTGCAATGTTAACTACTGTATGTGTAAGCACTTATTTTAACTGATATTATACATATGTATTATACTCTTATATAAGATGTATGTAGATAGTTTAAGAAATGTGCGGAATAGGACAGTTTAATGGTGGAGGTACACACATATCGATAGATGTCTTGTAATGCACTGTTGAGGAACCTGCGACCCAAGTTGTTCATCTCCGACCTTGTCAGGTATTGAATATTCAATAAATACAGAACACAGAATTATTAAATATAAAACACAGTATTTGTGTGATTATACTAAATGATTTACAAATAAACACCAGTGCATATTTACAACTGTTACACATGCTGATGTAACGCAAATGTTTTCAACTTGGGATCAATAAAGTATATCTTATCTTAAGCTGATCGATGGCTACGGCCATATTTGCAAAATGTGCCTCTGAACCTTGACAAGTGCATGTTTCAGGCTTATCAATTAATGTAATGTAATGTTATCACAGGGGTCACACACATAAGACCAGCTGTTAAATAAAGCTCTTCTGACCTTAGCTGGCATGTGTGTATATATATTAATGCTGCCCATTATGGGCACGAGCAATTTTCACCCATTTATTAATTATATAGTTTTAGTTTTAAATGTGAGTGTTTCCTGTCCCCTAAACCTCCAGGGATGTACACAGTTTAATACTGGCAACTTCTTATTATGGGAAATACGAAAACGTCTTTTAAAACTACAACTCCCAGTAGAGACGTGCCATAGATAGAGAACATGTTGTGAAACACACAAGACGCGGTGGACCCGTTCAAATCCAGTTTTGGACAGTCTGCTGTGGTTCCATCCCATTTCAAGTGCTGTTCGACGCTCGGCGTAACCCTCGGAGCACACTCTCCAATCACAGAGCTTGAGGACTATCACGGGGTTTGTCAAGCGAAGCGGAGAGAATACTTACTTCCGGGTGTAAAATTCTCTAAAGCAACTACTATGAGCTGCTCCGACCCTCGGTCCTGACGGACTCCAACTTGTGTTTATTAATCAAACAAATAAATAAACACAAGGATAATTGTGTTATTGTTGAGTAAATAACAGTGTGTGGTTTAGAAAATAATACAAAATTAGAAGGAAGAAACGATGAAACAATACAGATTTCAGTTTTCTGAGCCTCTACTCTCCCCATAACTGACGGCAACAAAAGTCCTACATTATTCAATTAAAGTAAAGAAGTACAAACAATAAGTGTGGCTTGATATTGAGTAAGAAAAAGGTTGATAAACGCTGTGAGAATGGATCTGCGGGTAGCATTCGCTCGCGATCTCAAGTCGTCTACAGCATACGTTTAGGGAGCTATATAGAAGCCTATGGACAAAGTTGAAAATGTACGCTAAGGGCCGCCCCCTTGCGTTGGAAAAAGCCGACACACAGGACTTGACATAACGTCAACATAGGCCGACCTGGGAGTGAGGATGTGTTGCTAGAATCAGTGGGCGGAACCTCCAGAATGTATTCACTGTACTCAGGAGATTATTTTAGTGGGGACTCCCCCCCTTCATATTGTGTCCCTCACGTTTCCTCTTTCCTTTTTTGAGAATGTTCCATGAGAGGAGTCAGTGTGAGGGATAACTCATTTAATAACTACTGATTTGTTGTATTGTTGTCAGGAAATAAACGGAGATCGTCTCGACAGTATGTTGGCTAGGGTCTCATCCATGATCAACACAACACAACGCAGACACCGCTTATCGACACCGGTTACACCAGTATGTAAGGTAAGGTACGTTTATTTATAAAGCACATGTTCAGACACAGAGACAATTCAAAGTGCTTTACATCATCATTAACACTTAAAGGTCCCATGTCATGCTTTTCCGGTTACTACCCGTCCCCTTGTGTGTTATGAAGGTTTTTATGCATGTAAACGGTTGCATTCTCGCTGTCTCGCTGTCTCGCTGTCTCGCAGACCCCACGCAGCAAGCAGGAAATGAACCCAGCTCACACTGTCCGCTCATCGCAGCAGCGAGCTGCGCAACGTCCCGCCAACACGGCACCCAGACCCCATGCAGCATTCTCATCTGTTTGTCATTACTGGTGCCATTTTCTGGTTGCTACAGTAACGCCATGGTAACACATAATCACTGATGTTCCGCTGTAACGGTGGTGGACTCATCAGAACAGAGTGGGCGAGCTGACCAATCAGAGCACAGTGGGCTCACAGGGAGGGGGGGGTTCACAGAGAGTTAATACACATACTATACAGAGATGCTGAGAGAAACCAATGTGAGTTTGGAAAACGGCACAATGTAAATCTATTCTAGTAGACCTCAACAATGGAATTATGATCAGTAGAAATGGCCATGTCATGGGACCTTTAAGAAGAAGACAACAGAAAGGAACACAATAAATAAACATAATGGATGAACAGATTCATAAAAACATGCATTAAAGAGATACAGAATAGTTTAAAAACAACATTATAAATACGGTAGGTGCTAAAACCAGTTAAAAGACTTCTGAGTGAGCAGATGATTAATCAAATCAGGTTTTATTTATATAGCACATTTTAAAAAGATTTGTGGTCGAGCCAAAGTGCTGTGCATGCAAATAATAAATAACACATTACTACAATCGCAAAACAGAAGACAATAAATTACAACAGCAAATATAAAAAACACAGGGAAATGTCAGGAGTCGTGCTCTGCTCTGACTAGAAGGCCAGAGAGAAGAAGGGAGTTTTAAGTTTAAAAAACCCCAGGGTCTGGGCCGACCTCACATGGAGGGGCAGAGTGTCCCAGAGCCTGGGGCCAGCTGCTGTGCCCTCGGGTTTTGAGCCTGGTCTTGGGCACTATCAGCAGCAGCCGGTCAGCAGACCTTAATGCTCTGGCTGGGGTGAAGTGATGGAGGAGTTCGGCTACATAGGCCGGAGCCAGCCCATTTAGGGCTTTGAAACAAATAAAAGGAGTTTAAAATCCATTCGGAACCGAATTGGAAGCCAGTGCAATGAGGCCAGAATTGGGGTGATGTGGTCACGCTTTTTGTGGCCAGTGAGAAGACGTGCAGCTGCGTTCTGTACTACCTTTCTAGGTCTTTAAAAGATTAAAAAACGACTTGGTCTTGGCCAATAGTCGTATTTAAAAAAAGCAGGTTTTGACTACGCTGCTGACCTGCTTATGAAATGTAAAAGCGCTATTGAAGGTCACTCCAAGGGTCATGATTAAAGTAGTGTTTTTAGCCGTGACTTAAAAGAACTCAACGTTGGTGAAGATCTCAGGGTTTCTGGAAGTTTGTTCCATTTGTGAGGAGCTAAAAAACTAAAAGCAGCTTCATGTAAATGAAATTGGGTGTACAAAAAGATATACATTCATGCTTTACTAAGGTTCGATAGAATAATCTATTGCCTTTAGTTAATTTGTAAATCATGTTGGATTTCATCTGTTTCCTAAAAGGAGGAAACTTCCAGCCATCTTCCCTGTGTTTTAAATATGTTGAACTTTCGTGCTTCATAATCATGTTGAGAATATGAGTACAAAACAGATAATGGCCTGGATGTGGGTAGAACATTAGATTCTTATTCGGTTGTTAGAGACTCACTGTATCTACAAGGCTTATTGTGTTGGTAACAGAGCGCATGGTTGGTGGTCCTGGAGATGGTGTGGAAGAGGGGCCAAGAGGGGCCAAGAGGGGCCAAGAGGGGCCACATGTGGATATGTTTTACCAGGAGAGCCATCAGGAAGGATTGACTGTTGTTACCATGCAGACAATACTCAAGACCTTTTAATCCAGGTACTCCTGTTGGGGAACATTCATATCTTTGGATAATGCTTGCATGCCAGGTGTCTACATGCTGTAAGATAATGTCTGAACTAATCTAACTACAACTTTAAATCTTCTCACTTTTTAACTGTCATCATTTTAAAACTTAATTCCAAATGTAATCATACCTCTAAATCCTTTCTACCGAATGGAGACATTGGGCCTCAGAAGGACACACACACACACACACACACACACACACACACACACACACACACACACACACACACACACACACACACACACACACACACACACACACACACACACACACACACACACACACACACACACACACACACACACACACACACGCACACCCAAAGTGCAAAACACCTCATTTCTCCTGCTAAGGGGAGAACTGCCCTCAAAACTACATAAACACTTACCGAATGCAAACTTTTGCACCAAATATAACACACTTCATTCATAATACTAGATTGTCTGACCACCCAGCTACACACTGCTGAGCATCCTCTAAAGCACTTCCATCTGTTATGGGCGATGCTCTGTACTGCAGAGAAAGATGCTTGAGTTTACAGAAATACAGATAACACTGTGCAGCATGCATCTCAGCACATAGCTATATGCTCCGGATCTCTCAAGTGTGATGCAATGTTTGCCAAAACCCAGTTTGTAACGGCTGCTTCCTGTGTCTCATTGAGCATCCTTAGCCTTCCACCTCTGTGTTTCTCAGTCCTTCAGATAAACAACAAAGACATAGTGGTCGGTCAGTGTGTGTGTTGCATAAAAGTGAGTTTACCACAGTACATTGTGCAGGATGTGTGTCCAGTTATAGTTTGCAACATGCCAACAATTCAATTACAGTAATGAAGTAAATACGTTTCACACAGCAGATATAAGCTCTGAGATATCATGAGTTATGCAGAGCTACTGGTAACTAACCTGTTTTCAAGTCTAAGTGTCCGGATTACAGAGGCGACAGTACATCGGCTTGGATTAGGCTGAACCCTGTGTCCAGCCTCTCATCGTCACACCATGGTTGATAACATTTCATTTCATTAGAGAGTAACTTCCTCCTCCTCTTCCTCCTCTCCTCTTGTTGGCTTCCATTGTTGCTGTAAGAAAGTACTCACCTGTGGTCTTTTCATAGTGCCAACATCCTGATTGATGAGCCAACAGTTATGCTACCAGGTGTTTGGTCAGGTGGAACGTGTTTCTGGATCATTGGTCCGTGTGTGAGGCATTTTGAATATCAGTGTTTGAAACCAGCTCACACGTGACTTCATGTCAGATTCCTGAGTCTCACGTGGAGAGACGTGAGCAGTGGTTTGCACAAAGTGCCATGTTGATTTGCAAATTGTGTGAAAAGCTGAAAACGTGTTTAGAGTTTTGGAGATTTGAGCCGATGTTTTGCTCTTTGAGTGTCAGTTAAAATAATTGTGCTTTATGTAGAATTTTAGTGTTTTAGCAATCGAGAAAAACTGTAACTCTGTTGTGTGCGTGTGTGAGTGTTTATGCAAATGAGCTGTGCAGTTCCTCTGATGCCATTGGCCGTCCCGCCCTCGCAACATCCGAAGAGGCGATTGGATTGACGTCATCCAATCCCCGCACGCTTCCGGCACATCTTCCGGGGGAGGAGTACAAAGGCCGGGGACGAAGATCAGTCTGGAGCAGGGGTCTCCAACCTTTCTCCACCTGAGAGCTACTTTGAAAAAATCAAAGTGGCCAAGAGCTACTTGCATCGCTTACATGTATTCACATAGCACTCATCAGTTGAATTAAGCTACTTTTGTGTGAAATCAATACCTAAAGCTTATCTAAAATCTTAACTTCACATCAAGGTCCAAGAAAACGACAATTTCTCACGTATTAATATGGACAACATAGTAAGTACTTCACTGAAGATTCACATACATGTCCAAGAGCAAATTACAACGTTTTCACTTCTTATTATGGCCCACATAGTAAATACATCGCCTTAATCACCACCTTGCAAGCATCCTATGGCACGTGTGTAAAATAAGTGCATTCACTCTTTTTCACAGTCAGTGAGATGACTGGCGCTGCATGGAGTCTACCATACAGGTGTGCTGGACCCACTTAGGTTCACTCTAATAGTCATTTACATGTTCATCAGTCGGTCTTGTTCTGTATTTAGATTTCATTCATGCCAGAAAAAGCTGCTTCACAAAGGTCTGTAGAACAGAGCCACATAAAGCAGACAGGTTCAGTGCTGCTTGGTGATGTTCTTATAGTTTTCTGGGTCTACAAGGCTCCAGCAATGTTGTGAGTTTTGCTGAGACTTAAGCTGAACATGATTTTGGAGATTTATAACCTCCATCTCCACAGGATTGACACTGAACAGTGCAGCCATCTTTTCTTCTTCTTCTTCGTGTTGACATGAAATTATAAGCCATAATAAATCAATTGTATAGGTCTAGCCTCCCTATATCTGTGTGTGACATTTTTCCATCCTCAAAAACAAAAGACAAATACTTCTGCAGTCTAGCTGCAGCTTCTAGCAACGGTCTTCTGTTAAAAAAAGGACACTGAATGTCCTGAATGTGGCATCACACACATGACTTGAGTCTGAACAAAGCAGACAAGAGGAGTATTTACAACAGCATCATAAAAACAAAAATACTGCATGTGGGTGCACACTTACATTCTCTGTCTTACTGTTACATGAATCCCATGAATGTATGAGATTAAGTTATCTTCATCATCTCAATCAGTGATTAAGTGAATAATAAAGGTTCTATCAGGTCACTATCAGCCTGTCACTCTTATTAGTAGTTATTTTCAGGAGGGGGCGGGGCTTGGAGGAACAGAGAGCAGACAGTGATCGCGGAAGCTTTCCTCCTGCCTTCACAAACTTTACACGCGTATTTAACTGAAAATAGCAAGAGGACATTCATACTCTGCAATCCAAGACTTGATTAAATCCACCAAAAACCTGACATGACGATAACGAGTGTTTTTCAAAAACACAAATCCCTCCCTCTGTCTCTGAGCCGCAGCGACGCGGCCTGATTCAGAGCGGGGCATTCTGCTGTTGGTTCTGACTGGTGCTGCTGGAGAAAGCAGAGTGATCCGTGTGAGGTGTCGCTGTGCCGCTGTCACGTCTGTTCCTTGATCTCTGCGTCACCGACCAATTTTATATTCGTGTGACAGAAACAATTCTAAAATAAAAAAACGTTATTGTCCGGCCGCTGCCGAAAAATCAAGAAGCAACCTTACTACGCTATAATCGATAATCGAGCGGCGAGATACTGAAAACGTGTTGTGAGACAGACGTGTTGTGCCTACTCATTTTGCTCGTTAACACTGTGAATCACTTGTGTTTGGTTGCAACCTGATCTCACCAGAATGCGTGACTCCACCACGACTCCTTAACACCACAATGCGTGGTGGAGTCACGAACTTTGTTACATTTGCGTGTCGGCACCACGCAACCTGATCTCACCAGAATGCGTGACTCCACCATGACTCCTTAACACCACAATGCGTGGTGGAGTCACGAACTTTGTTACATTTGCGTGTCTGCACCACGCAAACAACCCCAATGTAAAGTGAATGAGGCTCCTTTGTCGTGGTGCACACACGCATTTCTACAACGTCCCGCAGTGAGCTTTTATTCTATACAACGTTTTTAAAATCTACTATATAGCTTGTAGTAACTCACGGGAGGCTTCTTTTATTTTATTTGTATTCATAATAATTTTTATTTTTCGTCAGAATGTAAAACTTACATTAGTTACGAATTTGTGTTCTCAAAAAACAGTGCATTGTGTGTAATGCAACTGTTATTTTTATTAAATTAGTTAGTTTTTAAGGAAGGCCAGAGCTTCAGCTGTGTCAAATAGATTGTTCCCTTCAGTTAACGTTATTTAAAAGATAATGATCATGTCCTCTGTATTGTATTACGAGCGTCCATTCCCATTGGATAACGGAGAATTTTACACCCGGAAGTAAGTAGCCTATTCTCCTTACTGTCGATTGATTTTACAGTGATATCTGCACTACTCATCGACTAAAAAACACCAAATTGTCCTTGTTAATTACACAACATTGATTGGTTTGAATTGTGTGCAATGCTTTTGTATTTTCCCCCTTCGATTCGGAGAAACAAATATTTTTTCGGAGTTTTAGGATGGCCGAAGACACTACACTACCCAGAATCCTCAGCTATCGTTTGGGACTACACCATGTGCTTAGCTTGACAAACCCCGTGATCAGTCCTCATCCTCTGTGATTGGATGCGCGACGTTTACACAGAGCGTCCAAAAGGACTTTGAAATGGAATGAAACCCATCGACGGCACACTATTCAAAACAGGAATCGAACGTGTCCTACCCCCCTCCCCCCCTTAGGTCACAGGCTCCTCCAACAGTGCTACGCAATAAAACAGATGCACAGAAAAAATTGTGAAATAGTGCAATAAGAGTCTACAAGTGATTGGAATATGATATATTAGATAAATAATTTCAAAGTAGCAGCCAGATGAATGTTGTTTCTAAGTTCAGGTGTTTAATAATCGTATAGCCTGTGGGATGAAGCTGTCTCTGTGTCTGGTGGTTTTAGTCCGGATGCTGCGGTACCGCCTGCCAGACTGCAGCAGACAGAACCGTTTGTGGCTGGGGTGATGGTGGTCTTTTATAATCCTGAGGGCTTTCTTTAAGGTTAACCTGGTATTTTTAATCCACTACATTTATTTTCGTTACTTTACAGATTTGGATTAATGATGTGAAATATAAACAACCCTTAAATCAGACTTTAGTTACACCTGAATGAAATTCAGTGAAGGTGATTGTCAAGTGCCAACAATCAGGCGAGATATTTGATAGTTGGTGCTTGAGAAGACTAAATATTTATCTGCAGATCCGTTTAAAGCATATTCATTACTCGTTATTCTCTAATAGTTCATTAAAGACTGTATATAATTGCTATTTTGCACATCCCTTTCAAGATTTCAAGATTTTCTAAGGTTTATTGACATATCATATACACAACAGTGTAGTTATGCAATGAATGAACAACTTGGGTCACAGGTTCATCAACATTGCATTACAAGACATCTATCAATGTGTGTATACTTCCACCATTACACTGTCGTATTCTGCACATTTCTTTAAATAAAGCCTTATTAGTTAGCACATCCTCCTATCAGGCACTGAACTGTTTTACTCTAGATATCATTTGAGTATCTTCTTGATATTTTCTATTCTATATTTATATCATTGACCTTCTACTTTCCCACTATTTTGTATGTACTCTTAATATTTGAATGTTTTCATAAAATATAACACATTCAAAAGTGCTTTACAAAAATGAAAGACATTAAGAAAAAGGCATTTTAAACAGTCATTAAAAAGCAACACAATCTTCCTGCATTGCAATTACTCTAAACGTGTAATAACGTGCTTTAACCAGTAGGTGGTTTGGGTTAAAGGCTGTCAAATTTACAGTTTAAAGACACCAGAGCCTGTTTTAGATATTGTAACTACGCAAGGAACAAAACTTGAAGTTGTTGCCTGTTACAAATACCTTGGTATCTGGCTTGATGATTGTCTCTCTTTTAAACTCCATGTCAATAACCTGCTTAAAAAACTGAGGGTTAGGCTAGGTTTCTTTTTCAGAAACAAGTCCTGTTTCTCGCTTGAGGCCAGGAAAAGGCTAGTCTCTGTGACCTTTTTACCTCTGCTGGACTATGGGGATTTGTTGTATATGAATGCACCTGCCAATTACCTGAGCAAATTGGATGCTGCGTATCACAGTGCTCTGAGATTTGTCACAAATTGTAAAGCGCTTACACATCACTGTACCCTGTATACCAAGGCAGGTTTACCATCTCTCTCTGTACGGAGGCTCAGTCACTGGTACACGTTTATCTATAAAGCTTTGTTGGGTAAACTCCCGTATTATATCTGCTCTCTGATCACACAGAGAGTTGCAAGCAGCTATTGTCTGAGGTCACATGATGTAGTCTTGTTAGATGTGCCAAGAGCAAGGACTGTCTTCGGTAAGACAGCTTTTATGTGCGCAGCTCCACTTGCTTGGAACAATCTTCAGCAATAATTGAAACTGAGCAATCTCATTCCTCTGCATGTTTTTAAAGCTAGGCTAAATGAAATGCTTGCTGATACAATGGGCACTTGTAAATGTCTATAACTATGTATCCTGTAAATATAATATATAATGTCCTTTATTGTTTTATGTTTCATGTGGAACCTATATGCTGCAGGTCTCCCTTGAAAAAGAGATCTATGATCTCAATGGGACCAATCTGAATAAATAAAGGTTTGAACAGTGTTAACAAAATAAAATATACTGCTGTTTCCGGTTTAGTTTACGACGAATATTATTTTGTTATTGTTTTGATATTTGTAACTCAAAAGCGATGGAAAAAACCCATAGCAACCAAAAAAAGATGGTCTTAACATGACCCAGTCGTCTAGTAGTTAATAAAAAACAATAATATCAAAACAAAATATTACTACTAACTTTATTGTGAAATTAAAACAGAACGGTAAAAGAATAGTTTCCGGTGTATTCTGATGCCCGATCTCTGTAGATAAATAAAGAACTAAGACAGATGTGTAATATTTAATGCAGCCAAACCATTTATTACAATGCATTCATGTGATGACTTTCAAAGAGTAAAGCAAGCACTGCTGAATAAAGTATGATTTTCTCTTTTACGAAACGTTTTTTTTCATATGGAATGCAGTTGGAGGTCAACCAATCAAAGAGCTTGAGGACTGATCACGGGGTTCATGGTGTAGTCCCAAACGATAGCTGAGGATTCTGGGTAGTGTAGTGTCTTCTGCCGTCCAAAAACTCCGAAAAAATCTTTGTTTCTCCGAATCGAAGGGGGAAAATACAAAAGCATTGCACACAATTCAAACCAATCAATGTTGTGTAATTAACAAGGACAATTTGGTGTTTTTTAGTCGATGAGTAGTGCAGATATCACTGTAAAATCAATCGACATGTAAGGAGAATAGGCTACTTACTTCCGGGTGTAAAATTCTCTGTTATCCAATGGGAATGGACGCTCGTAATACAAGACATGATCATTATCTTTTAAATAACGTTAACTAAAGGGAACAATCTATTTGACACAGCTGAAGCTCTGGCCTTCCTTAAAAACTAACTAATTTAATAAAATTAACAGTTGCATTACACACAATGCACGTTGTAGAAATGCGTGTGTGCACCACGACAAAGGAGCCTCATTCACTTTACATTGGGGTTGTTTGCGTGGTGCCGACACGCAAATGTAACAAAGTTCGTGACTCCACCACGCATTGTGGTGTTAAGAAGTCGTGGTGGAGTCACGCATTCTGGTGAGATCAGGTTGTCCGTGTGTGGTGTCGCTGTGCCGCTGTCACGTCTGTTCCTTGATCTCTGCGTCACCGACCAATTTTATATTCGTGTGACAGAAACAATTCTAAAATAAAAAAACGTTATTGTCCGGCCGCGGCCGAAAAATCAAGAAGCAACCTTACTACGCTATAGCCTAATCGATAATCGAGCGGCGAGATACTGAAAAGCTGCCCGCGAGCTACCGGTAGCTCGCGATCGACGTGTTGTGAGACAGACGTGTTGTGCCTACTCATTTTGCTCGTTAACACTGTGAATCACGTGTGTTTAGTTATACTGCTTAGCAGTGTGTGTTTAGTGTTGTGTGTTTAGTTATACTGCTTAGCAGTGTGTGTTTAGTGTTGTGTGTTTAGTTATACTGCTTAGCAGTGTGTGTTTAGTGTTGTGTGTTTAGTTATACTGCTTAGCAGTGTGTGTTTAGTGTTGTGTGTTTAGTGAAGTAGGTTAGCTTAGACCCAGGTTAGCCTAGCGCCTGTTGATCAGCAGCAGCTGTGTTTTTGTACAGCCCTCTTTTGTTTGTTTGTTCCACTTTAGAAGTGAGGTTTTCTTTTCCTTTTGTGTATTACTCGTTGTGGTGGAATACTTGTACAACTCTCTTTTGGAGTGCTCTTTTGTTTATTATTAAGCTACAGTTTTGGCCCTTTGTTTGTGCCAGGCTGTAGGTGTCTATTATTTTGTCAACTATAGTTACAATAACACCACTTGTAATTTATACCAAATCCAATCTGGTTGTGTTGCTTCTCTTTGAATCCTCTAGACCAGGGATGGGCAACTTTGATGGTGGTGGGGGCCACATCATTGATGTACTGGCCACCAGGGGGCCGCAGATTCACTTGGAACACACACACACAAATCCCATGTGTTGTATGTAATTATTAACAAATATACTAAGTCTGACATCTTCATTGACATTTTACAATCAAAGGGAACATCCTCTAATAAGCTCACTAAACAAATATCAGTTCACAGAAATGTTATTTCATTTTTACAAGTGGCATGTTTGTATTGAACAGGTTATTAAACAGTGGAATAAAACTATTTTAAACTATTGGAAAGCACGGAAAATGTGTGTGTATTGAGATGAACCATTAGATGACACACACATGAAGTCATGAACACTAACCCAGACATTAGTCGTCTAACTTGAACCTAAAACACTTGTAGCCAGTCTCTGCATTCCCCTTATTCCACAACAAGGGGAATGTCCACACAGACACCCGTCAGCCCGCACTCTGCTGTTCCTCAGCGCCGCTCCCCTCCCTCCCGCTGAAATTATGAATGAAAAGCGTAGTAATCATAGATAACACGGCAGGGTCCGTGACAGTTTGTTTTCATCTGATTTCAAATAAACAAAGTCTTGGTTTTAAGAATATTAAACTTGTTTCGCCAAATTAATTACGTTGTTTATAAATTAATCTGCGGGCCGCAAAAAGAGGAAGTGGGGGCCGCATGCGGCCCGCGGGCCGCCATTTGCCCATCCCTGCTCTAGACCAAAAGGGAACATAACATAACACACACACACACACACACACACACACACACACACACACACACACACACACACACACACACACACACACACACACACACACACACACACACACACACACACACACACACACACACACACACACACACACAGACACAGGCAGAGCATGAACACACACACACACACACACACACACACACACACACACACACACACACACACACACACACACACACACACACACACACACAGGCAGAGCATGAACACACACACACACACACACACACACACACACACACACACACACACACACACACACACTGACACAGGCAGAGCATGAACACACTGACAGCTTAGTAGAAAAAGGTATGGAAACTCTAAGACAGATGGCAGCGGGGAACATCTCCTAAGATATGGGTTTAGGTGGGATGGAGAATGCTGGAAATGAGAGCAGGCATTACACAACCGAGAGCTGATGAAGATGTATCGATTGCTTTGCCTGTTGACCAGATTAAATCTCGGGGTTGTGCTTGGAAATTATTAAAAGAGTCTTGTTTCGCTTGAGCATAAAATCAATAACCATTTCAGACATACAGTGTTAACATATCCTTTTCTTTTGAAGCCACATTTCCCCTGGAGAATTTCTTTAATAAATGGTTGTTTTTCACTTCAAGTGTATTAAGCATTCCTAGATGCTTTAAAAAATCTCACCCAGATGTCATTTTAGTATTGTAAAGCATTCTTGACATGGCTCTGAAAGACTTTGAATTAAATGGGACGCAAAACATGAATGATTCATTTTGCACATCTTAAGTTTACATTAACATTCAAAAGGACCATTAAAAAGGCAACAAAGAGACTAGATAACAGGACATGGTCTCATCAATTAAAAAGCTTGCAAGAATTTCTGAAGTGGGTTCTTAATAAGTCAAACTTTACATAAGGGCGGACAGGCAGGCATATAGAAAAAAGTCAAAGAATGTTTTAGTTGACTTTAGACGACACATCTGGCTGTAGAAGGACGGGGTCTTTGTATTCCTAAATGCATCTTCAATCCAGGCCGAGTTCGTCAAGAGGTTGAAAATGTTCTTATAAACACTGGCACGATAATGTCACTCAGGTCCTGCAGAGTTTGGCAGCACATTGAAGCGGCTCACATCCTTTCACCAGAAACCCGATTGTCTGTCTTGTTTCCTGGAATCCTTCTGACACAATAGAGCACTTTCCTGCGAGAAACATAATTTGACAAAAGGCCTGGAAGGAGTCCTTGTTCCAATCAAATGTGAAGTGTGGTGTTTTCCACTAATAATTAAGCAACACAAGAAGAAACAATCCATACCTAGGTATGGATTGTTTCTTCTTGTGTTGCTTAATTATTATGTTTTACTGAATGTTTCCTATTTGGTAAATACATACCAACAACAGACTCTGACTTTTGTAATAGTTCCAGATCCTAAGTCATGCATCCAAGTGAGGTTTTTCAAGTTAATCAGTCAGTTGTGATCTGGCTGTGATGAAAACCAAAGCACTGATATAGAATAATAAATAAATAACCTTCTCCAAGCCCCAAATGCAAGTGATCGTAAGTATGGCTTTTTTCTTTTAAATATCAGTACAGCCTTGACAATATAAGCATTGTAATTACGGTATAATCTTTTAGAAAATATCAGGTTTATTCTGCACTGCATTGTTGACATATTTCGAGGAGATAATTCATTGCCCATTTCAAATATATCAGGATCCCACAGGGTTCATTTCTGGGACATTTACTTTTCCCTATATACATTACATGTCTGATGTCACACAACCTTCTGCATACTTCTTTAAATACATCGTGAAAATATAACATGTGGTTAAATAAATACGTTTCCATCTTCCACTAAGAATATGATTTATATATTAAGTTTGTTCGGAGGAATCAAAGGGTCAAAGCTGAGTCAAGGCCTACACTTGCTTCGTCTAAGACTGATCAAATGTAAAAAGGATGGTTTATTTTCGAGAGAAACTTGTCTTAAGAAAATATATGAGAGACAATGGAAGGTTGGAGGTATTTGACTCTTTTAAAGCAGTCTTTTGTCGCAAGTAGAATCACAGAGAGACTTTTGGTCACGCCAGGATGTTTTTCTCTGAAAGGGCATTTAATGGAAGTACAGTAGCAGTCAAAGGCTTTGAAACTTGCCTTAAAAATGCACTTAAGTTTGATGTTGTGACAAGGGCTCATACAAATGTAAATCCTCCAGATAAAAGCAAGAGGAGGTAATGGGGAGTCTTGTGGCAGAGCAATCTGCTGGGCTGCTGTGCCAGGTTTGACATACATCCGAACCTCCTTTATCTAAGAATCTGAGATGACAAGGTGTCAGTCCTCCTTGACTTCTTCTGCCAGTCTCTGCCTCAGGGCGTTTAAGGCTTTCCGGTGATGCAGTTTCACCAGATGGAGGCAACACTCGATGTTTTCACATGTATAGTTTAGTTTCGTTGCATAAAACTGCAACTCAGACATGGTTTATTTTGCTGGGCAGACAGTGTATGGATTAAGCCTGATTTTGTTCCCGAATGAACCCCCATATTATTTCACAATCATACCGAATGTCTGCCTTAACGGTTGTCATTTAGTGTGCAGTTTAAAGGAGGCCTGTCAATCAGGGAGGCGTGGCTCAGTGTAGAGCGCTGGACTTAGAATCAGGGGATAGCAAGTTTGAGTCCCACTCAGCATGTCGTTGTGTCCCTGGGCAAGACACGCACCCCACATTACTGCTGTGGGGATTGTCCACAGTACTGAATGTATGTAAGTCGCTTTGGATAAAAGCGTCTAACAAAATGACATGTAATAATAATCAGCTGGCTCCACAGCGATTGGTTGGATTTCAAAGATATCCGAATTTTGGTCGTCCATCGCGAAAAAAGCTTATACAAGGAGGATGGCAGAAACACAGCCATTACAGATCAAACCAAGCAGTACATTTGTGTCCTGCTAACATATATGATATGTCTGTAATACTGGTCTTGTCATACGTTTATTGACCAAGGGGAACACTTCCTTGCAGTTTCATCCCTGCAACTGAATTATTTAACAGCATTAATAAGCATTACATTCACACATTAAGGGCTACATAGACAATTTACCCATAACCAACCCCTGACACTTAGTATGTCTAACATCACATATATAAACCCTTTCTATGTGTAACAGCCAGATTGTCGTTGTTTGCTTTGACTTTGAGAAAAATGAAAAACAGGCTTGTTGTATTAACTCACCTACACTTTGGTTATAACGCTACAAGACATCTCATCCCCTATTTTTTTTTATTATTCCTGCCCCTTCACTTTATCAAATAAAACTGCCTGTGTCTCCATAATTAAAAGACCATTGATTTACACTTTATGATACCGGAGGGCCAGATTGAGTATAGCAAAGCTACTTGGGGCAGACACCTCCATTTTATTTTCTATTAGGCGCAGTAAATCACTGGCAGGCAGCACGGAGGGCAAAGGAGTTAAAATATATACACTGTGATCTGAACAGAAATGGCAGCATGGTAACCAGGTGCACCTGGGATTTGCTGTAAATGAATGTAAAGCACAGCCTATTATTTTCCTCCTGACACAGAACAACTCCCAGCCGGCTCTGCACTGATGTATTGTTGTTGTGCTCCTTAAGTGCGATAACAATGGAGGCTGGAGGTAAACTGCCTTTGCTTCCACAACATGATAAATCTGTCTTCTAATGATCCCTCACCGTGGTACCCTTCCTCTCTTACTGCTAACTATAATAAATAATATAATAATAATAATACATGAGACTTGTATGGGGCTTTTCTAGAAACTCAAAGACACTTTGACAGAGAATACAAAAAACAACAACAACAACAAAACAAAGAAAAGTACAAAAAGAGATAAACAAAACAGAGAATAGGGGGGGGGGGGGGTCAGTGATTGAATGCAGTGTTGAACAGGTGGGTTTTGAATGCTGTGAGGGAGGAAGAATCTCTGACGGATTGGGGTCGTGAGTTCCAGAGGGTGTGTGCAGCAACGGAGAAGGCTCTGCCGCCCCAGGACTTGAGGTTGGTCCGGGTGGGGGGGGGGGGTTGGCAGCAGCAGAGCGGAGGGAGCGAGTGGGAGTGTGTCTGTGGAGGAGGTCAGTCAGGTAGGGTGGGGCCAGGTCATGGAGGGCTTTGTATGTCATTAGGAGGGTTTTGCACTGAATTCTCTGGGGGATGGGGAGCCAGTGGAGCTTGATGAGGACGGGGGTGATGTGTTCACGGATTCGGGTGTGGGTGAGTAGACGGGCGGCGGAGTTCTGGATGTATTGAAGTTTGTTGAGGATTTTTGCAGGTGAACCATAGAGGAGAGACGGGAGGTGATGAAGGCGTGGATGAGGGTGTATGCAGCAGTGGGGGAGAGGGATGGATGTAGAGTATAGGATGCTTCCTTTGAGTGTCACAATCCCACGATGCCATCTCCTCCTTTGATGGTGCATTTAGCACCAAATATAATATCTAAAGCCACTTAAATCATCTTACCTTTTCCATCTTTCCACCCACAGGGACTGAACGGCCCCCGTCGGCATGCATTATGATTTATTTATACGTGACTCGCTGTCTGAAGAAGTCTCCCCAGGGTAATACATATGTTGAGGGTTTAACAAGTGATCCAAAGACATAAGGACACAAACAAAACACTTTACTCGCAGGGCTATCTAACTGTGCAGACGCTGGGACACTTGTATCACTAAGGACGCACTAATGCACCTCCTCAGTCCCGGAGGTTTCCATTGGCTCATCACATCCCATCACAGCCCATTTGCCTCACAGTTAATCCAGTCCTTCAACCTCCTTTAAGTCTTTACACTCTCAGCATTGGAAAATAGACGCATTGGCTAAATATGTCAGCACAGACTGCTGGAACAGAGGTAATCATCCAGAACATTAAACAGCACTGCCGAAAGTATTTGTTGTACCTCAGAACATCTTTGAATGCTTCTAGGGCATGTCACCTCACAGTGTCAGTGAAATTGCTGGAAACGGAGAGACTTGAAAGATGTAAGCAGCAGGAGGTGGAGGCATGCTGCATTACTGTTGGTACATGTCTTGTAATAACACTTTAAGACAAGATGTTTCCAGCCCAAATGTGGCCACTTATACATATACATAATGTTCACTTTGAAGAGACCCTAGTATCCCTTTCCTGTAGTGTGTTCTATAGGTTTCTGTGCATGTAAATGGTCTGCAAAGGCTAAGATCCCCCAAAAGTTCCCTCATCCATTGGACTCCTTTGATAGTTCTGGAACATAGTGAAAAACTCTTCCTCCTATTGGCTAGCGCTCCAACTAGGGGTGCAACAACTAATCAACTTAATCGATTAAAATCGATTACCAAATTAGTTGCCAACTAATTCAGTCGTCGATTCGTTGGTGACGTCATCACGTGTGTTTTACGCCCCGTTAAACTCTAACTTTATTGGTCTTTGTATCGGTACTGGAGACATTTAAAAAATATATGTCATGTATTATTGCTACAAAGACATTATATTGCAGTCTTAGTGTCGCCAACTCGTTTCTAATATGCAAAAAGACAAACAAATGCGTCTATGATGTATTTTCGATCTTTCTCTCCCCCGCCTGCTTGCGAGGGGGCGGGGCAGTTTACACACGGGCAGCTGCAACATGCAGCAACACACACACGTGGGAGATGACGGAGAGAACGCGCTCCGAGGTGGTTAAACTTTACCCGTCTCGATGTGGAGAACGCTCGTTACCAAAAGTGGAATAAGAGTTTAGCATGTAAGGGCGGTAACACGAGCTATTTGTCTAAACATTTAGCAAAAGTGCTCCACATCCAGACGGAGGAATGCACCGGGTTCGACTGTCTTTCTAGTAGCTCTGTAGCCCCATCCACAGTAACGTGTCCACGTCAGGTGTTATGTATGCTAGCAGCAACACACGGAGATAACTACATTATACAAACATAATGATTAGAGGTAACAGAGTTATTTGCGGACTTTTGGTGACAGAGCCTTCAGTGTGGCATCCCCCACCCTCTGGAACTCTCCCCCCCGAAATCCGCAGCGCCCCAACCCTGGACATTTTCAAAAAAGCCCTCAAAACGCACCTTTTTACCAAGGCTTTCCCCACTGTATAGTTAGTTTAATAGGTTTATTTGTCCGCTACTTCCCCCCCCACCCCCTTAACCTGTATGCCTTTTTTCCCCTACTCCCCCCCCCCCTACCCGACTTGTAAAGCGACCTTGGGTTTCCTGAAAGGCGCTATAAAAATATTATATATTATTATTATTATTATTATTATTTAGTTTGTTAAAGTTTCAGCTATTCTGTTTACAGCTGTGTCATCAGATTATTTAATACGATTTGTTAAAACACTGTTGTTTCTTTTGATGTGAAATATTATTTATTTAATTTGAATAAAAAGCAATGTTAGTTTTGTTCACAATTTAAGTTATTTCAATAATATATGTATTTTGGAATCAAGTATTAATCTTTATTGTCTTCATTGTTAGTTTCCACATGCCTAAAACAACCTCAAGCTAAATCTAAAAGTTGATGGCTAAATAAGAGCGTTTGAGAAATTGTGCAAGGCATACAGTAATAGTCCGAATAGTCGATTAATCGTTTCATTAATCGATAGATTAATCGATTATCAAATTAGTCGTTTGTTGCAGCCCTAGCTCCAACACATTGTTCATGATAGGCTAAGGGGCGGGACATTTCTAAATGGTTGACCAATCCCAACAGAGACGGTCAGCTAACCAATCAGAGCAGACTGGGCTCTGGTTTCAGACAGAGGGTGAAAAGAGGTGCTGCAGCACAGGCAGTATGAGAGCTTTTTTAACATTAAAGCATGGATACATGTCACAGTAGAGACACTACATACTGATATGATGTTCTGTGCAGGTCCCTCCATTAAAGAGGCTGTTGTTAAATTACAAGCTGTTTTTAACATTATTCAGACTCAGCTCTCTGAACTAAAGCTTCTTTTAAATGTGGATAAAACCAAGGTAATGCTCTTTTCAAAAGCTAAAAAGAGTTGTTGCCTGTTACAAATACCTAGGTATCTGGCTTGATGATTGTCTCTCTTTTAAACTTCATGTCAATAACCTGCTTAAAAAACTGAGGGTTAGGCTAGGTTTCTTTTTCAGAAACAAGTCCTGTTTCTCGCTTGAGGCCAGGAAAAGGCTAGTCTCTGTGACCTTTTTACCTCTGCTGGACTATGGGGATTTGTTGTATATGAATGCACCTGCCAATTACCTGAGCAAATTGGATGCTGCGTATCACAGTGCTCTGAGATTTGTCACAAATTGTAAAGCGCTTACTCATCACTGTACCCTGTATACCAAGGCAGGTTTACCATCTCTCTCTGTACGGAGGCTCAGTCACTGGTACACGTTTATCTATAAAGCTTTGTTGGGTAAACTCCCGTATTATATCTGCTCTCTGATAACACAGAGAGTTGCAAGCAGCTATTGTCTGAGATCACATGATGTAGTCTTGTTAGATGTGCCAAGAGCGAGGACTGTCTCAGGTAAGACAGCTTTTATGTGCGCAGCTCCACTTGCTTGGAACAATCTTCAGCAAGAATTGAAACTGAGCAATCTCATTCCTCTGCATGTTTTTAAAGCTAGGCTAAATGAAATGCTTGCTGATACTATGGGTACTTGTAAATGTCTATAACTATGTATCCTGTAAATATAATGTATAATGTCCTTTATTGTTTTATGTTTCATGTGGAACCTATATGCTGCAGGTCTCCCTTGAAAAAGAGATCTATGATCTCAATGGGACCAATCTGGTTAAATAAAGGTTTGAAATGAAATGAAATGAATATACACCTGAACATCAGCAGGAGAGGACTCTTTAAAGTAGAGACACTACATACTGATATACAGCTGAACATCAGCAGGAGAGGACTCTTTAAAGTAGAGACACTACATACTGATATACAGCTGAACATCAGCAGGAGAAGACTCTTTAAAGTAGAGACATACTGATATACACCTGAACATCAGCAGGAGAGGACTCTTTAAAGTAGAGACACTACATACTGATATACACCTGAACACCAGCAGGAGAGGACTCTTTAAAGTAGAGACACTACATACTGATATACAGCTGAACATCAGCAGGAGAAGACTCTTTAAAGTAGAGACATACTGATATACACCTGAACATCAGCAGGAGAGGACTCTTTAAAGTAGAGACACTACATACTGATATACACCTGAGCATCAGCAGGAGAGGACTCTTTAAAGTAGAGACACTACATACTGATATACAGCTGAACATCAGCAGGAGAGGACTCTTTAAAGTAGAGACACTACATACTGATATACAGCTGAACATCAGCAGGAGAAGACTCTTTAAAGTAGAGACATACTGATATACACCTGAACATCAGCAGGAGAGGACTCTTTAAAGTAGAGACACTACATACTGATATACACCTGAACACCAGCAGGAGAGGACTCTTTAAAGTAGAGACACTACATACTGATATACAGCTGAACATCAGCAGGAGAAGACTCTTTAAAGTAGAGACATACTGATATACACCTGAACATCAGCAGGAGAGGACTCTTTAAAGTAGAGACACTACATACTGATATACACCTGAGCATCAGCAGGAGAGGACTCTTTAAAGTAGAGACACTACATACTGATATACACCTGAACATCAGCAGGAGAGGACTCTTTAAAGTAGAGACACTACATACTGATATACACCTGAACATCAGCAGGAGAGGACTCTTTAAAGTAGAGACACTACATACTGATATACACCTGAACATCAGCAGGAGAGGACTCTTTAAAGTAGATACACTACATACTGATATACACCTGAACATCAGCAGGAGAGGACTCTTTAAAGTAGAGACACTACATACTGATATACACCTGAACATCAGCAGGAGAGGACTCTTTAAAGTAGAGACACTACATACTAATATACACCTGAACATCAGCAGGAGAGGACTCTTTAAAGTAGAGACACTACATACTGATATACACCTGAACATCAGCAGGAGAGGACTCTTTAAAGTAGATACACTACATACTGATATACACCTGAACATCAGCAGGAGAGGACTCTTTAAAGTAGATACACTACATACTGATATACACCTGAACATCAGCAGGAGAGGACTCTTTAAAGTAGATACACTACATACTGATATACACCTGAACACCAGAAGAACTGTTACTAATGGCATTATTTAAATGTATAGACCAGAAAAGTTTGAGCAGGAGATTTGCAAAAAGTTAAATTCTTGTTTGTTAAACGTCCCACTGTGTCTTGTCATATTCAGGTTGTTAGGGTTAGCTGAATGCTATTATGGCCAACAAACTTTTTTGTCCTTTTTATAGACCAAACTGTATGTTTGGAGACTATGAAGGAATAACATAATATCCCAGTGTGGTCCTCACTGAAAATGAGTTTGACACACTTGCTCTAGGGCAACTTTAGTGCAATCTTTATTGCCTCACTATGTCAGATTTTAATACACTACACATTTTATAGGCTTATTGATTTTTCAAAGTTAATGATTTAAATCCTAATACCGCCTACACTTAAGGCCACCTTAGCCCATTAAGTGCTATAAGTGTCAATTGATCGCCATCAGCACTGTTTATAACAGATTGTCAAGGCCGTCTCTGCAATGAAAGTAAAACAAAACGAGCATCAGACTTTGCATTGCCCGAGCTTCCTTCCTCTCCACCTATAAAAAACACTTCTGCAGAAAGAAATGTACCCTCTGGCCACTGCTTTTCTACATCTAAACAATCGAATTATCAATGCCATTACCTCCACTCTATTGTAATGGAACTAATGTTGTGGCAAATTGTAAGGAATGCCAGTTTTCATGGACTCAGTTATAGCAAGAGTTGTGTCTCATCAGACTGTTTGTCATCCCCATCAGCTGCTCCAGCCCTCTGTTTCCTTCTGTTCGCCTCCAAAGTGACCCGGCTGCTTTTGTTTCAGCCCATTAGCTGCTGTACTTCTCATATGTTGCTCTTATTGGAGCCATACTTTATCGTTAGCTGCATACTTCAGCACATAATTGGCAGTTTGAAGGCTCAGGCCTTTGCTGTTTCTGCTGATCAACCACAAGTCATGGCTCCTATTACACATTACGGGAGTCGTGAATATGAGCAGTGGGGAAGATAACGAGATGAAAGGAAGTGTGAAAATGCTTAAATGAGTGTTATGCTCTAAACCTTTTAAACAAAGGCCCATAATATGGCACTTAGCCAAACAGGACAATGTTCCAAAGGAAATGCTCTATAAGCACATACTTATTTGTAATTATATGCGAGTAACTCGTGCCAGCCGGAAGATTACCTACTACAGTCTGCATTCCAGCAGAGACAGAAAGTCTTTTTGTGTTAACAGGCGTGTTTCCTTCCTGCTTAACATCACACCTAAAGTAAAGTGTCAGTGACTCAAGCTGAACTTCATTGATTTTGTTTACTCTGATTCCAGGTTTTTAGGAATACAGAATGAATGGAAAACGTTGGTTAAAAATGTTTGTGTTTACAGAGGGAACATTGTGAGGTACGATGAATCGGTTGCAGCTTAATGTTGTAGGATTGTAAGTTAGGACAATATGGGGTTCTACATCTTCGCTTGACGCAAGTTGCAAAAGCTATAGCTACTAGCATAGCAGCACACCTGAATCCATGTCAGTCAGTGGTGGTTTGAGTTGCATTATGGGTCATTTAGCTGCCAGGTTTTAGTATCAAAGAATGTGTGGAATAACAACAAGGATATCTCTGGTTCTGCTGCATCCGATTTGGAAATGTAAATGATAATTAATTCCACATGACTTTATTGAATGAAATTCTATAATTAAAGTTGTATGGGCTATAGTTATTAGCTGTAATTTTACACTCAGATATTGTAGTACATAGGGTAAGGCTTGGGGTCATCTTCCATGTTTGTAATACCAGAGAAGACAATAAAAGTCATCCTCTACGTGAAAAAAACATTGATGGATGAAAGCTTGGGGAACAGAGACCCAGAACAGTGATGGAGATTTTAATACACTGCCTAAATGAAGACACAGTGATACGGGTCAACGTGCGTCACTGGTAATTGGATATGGGCAGTGTACTATCTTTGGTCTCAGTGTCAATATGTCTAATACCCTAGTGAATCCTCGGAGACTCGCTTTCAGATTTTATTGCAAGGTGCATCAATCATCGCAGGAAGAAAATGAGTTTTTAGAGGCAAGACAGATAGTGTGAGCTATGAAAAGCATTGCATTGATTATGAGGGCCTGGACTGCTATTGTTTTCTCTTAATTGGTCTGACGGATGTCTTAATTAAGCGCCAAAGACCCCTTTTTTTCTTTTTGCACGACACTGTGTCTCAGGGCTTCTTAATATAAAAAAAACCATGAATGTGGCATACCCTCCTAACGGGAAGAAACTCAGCTAACTGATGATACGAACCATTTTTACCGATACAAAAACACAAGTCTCACAAGAAGGGTCTAAATGAGCCCTGAGTGAAAACATGCTAACGCAGAGCACAGAACTCTAGCTATACCAGTGTTTAGAGTTCTAGGTGAGGTCCTGTTAATTTATTCCGGTAAACTACTCTGACCTCACTAATTGACCCGACCGAAGTTACTGAGTCTATGTAAGTTTACTGCTTGGCTCAGATCCACCAAACGTCAGCAAGATCTCACCTCTATTAACTCCCCGAAGAACCAGGTTCAATTAACTGCTGTTTCTATTCAGACAACTCTTTTTAATCTGTTTAAGCGATCCCGAAGGACTTTGGTATCAGTAAATGGGTGTGTTCCTACCTAAACATGTGTGTGGCAGAGTGCAGTCTTACCTTTGAAGCAGGAGAGGAGAGCACAGATTTTCCCTTTTATTGTCCCAATCCAAAAGGTGAGATCAGTTTATTTGAAGAAAAGGTAGGTCCAAACCAATACAGAGTCTTTACCTTTTAACACATTATAATCATACAAAACATATCAAAATGGGGTTGTATATTTTTTATCTAAAACCTTAATTCATATTCATTCAAAAGCCCAAATCATGTATTCTGGATCGTTCTATTAACTTTCCAGCATAAAATCATGTATTCTGGATCGTTCTAGCAACTTTCCAGCATAAAATCATGTATTCTGGATCGTTCTAGCAACTTTCCAGCATACAATCATGTATTCTGGATCGTTCTAGCAACTTTCCAGCATAAAATCATGTATTCTGGATCGTTCTAGCAACTTTCCAGCATAAAACCCAAATCATGTATTCTGGATACAAAGAAATTCACTCAGCATTTCAACCAAGACATTCACTCAGCTTTCAATGAAGAAAATCAAGAGATATTTACCAAGTTTGAGAGAACCTTACCGAGAGCTATTAACCCAGCTCTGAAAGACAGAGCCTACCGGGAGAGAGTATACCAGGGGTTTCCCCCTCTCTCCCCGACGAAATCCAAAAAAGCCAGTCTTTTTATGCTCAAAAAACCGGATAGAAAACCCACAAACACCTCCTCTATACCCAACCAACATATTCTATTGGCTCTGGCATAAGACACACCTTCCCAAGTTTGTGTAAAACAAAACATGACTAGACATATTCTATGACTATGACATAACCACCTTTTTGAGGCCTCAATGTGTTTCTCCTTAAGGCCGGAGCCCCCCTCCCTACTGTGAGAGGAGAGGAAAGAACCTGCCTACTCTCTTATCAGAGAGCAGGGCATAAATCATAGGCCTTACACTCAATTTAACAAACCACTTTGTTTTGTTTATGCTGTAAATATAGAAAAACCTAAAATATGAAGCATTTTCATTGTGGGTTATACAAGAATATAATTGATTATATTTAATTATAACTAACTTTCGTTTTAAGTATTCAACATACTATGAAAATCTCAACACCAGAGGTCGCGTTAACCGAATATTTTCCGTCTATGACGGATTTTTTGTAACAATGACGGACAAATCTGAAAGCAGTCCGTCATTTTGACAGATTAGAACAAACTCGGAACAGCGCCAAAGTTTCCCGAGAGGCTCCGGTGTTATGCATGCCCTCCAAAAAGGAAATGATACCTGTGCCGTACAAATCATTGAAATGTCTGTGAGTTTTGGCTTTACGCTGTGCACGCTCCCGCGAGGTGCAGCAGCCATGCATAACACGGCGCATGTGAACTGCCCCCCCCCCCCCGTTGACAGTTCATGAGCATGCTTCCCCCCCCCCCCCCCCCCCCCCCTCTTCGGAGTTGTGTAAAGGCCGACGGGTAATTCTGGATTTTGACGGAAGTTTTACGATCCTGTCCGTCAAAATTACGGGCAGCGAAAAAGTCTAGCGCAACCTCTGAGCTATACCAATCAATATACTCATTGGATCTGCACAAACAAGCTTAGACAACATCCTGAGATTCCACAGATTATAGAAATATAAGTATCATCACTGAGCGATTAGAACTCGTGACAGGGGAAGCAAATACAGATAACACACAACGTAGCTTTAGGTAGAAAAAACGGAGATATGCTCACCTTAGATGTTATTCTGATCAACAGTCGTGTTCAATGCTATGGTTCAATGGCATTAAAACGAGAAAAAACGCGGCTGAAGGTGAATAAAAAAGTATTGATAAGCCATAATTCCATTTTATGCTAAAATCGGAGAATAAATATTAGCTGCTAATGGTAGCCACCAGAGGTTAGCGCAGCTTCCGGTTTTGCTACGCGTATCTCTCACTCCTTATTTGGTAACTTGTGTGTGTTTGTGGAACTTTCCCTCGATTCCATTGGCTCTAGCGGTTAAAAAGAGATGTCAATCATCCCAAATGACCCCAGAAGTGTTTTTGTTGTGCTAAATCTCTCTAAAAAGGTCAAATTTAACTTGTTTTGCATCAATCTTGATGCAGGGTACTTATTATATGTTGTACTTTGGATTCCTAAAGCTTTTAGTCTACCATCCCATCATTCAGGGTGGTTTTCACTATAAGTATTGTGATTTTTTTGGACGGACACAATAATTTAAATGTTTTACTATGTTCAATCTGAATTTACTTTAAAATAAAATACATTTATATTGATTCTGACTCTTCTACATCCAACTCACAGGTTTATTATTGCTTTGAGAAAAAAGATTATTAATGTTCCCCTTTTAGAAGGGAAGTTATGGTCATTTGTTCTGGGAATGTCATATTCGAGCCTGAGACCTGGAAAACAGGCTCGGGGCTTAACAGGTTAAGAACGGATACTTTAATACTAAGTCAATGCAAACATTGTGAAAATATGCTTCATTATCGCGGGTACCTTAGTTCAATCCAATCCAATCCCCTTTATTTATATAGCACAGTTTAAAAACAGAGGGTTTGCCAAAGTGCTTCACAATGAACATAACATTATAATGAAATATAATATTACACGAATAGATAAAAAGCACACATAAGAATAAATACAAGGCACATAAAGGCTATGGACAGACAGTAAAAGCATACAAATAGGTATGACATAGCTCAGACTGACTGGTAAGCGAGGGAAAAGAGATGGGTCTTTAGGCGGGACTTAAAAGCTTCAAGAGTGGGCGACAATTTTACATGAGGGGGCAGGTCGTTCCAGAGCCTGAGTTGTTGCAAAAGAGCAGGAGAGGTAGTTAACAATAGCTGATAGATGTTAGCCTATTTTAAACCAGGAATGACCTTTTTTACAACGGTATCCAATTGATATAGCGAATCATCGAATTTAAACATATATAATATATGTATTAAGTACATAATTCTTGGTATTGTGACATTCCTAATTGATCATGCTTCTGCTTGTGTTCATGGTCTTTTTTAGGTTTATTCTGAACCAGATGTGACGTTCATGACTTTTTTTAACAAATGTTGGTTTTATGTTCACTTTCCAAGAGGTCATTTCGGATCAGGTCCTTGAACCTGTGAAGACCCTTTACCAAGAGAAAAAAGTTAGACTAATATAGAAGTCTCCTGAGAAGGGGAAATCAAAGAGTGTGTAGGAATACTAATCATCAGTTTTGGCATCATCACTATCTCAGCTTTTCCCTAATTGTCTTCTCACATATAGTGTGGGCTGTTGTACAATTAAAAACTGAATCATCAAGAAACACAATTTCCCATATGGGCCCAGAGGGGCAAAATCTTATCAAATGATGTTGTGGAACTTGGTGAGTAGCTTTTCTGGGAGCCTCTGAGGACGTCTGATGTGAAACTTCTCGATGGAATATTAAGTGTATTTATTAAAAGGCTGACCTGCAAATCATTCACTGACAGTCACTTCTCCGGTATTCAGATACTGAACAAAGGAGCTCATTCTGCGTAAAAGCGAGCAGGTGTAGACTTTATTTCCCAGCCCCTCGGTGAGCAGTATTTGATGGGGCAGAATACTCACGGATGGAAAGTTCCAATTGAGCGTGTCATGAATTCTTGTGGCGTTCAGCAGAGACAACATGATTGGAGGCGACCCCCCCGTCGATCATTCCCGTAAAAGCACATCACGGTCGGCGCATTAAAATCACCCAGACATTACTTCTCACAAAGAAATAATGTTCTGAACCTGTTGAGCATGTCATGTGGGGTTTGGCTTTTCATGCCGTGCTTTTTCCGTCAAATCAGGTTACTCATAAAATAAGTATGTGCTGCTGTAGGAAGTGACTGACTGTAAGTGCATCTGGGGATAAAGGGGAAACGTTATCAGCATGAGTGATGAAAGCTGCATACATGGACATATTTAGATTTAATCTGAGGTGTTTTCTCAGTGTTCAAATGTCCCGTGGGCCATTCATAACACATAACGGCAAGGACAGAATATCACTGATGTCAACAGAATAAAAATATTTACAAGATATCCATTCTCATCCAGACGAAGCATGCAGTATTTTGCGTAAAGACTTTAGCATTGAAAAAGTCAAACCTGCACAGTCGGGAGAGGAGCAAAATGGACAGAGGGAAGAGGTTTTAAATAAAAAAAGGCGATGTTTATTAAAAGCTGGTACAGAAAATGAACACGAAACTAAGTAGGTAAGGCAACACATTGCAAAACAAAACAGCGAAACAAAATTATGAACAAACCAGAAAGACTTTGGGAACACAGGAAGCAGAAACAGGAGGACACAAGAGGAAACTGAGAAATCCGACGAACCACAACGGGGCAAATATTGATGACGGACTGACAGAGAATACAAGGGAAAACAGGCCTATTTACACACAGGAATAATCACAAAGACAAGACACAGCTGGAGAGGGCATGCCAAAACTAAAAGGTAACAAGTGAGAACAGTCAGACATTTAAAAAGGCAGGAAAACACAGACAGGAAGTCAAATAGGACAAAAATACATTTAAAAATACAACAAAAAATAGAACACCAGAATCTTGACAGAAACTAGAGTAACTGACATTTTCCCATTTTAATATATGTTAATATGTTAATATGTTAAGTTATGTAAACCGTGTTTGTATAACTAATAAAGACTCAGGAGGCAGCATATGTTCACGTGTGTATTTACTTCAGACTCCGGTGTAACACACCCTACGGTCCGTGTAGGAACAACCTTTAAACAGTAGTTCCTTTTACAGAACAATACCAACAATTGATTTGTCGTAAGGCTGTCAACGTTCATAATTAATCAGGTAATTAATCACATTACAAAGTTTGACCCAAAATGCCTCCCGTATTTCAGGCGCAGATATTAACTATGTATCGGATGGTATTGAAAAGGCAAAATAAAGTGATTGTTAGTAAAGATATTCCAGGCTTTAACAAGAGGTGCAATTCAAATTCAATTGACTTTGATGATCGCCTGAATTTGAATGCCAATAGCAGATTGATGTTTCTGACTTTTACTGAAATAAAACCCTGTCGCTCCATATCTCTATACTACCTGCTTCTTCACTTCCTACAATAAAAATATCTTAATAGCATCACACAGACTGCCTTTCTTCACACCCAATCACACAGTAGCAAATCAAGCAAACGACCACCATCTGGATGGAGATACAGAGCTTTAAAATGGAGACAAGCGCTCTTCAGCGGGAGTTATTGTTCATGATGTAAGCGTTTGCAAGCTCATCAACACAATAATAATGCCTTCATTGTGTCACTGTGATTATAGTTATTTCATATTCATACGGAACTGTATGTCCACGAGAGAAAAATCTGCACCAAGAGATTTGATGTCAGTATGACTAACAAGTGGATACCAAAATGTACGTCCAAGTGCTTCAAAAAAGATCTTACTTAGGCTACAGCATATCGGAAGTTACTTATTTCCAATATATGTCCCAGTGTATTATGTTGTTTGGAAAAGGGAAATTGTGCAAAAGTACAGCAGAATACATAATGGAAATAAGCTAAAGGTTACTGAACTTAGCTGTGCCATAATAGATCCAACTAAAGTGGTTATATCTGTGCCCTTAAAGATACAAAGTGGTTATAAAGGAAGCCACTTCACAGGCAGCAGCTGAGCAGTTGAGTCTTTTACTGCAAAGCTTGATAATATACAAAAAGAACACGAGCAGTCTGAGCACTGAGTCATGCGATGGCCTATCTTTTTTGTGACGACGGTCTTTCTCAGTATTGTGCTGTCCTTTACTTCCGTGAACCCGTCGTTTTCTTGAAAATGTTCCGTGGTACTTTTATTGTGATGTCTCAAACATGCCCCGGCTTTTTACAATGTCTTATGGAATGTAATTCTGTTTAATTAGAGATGGAGAATAAATACTAGGCAGTGTGCCCTGGTGCGGGGAGAAGTGATTAACCGCTGGCTTTGCTTAAATATAATCCTGTCAATCACAATGTCCTTTGTATGCGGTGGTAATAAGTATTTCATTGTTCAGCAAACACGATTTCCCCCCCAAAATAAGATGAAGGATTAGAAAATAATGAACTGTTTGCTTGCTCATTTGAATCTGGTGTGAGGTTGAACTGTGCGTTTGGGAAACAAATTGATCAGGGCTTAATTTCATTTTGTTCACAAATCATGTGTTACAAAACCTGCCCTCCAGTACATATTCAGTATTATTTTCTTCGTATTGCTATGCAACAAGCCAATTAGGTACCATGTATTCAAATATATATACGTACGTCTGAACAATAACCTTTCATGTGCTGTGCCTCCTCCATCCATTCATCCATGTTCATACCTTTGTATGCATTCATGTCCCTCTTCCAATATAGCAACCTATTACCGGCTTCATCCAGGGAGCAATCCATTAATTCATCTGTACATTAATAAATACATTCATTCTCTGTCCATCCATCCACCAATCCATATACCCTTTAACCATTTAGGTTCTATACCGTATATTTAATACCAGCTAAATCCATGAATGTTTCTACCAATCATTTAAACCGTCCATTAATCCACTTATATAACCCATTATGTCCATGTACCTGCACCCTCTAAATATCCATCCATTCAAATCTCCATGTATTTCCTATGACCTCTAGCCATGGATCTATTCATCCTGAAATATCCTTGTAATACATCCATTTTCTATACCTGCTCCATTCTTCCCTTCCCTCCACTTTACCAATTACCAGTCCAATCTTCTATGCGTTTTCAATGTCTTCTCCATCCATCTTTCATCCATACATCTATCCAACAATCCATCAACGATTCTCTGTTAATTTCGTGTATCTGCTTCATCCATCAATCTACTCCTCCATCCCTCCAACTATCTACCTATATGCCCATGAATCTACTTTTATATACCCCGACCATGCATCCATCCATCCATTCATCCATCCATACATCCATCCATACATCCATGCATCCATACATCCATTCATCCATCCATCCATCCATTCATCCATCCATACATCCATCCATGCATCCATCCATCCATTCATCCATCCATCCATTCATCCATCCATACATCCATCCATACATCCATGCATCCATACATCCATTCATCCATCCATCCATCCATTCATCCATCCATACATCCATCCATGCATCCATCCATCCATTCATCCATCCATCCATACATCCATCCATACATCCATGCATCCATACATCCATTCATCCATCCATCCATCCATCCATCCATCCATCCATCCATCCATCCATCCATCCATTCATCCATACATACATTCATCCATCCATGCATCCATCCATACATCCATGCATCCATACATCCATGTATCCATCCATCCATGCATCCATCCATCCAACCATCCATCCAACCATCCATCCATCCATCCCATCCATCTAGCTACAGTATGTCACCATTTTCTCTCCCCTATATTGTTGTTTTCTATGTTTAAATCCATCTATCAATCCTTTTTTTACAGCGCATTCATTCATCCATCCATACATCCAACCATCCATCCATATCCATCCATTCATCCAAACATCCATCCATCCATCCATCCATCCAACCATCCATTCATCCATCCATCCATCCATCCATCCATCCATCCATTCATCCAACCATCCATCCATCCATCCATCCATCCAACCATCCATCCAACCATCCATCCATCCATCCATCCATCCATCCATCCCATCCATCTAGCTACAGTATGTCACAATTTTCTCTCCCCTATATTGTTGTTTTCTATGTTTAAATCCATCTATCAATCCTTTTTTTACAGCCCATATATTCATCCATCACCTTTCCATTTAATATTCTTCATATCCCGTTGTAGCTTGAACATATCCCATCATGCACTGGGCTAGAGAAAGGGGATATGCCCTTGATAGGTTGTCATGATACTTCCTGTTATCAACATTAACAGTCCAGTCACTGCAGTAAGCAATTTACTGTTTCAGTCACCTCCTAATTAATTAGTTTGCATTACTATAATAGGAGATAATTAGAAATACTCCTGAACACCACATCAGAGCTTTCTGTCATCCCACCCCCACCACAACTCTCCTGTATCCTTTATCCAAGTGCGTCATTAACTGCACAAATAAATTATATCACTCTTAAGCCACAAGAGATTCTAAAACTACATTTGTGTTTCCCATTTTCAACGTCTTGCTGATTGAGTCAGTTTCTATCCTATCATGATTGAGGAAGACTGTTTATTTCCTGCTTTAGAAAACTAGATTAGCAGGGTAGCAGTCTCAAGCTAATTTAAACTGAATTCATGTGATTTGGAGACTTTACACTATTAAGTCTTATACTCTTATCAACTGTTTTGAACATTTCATATGGGGTTTGGCTTTTCTTACTGTGCCTTTTGCATCAAATTGACTGATTGTAAGTAGGGATACAGGTGAAGTTATCAGCACGAGTAATGAACAATGCAAACATGGAAACACTGAATATCTATAGATGAGGTGTTTATCACTCCTTATCCACTTTCGCTGTGGGTTCCTGTGGTGCTTTCATAACAAATAAACAAAATGCAAAGTACATAAAAGTAGCACTTTCAATTTATAGATCCCTGTCCAAAATACTTGTTTTTAAATCTACTCTGAAGCTGTTTGTTTTTGGAGCTCATTTTATAGAGTGCTATCACATCTGACTAAAACATTAACAAGTTGCCATTCTCCTCAAGATCAAGTATGGATTTGCTGTATTTTGGGTAAAAACTGGCGAGTAAAAAAAGCAAAAGTGAAACTGCTAGTTGACTTTCTCTCCAAATCAATATTGTAATACCTACAATTTATAGTACTGTCAACGTTGACACTCGCGATTAATCTGGAAACCTTAAAATAAATACTGCAAATTAATCACATTACCAAGTTTGACCCAACATTCCTCCAATATAAGGTATGGGTTTAAATATTTAAAATACACTAGATCTTTGTTCTAATTTAACGGTTAGATGCCCGAGTGACTGGACCCTACACTCTTGCATAAGTGGGTCAAAAAGGACCGGTATTAGAATAATATGTATTTTTATAACATTTTTGTCCTTTTGGTTAAGAAAAATCACTTGTATAATATTTAGTGTTATATTTTGGTTCACACTAGAAATATTTTATATTACATTTTTCACTATTTACAATTTTAGAAAAAAAATGTACATTTTGAAAAAAAACGTTTTGAACATATTGATGCAAAGATCTCCGCTATTCTGAGACCCTCACAGTATTCCAGTCCCTGTTCAAAAATCATCTCTTCTCCTCTTGTCTACTCATAGCCCCCCCCCCCCCCATCAACCCATGCCGGTTGATCAAGTTTGATAGTCCTATACCCCCCACCCTAACCTTCCCTTATATTGTAAAGTGATTTTGAGTCCTTGAAAAGCCCTATTCAAATATAATGTATTATTATTATTATTATTATTATTATTATTATTATTATTATTATTATTATTATTATTATTATACTGACAGGTATCAGATCTTGCTGTGTAAAACAATCTTCCTGAGAGGTGTCACGTGTGATGTCGTCTGTGTGTCCTACAGTGAATGTATTCCTGACAGCAACAGGTGATAAGAATCAAAGGTTCCCAGAGGATCCCATAGGAAAAGCATGCGGGTCATTTTTGACCCATTTATGGAAGCTTGGGGTAGAAATACAAAAACTACAATTTCTTAAAATGTAAATAAAAAATGTGAATGGCATGATATCCTAAACATGTTTTTTGAGGAATAGCTGGAATATGAAATGATAAAAACAATTTAATTAAAAGATACTTCAAGAAAACCTCCTCACCGGGTCCAAAAAGACCCACTTATGCATCTAAGGGTTAACTAACTACTTCCACTTATCTGTAGTTACTCCTCTCTACTTACACACCTCAGCTTTCCGCCATTGCACCCCACTGATAGATACTTATGTTAATATAAAAATAAAACGTGACTTTAAAGTGCCCTTCATGATGTTTTATTGCAAATTAAAGTAGTTTGAGATAATTGCTCCCTGCTGACCTGTCATAGTGTTTAGCCGCTTTTCTGATTCTTTCAAAGATTACTTGCACACTGCTTTTTGAAACCTGAATTTACAGTTAATGGACGACAGAGTGTTTTTAAGGGAAAGCATATAAACAGTATAAGAGGGACCTGACAAGCAGAAGCCGGTAATTGTTGCCTGTAATTTCTTCCTCTTTACCACCAGAGAGAACCAACCACAGTTATATGACCCCCGATTTGAACTCTTAAAATGGAACATCTCCACTTTTAAATTGTTGTACTCTGTGTGCTTTCACAGACCTTTCGATGACTTGTTTGTACAAAGTTCAGTTTCAAAGTCACACAAGGTAACAGTTCATATAACTCCTTTTACCACATTTAATTGACAGTTGGTCGACCTTTTCTCAGACCTCGAACATCCACCGTCTTTTAAAAACACTGGAAACCTCAGATAGAAACATCTCTGCAGAAAAATCACAAGATCCCGAGCTCAAACATATGATCCTACAGAAAAAATATACCATATTCCACTTAACCCGAGCTACAGATGACCTTTCCCAGTTTAGCTAAAGCACATTATCTGTTTGGGTTGATCAGTTTTACCCAAACTAATCCATGTAGAAAGACAACAAAGCCACAGTGGCACTTTTCCCAAATAGATCTGAATAGGGGATGTGTGTATATATAAGAAATATTCATAGCAATGCTTGATCTAACGATATATGCGTGCTCTTTTTCTTTTAAACCTTCATCTCAATGCCAGAGCAGGCTCATTGGAGCTGTCCGCTTTCAAAGCTGGGATTTCAAAGCCTGCCTCTATCGCTGCGAAATCAGGAAAATGCTGCACCCGAGGAATGGATGTCTTTGTAGGTGAAATTCATCTACAGCAACAATCTGGGTGAAATGGCAGCGATGCTCCCCAGACCGCTGTCTGAGAGATGACATTTTGTTGAACAGTATTTCATTCCTCATTATCTTCTCATGTTCAATCCATCATCTCTGCCTTTTCCTCTTTGCTCCCCTCCTCTCAGCCCAAAATATCTTCTTCGCCTCACATCTGTCCTTTTTTTTCTTTTAATCCCATGTGATTCCTTTTCCACGTGATTACCTTTGCCTGTGTGCTATCTGTACCGGCTCAATCTACACCGGTGTGTTAATGACACGTCTCGTTTCTCAGGCTTTCAGAGTGTAAATGCTTGAAGTCCCCCTCAGTGCTCTATCACACGAGCCGTTTACGTCTGTATGAATGTATCGAGGCATGGTTGTTGTTGTTTTTTGGTTCAAACACCATGTAGTATATCAGTTTTTAAATGCTGCAGAAACAGATGTTGGGGGATTATTTCTCACCAAGATGCTGAGAAATGGAGGCAGGTAAATGTCCAACCTGATCTCACCAGAATGCGTGACTCCACCACGACTCCTTAACACCACGTGGTGGAGTCAAACTTTGCTACATTTACGAGTCTGCACCACGGAAACAACCGCAAAGTGAATGAGGCTCCTTTGTCGTGGTGCACACACGCATTTCTACAACGTCCCGCAGTGAGCTTTTATTCTATAAAACGTTTTTAAAATCTACTTTATAGCTTGTAGTAACTCACGGGATGCTTCTTTTATTTTATTTGTATTCATAATAATTTGTATTTTTCGTCAGAATGTATTATGGCAACCCTGTCTCCTAAAAATTACGTTCCCACAGAACTAAACTGCATTATCAATTATGTTTAGCTAGAAACGTATTTTCTCCCACGTTACGAACTCAAATACGTTTATTTTCTACATATCTTCTAGAAACATATTTCCTCCCACGTTACGTTTCTTATGAACGTATCTTAAATATGTTTATTTTCTACATATCTTTGCCATTTATTGTCTTGCTTATAATAATGATAATAGTCATTTATAAATATATTTTTAGAGCACACCTTTGAAATCAGTAGGCGAGGCTGTAATTTCTCCAGCTGTTACTCTCATGAGCGAGGCAGAAAATAATAGTTTTAACATGCCAAAAAGCTGCTGTGTCGTTTATTGCACCTCAAACATTAAAACAAATCCAGAGTTACGTGTTTCTGTACTTCCTCTAAGAAGAAAGGACAGTAAAGAAGAGCTCTGTGGCTTCAGGCTTGATCGCCGTTCAAATGACAGCGTTGGTTTCCCCAAAAGTGGGCGGGGCTGTAAGGTGAAGTAGATTTTACTCTCATCTATTATTCAAAACCATTCTATTTATTCTAACGTAAATTACATAACAGTGTTTTATCTTTGTATTACTTATATTGTTATACTTTATTTGCTATGAGTTATATCTGAAGCAAATTATGTTTCTGAAGATGTGTAGTCAATTCCACCCTTCAATGTGCTAAATACACTGTGGTTCAGATCTCATCAAAGCAGCTGAATGCGTCATATTCAGAATCCATGACAGGAAATGTAAATGTTAGATGTTAGAGAATCCTAACAATGTTTGGATAGAGCTGTTGCTTAAAGGAATTATCTCAAACTGAGTCAATTAAGATAAATGTTATTTAGAATTGCTTTAAAAAAAAGTAATCCAACATTAGCTTCTTTGCAATCTAAATTCGAAATATTTATAGCTATTATTCATTAAGATTTTAAATGATGGGCAGCCTGTGAGTCCTTTCCTAACCCTGGCCCTTTTTCTGCATTTCCTCCCCTCTCTTTCCTTCTTCTTCCGTCTAAAAATTATAATTATTAAGTCGTACTCTTATCAGGAATCACTAGAAAAAGAAACTTATCATTCACTGAACAAAATATGATTGACAATTTTCCCTTTTAATAAACCCGGTAGATTCAACAACTGAAGCGTTGATAGCGTGAATCAAAACCCAAGAAAAGAAAGTAATTTAAAAAATGTGATAAGGCACAACGATGAATTCAATTAATCATCAAACGGCTGATTAGTTTATCTAAAAGCTATTCCAGGCTGCTGAACAAAGCACTGCAAAGGATGTGAAATCACACAACTGGAAGGGGAGCGAGAATAAATATATGTGACATAAGGTGATCTCGCTAAAGTGTAGCATTAAAGCACCATTAGCCTCATCATAGCCCTTTCACACAGACATGATGTCCTTACATGTGTGCATTCAATTTGCATTTTTTATAACGCGTTACTGTAATAATATGACTTTTGTCGGTAACGGAGTAATGTAACGCATTACTTTTATAATTCAGTAATCACATACAGTTAACCTACTAACATACAGAATGACTAGATTCTCCCTTTGACAGACAAGAGGGATTTCCGCCGCAGGTTTATATTTACGTAACATTTGCACGACTTGCGCATCCACACCAGTCTATGGTCCATACATGCAGTGCATAAACATGGCTGAGTCAACAGCGATAACTTTCAAGGGGTGGAGGCAGTGGCGGCTGGGGGAAAATATTTTTGGTGGGGCTATGGAAATGGTGACCAAACCATACTAGGGGGGTCCGGGGGGATGCCTCCCCTGGAAGAACGTTTTTGAGAAATGACCACTTAAATTATGACTGCTGGTGATGTTAGAGGGGGGGGGGGGGGGGGGGGGGGGGGTAGGACAAATTGAGGCTTAACAATATGAGATAATCCATAATCTTCAGTGTGGTTAGAATCATCCAAAACTTCCAAATACCTTGTCCTGGACATAGTTTATACAGTATAAACTGTGCAACAGTACAGTAGGCCCACTCAAACTGCAGGACACTGGTGCTTTGGGAACACTCAAATGATTTAATTCCCATTTAAAATCAGGAGACTGAATACAAACATTGTGTGTGTGTGTGTGTGTGTGTGTGTGTGTGTGTGTGTGTGTGTGTGTGTGTGTGTGTGTGTGTGTGTGTGTGTGTGTGTGTGTGTGTGTGTGTGTGTGTGTGTGGTGTGTGTGTGTGTGTGTGTGTGTGTGTGTGTGTGTGAGATACTTGCCAACCCTCCCGATTTTCGCGGGAGACTCCCGATTTCATTGCCCTCTCCCGGTTTCCTCCCGGAGTCATATTTTCCCGATTTCTGACAAAATCAGATTTACTCACGACTGTTTCCACTCGGACTTTAATACAGCTACACCATTGTTTGGTTTCCATGGTAGCGTGTCTCTTTAGCAGTGCGCGCAACTCAAAGTCTGAGAGGGTGAGGAGTCACAGAAAACTGAACAAGAATCGGCAACTCGACCCCCTGCTCACTCCTTTCCTGTAAAACACAGGTCCAGCCCACACATATGCTCCATGGTGCCACAGGCATTGCACGTACAACTACAATAAGCATGTAAATGTTAATCTACAGCTCTGGCGATCCACTAGCACCGGAGTCTCCACCTGCAGACGCAGCCTTCCTCGACAACTACTGTAGCGTCACCTTGGATACGAGTCCAAACAACTCACAGACACACAGGCCAGGGCGCTGACAGGGCGCCCTTTGAGCATCAGATCTGACGACACTGATTGGCTGAAATCATCTTTCGGCAGCATAGTTTACAGATAGCAACAGTCAGCTTGTTGGCTGCTGCTGCTCTGGCTGAGGGCTCCTTTCTTACCGCCCGGACGAGAGAGGGTAATGATACACGCTGCGGCCAGGCAGGAAACATGTGACTTATCAGTAACTTTAGACATCGTAAAACAATTTTAAACGAGATTTTATTGTAGATTATACATTTTACTGATACCAACTATATAATATTTACCTTGTTCATTAAAAAATATATATATATATATTTTTTAAATATATTTATTTATTTATTTGACAATGACAATCAAACATGTGGGAAGAGGGGGGGCGGCGCCCCTAGCGCCCCTATGGGCCGGCCGCCACTGGGTGGAGGTATGCCCATTATTTTGAGTTCGTCCGAAGAAAGGACAGGAATGTGACGGTGAGGTGCAAACTGTGTCCAGGCCAGAAGCTTTTATCCACTGCTGCAAACACAACGTCAAACCTCAACAATTACCTGCTAAAACAACATGCTAACGCGAAGCTAATAGCTAAGGAGGACCTCCGAATCCAGAGTGAGGATGTTGAGTGTGCGCCGCCGCCGACACGGGGGTGCTAGTGGAGCCTCGCAGCGGCGAAACTGTGGCGTGCTTACACTGTAGGTGCGCCGCATTTGCGCTTCAGATGAGGCTCCCTCCGCAAAATGAAGCACCCTCCGCAGTCTGCGTGATCTGCCCTTAGGGAGGGGCGGCCCTGTGAGTAAAGTAACAAGTAAAGTAACAAGTAAAGTAACGAGTAAAGTAACGCGAAGCAAAGTAATATATTACTTTTTTTAAGCAGAATGGGCCTCTTTATCCTCTGTCCCTCTACAGACTTCCTTAGCATTTGATAAGAAACGTGTCTGTTCTACGTCAAAAGTAATCCAAGACAAAATATGTTTCCCTCAATCTGCTCCATAGCTTCTTGGACAACTGGACTCTAAATCACACTATACAATGTACATGTATATCCAATCTAATATTTAATATTCCATTAATCCCTTATGTATAATATCCTGCTTTATATTTTGTCATGTAATTCAACATGTATATTTTCTACATTTTGCTATTGAGATATTGACAATTTGAAATGTTTATTTCTCGTCTTTTAATTTGTATTGTACAATGCCATGTCTTTTTATGCTGCTGCAACACAAACATTTCCCAACTTGGGATCAATGAAGTACTTCTTATCTTATCTTATCTTAATACCAAGCAGTATAGTTGTACGGAAATGTCATTTTTTTGAAGAAAAACCGAGCTGCCACTACATCAGCTGGCTTACATATTGTTGCTTGTTATAATTGTATGACCTGCAGTAGTAATATATATTTTAGTACATCAACTGTTGCTGTAGTTTTCATCTTCAAGACGTCTCTGTTCTTGGTGCACCTTGACAGAAGGTGAAGCTCTGACTGAACTCCACTCCAACAACTTTCACTCAGTCACACTGGTGGGGGGGGGGGGGTGTCCATGCATGAAATGGCTCACTGGTCCGTGCAGTTTTCTACCTGACACTGACAGTGTGTGCTGAGACAAGGGCGTAGTGTGTGTGCATGATAATGTGGGCACGGCCGGATCAGTGTCTGAGTCACTTATGATATTCAGCACTCATAATGTGTGAGTGGGGGGGTCTGCACAGATGCTAGATTCGTGGTCTTTTATACAACGTAGGCTTTGTGAGTTGCAAGATCTAATATTTTAGAGTGCTCTAGTTTGTGTGTAATTTTAGGAAACTTGGAAACAGGATGCAAAAAGAAACGGTCTCTTACACTTTTACCAAATGTGCATTAATATGACTTGAGTTGTAAAGCCTGATTATAACATTGTAATGAGTTTGCATATGTTTGATTACGGATACAGTACTTATTGCCTCTTTTGGTGGAGTAAAACGTTTTCAGAGTTGTTGTTGTTGTGGAAATTGAATGGGAGCGAATCAGGGAGGTGAGAAAATGTTAAGAATATTTAAAAGATATTAAACGCATGGAAATACTCTCCTAACTCACTTGAAAGGGATCCAAAAAATCCATCGCACCGAAGCATTCCTATTTTGTTCAAATATGTTATACAAATATTTTATAAACAAATGAATATTGATTTTAAATGCATACACACTTTCCTAAGCCAATATCAACTTACACATGTTCTGGCTTCTCCTTGTATTTTAGGATTTACTTTAAAGATTGGTATGATCTTTAGTAGCAGTGGAGGCACATCTTTCCTCAGAAGGAAGCACAAATATATCTGTTTTATCTTGTAGCCCCTAAACATGTGAGTGAAATGTTACGAGGAGAAACCCGGGGAGGTTTTTTGGACGGAAACTCGGAGCGGTGCTAATGGCCCATTAAGCTGAAAACTCTGCGTTTGATGTGAGTGAAAGAGGAAAGTGAGAAACATGCAAGTGAACAGAGGCGAGAGAGCGAGAGAGCGAGAGCGAGAGAGAGAGAGCGAGAGAGAGCGAGAGAGAGAGAGAGAGAGAGAGCGAGAGAGCGAGAGAGAGAGAGAGAGAGGAGGGAGAGAGCGAGAAGAGAGAGAGCGAGAGAGAGAGAGCGAGAGAGAGAGAGAGCGAGAGAGAGCGAGAGCGAGAGCGAGAGCGAGAGAGAGAGAGAGAGAGAGAGAGAGAGAGAGAGAGAGAGAGAGAGAGAGAGCCCTCCACTCCAAAGCCCTCCAGAGCCAAGAGCTGACCCCAGAAAAGAGTCCCCTATGGCAGCTGGTGCTGAGGCTAGCTGCCCCCTCTCAGAGCCACTCTGACCCGTCTCTCAGCAGCACTACTCTCCAAACACCAATCGCAGTCAAACGCATTATAGCACAATGTAAAGACAACTATTTACAACATTGGGAAGACGAGACGAGAAGCCAAAGCAGATTAGAATGTTACCTGGCTCTGAACAGAGAGTACGAGCTGGCAGAATATCTCTCTACTGTCAGAGATAGAAAGCAGAGACAGATCCTAACCAAGTACAGGCTCAGTGACCACAGACTGGCAATCGAAACAGGAAGACTCAAAAGATCCTGGCAGCCAAAAGAGAACAGAATATGTGGTCACTGTACGACAGGTGAGACCGAGACAGAGATGCACTTCCTCCTGAAGTGCCAAACATTCAACGAAGTAAGGAGCGTTTACTGGAACAAGTTGAACTCTGTGATCCCAGGTTTCAAGGAGGTTGATGACCTCTCAAGACTGAGAGTACTCCTAGGAGAAGGAGACAAGGCACACCTTGCTGCCCAATATGTATACTCATGCCACAACCTGAGGGACAGTGAATGACACACACACACACACACACACACACACACACACACACACACACACACACACACACACACACACACACACACACACACACACACACACACACGTTGAAATGTAATTATATCACTGTATATATATCATCAATAATATGTAAACATTTGAAATGTATGTTAATGTTGTTAATTATTTTGTATTGTGATGCTTTGGCAACATTGTTTAATTTAACTTTCATGCCAATAAAGCCCCTTTGAATTGAATTGAGAGAGAGAGAGAGAGGAAAAAAAGAAAAGAAAATGAAAATCATTTCCTCAACATCATCTACTTACGATCGGGTTCTCAGTACAAAGAGAGGCTCGGATCACCGCAGACACTTTTCAACTCCTGTTATCTGCTCCACAGTGTTGAAGTGCTGATGAGCTTTGACTGAGCGGAGCGCATCTTCAATCCTCGAGCTGCATTTAAAGCATTGTTTCAGATCAAACACAGCGAACAGCATGAGGTTCTTATCACGGCTGTGTCTAATACCATCGTGTGGCAGCAGGACAGTTTGTGGTTCAGTGGGACACAATACGGAACAAATGGTCTTGGCACATCAGTCATATTTAATCATTTAATTTATACAAATGTCCATACTGGTTATGTCTTCTCAAGTGTTCTCAAAATAGTTCATATTATTATAAAAGGTCTCTAAACGGTTCTGTTGTTTATCCATTTCTAAAGGACACCCTTTTATGTTTTTTTGGGTTTCCCTTCACTGCAGTGTGTTCTATAGGATTTAGTGCATGTACATGGTCTGCAAAGGCTGAAATCCCTGTGTTCTGAGTTGTCTCCCTCACACTCCCCCCCCCCCCCCACCTGAAAAAAACCACAAAGTGACATCACTATGTAACACTCTTGCTCCTATTGGCTAGCGCTCCAACATATTGTACGTGATAGGCTAAAGGGCGGGACATATCTAAGCGGTTGACCAATCACAACAGAGCCGGCCAGCTAACCAATCAGAGCAGACTCTGCCACAGTAGAGGCAGCAAAAACAAATCTGAAAATGAGCAGTGTGTGTCCTCTTTAAACTAAATACTATAAACTATATAGCCAGTGCCTTAGTCTCAAACAGAAGATACATTTATTGATATAAATATGAATAACATCAAAACATGTCCTCTGTTGCTCTCCTGCCATCCTTAAAGAGTTTTGAATCAGTGTTAATGAGCCGGACCTCTTCACCCTTTGTGAGAAATCTTTTCCTGACCCTCCAATATCCTCCCACACGCCCCAATCAACCAAACTGAAAGTCCTTTAACTCAAAAGGCTTACCATGTAGGGAAAAGACATCTTCAATCATATAATCCAAGTATTAACCCTTGTGTGGTGTTCATATGTTTGTTATTCAGCCAGTGTTCCTGGGTCTGGTGGACCTACTGCCTTTTTGGGTTTCAATTCAACACAATCAAACTATTTTATGTTAAAATACTCAACAGATGTTTATTTCATCCCAATTACAAGCTATATAAACAACATATATGGTTAATATTTGCCCTTTTACATTTGTTAGATCACATTAATTAATTAAAGTGCGACTTGTTATTTTGCCCGCTGACCGGCTGGTCCTGTGGCTCATCTTTTTTTTGTAACTAGCTGATGCTCAATCGCTTCCTCTTCTTCAAAGTCACTTTCAGACTCAGAATTCTCAGAAGTGTGATCCTCCCATTCTGAAACACCTTCCTCTTCCTCTACACCAGGGGTATTCAACTACAATTCAACGAGGTCCAGTTAGAGCAAATCTCCCCATGCAAAGGTCCGGAGATTCAAAATGTCTAACTTGCTTTATGAATTAGTGTGATATATATTGAAGTAGCCTGTAGCTTTATCAACGTCTGCATGTAATCAACAACTGACTGCCAAATAAAGAAAGTACAATTCATAAACAACAATTTATATATATTTTGTCAATTAACATTGAACTACACAGATATACAGTAAATAATGTGTAATGTTCCTCTCGGGCTGCATTTAAACAATAAAATAGAGAAAATAAATAAAATAGCTTTTGAAAATATGTGCATCTTAAAAGTGCTTAATTTTAGATAAATAAAATAAAGTGTAGCAGCAGCTTGAGTTTCCCTTTTTCTTTGTTAACCGTTTCACATCATGACTTAACAGTTTCAGACGATTATAGAACAATATTACACATCATAACAATTGAACAGTTTTAAAGTTTCTCTTTCTTTCCCTCTTATATTGCAGTCCCTCACTTTGTTCTGTTCAGTGCGAGAATTGAGCTCGAGCTTGTTCTGACTTGAGAGGGAATGTTTGGTCAAACACTTTGTGTTTTGTCTCATCGTGGCGTTTTGGCACTTTTAATGAGCGCCACGGTCTCTGAACAAATGAGACACACTGGTTCTGTGCTCCCAGTGGGCAGTGTCACTACCCGATCCGCATCCCTACCCGATCTGCAGTGTGCATGTGCGAGATGGTCCGCCATATTTGACAACTACATACGGCAACTCTAATAGGACGCTTGACACAGTGGCGTTTGGCAAAGCAGAAAAAGAACACTAAAAAAACCCGACAATATTAATCTGAACGAGAGAGATGAGTTATTGATATTACAACGTGACTTCAGTATTATTTAACAACTCCTTTTATAGATCTGCGCATGCGCAATACGGGTCGGGGATTGACCAACCGGCTCCCACTGCTCTGCTGTCTGTTAACGTTGTCAAGAGTGGAGGGAGCGGATCGACAGCTTGAGCAGCTGTCAACTCAACATTGTAAATAACCAACCAAAAACGATCGCCGATTCCTCTTGTTTTTGCGTGAGAATAGTTTGGGCAGTGTGAGAGCGTGAGATTGAGACACATGCGCCATGCAGATAGGGCAGCAGCGATGCAGATTGGGTAGTGACAGTCTCAAATATCTATACAAAGATCTTTTGTTATTTTATTTTATTTGAAATAAATTGAATGACATTCACAGTTAATGTAATTAGATATAAATTATGAATGCCATACATATTGCATACATTCACAATCAATATTTCTTCAGTATGTATGATAGCTGTTTTACAGAAGTTAAATCCATTTCTCTCTTATTCTGACAATGTACTTAACCCAATAAAATGACTCAATAAAATGAGTTGTTATTTTATTATTTAATAACAATAACTCATCTCTCTTGTTCAGATTAATATTGTCGGGTTTTTTTAGTGTTCTTTTTCTGCTTTGCCAAACGCCACTGTGTCAAGTGTCCTATTAGAGTTGCCGTATGTAGTTGTCAAATATGACAGACCATCTCGCACATGCGCAATGCAGATCGGGCAGGGGTGCATGAGTGGATGAACATGAATGAGTCCGTCCACTCAGGGTTAAAAGCTCTGTTCTCACTGTCCACTTCCCTCTTCTTGGAGAACGCCATGTGTAATTATTTGTCTCTCCCTGTCTGCCGCTAACACACCTGTTCACTCTCCTCTCCGCTTCTCTCTGCCGCTCTCGCGTCTCTTCTTCTGTGTTTCTCTCCCTGCATCGCTCACTCGTCTCTTTCGCCCCGTCGGAAGCGGTTAAAATAGAATCGACCCGTCAAAATTGAAATCTCATATTAATGTATTGATTATATTATTTTATAAGCTTAATCAGTACTTAAAATATCTGTTTATTTTAGAAACCAGAAGTTGAACGCAAAAATGACCAACATGAATTTTACGAAGCATTAACATGATATAAGCGGCATGTTAATGTATAAATAACTATTTAAATATGAACATTAACACAACAACAAGTATTTATTTCTTTTAGGGAATTTGATTTACTGTATCATAATGTATATGGTGACCTTATGTTCATCCGAAAAGTAAACAAAGCTGTCAATTATATGTCAGGTAAAAAGGAACATATTTCACTCTGAAATGTTGTGAAAAGTATAAAGTTGCATGAAATGGAAATACTCAAATTCATCAAGATTGTACTTAAGTAGAGAACTTGAGTAAATCTAGTTAGGTAACTTAAATATTGTGGAAACTCAAATGATTAAGATGTATTTTTGCTTTAAAAATGGAAATACAAGAGCAACTTTAGGCAAATAAATGATTCATCATTAGCATATAATAATCTCATAGCCTATTCATATACTGTATGATTGACAATGGCAAAGTAAGGGGGAACTTACTCGTCAATAGAACAGGAACTTCCACTGCCAAGAGGTCACACTATTCATACTAGGGTTCAATCAGTTTTGTTTGATTTTGTTTTTGTTGATTATCTTTTTCTATTGATCTAAATCTTCATAGTAACTAAAAAAGTATAAAGGACAATTTGTTCCTCTGGGTTAATTTAACAAGCCTCTTTATTGCTACTGTCACCGTATGAGTCATTGTATTGCATGTGTTGAAACAAATGATGGAGGGAGGGACATGTACAAAATGGGCGGACCAAAGAGATATGACGAAGACTAAAGTAGGAGTTCAATCAAACAAGGACATCAGTTATTCAACCCTTCTGACAACGATGCAAACAGAAGGGGAAAGACCAAGTGCAAAGAAGACAGAGGACTTGCCGGAGAAAAGAGGCAAGAGATGTAGGCTACAAACTGAGGGGAGAGCAGAGAGTCCAAAGTTTGACATCTAGACACAAGGTGTGTGTGGACAGGAGGTGAGGGGACGAGTGTGTTCGCAGAAAGAGATCGGGATGAAGCGACACGCTCAGAAGTTATCCATCCCTTTAACTGTACTCCGTTTGGGGAGCCTGCTGATCACTGCCCTCTGGATCATTGTGGGAAACGGATAAGCGTGTCATTACTTGTTCCAACAACCTGTGGAACTGGTTTTCTATTTACTCAGGTATGTGAGGATATGTTTCTCACAAGGCATCATTTGTTTTGGTTGTTAAAGGTGGGGTAGGTAAGTTTCAGAAACCGGCTCGAGTGCACTACAATTTGAAAGTACATAGCCGAAAAGAATCCGCCCCTTCCTTCAGACACACACATGAACGCGCACATGATGTCAGCAGACTGGTGAAAGTGGCCGCCTGTTGCTGGCGAGTCATTGAAGTACTGCTGCAATGCACGCCCAATGAGGGCACGAGATACATTTGTGCGTGCACGAGATGGAAGGCTGACAGCCGGGCCGGCTAAACGGATTGGTCGTGCTTTTTACAGTATTACGGCTTCCACAGATGACATTTGTGTATGAATTTTTTGTCAAAGCACTTCAGATATTCATTGCTATCGGGATGTTAAGAGCATTCCATGGAATATAAGAACAAGTGTATCTCGAGCCGGTTTCTGAAACGTACCTACCCCACCTTTAAGTGTTTTGAGTGAACAGGTTTTTTATTTAATCAGGACAGGTTTCCCCCCCCTATGAGGATATGTTTTTCACAAAGCACCAGGGGCCTATACTACGAAGCTGGTTCAACCTAACCTGGATATGTTTGAGTTAGCCGGTTGGCCTAATCCAAAACATACGCGCTCTCGCTAAACTGTCCTACGACGCTGGTTATCAAGTGGATCGCTCAAGCCAGCCGTGTCCTATCTAGTTAGGTGCGCGTTCACATAAAATGGGTGGTATCTGGAGCATTCGACCAATCACAAACATAGAGAAGCGCACTGACAGCGCAGCGTCATACTTCCTGAATGAAAAGTGAACTTTAATACTAGTCAAAAATGAAGAAGTTAAACTTTAAACATCCATGACTTAAACACGTTATCCAGGATAAAAGCCACAGAGCTGCACCTGCAAGGTGAATACAGCTGGAACAGAACAAGTGTTTGAATGCGTACATTAACAGGTTTATGATATCACTGCCCGTCTAAAACACGATCTGACTTCAATTACATTTGTCTCGAGTGTTTCGTCAACTTATGTGTTGCTTAAAATAATACTTCTGCATACAGTATGTGACACTGTGAGTGTTGCACGGCCAGATACGGCTCAGCTGACTCAGATGATAAAATATATGATACATTATGAAGTGATATGCCGCGGACTGTACTTAATGTACTCTGATCCGGTTACTTATGTTGTGGCCGATATTTAAGTGCTTTCTTAACGCTAATGTTATAATAGTCAGATTGCTCTGAAGATGGAGGTGTTATTCTATTAATGTTCACGTTCACACAGTCGGTGATTTTTGCCGGCCGTCTTTCCTGCAACGGCAGCTTTTCTGTATTTCCTTTCTCCTGTAATATGACTTGATCGCTTTAAACTCCGTACACTGAGCTCTGATTGGTCAGCAGGCGGTGCTTTCACTGAGTTGAGCTCTTAGCCTGCAACCTAACCTGGTCCCGACCAGGTTAGCTGCTTAGCATATATTACCATGGAGATCTAGCCTGCTAAAAAGAGAACCAGCTTCGTAGGACCGGAAAGCCGGAGTTTTCCCTGAATTTAGCCGGCTAAGCGAAAATCCTGCTTCGCAGTATACCCCCCTGGTGTATCTAGCTTGAGTATGGGATTAGTTTTGTTTCATAAAGCTAAAGGAACACTTTCTCAGAATCAAGCAAAACTAAGAGTTTAAGAGAAAAAAAACTGAGTCAAGCCAAATTAATTTAATTTAAAAAATAAAACTCTAAGTTGCAAACAAATCATTTGTGTAATCATGTAAACTTTAAGTCTTTTTTCTTTGTTTTAACATATATTTTTGTTTGCAGTTCTCTTTGCTTCTTTCTCAATGATTAGACTTTTGCTCTCGCTTCAGCTCTTCTCGTTTGCACTCCCTCATTTCTTGTTTTCAATTCTGACACAAACGACCCAGGTGGGCGGGACTTTCAGGGGTGGCTACTCAGTTTTTGAGTGACAGCCTACTACACCACAGATCATACAGTGCAACTCATCCAGCAAACTCCGGAGTCCACCCGGCCACATTAGTGTTGGTGTCTCCTGAGGAGTTTTCATGAACATATCTCTTATGGATTGCTGTGCATTATACTTGTGTTGTGTAGTTTACACTATGTAAAGACATAAGGTCATAAGACATAAGTACAGAAACACGTAACTCTGGATTTGTTTTACGGTGCATTCACACCTAATAGTCCGTTTTCTGGTGCTCACCAGATGACAGTTTGTTACATTGTTTCATTTTTCAGAAGGTTCGGTTTTCGTTCACACGGGCAAAACTCAAATGGACTATAAACTTTGAACACAAGTCACGGAAATGCTGTTCAACCATTGGTCAGACATTAAGGGGGTAAAAACGCAAATTTCCTATATAAATCAAATATATTATTATTAAATCCTGGCAATTTCTACCGGAGCCTCCGCCATGGAACATCGGCACTTTCGGCAGGTTATTCTCATGCTGATGTTAATCTGGAGATCAACAGACACTAGCGGCACACGCATATGATTATATAATCAGACAATGTCTGTTAAAAAAAAATATAACACATAATGAGAGACATTCTGCAGTAAGGAGGGGCGTTTCACCGACGACAGGTGTTCTTAATTGTATGTAGCTGACGGGGAATTTTTACTTTACACAACACTGTTCAACACTTCATTCTGCTTCACTCTTTGACTAAACAACCGCGGATTTCTTGAAAGACTCTTTCGCTAAAGATTTTGAAGATATCCGCGTTCTTGTGACACATAAATACTACGCGTCCTGCGTTCACACCAGCAATGAACTGCTCCAGAGTTCGCAAGCAAGCGCTCCGAGACCACCTATTTTAGCGGACCAGAGTCCGATTGTTTAGTTCACTTAAGATGTCTCGGATTGTGTTCACACCGACCCAAATGAACCACACCAAGCGGCTAAACGCACCAGGGTTCGATTCAATCGGACTATACAAGGCAGGTGTGAACGCACCCTTAATGTTTGAGGTGCAATAAACAACACAGCAGCTTTTTGGCATGTTAAAAATGAAGCTTAGCGCAAGTTCAAGCAGGAAGACCAAGCTCTTCATTCATATTACACGTCACTTCTCTACCCTCTCCTCCCTCATTAAGTGATCGGGGGCGTCACTCCCCAGCTAACCAATCACTTCTCTCTCCATTCTCACAAGCTTATCGTTGCACCCGCTAATCCCTTTATATCTGCTCTTCCCTCTTGTCAGCTGTCATTCCAGGTGACAATACGCAAATGGTAGTACACTAATACTCCTCTTCCGTTAAACACTCAGGAATATATAACCTCAAGATGTCTAATTCATACTTTTCCGACAACGAACCTTTTTCGAAGGATCTCGATCCTGGCTCCAACGTACCTCCAGAAGTAGCTTCCAACTCCTCAAGACACCGGCGCATGAGCGCCCGTCTGGCTTCCCGTGGCGGCTCACGTACAGTACGGCAGAGGCAGACTTCCTCTTCTCCCATCTACTGCAGCAGGGCATTTCTGCAGCCCCAGATCTCCCTCTCTCCCAACTTCGGGAGCTCTCGGACCAAGTCTCCGGCGCGGTCCCCCAACCCAAGCCAGCAGCTCCAGCCAGCTCTCCCGAGAGATCAGGGCGAGGGCGCGGGCGAGGGCACGGGCGAGGGCACGGGCGCAGGCGAGGGCACGGGCGCAGCCGCGGGGGAAAATGGACAAGGAAGGCGAGTCCTCCACAAGCTCGCTCGTCGAAAAAATCCACCCCTTCCCAGGCTCACCCCAGCGCCGACCAGCCCGGGAGCACCGGAAACCAGCCCCTCACGGACGTTAGCTTAGCAAACACCCTGCAATCTCTGGCAAGCTCTTTGCTGCTAATCGACGCTCGCCTCCAGTCCATGGAAAAGGGCCCTGCTGGAGCTTCAACCTCTTCCGCGAACAGGGCCAAGGTCATCAAGGTGAGTTAAATTTATCTTCCGGTGAAGTCCCTCTGTGTTATCAAACTCTCTAACTCGTGCTATACCTTTCAATTCAGACACAAACGTCCTAGGTAGGCGGGATTTTCAGGGGTGCGTCCTCTCATTGGCTACTCAGTTTTTGGTAGCCCAGTCCTCCAGCAGTTGTACAGTGCAGCTGCGGTAGCTGAGCGTGGATAGAACACCCCCAGAAGAACCAGCATTTCAATTATTATAATACTACAAGTGAAAATATATGTAAGTATTGATCATTTGTGTTGTTTGGGCTGTACTATACGGTCTGTTTCTTTATTGTGTTAAGTGAGAAGTAAAGAAAAGCTGTGCTATGAAAGTTAGCTTTTGCTACCTTTAGATCCATAACAATGCAAGCTAAGTAGCCTACAGTTAGCTCAGTGGCGGCTGGTGGAAAATATTTTTGGTGGGGCTGTTGATATAGTGAGTAAAAACATTTTTTTTGGGAGAAATGACCCCTTAAATTAGGACTTCTGGTGATGTAATGGCGCGTTTCCAGTGCAGCGCGCAGCTCGCTTTAATGCTGCGTTCAGACCGGACGTGATTGAACTATTATTTTCTGCCTCGCTCATGAGAGTAACAGCTGGCGAAGTTACAGCCTCGCCAACTGATTTTAATTTAACCATATATCGAGCCCGATTCTCGATTTCAAATGTGTGCTCTAAAATGATATTTATAAATGACTATTATCATTATCATAAGCAAGACAATAAATGGCAAATACATGTAGAAAATAAGTGTATTTAAGACATGTTCATAACAAACGTAACGTGGGAGAAAATATGTTTCTAGAAGATATGTAGAAAATAAAAGTGTTTGAGATACGTTCATAACAAACGTAACGTGGGAGAAAATATGTTTCTAGCTAAACGTAATTGAGAATGCAGTTTAGTTCTGTGGGAACGTTATTTTTAGGAGACGGGGTGAATTTTTTTTGTATGAATTTATGTTTCATCCAATCACAGAGCTTGTTGACTTATCACAAGGTTTGTTGCAAAGCGGACAGGCGTCATCACAACAATAGCTGCGGATTGTGGGTAGTATAGTCTCTTTGGCGCTCCACATTTCAGAGAAAACAAGTTGTTTCTCTGAATTGAAGGGGAAAAACACAAAAGCATTGTACACTAGGGGTGTAACGGTTCACAGAAGTCACGGTTCGGTTCGTACCTCGGTTTGGAGGTCACGGTTCGGTACGGTTCGGTACAACAAACAACAAAAAAGCAAAAAAAAGTCCCAAATGCATAATTCCAGGTTTGTTGTTATTTATGTTTGAACAGTAGTGCAAGTTTCAGTTTAAAAATAAAGAACTCATTTTGAATAATTAACTGTATTAAACAGTTAAAAACAAACCATACACAGTACACTCAGATGGCCATATTATCTGTAATGGCTGATGTCAAACAAAAAGTTTTCATCAAGCTGTAAAACTAAAAAGGATGTCTTGAAAATATTACATAATAAATAATAAGAAAGTGTTTCAAGAGCGCAAAGTCGTTGAAAAACACATGCCAAAAGCTTCCGTTATTTATTTTTGGTCTCTCGGCTCTCATGTCTATTGGCTTCTTAAAAACAGCGGGAATCAGCTGTTGAACAGCTGTTGTCTTTTGCCGGGCTCCAGTGATTGGTAAACCTGGGTGATGCCTTCTGATATGATTTAGCATGTTTGGCGTGTGTTCCCATTAGCATACCGCACCGCTGTAGAACAACGCCGACACACCGTCCTCGTCCGATCCACCACTCGCACACCTCATTGTTATTGTAGTCCACAGGGAACCCGAAATGTTCCCACACAGCTGATTTAAAAGAAGCAGGTGGGTTCTAGCTCCTGTGTGTTATCTGAAATCGCCATACTAACTATTCTTCTTCTTGTATTTAGTTCGTTTTGTTGTTGTGTTTCTTCTTGTTCTTCATTTGTTGTTTAAGGGCGGCTGGCAAACAGCTTTTAGGCGCAATACCGCCCCCTGGAGTATATATAGTGTAGTGGATACTGCCCTGAATTACTTTTTTCCCACTCGTAAAAAAAAGGCGTATTCGCCGTGTGACTGCATGTGCCGAACCGTGACGTCCGAACCGTGACGGTACGGGACGAATACGGATACCGTTACACCCCTATTGTACACAATTTAAACCTATCAATGTCGTTTAATTAACAATGATAATATGGTGTTTTTGAGTTGATGAGTAGTGGAGATATCACTGTCAAATCAATCGACAGTAAGGAGAATACTTACTTCCGGGTGTACAATTCTCCGTTATCCAATGGGAATGGACGCTCACATTGCCTTTAACAGCAACGGTGCTTCCCTGAGCGTGAAATACCGCCGCCGATGGGAATACATTGCAATCAGTTGAAAGCTCTTTGCGTCCGTTTATGAAGCTGAAGGAGCCTCGGCGCGTCCCACCTGCACGCCACGGGACCCTGACCAAGCGTCGCTCCTGGACGTTTAGGGAGTGAGACTGTGTTGGTAGGATTGACAATGGCAAAGTAAGGGGGAACTTACTCATCAATAGAACAGGATCTTCCAACTGCCAAGAGGTCACACTATTCATATTCTAGGGTTCAATCAGTTTTGTTTGATTTTGTTTTTGTTGATTATCTTTTTCTATAATTGATCTAAATCTTCATAGTAACTAAAAAAGTATAAAGGACAATTTGTTCCTCTGGGTTAACTTAACCTGTTAAGCCCGAAGGTCCCCGCCGGCAGGGACCCTGTTTTTTTTTTTCACGACACTGTGTCTCAGGGCATCTTAATATTTAAAAACCTATCAACGTGTTATACCAGATTAACGAGAAGAATCTCAGCTAACTGACGATAAGAACCGTTTTTACCGAAACAAAACACAAGTCTCACAAGAAGCGTTAGCATTAGCCCTTAGCTAAAACGGGCAGATGCTACTTCCGGTGCTAACTAGCAAAAACGATCTTTAAAACTTAATATTTTCTGCACAAACTACATATCATCCGAAAGCTGATACTCCACAGATTATTTTGTTATAAGTATCATCACTGTAGGACACAAACTCACTGAGCTATCAGCCAGAACAGAGAAAAAAAAGAAAAAGTTTTCAAAACCATAACAATCAATCAATCAATCAATCAATCAATCAATCAATCATTGTTTATTTATATAGCCCAATATCACAAATGTTACATTTGTCTCAGTGGTCTTCACAGTGTGTACAGAATATCCGTATGACAATACGACACCCTCTGTCCTTAGACCCTCACATCGTACAAGGAAAAACTTCCGAAGAAAACCCAGTTTAAAGGGGAAAATGGGAGAAACCTCAGGGAGAGCAACAGAGGAGGGATCCCTCTCCCAGGACGGACAGACGTGCAATAGATGCCATGTGTAAATTGAAAAGATAATACATTTGCAACAATTATTATGTCTTACCGTTGCTGTTTTGTGATCAAAGCTCTTGTTCAAGGGAATAAAAATGCTGCTTAAGGTTAATCCAATGTCTCTTAGTCACTTTAGAATTGTTCCTGATAATCTATCATTACATTTATGGCAGCAGAGTAGGTACAAAGTTTCGCAGTCCCGAGCTAATGCTGTCTCACGTGCTGTTTACGCAAACCTCTCTCTACTTGACGTAAGTGTTCAGCGGGACTTACTAACTGTCACTCGATTCTATTGGCTCTAACGGTTCAGAAAAGGTGTCAATCACCAAAATCGACCAATGGGTTCCAAAGATATGATCCTGCGTAGTATAAACTACGCCCGCTCCGGCTCCATTACGCATTACGCAGCCAGAAGGGAGAGCTTCACCACCAAGCAGGAGCTAGAGATGCTAGCTGACGATAGCGGGGCTATGAACATACCAGATGACTCTTCGTCAGATGATGAAGATCTCCTCCAGCCAGACCTGGATCCGGACAGTAGTGACTCGGATGTTGAACTTCCACCACGGGAAAGGTATGTAATCTCTCTGTTTTTATATATTACTTATGTGTTTGGTGGAACTGCGTCACAGTGCTAGCTTAGCCAAGAAGCTACAGGAATGATTAGGCAAAATGCTAAATAGTGTTACTTACATTTTCTAAATGAATGGCCAGTGAATGAATATATACATGTGTTTACTTATTTATTTGGTGTGATATTATTCATTTATTGTCCAATATTATCCTTTTTATATATTACTTTTGTGTTTGGTGGAACTGCATCACAGTGTTTGCTTAGCCAACAGGAATGATTAGCCAAAATGCTAAATAGTGTTACTTGTCTTTTTGGAGTTACATTTTCTAAATGAATGGCCAGTGAATTAATATACATGTGTTTACTTATTTATTTGGTGTAATATTATTCATTTATAGTCCAATATTATCCTATAAGTATAAGCCAGTGAATTAATCTAATCTCTTTGTTTTTCCACATTTGTTAGATGAGGTGTGACCCCAGCAGGACAAAGCCTCACACCCAGAAGACTTTCAGGGAGCAGCTTGCTGCAGGCCCTGCTGAAGGCCCTGCACCTCCACCACCCCCTCCTCCACCACCCACATGCATGCCTGAGTATTATGGGGAAGATGCCACCAAGGTCAGGAAGAACTGCAGGAGGTGCCTAGTTGCTGGACTCAAAAGGGTGAAGACACCTGTGTACTGCAGGAAGTGCCAGGTCCCTCTGTGCTTCACTGTCAAAAAGAACTGTTTCAGGGAGTGGCACGACCTAAATACTGGAACATTCAGGTAGGTATAAAGTTCAGGCAGGTATAACGTTTTGCGAGTGTTTATTTAAAAAATATATACTTGTTGTTTTTATATACCTAGTGTGATTTTATTGTATAGTGTGTTGGTAAAATATTTGTTGTTTTTACAAACCTACAGTGTGGTTTTATTGTATAGTACGTTGGTAAAATTGTTTTGACATGCCTATAGTGTGTTGGTAAAATGTTTGAAATAAATCTGCCCCAGTTGGAGTCAAATGTTACCTATGTTTCCTTTTTTTTTTATTGTGCAAGTACACTTACAGTGTAGTTTTATTGTATAGTGCATTGGTACAGTTACATAAACACACAGCTACACTTACACATACACAACTACACATACACACACACCTACACTTACACACACCTAGTACACACACAAATAAAAAAAAAAAATATATATATATATATTTTTTAAAATATGTTTTGTTGTTGTTTTGGGTGGAATGAATACCTATAGTGATGATTCAATGCAATACAATGATTTTTATAGTCTGGTACCTGAAAAAGGTGAAATGGCACTGATGGAACCAAATGTGCCCAAAGCTTATTCCGCCTGGACTTTATTTTCATAAACCTCTCTAAAAAGGTCAAATGCCACTTGTTTTGCCTCAATCTTGATACAAGGTACTTAGTATATGTTATACTTTGGATTCCTAAAGCTTTTAGGCTACTAACCCATCATTCAAGGTTGGTCTTCACCAGTGTTGGGACTAACGTGTTACAAAGTAACGGCGTTATTTTTGGCAGTAACTAGTACTCTAACGCATTACTTTTTAAATTCAGTAACTCAGTTACCGTTACTACATGGTGCGTTACTCCGTTACTGCGTTAGTTTTTTTATATAGTCAACAGCCAGGCGAACAGAGATGAGAACTGTACTTAAGTACAGTACTTGAGTGAATATACTTAGATACTTCCTGTGTCACATGCGGAGACCGGCTGTGGGCGTGTATGTGTTGTTTACTAACAAGACTATCATGGCGGCGGCGGAGCTCAAGTCTAGTTTCTCCACCTGGAGATATTCTCACTATTTCACTTTTGTCGAGCACAAAGAAAAGAAAGTTTCTGTTAAATGTAAGTTGTGTTCTGGCGGGCCAAAGAGCCTATCTACTGCCCAAACCAGTAATTCAAATCTCTTAAAAACATCTGCAAAAACAGCATGCTGGGACGAAGCTAGTAACTAAGACCGGCACAGACCCAGACTCAGCCGACGCCACTCCACCTCCACCTAAGCAACAGCGGCTGGATTTTAACCAAGGGACTGCTAGCCAGGGAAAAGTCGATAAAGCCATTGCACGGTATGTTGTAGAACACATGCAGGCTATTGCTACAGTGGAGTCACCCGCTTTCAGGGAGCTAGTTAGCATGATACCATGTCCGGGCGGCACACGGCATATGGGACGGAAAACTTTTTCCAACTACCTGGAGAAAGAATATACAAAAATGGAAAGCCAGCTAATATCGATGCAATCCAGATTGCATATAGTGCATGTCAAGTTGATCAACAGATTGTATTATTCTCCAATGCAAACAGTATTGAAATGAAGGCTATAAGGGCATTAATGGGAGCCCTTTTTTTAAGTAACTAAACAGTTACTTTTCACAGTAACGCATTACCTTCTGGTGTAAGTAATCAGTAAAGTAACTGAGTTACTTTTGAAATGAAGTAACTAGTAATCGTAACTAGTTACTGGTTTTCAGTTACTAGCACAACACTGGTCTTCACTATAAGTAATGGGTTTTCTTTAGGCGGAGACAGGAATTTACATTTTTTTGCTATGTTCCATCTGAATTTACTCTGACACAGAACCTGAAAAACAGGCTCGGGGTTTAACAGGTTAACAAGCCTCATTATTGCTACTGTCACCTTATGAGTCATTGTATTGCATGTGTTGAAACAAATGATGGAGGGAGGGACATGTAAAAAATGGGCGGACCAAAGAGACATGATGAAGACTAAAGTAGGAGTTCAATCAAACAAGGACATCAGTTCTTAGACCCGTCTGACACCGACGCAAACAGAAGGGGAAAGACCAAGTGCAAAGAAGACAGAGGACTTGCCTGAGAAAAGAGACAAGAGATGTAGGCTACAAACTGAGGGGAGAGCAGAGAGTCCAAAGTTTGACATCTAGATACAAGATCGGGATGAAGCTACACGCTCAGAAGTTATCCATCGGTTTAATTGTACTCTGTTTGGGGAGCCTGCTGATCACTGCCTTCTGGATCATTGTGGGAAACGGGTAAGCGTCTCAGTACTTGTTCCAACAACCTGTGGAGCAGGTTTTCTATTTACCCGGGTCTGAGGATATGTTTCTCACAAGGCACCATGTACTTTGTTATAACTACATTTCTCCTTTTGGACTGAGTTCATGTTTATTATTAGATCAAAGTAAAGTTTGTAATTATACATTAATATAATTTATTTAGTTCAAAGCATTACATTTACTACTATATATCAAAGAGGAATGTTCACTTTTAAACTTAAAACACTTCTTTACACTCTGTTCACATATCAATAAAGACAGGAATGTTCCCTTCAAAAACCTTAACATTTATTGAGATGTCCTATTATACACACATGCATTTCCAAACATTTGGACTACCTATGTTGCAAATGTATTATATTTTCAATGTACACACGGCATCTATTGCACGTCTGTCCGTCCTGGGAGAGGGATCCCTCCTCTGTTGCTCTCCCTGAGGTTTCTCCCATTTTTCCCTTTAAACTGTGAGTTTTCTCCAGAAGTTTTTCCTTGTACGATGTGAGGGTCTAAGGACAGAGGGTGTCGTATTGTCATACTGATATTCTGTACAAACTGTGAAGACCACTGAGACAAATGTAACATTTGTGATATTGGGCTATATAAATAAAGATTGATTGATTGATTGATTGATTGATTGATTGATTGATTGATTGATTGATTGATTGATTTAAAATATGCATCACCTATTCTGTTTTATAATAATAAGATGAATGCAGTTCAAGTTTTCTTTTGCTGACTAGTTACTCTTTTGTTCAAGTTCCTCTTAAACTTTAAATTAAACAAAGTACCCTTGCATTACACTGTATTTGAATACAAGCTTTAGAACAAAAAACATGCTGTATTCAAAAGTCTTTCATGTATCCAATACTTAAGGCTTGACACTCAGACTGCAAACCCTGTGCAACTGATGGCATCTCATTGAAGACTTCCACACCTTCAACAATGAGTCCGATGTGCTGCGGTGGCAGGAGAGGATAGTGCTCCTCCCTGTTGCCAAGCACCGCCATTGTACACTGCTCAAGCTCTGTGTCAGATGTGCAGGTCCCACATATTCAAAACGCTTGAATCAACAACTCCCTTGTTTTATTCCAAAGGCCTCTCACACTAATTTGCATTTCAGGCTTCTGTCAACTGTCTTTCTCTCTCTCTCTCTGTGTGTGTGTGTGTGTGTGTGTGTGTGTGTGTGTGTGTGTGTGTGTGTGTGTGTGTGTGTGTGTGTGTGTGTGTGTGTGTGTGTGTGTGTGTGTGTGTGTGTGTGTGTGTGTGTGTGTGTGTGTGTGTGTGTGTGTGTGTGTGTGTGTGTGTGTGTGTGTGTGTGTGTGTGTGTGTGTGTGTGTGTGTGTGTGTGTATAAACATTTTCTCCTCAACAGTTATAGGTATATATATATATAATAGTTTAAATATTTCACTTTTCAAACTCAACAAAAGTTTGCCCCTTGCATGAGACATTTATGAAAACAACCTGGTTGAACTAGCTTTAAAAACGATCTAACACGTGGCTAAACTTGCTAACCCATAGCCCTATCCAAAGACCTTATGTGAAACCTGTAAGGGAAACTTCTGCAGAGACACAAGAAGAGTTGGACCTTTGATGTCAAACACTGATGGTTTATTACGAGTATCGGCCAGAGAATTTCACATCACAAGTCACAGCAGCCAGAGGTTCTGACTGCACGGAGAGTTGCCACATCAAATCTGCAGCGCCTCTCTCTCGATAGCCCTTTTAACTAGTTCAGAACGACATTCAATAACTCCCCTGTCAATCAGTTGTTATTCTCAGTCTTTATTGTGTACTGGATTGCTTTCTCGTTGTTTTAAAATGAGTTTAGTTGATGTTTTTTTTGTAGTTTTTGGTAAACCACACCTGTCATCATAGCTCATTTGCCTTTTGGTGTGGGCTATGTATAAATGAATGTGCTGTGTGTTTGTCTCTAGTTTGCTGCACAGCTATCTTGTACAAAGTGAACCCCCTTCACCCAAGAACATCTGGCCCTCTGACCTTTGCAAAGGATGCAGGTGAGAGCAAACACCGTCCATGCTTCTCCTTGAAGGAGCCTTTCTGTTAATGCCTTCATCAGAACAATTCATGTTATCACGAGGGGTCACACACCTGTGTGTGTGTGTGTGTGTGTGTGTGTGTGTGTGTGTGTGTGTGTGTGTGTGTGTGTGTGTGTGTGTGTGTGTGTGTGTGTGTGTGTGTGTGTGTGTGTGTGTGTGTGTGTGTGTGTGTGTGTGTGTGTGTGTGTGTGTGTGTGAGAGACAGGGAGCTCATTGAAAAAGTAAGAGAACTCTACTCAAAAACGTGGAAGAAGCAAGAAGATAATTACAGAAACTTCAGGTAATTGTATTTCATTACATTTTGTATAAAATGTTAACAAAAAAGGTTTTGTACAGAATTGCAATTAATAGTCCATGCAGGCAAAGATTTGCTGTTTCTCAGGGGAAGAGTATAAACACTAAACATTGTCACAGTTTGAGACTATTCAGTGAGTTGGTTTTAAAAGTATTTAGAAGAAGCAATCCATGAAGCAACGCCCAAGAGTGCCACATCATTCAACAATTTGCAACTGAATCCATTGTAATCAAAAATCTTAACAAATGTATAGCACGAGTCAGAGAGTAAAACAGAGGGACTTCACCTGAAGATAACTTTAACTCACGTTGAGGATTATATCAATTAGAAATCCTTATAAGAAAGAAGATACGTTTTATATATAATCTGAACAAATTGCCATTTACTGTAAATTATAAAGCTTTCAGTTCAACAAAACTCCTGGCTTGGATGTTTTTTTAACAAAGTCCTTGTGTTACCCCAGTTCTCAGCTGAGAAGTGAGTGCCAGGGATTTGACAGGGCCATCATTACCCAGGCCAACACTCCAGTGGGATCAAATATCGTGTACTCTGCGGAAAACACGACGACCCGCATGGTGACTCCAGAGATTTTCAGCACCTTCATAAAGGTATGTAGTTTTTCATTCATGGATAGTATCACATCATCTTCTGCTTGTTGTCTTTATTGTAGAGTATATATGTATAGAAATGACCACCTATGACAGGGGTGCCCAACCAGTCGATGGTCGATCGTGGGGAGATTCCCAGTCGATCGCGAGATGCGTCTAAAAATAGAACAACAATATTCTGTTTTATCGTTAATGTCCTATAACATTATCTTCCTGTGCCAGAATAATGCACTTGAACGCATCAAAGCTTTGTGATTGGCCAGCGTGACAACCATGTGTCGGGGCGTGGCTGGCGGGCAGTGGGCATTATTTCGCTGACGTTGTCCGTGTCAATAGGAGTGACAGTGTGCACACACAAGACCGCAATTATGGCAGAAGCAAAAAAGCCCAAATATATAATTTTCACTCCGAGTGGGAGGATGATTATTTTTGTATCTATTCCACTTCAAAGTCCATCTGTCTCATCTGCAATGCGAGCGTGGCTTTATCGAAGAAGGGATTTAGGAGCGGCATTTCAAAACAGTGCACAAACGCTACAAGACGGAATTCCCTCCCAACGGCCCGTCCACACAGCGGCGTGCGTTGAAGCTTCCAACGCTTCTGCCCATTCACTTTGAATGGGGTGACGTCACTTTTAGCCGAACTGCATTTTGGGAAGCGACGTGGAGCGTTGCTGGCATTGCTCGTTTCAAAAGTTGAGCAATGTTCAACTTTTGACGCCTCGACGGAGGCGTCGGCCAATGCAATCCTGTTTATGCAAATCTGCCAGTACAAGCGCTAGCCAATCAAACCGCGTGTATGCTGGGAGAGACTACGCAGGTCATTTCCTCATATTCCAAAAAAATGGAGGGAAAATTCATTATAGCGGTAGTGAATCACCCGGTGTTATATGATCAGTCTCTGTTCATCTACCGGGATACAAGTTACCTTTGTCACATTTCCTCCTTCCTCTCCCGAAAGAGAACAGTACCTCATTCCTGCGACACTTATGGATCTTGGCCATTTTGCTCTCCTCCATGTGTCTCCACTCCGCCCGGTGTTTCTGCGTCTCTTTCTTCTGGATCATCTGTCTTTTCTTCGGACTCAGTTTCTTCCGGAGACGTTTCTTCTTTTGGCCCGACGCGAGCAGAGAGGCGTCTGCGTCTGTTGTCTCCGGCTCCTTTTCTGTCTCTGCATCGCCCCCTGCTGGTTGGTCCTCAGACTGCACCTCCTCCTGACCATCCACCTTCTTCCCCTTTTTCTTTTCCTCTGCTGTCGTTTCAGCTGGACTCACGAGACCCTCCTCGTCCACTGCATCCGGCTCCATTTTACTTTTCTTAACCTTCTTCTTCTTCAATGGAGTGGCCTGAGGCATTTGTTGCTCTGCAGCCGGCTCTGCCTTTAGTCTGTTCTCTTTTATCAGGGAATCCTGTTCCTGTATCCCTGAAAACGGCTGCTCCATGTTTCCCAAACGGCACTCCTCCCGCTTGAATCTGGCTGTCTCATACTGCATGTATGACTTCATAATCTCCCTCAGTTCCTCCATCGTTTTCACCTCCTCACTTGGTCAATCCCACTTCTGACACCAAATGTGAATGTGACCGTTGAGCGGCCGACCAAGCAAGGAGGCAGAGGCAGAGAATTCAAATATAACCCGGTGTGGGCATTTATTCATCGCTGTGGTACAGGATACACAGCCTCAATATTGCTGCCCAGGTGAACACAGCCATAAGGATCTCACCCACACTACCAGCCTTCACCAAACAGTAGTGATGTTACGTATTGCGCCGAGGCTTCGGAGCGTGTGTCGAGTAATCCCCGAAGCTTTTTGTGAAGCATGTATCGAGGCTTGTATCGTTTTGGGCCAGTGATGTCATCGATGACAAACGAAGCCTCGCTGCCTGTCGATACCACGTGACTGCTTCAGGAAGCGATTCAGATCGGTTGAACCGTTGAACCACAACACTCATACCCATGGATCTATAATAAGAACCATATTACACCTCCTGTACCCGGGCCCGGGGACACGATGGAATCAAGAGAGCTCAGACCCTCACTTATAGAGGTCGGAACATGTCATAAGTATAAATAGATACAAGCATAAATAAATGTAGGAATAAAAACATCAATAAATACAGGAATACATATGTGTCAGTGTTTTCAGGGAGCTTTAGTGTGTGCGCTGTGGCTCAGCTGGAAAGCAGTTGACTCATGACCGCAGGGTCCCTGGTTCAATGACTGGACAATATGTATTTTTTGTTGTTTATAAAAGCTACAGCTAAATGAGATAATGTAGTTAATAAATGTATTCTTTGATATGGTTTAGCCTTTCTCCGGCTACAACATGGTTTAAGTTTATGAATATTATTAAGGAATACAAATCCCTCTTTGCAATGTTTACCAGCCTCCTTAGGCTTTTCAATCACAATCATTCAACTGGAATAAATACTATATTGTTAACATGAAAATATGATTTAATGTTCGTTGTTTAGAGTTATTCTAAGGCTTTACTCGTTGGGAACTCGGTCGGAGATAGAGCACACTGTTGAGATGTCCAACCTGCCTGTTTTACACACTTTGACCAACAGGGGGGGTTTGTGTTCAAATGAAGCCCATGATGAAGCCTCATGAGATGAACCCTTTTGCGAACCAATTGGCTGGAAAGTTTCAAAGCTTCATAAGGCTTCATCTCGCCATCACTACCAAACAGGAAACACAGAGCCTAAATACACACCCACTAATCAGCAATTAGACACAGGTGAGGGGGGAGCAATTAGACACAGGTGGGGGGGGGGGGACAACACAGGGCACCAGGTGAACATAATCAGGAGTAACAGAAAGAACGGGAGGGGGATCACTTTTCAAAATAAAAGACATGTGCAATATACAAGGCCCGAAGTTACCTTTGTCACACCCAACAACAAGAGCAAGGCTGCTACCATAGCATCTTATCGTGTCAGTCACGTTCTTGCGAAACACATGAAGTCTTTCAAAGATGGCGAAATTGTGAAAGAAGCATTCCTGGAGGCTGCCGACACGCTTTTTCTGACAGTAAAAATAACAGTAGCATTTCAACAGGTTTTTGATATAATAAAAACTCAAGTTAGATACCGTTATTAATCAGCTATAAGTTTTAGTTTGTTTGAACTTATTCATTATAATTGTTGTACAAAATGGTATAAGAATGCAAACTGAAATTGATTATAGTCTATTATCAATTCAGGTTAAGAAACTAGTGTTGCTTGCATCCTATTTTAAAGGCATTTCTTTTTATACTCGACTAAAATGCAACAAAAAATGGTTTGATTCTATTAATTGTGTCTGTTTTATTGCACTTTGGCAGCAGATTCCTGTGTAGCTTCAGATCTGAGTTGTCTTATTAGTAAGCCTAATTTATACTTTTGTAGCAACACTATTTTTATATAATGGCAAAGAAAGGGTTCAGCGTCTTTTCTTTTTTTCCTGTGTCATATGTGGCAGCACTGTTCGATGTTTCTTGAAAACATTACCCACTGTAGTGACGTGTGAATAAACTCCAACTCTGTATCAACAACACTGTTGTGACACTTCAGTTAAATACTTGTATGTGTGAAGATTAGAAAGAGGTAAGATAAAGGATCTGCAGTATTTTATGAGGTATTAATCGTACAAAAGTCAGTTTTATACAAGTAGAAGTGGGTATTTACCTGGTAGTAGGCTGTCAGTAATGGCTACGCCTCTCTATTTGGACTGGTAGATCTCGGCAGACTGGCAACTTTAAAAGTAGCTCTCGGTTCAAAAAAGGTTGGGCACCCCTGACCTATGACCACCCTTTCACAAACACACACACACACACACACACACACACACACACACACACACACACACACACACACACACACACACACACACATACACACACACACATACATACACACACACACACACACACACACACACACACACACACACACACACACACACACACACACACACACACATAATTCTGATTTGAAGTGAGGACTTCTTAATCTGACGAATGCTAAAAAAAAACTACAATCTTATTTCAATACACAGCATGTCTGCTTTTAATTATATAATTGCTGATTTGTAAATCTAAATATCAACTGTCTGATCCATGGACACAACAACTTTGTCAGAACTAACCGGAATAGTTCAGAATAAAACAGTCACAGATTCAGAGTCAATTAAATTCAAAACCTTTATTTATCCAGGTAAAATCCCATTGAGATCAATGATCTCTTTTTCAAGGGAGACCTGCAGCAGTAGGTTCCACAAGAAGACATCAAAACATAAACAACAGAACAACAAAAGGACATCATACAGCAAAATGTACAGGGATTACAATTTACATATTTAACCACATGTACAGGTACCAACAGCATCTGATTGTGTAGCATCCAACCGAGCTTTAAAAACATATAGTGGTACTAGCTTGGTAATGTTCCATTCTTTTTTGCAGACTGTTCCAAGTTAGTGGAGCTGCACATCTAAACTTCAAGTTGTATTCCTTGTGTAGTTACAATATCCAAAGCAGTCTCCGGTGTATTTTTAGCTTTAGCTTTAGAAAAGAGCATTACCTTGGTTTTATCCACATTTAAAAGAAGCTTAAGTTCAGAGAGCTGAGCCTGAATAATGTTAAAAACAGCCTGTAATTTAACAACAGCCTCGTTAATCGAGGGACCTGCACAGTACATAACGCATAAAAATGTAAGGTTGCTCCTTCGACATTTTCACCTAAACTATTAATATAGATAGAGAATAATAGCGGACCTAAAACTGAACCTTGTGGTACACCATTAGTGATGTTTAACCACTCAGAAGACAGTCCATCAAACTGAACACATTGGGACTTTCAGAGAGGTAGTTCACAAACCACCCACTGCATGAGTAAGTTTCAGATTCCAGGATACAGCCCACTGCTCCTGATACTGGGATGGTTTAAATACAGAGGCTACATTTCACTGTGTGTGATCAGCTGAGATGCCAAATCAGGCCAAGGGGCGCAAAGTTGAGGGCCCAATGGCCACTACCTGCGCCCTAGCTCAAACCGCAGCTTCAAACTCTCTTATTTTGATCTCAGATACACTATAGTCAGTCATTTTGGAGAATGGTGCGCTGTTTCAGTACGTTTAAAATCGTAAAAGAATGTAGGAAATCAATAACGCATCTCTAACACCAAAGTGTACATTAAATAAATACTCACACATGTTAACAAATGTTGTAACTGTTGTAGGGGATTTGCAAACATCCCCATGGCTCTTGCTCATTCACAAACATTATATAATCATATGCATGTTATTGTTCTCTAATATATTTTATCATTGGTTTTATTTCCAGGAGAATCCATTTCCAAAGAAAAGATTTGACACGTGTGCTGTTGTTGGGAACTCAGGGATTCTGACAAACAGCAACTGTGGAGAGATGATCGATTCGGCTCAGCATGTTATCAGGTGAGAAAGCTGTCAAGATTAGGGGACTGAAAGGCTGATGGCGACATCAATCTACAGAATTAAACATAAAGAATTAAAAAGATCATAAAATTCCCAATAATAATTTCTGATTAGTCCGTTATGCTTTTCAGGTGCAACCTACCGTCTTTGGGAAAAGGCTATGAGAAACATGTGGGCAACAAGACTGACATTGTGACAGCAAATCCGAGGGGCCTCATTATAAAGTGAGAAAAGAAATTAGTCTCACTTTACCATAACATTTGTTTTAGTTTTGTTGCCAAACATTCTTTCTATTTTCAGGTATGGGCCCTTAGACGGGCCTAGCCGTCAATTTGTGGAGAGTCTACATATCTACGGCAAGTCCCTGCTGCTTCTACCTGCCTTTGCCTTTGGCTTTTGTACTCCTTTGTGCCTGAAGGCTGCATACGGCATTAGGGACCTTGAAAGTCCAATTAGGCCCACCTACTTCAACCCTGATTACCTCCGGAGACTGAGCAAATTCTGGCGCTCCAGAGGCCTACACAGAGGCATACTCAGCGCCGGCTTAGTGATGGTTAACATAGCGCTGGAAAACTGTGCCAACGTGCATGTGTACGGTTTCTGGCCCTTCAGTATTCATCCATTTGAACTCAATGCCGTGAAAAACCACTATTTCGATGATGAAACAGTTAACTGGGGAGCGCATTCCATGCCTGCTGAGTTTAACCTGTTGTTGCAGCTGCACAGTCAAGGTGTGCTCAGGCTTCACCTGGGGAACTGTCAACCGGGTAAATTAGTTAGTTCCCAGGTCCAGAGACAGATGAGACTGGGCATCTGAATAATTGGGACATTTCCTGGTGGACTGAGGGTTAATCTCAGAATTTGTCTCTGCCTTTTTGTAATTTGAACTATGCCTTTTCAATCCAATCCATTCACTCTCCCCCATATCAGCTCTTATGCCCCTTTCACACCAACGTGGTTCCAGGGCCGGTTCGGAGCTTGAGCCTGATAAGCACCGTTTTTCCTGTTCACACCGCAGCGGAGCCGGCTCTTTTTTTCCTCGAAAACCGGTTCTTACCATGTGTTACGGAGTTAAAAATGTGTATACATAATTATTAATTATGAATTACAATTTACAATAGGTTGTGAATTTTATTTCTATGAGATTGTTTCCTTTTAATATTTTTGAGTATTGTTTCTAGTGGGAACACTTTCCCGTTGCACATTGTTTTCTACTTCCTGTATGTCATTTCCGCTTTCCCCTCACATTGAAGTGAGCACTGCTGAGGGTAAGCTGTGCTAGGAATTGTGTTATAGTTCATTACAATTTTGTGTGTTAAACCGGCAATTTAAGTTTATGAAAGTGATGTATGTTGTTAAGTGTCAATTTGGGTATATTATTAACCCATTTTTGTTAAGTTTCCACCGTAAGAAATTGTATTTTTGAGCGATATCCACGGTGTGGTTTTGGCGGGAAATAGACACGTTCTGCGTCATTTTCTTTGTTTACATTTCCACACTTTCTGACTTTTCTTTCTTTTCTTTTGTAAAGATGTGCAATGCGGATGCAAAGAGAATATTATTTTTGTTCTCAGGTATGTTTGTATTTTGTATTCTTACTTAAAAATAAGATTTTCTTGGTAATTTAATAATTTCTCAATGTATAAATAAATACTAGAAGACTTTGAAGTGAGCACTGCTGAGGATGTGCAACGCGGATGCAAAGGGAATATTATTTTTGTTCTCAGAATAAATGCCAGAAAAGTTACCCAGATGCCTCGCTATCGTTTCCTGATCGATAACAGGTCGCTTACGGTTGTGACCCGTTACACATGCTCGAAAAAATTGTCGTCTAAAAGCAAGAACCGCATACGTCACGCTTACGTCGGAGGCGGGGGGAGGGGAAGGGGTCAACCTCCTGAACAACAACAAAAAGCCCACGTTTTGTCCAGTTTGTACACAACGATGGAAAACCCCAAACTTAAACAGCAGTGGTCCACTGAAGAGACCAGCTACCTACTGGGAATCTGGTCTTCCCAAGAGGTACAGAGGAAGCTGGAGGGGAGCACGCGATCCAAAGCAATTTTACAGCAATTGCAGCGAGAGATGGCAACCGCTGGTTATGACCGTACCGTGTACCTATTATTTGCATTTGGTTTCGACAAAGCAAAACGAGCAGCGCTTCAATACAATCAGCCATTGTTGTTGTTGTCGATGTGAGGGGTTTCCGCACGGTTTGGCTTTATGAAGCAGGCACGTAAACGGTTACGTCATGACGCAAACTATGACGCAGTGACTCAGCACCACTCGGGCTCTGGGCTGTACTAACAAAACGGGGGCTGAAAAGAAAAACCGGTTCCGAACGAGAAGAGCGCAAACACGGAGCTAGAACGGGAGCTGCGTTGGTGTGAAAGAGGCAATAGACCCTCTGAGCAGAGGGCAAAAGCAGAAAGTGCAATAGAATATGTGATCTGCTCTATCGAAATCAGTCGCATTGACCCGAAGACACATTTTGAGTTGTATACACTTCTGGAAAGAGGAGATTCCTAGCTTTCGTTATCAGGATTGTTTTTGTACTCCAAATATTAAACGAAATATGTCACATTGTATAATGACTGTAACCGAGTCATCATTTTGAGAAAAAGGCCTTCAAAGTTTTCTCTTCTCTGGAATCCATCGATCCGATTGATTATTAGCAAATGATCAAAATACTACGGAGGGAAGATATTTTCGTTTGGATTACTGGTCTGGGGGAAGCTCGCGAGTGTGTGTGTATACATGTGTGTGTGTTAGTGTAATTTTGCGTTTGTGTGTATTGTGTTTGTTTCCCGAGGAAAACACTCTCGAGAAACACCGGCTGGTGTTATGCCTGCTGTGACGTTAAGTTACTCCGTTCTCCACTTGTAATTATACCGTTCCAAGCTTCAAAGCTGTATTTATCATCTGAATTTGACGAAACAAGTTTAATATTCTGAAAGCCAAGACTTTGTTTAATTTAAAAAATCAGATGAAAACAAACAGTAACGGACCCTGCCGTGTTATCTATGATTACTATACGCGTACATTCATAATGTCAGCCGGAGGGAGGGGGGGGCGGCGCTGCGGAAGAGCAGATTGCGAATGAGAGGTGCCTGTCTTCGTCCCTTTACAAGCTTCAAAAATGTATTTTTCGTGTGATTTTGGAAATAAAAGTTTCATATTCTGAAAGCCAAGACTTTGTTTATTTAAAATCAAACAAAACACCCAAACCCCGAAAAAATAGTTTTTTACGCAAATCCACGTTTATTTTGAAATGAGCCGTTGCGACTTCCGATAATTATGATCTCAACTTTGGTACAAAAATAATTAGTATTGTCATTTTGGCCATAATAATAGTCATAATCATCTCTTGCAAGGTAATGGTAATTGAAAATATAACTTTCAGTCATGGAAAGGTTTTGATATTTGAAAAGATGTGTGTTTACTGACATATTGTGAGATGTAAAGGAATTCCAGTTGGATACAAATACACAGTGGTGGCTTTGGGACCGGGCATAATTAACATCTAATAACTATATGGGTGTACATGCAATGTAATGTAATGTATAGTTTCTGATACTTTGCTTGATGCTTGGATACAAGACCATCACTTGTGTGTCCTGCCTTATTTGTATGTACTATGATTAGGGTATTACTTGCCAGTTTTTGAGGGTTGACACATACCTTGCCCTCTCAGTATACTTATTATATTATATTATAATGCAGCTAGCACTTTCAGCAAGCTGATCTATTTGGGGTGGACCTATGTTAGATTTACAATTCATAAATAAACTGGTATGCCTACCTGAGACTGATGTAAGGAAATATTTGTATGTATTCATGTTAGCAAACTATGAATAAGCTTAAAAGGGGAAATGATTTGTGTAGAAAACAGTGAATATAAGACATTGAGCTGTCTGAGTGGAAAAGTACAGTACGGTGTTAAAGTCCAACTACTGAGGAGCCTCAGTGGAAATATACGGTGTCAATACTGTGTCAATACAGAGGCATCCTGTTATGTCCAAACTGATAAGCCAAAAGGTTGCAGAACTCATTATTCTCACACTAAATCACCCACCAAGCAGGCGCAACAGTTCACAAGGGCAGTCTTGTGAGTGAACTCAGGTCTAGGAGATAATGAAGCTAAGCTACTGTGATTGGGGAAACTTAAGAAGTGAGGTGTTGGAGATATTTGGGCAGCCAAAGGTCTGGAAGGGAGGCTCAGATAACTCCCCCATTGTTAGCAATGTATAAAACACAGGAACCACGCTGTATTCAGGCTCTCTTTCTTTCCTCTGGCTGGCTCACGTGAGTATCAGGTAAATGTGGGATCCCACAGATGACTGTATTTCATTTGTACTGTATTTGATTGTATTGCATTGTCATATTACCATTAAAGTGGATTATTGTTAAACGGTTAATTGTATGCTCTGGATTCCTTCCTGTATGATAACCAGCTTGTTAGGGACGCGCAGAGATTTGGAATGCGGACTAGTTGTCCCACAAAATCTCTTACACTGATCACAAGACAGCATCAAATTATCTTGTGTGCATTGTTGGGGGAGCTACTTACTCACTAAGTATTTCCCACTGTTAGTGAGTTTATATTGCAATGCTCTCCTTGGCAGAACTGTATTTTAGCTAACAAAGATACATAGTAAAAATTGACAATGTACAAAATTCAAAAAAATATAATACAAACAACACGCACCAGAAAATGCTATTTAATTGAGATTATTTAAAGGGGACCTATTATGCAAAATGCACATTTTGATGTCTTTTATACATAAATATGTGTCCCCGGTGTGTCAGGGAACTCACAAAGTGTCAGAAAATAAAACCCTCTCTCTTTTCCTCCGTGCGCAAATCTCTAAAAACGGGGTTACAACGGAGCTGATCCAGATTTGCCATCCGATATGACGTAAATCATATCAGATGGTGGACCCAAGGCCCTATCAGAATTAATGCCCGACGTGTTTTGGACATAATTTTGTCTTTGTTTACATTAACAAGCATCGCTAACACTCAGAGCTAACCTGACAGAGCATGTGTGGCAGGATATCAAAAGAAACTCACCTTGTGGTAAACCCGCAAGAGAAAAATCATTTGAGCTGTCTGATTGTCTCATTGTTTTCACCTGTTGCCCTTGTGTTTCTGCCTCCCTTACCCAGCTGTTTCTCGTCCCGTGATTACCCCTCTCAGTATTTAGTCTTGTCGTTCCCTTAGTCTTGTCGTTCCCCTGTTTCTCCTGTCTTCCTCCATGTCAGTCACGGTCAGTTTTTTGGGTATGTTTCTTCCTTGTGCTACCGTTGTGTTCATGTCATGTTTTTTGTCATCGGCTTTTGAATAAAGCTCGCTTTTTGTTTATAGACCTATTTTACCTTTTTTGTAGTCTGCATTTGGGTCCTACCTTTTTCCGTGATCTTAACAGAGATCATAGCAGAATGAACCGACCAACTTTGGACTCAGCAGACTCAGATGATTTTGCTCTACAGGCTTGGGTACTCTCTGGAGTACATTTTTTACACTTGGAATAACGCCTCATCTAGACGGGGTAGAGAGGCTGCCTTGAAGGAGGCACGCCAGGAGGTTGCTCGCAAGCCCTGGCTCAGGAGCTTGTTGCCTGAGTGGCTACAGCTTCTCACAAGTAGTCCTGAAGACTTGTCTGAAGCCTCTAACACTTTCCTGGGGTATGACCAGGCCTTGGGAGGCCCACGGGTCCACCAAAAAATCTCTAGGAGACCCAAGACCAAGATTCCAGCCCGTGCTCCAATGGTTCCGGCTCCAGTGCCGGCCCATACAGCCAAGGTCCCGGCTTCAGTACCGGCCCCAGCAGCCATGGTCCCAACTCCAGTTTCAGTTCCAGTACTGGCTCTTCGGCCGACGCCAGCACCCTGTGTCCTGTCGGCGTACCGGCCGAATCCAGCTCCTCGTCACCTGTTGGTTCTCCGGCCGACGCCAGCTCCCCGTGTCCTGTCGGCGTCCCTTCTCGAGTCCCCTCTCGAGTCCCCTCTCGAGTCCCCTCTCGAGTCTCCTCTCGAGTCTCCTCTCGAGTCCCCTCTGACACTGGAGGGGTCCCATTGCGGCATACGTCGTCCTCCGGAGCTATCCCGTCACTGCCTTCGTGCCCGTCCTCCGGAGCCGTCCCGTCGCCGCATTCCTGCCCGCCCTCCGGAGCTGTCCCGTCGCCGCCTTCTTACCCGACCTTGTGCCCGGCCTCCTGAGTTCCCCAGCGGCTTTCGCCCTCAAGCCCGCCCCCCTGACTCTTCTAGCCGCTGCCTTCACCCTCATGCCCGGCCCCCTGAGTTGGCCCGCTGTGGCCTTCGCCACTTTTTGAACTCTGCCTTGCCCCCGGGCCGTCCGCCCGAGACCCCCTCCTCGAACTCTGCCTTGCCCCCGGGTCATCCACCCGAGACCACCTCGGGTTCCTCTGACTTGCCTCTGGGCTGTCGACCCGGACCCGTCCGCCGGACCTCCTCCACCCACCCATTTGGGAATGTTGGACTTTGTTATGGACATCTAGAATCTGTCCCTTGAGGGGGGGGGGGGGTCGTCTGGTCTTCAACCTTCCTAAATTTTCCCACACCACTCCGCTCCTCCGCTCCCTCCACTGGCTTCCAGTAACTGTTAGAATTCACTTCAAGACACTGGTACTTGCGTACCATGCTGCGAATGGATCTGGCCCTTCCTACATCCAGGACATGGTTAAACCGTACACCCCAGCGCGTGCACTTCGCTCTGCATCAGCCAAACGACTCGCTGCACCCTCGCTGCGAGGGGAACCCAAGTTCCCATCAGCAGAAACACGTGGGTTTGCTATCCTGGCTCCAAAATGGTGGAATGAGCTCCCCATTGACATTAGGACGGCAGAAAGCTTACACACCTTCCGGCGCAGACTGAAAACTCATCTCTTTCGACTCCACTTCGAGCGATAGAATGACTAACAAATAACTGCTAACAGAGCACTTATATACTAATAAAGGACTGGCTTACCTAAAGCCAGTTGAGTAGCACTTGAAATGATTGGCTCTATGAAACCTGATGTACTTATATGATTCTGTTTTCCTCAAAGTTGTGTCTTCCTGGTCGAATGTACTTATTGTAAGTCGCTTTGGATAAAAGCGTCAGCTAAATGCAATGTAATGTAATGTAACAAACCAAATCAAGTCAAAACCAGTAAAGTATGAGGTGTGGATGTCAGTGGTATCAGTAATGTAAATGCAGGGTGAGGATTGTATGGACATGTATGTGTGTGAGAGTGTGGAAGTGCACAAAGTAAAGCAACTGAAGAAACTCATAATATACTCAACAAAACCAGAGTGCCTGCAGGGAAAAGCAGAGAGCACAGACAGGAGCAGAGAGGCTTTAAAATAGCTGCAGAGCACCAGACCCAGGTGCCCTGAGTTACTGCAATCAGTGCAATCAATGCAGCCAATGCAGCACAGACAGAACAGCCACACCCTCTCTACTGATGGACCCACAGGGGCATCACATCGTGGGATAAAAAAAAAAAAAAAATCCTAATATCCAAATCCTAAATAAATAACAATCATTACACTTTCAAGCAAACTGAATAAAGCACAATATATAGAAATTGAACAAAATGTATTTATTTTTTTCCATAAAAGTGCATTCATTTCCTTTTTGCTAATGTATAAAGTGAATTTAATGATGAAATGAAAAACAGAACCTTTCTCCCACTGCTGTTGCACCCTACTGGCTCACCTGTCAGTGAGGAATGAGGAGCCCCCTCCAGGAGGATGTAGCGACTCCGTCCTATACCTCCCACTCAACATTCCCCGCTGACAGGCGCTGCCCCAACCTGTAGGAGAACATGCAATGACAAATATCCCCCTCCCAACTTCCCTCCCCCCGAACATGGGGGATGGGCAATAATTGTACCCCTCGCTACCTGAGTGCCATACAAATGTTTTTTTTTTAAAGACTTCCATAAAATTGTAAAACCCTAACATGACCATACATTCAAGTATGTAAAATAACAGCAACAATAACCTTTTTGTTAACACCATGATGTTAGAGGTCGGGCTGTGTGTACATGTGCATCTCAATATCAAATTAGTAGTTATAAAGACTACCTTTTCCCTGCAGCGCAATGAGATAATCAATGATGAGCTACCTGTTGGAGAGACCCTGGAACGCTGGCCTGCCTTGACAATGGAGTCACAGGTGAAAATATTTTAGATATTAATAATAATAATAATAATACATTTATTTGGGGGGGGCGCCTTTCATAACACCCAAGGACACCTTACAGGGATCATTGTGGACAACGGATAACTGTGTCATTACTTGTTCCAACAACCTGTGGAACAGGTTTTGTGTTTACTAAGGTAAAGCTGGAGGACTGGGCTGTCACTCAATAACTGAGTAGCCAATGGGGACGCACCCCTGAAAGTCCCGCCTACCTGGGATGTTTGTGTCAGAATTGAAAACAAAAAATGAGGGAGCTGCAGTGAGAGCAAAAGTCTGATCATTGAGAAAGAAGCAAAGAGAACTGCAAACAAAAATATATGTTAAAACAAAGAAAAAATACTTAAAGTTTACATGATTACACAAATGATTTGTTTGCAACTTGGAGTTTTTTTTTTTTTTTATTAAATCTATTTTGCTTGACTCAGTTTGTTTTCTCTTAAACTCTTAGTTTTGCTTGATTCTGAGAAAGTGTTGCTTTAGGTCTTAAAAGTAGTTAAAAGAAGCGATTTCATTCAACAATTTGCAACTGAATCCATTGGCTTTCTTATGTAATTGAAAAAGTGGCCAAAAAACGTAAGAAAGGTATAGCACTAAAGCTGTCAAATAGATGTCAGCTAAAAAGGAAAATAGTTCACTCTGAAATTATGTGATAAAATGGAAATACTCAAATTCATCAAAATTGTACTTAAGTAGAGAACTTGAGTAAATCTAGTTAGGTAACTTACATATTGTGGAAACTCAAATGATTAAGATGTATTTATGCTTTAAAAATGGAAATACAAGAGCAACTTTAAGCATCATTAGCATATAATAATCTCATAGCCTATTCATATACTGTATGATTGACAATGGCAAAGTAAGGGGGAACTTACTCATCAATAGAACAGGAACTTCCAACTGCCAAGAGGTCACACTATTCATATTAGGGTTCAATCAGTTTTGTTTGATTTTGTTTTTGTTGATTATCTTTTTCTATAATTAATCTAAATCTTCATAGTAACTAAGAAAAAGTATAAAGGACTATTTGTTCCTCAGGGTTAACTTAACAAGCCTCTTTATTGCTACTGTCACCGTATGAGTCATTGTATTGCATGTGTTGAAACAAATGATGGAGGGAGGGACATGTACAAAATGGGTGGACCAAAGAGACATGACGAAGACTAAAGTAGGAGTTCAATCAAACAAGGACATCAGTTATTCAACCCTTCTGACAACGATGCAAACAGAAGGGGAAAGACCAAGTGCAAAGAAGACAGAGGACTTGCCGGAGAAAAGAGGCAAGAGATGTAGGCTACAAACTGAGGGGAGAGCAGAGAGTCCAAAGTCTGACATCTAGACACAAGGTGTGTGTGGACAGGAGGTGAGGGGACGAGTGTGTTCGCAGAAAGAGATCGGGATGAAGCGACACGCTCAGAAGTTATCCATCCCTTTAACTGTACTCTGTTTGGGGAGCCTGCTGATCACTGCCCTCTGGATCATTGTGGACAAAGGGTAAGCGTGTCTGTACTTGTTCCAACAACCTGTGGAGCAGGTCTTTTATTTACCCGGGTCTGAGGATTTGTATGAAGGTAGATATGGTGCAAAATGCGAGAGCGTGTAAAACCTGATGTGAGCACTTGCATAAAAAAAATCTGTTTGTGTGCATACATTTACACTTGTATAAAATATCCACGTAACTGTGAACCAAATTTACACTTGTATAAAATATCCACGTAACGAACCAAATGTACACTTGTATAAAATATCCACGTACATTACGGCCGCGTTGCGGTTGCGCTGCGGCGTCCGTAAGGATCGTGGCCACTCTAGTCAATGGGTGCTATTCCACCAGACGCACCGCGTTACGGCTCAGAAGCGTCCCAGAAGCGTCTCGCCGCTGGGCTCCGCTCGTAATAGGATTGAAGTCTATTTTTCGGCGCGACACAGCCGTAAGGTAATGTAACGTAAGGGCAGGCAGGAAGTGGAACGTTCAGAGCATATATATATATATATATATATATATATACTGTTAGTGAATTCTAGAACCCTGAAGGCAGGAGAGACTGAAAAGAATCAAGGGAAGCTTATAAAAGTTAACAGCATTTAATTACACAAAAGATGCGGTGGTGTACAAAATGAAATGTGCAAGTGGAGGAGCTCTCCTCATCCGACCGGTCAGTCCAGGTCAGCAGGTAGAAGAGGTCAATCCTTGGCTTGCTCTTCCTGTTGTCATCTGAGGTCTTCTCCTATTGGCCGACGTCGTCGGGGGCGGGTCCAATGTAATTCCTGCCTTGTTCTATTGTTAAATTACATCATTCTGGTGTCTGTGGTTATTTAAACATTCCCTAATAAACGTTATTCAGCGGCAATAAATGAGTGCTAAACCCAGTGTGCTCAGTGTACAACATCACATATCATTTCACCGTTGATTCATGGTTTGAAAATGCAGCATTTCGCCACATGCTAATGCTAACCGGAAGTGAAGCATTTTCAGAATAAAAGTATTAAGTTAATAGTTAGTGAACTTCAGGTTTTTCAGAATAAAACTGATTTAAATTAAATAGTGTATTTAATTCAAATTACGCCATATCAACATTGATTTTAATTTCTAACAATACACACACACAAACTCATTTTGCAGACCCTATCCCTCCGTAGTCGTTCAAGTAGGAGGAGAAATGCCAGCGTTCTCCTCCGGTTCACAGGCACTGTGTAAATTATATATATAGAATAATTATGATGATTTTACCACTAAAATACAGCAACACATCTTTGATTCATGTCGTTTATAACTGGGATATTACAATTATTATTAACTTTGTCTGTACAAAGTAGTCTGTCCAGGAAATATGCTCAAATCAACTGAAACTGCGAGCCGGCAGGCAAGACGCTCCGCTTCTGAAATGCTTCTGAAACGCGCCGGTAGGGTATGACGCCGGAGGAGGTCGGACCAAAACCGCGGCGCAGCCGTTACGCGACGCAGACGGACCCGGTGGAAACTAGGGGTTAGCCCCGCAGTCTCCAGTCACCCGAGCCTCGTCGTTCTGGTAGCTCCGCCCCTTTGCTCCAACCCTCCTCCCTCCCCCACATCTACAGGTGAAAATTACTTTTGCCACCCATTTATCACAAGAAGTGTAGCAAAAGTCAAGACCGCAGATTCGTCGATGTATACTGCCACAGAGCAGATTCGTCAAGTTGTAATGACTGATTTGAGAGGTTGTAATAAATAAAGTTGCAGTTGTAATGGAAAATATATTTAAAAAATATGTATTTTTCTGCAAGTGAACATTTCATCAGTAAGTTTCTACAAGCTACAAAACTTTTTTTTTGTGCTCATATCAGGTTTTACACGCTCTCGCATTTTGCATTATAGGCCTATCTACCTTCATAATATGTTTCTCACAAGGCACCATGTGTTATAGCTACATTTCTCCTTTTGGACTGAGTTCATGTTTATTATTAGATCAAAGTAAAGTTTTTAATTATACATTAATAGAATGTATTTAGTTCAAAGCAAAAACGTTTAATAATGAACAACAATCTTTTTTACCGTAAATAAATTACATTTACTACTATATATTATAAGAATAATTTGGACTTTTAAACTTAAAACACTTCTTTACACTCTGTTCACATATCAATAACGACAGGAATATTCTCTTCAAAAGACCTTAACATTTATTGAGATGTCTTTAAAATATGCATCACCTATTCTGTTTTATAATAAAATAAAACTCCCAACATTTAAAAAAATAAGATGAATGCAGTTCAAGTTTTCTTTTGCTGACTAGTTCCTCTTTTGTTCAAGTTCCTCTTAAACTTTAAATTAAACAAAGAACCCTTGCATTACACTGTATTTGAATACATGCTTTAGAACAAAAAACATGCTGTATTCAAAAGTCTTTCATGTATCCAATACTTAAGGCTTGACACTCAGACTGCAAACTCTGCGTGTCATTTTCTTTGGTTCAATCGCCATGAACGTTTTCTGCAGTGCATCAAAGGTGTATTTGAATTCACATAGCTCAAGTTTAGAGCAAAGATGAAGCCAAATAACATGGCACATGCATGTGCAACTGATGGCATCTCATTGAAGACTTCCACACCTTCAACAATGAGTCCGATGTGCTGCGGTGGCAGGAGAGGATAGTGCTCCTCCCTGATGCCAAGCACCGCCATTGTACACTGCTCAAGCTCTGTGTCAGATGTGCAGGTCCCACATATTCAAAACGCTTGAATCAACAACTCCCTTGTTTTATTCCAAAGGCCTCTCACACTAATTTGCATTTCAGTCCAGAGGTTCTGACTGCACGGAGAGTTGCCACATCAAATCTGCCGCGCCTCTCTCTCGATAGCCCTTTTAACTAGTTCAGAGAGTAAACAACATATTTGGAGACTAAACAACTGGGCACCCTGAATCACTTACGTCGGACCTTTAATGGCCTCAAAGCCAGCGTTCCCACAACCGTAAACCATTGCGTGACAGAGAGTTGGGTCAGTGTATGTTTTGGTCATTGGATTTTCTTTTCACAAATGGAAATTCAAAAACAAAAAACGACTGGATATTTGATTTTCGTTTTCAAATTGAAAAACCAAAATTGAAATACAAGGCGTTTTTATTTATCATGGTCAAAAATGGATTTACTAAACTTAAAAAACGGGATGATTTTCATTTTCTACTTCTCCAAACAAAAAATAAAATCACTAGAAAACAGAAACAAAAAAAACCCCGTTTTTTCATATTCTGTTACCGGAAGTTGTCTTTCAAAATAAGAGCGCAGATGAGGACGGTCAATCCGTGTATCTACGGTCTATTTGTTTTCACAACGAAAACAGCCAAGACACATATTGAGCCCAGAAAATGAATGTTATTAAGGGCTGTAAATATAATAGGCCTATGTCTAAAATGGACAACATTGTTAGGAGATTTAAACTATAGGCTACAGCGATTCTGCACTGCGGTCAGCCGTCTCTCAAGTTTGTTAGAATTTTTTCTGCCATTAGTTCTTCGTGAGATCGATCCTGTTGGACTCAGTAGGCTAGTACTGAAACTACTGCCACAAGTAGGCTACTATGAAGTAGCCTAGTACTTACTGTGTACTTTTTGACTAATCCTCTGTCAATGTCCCCTCCTGAGAACAAGAATGCATGTTTCTCTGCTATTTTGAATCAACGTTAAAAATCTTTCTTCATGCGACTGATATTGTTGGACTGAGTATTTTAAGAGGATATCAGCAATACTTCCAGTCAGTAGTCCGGCAGCAGCATTTTTACCCTGGAAAGTCTTGCTCGCTATTTAAATTGACTTTGATTGAAGTTAATAACAATATTGATATTCTATAGATATATATTGCATATTTGATGCAGTCTTTCTGAACACTTTTAAAATAAAATACTGCAAATGAGGAATATGTGTAATGTTCTGCACACATTTGAAAACACGTGGCAGCTTTATTAATACAGCAGATTTGTGGAAGGATACATTATTCATGGACTTCAATGGCTCTCCAGATAAAGGGCGTGGCTGCTTGTATTATCCTCAGATAGGGGTTTGCTTAAATAACTAGTGACATTTTAATAAATATTGCAAAGAAGGGCTAAAAAAAAGGCATATATCCTTAGCCAGTGTGTATTCTTTCAAGCACCACAAGATTCATAGTTTATAAAGTACAATTCTGGGCCATTGATTGTGTCATTTCTCCAAACACATACAGTAGAAATGCCTGTTGTGAAGCCTTAAAATGGTGCAGGAAAAGGACTTTACATTGTATTATACTTAAAGACGGGACTATTCAGTAAGAGAAGAGAAACAAGGAAAGAAAACTGTGATGTAACATTAATGACAGACATAATATGAGGTCCTTGGCACACATTGTGTGGTCATGGGGCATCACCCTTACAGCATCAGGACAATATCATATGGACACTGGAAGTGTGCTGGAGGCGTTGACTGGGACTGATGGAAGCATGAGGCTGATGAGACTGAAGAATCTGCGAGGAACGAATTAGCGGCTGAGAAATAGTTATATATTAAAAGACACCAGCATCATAAGAGGCCAACCAGAGTGACATAGTGTGTCAGTGTGCTGAAGGTTATTTGTGACCAGCTATCCAGGACAGACTCTAAAGAAGTTCCAAGGTGTAAAAATGCTGCTGCCGGAGTACTGACTGGAAGTATTGCTGATATCAACTCTGTCATCCTCTTAAAATACTCTGTCCAACAATATAAGTCTCAGGAAGAAATGTTTTTTAACGCTTATTAAAAGAAAAACATGCATTCTTGTAGTCGGGAGGGGACATTGACAGAGGGTTACTGGAAAAGTACACAGTAAGTACTTCATAGTACTTGTGGGGGTAGTTTCAGTAGTACTGAGTCCAACAGGATCAATCTCACGAAGAATTAATGGCAATACAAATATTTCCCTCATCAAACTTAGCAGAAGTGGCTTGATGTTGTTCTCAGCAGGGGACTTTGACAGAGGATTTTTTTTTTTCTAAAAAGTACACAGTAAAATTACTTCAATGTATTGTTAGTAGTAGGCTAACTAATACAAAGTTTAACAGTATCAATTTCATTCAGTGTTATAGCAGAATGTTTAATACAGCGTATTTCTGATATTCATTAAAGATCACATGGCATTCCATATGATGTGTGTTATTGAGTTGGGTCACACACAGTTAGAGACAATGGTCGTTCTGAATTATTAATAGATGTATTCATTTCAAGTGAGCTGACACCGAGGTTAGAGGAAGTTCAGAGAAGGCCTCAGGTTATAAAAAACAGTTCACCTTTTTGTTGTTAACTACTAAAGATGTCAACGATGACGTTTAAACATATACAAGTATAGCTTTCAGAGAGATAAACATGTGGCATATGTGTGGTAGGCTGCATGATAAAATGTATGTGCGTTAAACATGCTTAGGGAAAATGTGTGTGTGTTCATTGCAGTGGCTATATATGCTGTATGATTGTTGCTACTGTGGGGGGCATTTCCGCGATTGGCTGCTGTGGTAGCAGGTGATGTACTTCCCATTATTGTTTGTTTGTTTGTTGCAACAACTAAATAATAATTACTGATCAGCTATGTCTGTGTTTGTGTTTTATTGATTCCTCTCTGTTTCATTCTTTCCTATTGTGTTATGCTGGAACGCCACAACAAACTAATGGTAACACTGTCTTTTTATCATTCATCAAAGATAGCAGAAAAACATGCATTATGTAGGCTACTATGGAGGGGACTCTGACAGAGGATTACTCACAAAGTACACAGTAAAGGTAACCCATAAGGTTGAGGTTGTCTACCTGCACATGCATGTTTATACCACAAGGGGGCAGATCACCTGATGGTTCATCATTGTTTTATGCTGGAGATGAACAGAAGAAGTGTGTCTGTGTGTTGTGCTTGGAGATCGTTTGAGATGCTGACATCTTGCACATGTGCCTTGTGGAAGTTAATAAATGAACGTTTTCTACACCTATAATACCCTTGCGGTCTGAGTGGTGTAACAGTAGCAGTCAAATTAGTACCGAGTCCAACAGTGTCAGTTTTATTAAGAAGTTGTGGACAAAAATATTTGTATCACTCATTGAATATAGCAGGGGAAAAAATGAAAAGCAGCTGATTTGAAAAAACAAACTCGAGAGACGGCTGAGGTGACCAGGGGCCTCATTTAACGCCGTGCGTAGGATTCACGTGGGAAGGTTGCTTACATAGTAGAAATCCAAAAAATAGGTACAGAAATGTTCCGACATTTTCCGACTCACAAAACATTGCGTACTGGCGAGGAAAGTGCGTACGGCACTTCCTACGCCGGTTTCCCTTTATAAATCACAACCGACTCGAAATGCGGTGCAGATTTTGCGGGCTTCACGTAACGCCCATATTTGCCTATAAATAGTCAAAGAAACGCCCATTCATTCATTCATTCATTCATTCATTCATGTTGACTGACTGCATGAAGGAGATCGCAGGAAATGACGACAGAACAGCTAAAAAATACATCTCACATCGTGTCAGATTTGAGTTCTTTTCGGGAGGTCGAGATAAATCATATTGTTTGGTGACCAGTTTGAACCAGAGTAGCAGCATGGAGGTCGGATCGTCAAAAATAAAACTGACAAAAAGTACACGGACGGTCCGTGTACTTTTTGTCAGTTTGATTTTTCGTTTAAACCAAAAGCCAAAAAACGGAAATACCAGCCTTTTTTCCGTTTTTTTATTTAAAACGAAAAAACGGGAAACCAACGCCGTTTTTCCGTTGTTGTTCTCTGAATAAAAAGACGGATAACGAGAAAACCTAATTAAAAAAAGGTAAGTTTACGTTGTGTTAGTTAGAAAAAATGAGAAAAATGAAAATACCAGCCTTTTTTCGTTTTAAATCAAAAACGAAAAAACGTGAAACCAAAGCCGTTTTCCTGTTTTTGTTGTCTGAATCATAAAACGGATAACAAGAAGACCTAATAAAAAAAACGGTCTGATTTTGGTTTTTGATAACAACTTCATTCCATTTTCCGTTTTGTATTGAAGAATGAAGAAAAGCAGTCCGGTGGACCGGAAGTTAAAGAACATATTTCAAAATAAAAGACACGAGGATATGCTGTAAAAGTTAAATCCTGGAACCCAGAAGTCTGACGAGGATAAGTTTATCTCTGCATTCACATGCAGATATGCGTTTATAGAGATCAATACAAGTATGCAAGCACTGTGCATAACTTTATTTAGCTGACTTCCGGTTTGTACTGTGTCGGTAAATCCAGTGTCCAGCTTGCCGCTGTGTGACAACCATAGACTGGTGACAGCGTCATGTTTGTTGCATACCTGCAAGATAAGATAAGAACTATCGCCATAGGCGGCGCGTGAGGTTCAGGTTTGGGAAGGCTAAATAACTTGTTTTACCTGACGCTGCCTGACTCCGGCATCTATAGAAAAGAGACCAACTCAGTGAAAGCACCGCCTGATCAGAGCTCAGTGTGCGGAGTTTAAATCTATTAAGTAGGCCTATACAGGAAATACAGTTTAAGATGTCGACGTGTCGCACTTATCATTCATATCACATTATCAATCAGATCATCGATCATATAATATCATACTAGGCTATATCATATATTTCATTATCAGCTTCTCGAGCCGTATCTGGCCGTGCAACACTTACATTGTCACATGCTGTATGCAGAAGTATTATTTTAAGCAACACATTAGGTTTGACGAAACACTCAAGTCAAATGTAATTAAAGTCAGATCCACTCGTGTCTAATGCCCCTTTCACACCAGCGCCTTTTCAGCTCCGGCTCGGAGCTAGAGCCTGAAAAGCGCCGGGTTTTCCTGTTCACACCGGAGCTGCGCCGGCTCTTAGCTCCGGAATCCGCTTCATTTCCAGCTCCAACAAATTGTCGGTCCAGAGGCAAGAGCTTTGGAGCTAAGAGGCGACGTCGCTTACGTCTCTCTTACGTCGAGGCGTGCAGGAAACTAAACCCACCTCCCATGGGTCGACTGTTATGCCTGCCTACAAGCAGTAGTGCCTATAAACACACTTTATAAAGTCAGGCAGCACTAACCAGGCTTCGTGTGATTCTGTTTATTTGTACCTTACTTTGACCATCCGTTCGCTGTTATCGATCATTGTGGAGAGAGGCAGACGTGTTGTTTTGTATTATTGCAGCTATCGGATGCAAGTAGTCAGTGTAGCTTCGGTTGCTATGCTAACATCACCCGTTTTATACCAGAGAAACTTTCATAACAGCGTTGTGATGCCAAACAGTGTCAATTCAGACTGACACACATTCACTTAGGCTAAGGGGAACTGGGGATATGCATCAGCTGCTTGTGTGAGTCGGACAGTGAATACTACAGTGTGAGCTAACCGGGAGCTAACGGGAGAATAAAGTCCCGTGGAAGAGCAGCACTGCAGCGGTCGGTAAATGCTGCAGAAACACATTAATAAACAATGAACCACGGCACTCTGGAGCAAAGTATAAGGTTGGAGAAGTCGTTATTCAATTTATTCTGGCTTCGTGTGATTTAAAAGCAACACGATCATCGACCCGACGCAGTAGTTGTTGTTATTGTGAGCTGCCGTTGGGGGCAAATCAGCCATGTAAACGGTGACGTCATGACGCAGCAAGGGCAGCTCTGGGGCGCCAGTGGGCGGTGTGCACAGAGCGGGAGCTGAAAAGGGAAACCGGAGCTGAACCAGAAAAGCTCCCGCTCGGAGCTAGAAACTGAAAAGCGCTGGTGTGAAAGCCGCATGTGAAGCGGCTGGGATATCATAAAACTGTTAATGTACGCATTCAAACACTTTTTCTGTTACCAGCTGAATTCACCTTGCAGGTGCAGCTCTGTGGCTTTTATCCTGGATTATATGTTTAAGTCATGGGTGTTTAAAGTTCATATTTGTCTAATATTAGTTTACTTTTCATTAATGAAGTATGACGCTGCGCTGTAGGCTACACTTGTTCCTGTTTGTGATTGGTCAAATGTTGCTAACCCCGCCCCTTTCACGTGAATGCGCTCTCAGCTGGAGAAAGAAACTCTGGCTTGATTTACTGAGTTGATAACCAGCGTCGTAGGACCGCTTAGCGAGAGCGCGTTTGTTAGGGTTAGTTAAGATAACTCAAACATATCCAGGGTCTGTGGAACTGGCTTCGTAGTACAGGGCACAGGATGCTGCATAGCAGCGCTAATGTCAAAGACACAAACATTATATTTTTATTTTACCAGGATGTAGTGACACATATATTTGGGAAGGCTTAGCCTTCCCTAGCCTACAGTAGGCTACACTGTCCATTAGTTGATTAATAAACAAGACATTCAAGTCAAAGTTTTAGGCATTTTCATTTGTAGCACGCTGTAAATATGGACTATGAATGAACACATGCAATGTGGAAACACACAAATAGGTTTATTCTTAATACTCATAACATGTATCAGACACAATGACTTTACTGAGAGTGAAGATGACTTGAACATAGAATGGTACTGAAGACAAAATACAGTATATTGCATTTACCTCTTCCTCTAACTCTCTCTCCAATATTGGCCTCCATTGTTGTGCACAACAAAGTGTTCAAGCTCAGGTTTCTAAGTGATATCATTTTAACATGTGCATTCTGGGTGTAGGGTTAGTAGGGCTAACCCATATCTGTTCAATACATGAAATAAGTTTAATAATTGTGCCAAAAGTACCAGTTTGTGTCTGTGTAATTGCACAAAGCTGTAATAGGCCACAAATAATGAAGGCCCACCTGAAAAAAAAATCGCTATTTTTAGCATTAAATAATGTACACTTAAACTGATCTAGCTTTTTTGGTGGAGAAAATAAATGTTGCTTTTGCCCATGTCCTCGGCAGCACATGGCTCTGCTGTGCCGGGGCTCCTGTATGTTTCTCCACACGACTACTGTAGGTAGTACACTGATTATGGATATACACCACACACTACCCCACTTCAAAAGACCAGAACTATCCCCTTAAGGGCAGCTGTTGATGTTCACAACAACAACAAATGCATGCAGATGGTTGTAGTCTGTAGCCAGACAGTGGCAGATCTGGCCGTGGTGGAGCATGGTGGTGGGCAGCGGTGTGACTTCTAGCTGTCATGGTGATGTTCATATGACAAGGGGACTGCCTGCTTGAACTTTACCGAGAGCAGAGTCCACTAGTGGCACCTCACAGGGATGGTGCAGAAGCAGCGGTGAAGTCCTTGTAGATCCCTGGCACTTTGAGGGCAGACAGATCCAGCAGCTCTCAGAGACATCAACACAAACTACTCCGTGTGCAGAGCTTACTTTCACATAACTACTAATCTCTCACTTTACTCTCTCTGACATTGTTCTCTGCTTTGGATTGCGGACATCCCAGCCATGTTCTCTTCCGGGCCTGGTTTTACACACTGTGGGTTTAAGCAAGATATAGAAATTATGAGACATGATGAGTGTGTAGTTTTAGCATTTAAATTACAATGACATTATTCTCAGACTTGCCATAGTTCTTGGTTTGTACCACTGCTGCTCTAGAGCTGAGTACTGGGGACCCACTGGGAGTCATGTGATGGAGCAGGAGAGTAACACACGCCACACCTGCAGCCATGATGCTCCAGCTCAACGGGGGTCGAGTCTTTCAGCCCCACCTGTAAGAAGAGAAACAAAATAAATACGTATTCAGTTTGCTTTGTATTATTTCTTTTAGGGTAACATTTTGGTTTAATAACATTGTGCTATTTTAGGGAGTAAATAAGTGATATATTTTTTCCTAAATGTTTTCTATACTTACATCTTCTTATACACATTGATATGAATTGATTTACTTTTATACTATGAACGAAGAAAAATTACTCTTTAACAACAGAACAGGAACAAAACACAACTGTGACCTCTGTGCAGCACACACAGACCAGTCAGTCAATTTCTGGGGAGTAGCTACCTTGTGCTAGTTATATTAAAGTTGATGTTTTACTATTGGCTGTGTCTAACCTGTCTGACCTGTCTGACCTGTCGGAAATGAGCCGAGTCCCCAGGAACATGTTGAACCAGACGGTAACTAAGACAGTAACCCTTCATCCTGAACTCACTGTGGGGCCTGTCCTCATGGACCTGGAGCATAACACCCTGACACATACAAAAATACATAGTATGTTCATTAAGAATGCTCATACTGTCCCTCCTCTGTCTTTCAATGTAGTCAAACTTGTTGAAGAAAAACAATAAGTTTAACGTTACAGAAATAAAAGCTTAATTACTCACCCTCCTAATTGTAGACGTAACTTCACAAGTACAACTTGAAACATGTCTCCCGCTTGCTGCTGGGTGCAGGTGAGAGTAGGTCGACATTTCTGTACATCACTGACATTTGTCACAGGTAAATCTTGTAGGTATCGCAACAAACATGATGTTGTCACACAGCGACAAGCTGGACACTGGATTGACCAAATAACTACACACTCTTATTCACATTAGACACGTTATTCAAAACCGACAGCCTGTGTGTTGTTTGCAAAACACTGCCACTGAAATACCACACTCAATCATCAAACCCCTGCCCCCAGAATGCACATGTTAAAATGATATCACTTAGAAACCAGGGGCCTGTACTGCGAACCTGGTTCAACCTAACCTGGATATGTTTGAGTTAGCCGGTTGGCCTAATCCAAAACATACGCGCTCTCGCTAAACGGTACTACGACGCTGGTTATCAAGTGGATCGCTCAAGCCAGCCGTGTCCTATCTAGTTAGGTGCGCGTTCACATGAAAGGGGTGGTATTTGGAGCATTCGACCAATCACAAACATGGAGAAGCGCACTGACAGCGCAGCGTCATACTTCCTGAATGAAAAGTGAACTTTAATACTAGTCAAAAATGAAGAAGTTAAACTTTAAACATCCATGACTTAAACACTTTATCCAGGATCAAAGCCACAGAGCTGCAGCTGCAAGGTGAATACAGCTGGAACAGAACACGTGTTTGAATGCGTACATTAACAGGTTTATGATATCACTGCCCCGTCTAAAACACGATCTGACTTCAATTACATTTGTCTCGAGTGTTTCGTCAACTTAATGTGTTGCTTAAAATAATACTTCTGCATACAGTATGTGACACTGTGAGTGTTGCACGGCCAGATACGGCTCAGCTGACTCAGATGATAAAATATATGATACATTATGAAGTGATATGCCGCGGACTGTACTTAATGTACTCTGATCCGGTTACTTATGTTGTGGCCGATATGTAAGTAAGCTTTCTTAACGCTAATGTTATAATAGTCAGATTGCTCTGAAGATGGAGGTGATATTCTATTCATGTTCACGTTCACACAGTCGGTGATTTTTGCCGGCCGTCTTTCCTGCGACGGCAGTTTTTCTGTATTTCCTTTCTCCTGTGATATGACTTGATCGCTTTAAACTCCGCACGCTGAGCTCTGATTGGTCAGCAGGCGGTGCTTTCACTGAGTTGAGCTCTTAGCCTGCAACCTAACCTGGTCCCGACCAGGTTAGCTGCTTAGCATATATTACCATGGAGATCTAGCTTGCTAAAAAGAGAACCAGCTTCGTAGGACCGGAAAGCCGGAGTTTTCCCTGAATTTAGCCGGCTAAGCGAAAATCCTGCTTCGCAGTATACCCCCCTGAGCTTGAACACTTTGTTGTGCACAACAATGGAGGCCACTTTTGGAGAGAGAATTAGAGGAAGAGGTAAATGCAATATACTGAACTGGGGATATGCATCAGCTGCTTGTGTGAGTCGGACAGTGAATACTTTAGAGCGGCCGCTGCAGTGTGAGCTAACGGGAGCTAACGGGAGAATAAAGTCCCGTGGAAGAGCAGCACTGCAGCGGTCGGTAAATGCTGCAGAAACACATTAATAAACAATGAACCACGGCACTCTGGAGCAAAGTATAAGGTTGGAGAAGTCGTTATTCAATTTATTCTGGCTTCGTGTGATTTAAAAGCAACACGATCATCGACCCGACGCAGTAGTTGTTGTTATTGTGAGCTGCCGTTGGGGGGCAAATCAGCCATGTAAACGGTGACGTCATGACGCAGCAAGGGCAGCTCTGGGGCGCCAGTGGGCGGTGTGCACAGAGCGGGAGCTGAAAAGGGAAACCGGAGCTGAACCAGAAAAGCTCGCGCTCGGAGCTAGAAACTGAAAAGCGCTGGTGTGAAAGCCGCATTAGACGGGGCAGTGATATCATAAAACTGTTAATGTACGCATTCAAACACTTTTTCTGTTACCAGCTGAATTCACCTTGCAGGTGCAGCTCTGTGGCTTTTATCCTGGATTATATGTTTAAGTCATGGGTGTTTAAAGTTCATATTTGTCTAATATTAGTTTACTTTTCATTAATGAAGTATGACGCTGCGCTGTAGGCTACACTTGTTCCTGTTTGTGATTGGTCAAATGTTGCTAACCCCGCCCCTTTCACGTGAATGCGCTCTCAGCTGGAGAAAGAAACTCTGGCTTGATTTACTGAGTTGATAACCAGCGTCGTAGGACCGCTTAGCGAGAGCGCGTTTGTTAGGGTTAGTTAAGATAACTCAAACATATCCAGGGTCTGTGGAACTGGCTTCGTAGTACAGGGCACAGGTGGCTGCATAGCAGCGCTAATGTCAAAGACACAAACATTATATTTTTATTTTACCAGGATGCAGTGACACAAATATTTGGGAAGGCTTAGCCTTCCCTAGCCTACAGTAGGCTACACTGTCCATTAGTTGATTAATAAACAAGACATTCAAGTCAAAGTTTTAGGCATTTTCATTTGTAGCACGCTGTAAATATGGACTATGAATGAACACATGCAATGTGGAAACACACAAATAGGTTTATTCTCAATACTCATAACATGTATCAGACACAATGACTTTACTGAGAGTGAAGATGACTTGAACATAGGATGGTACTGAAGACAAAATACAGTATATTGCATTTACCTCTTCCTCTAACTCTCTCTCCAATATTGGCCTCCATTGTTGTGCACAACAAAGTGTTCAAGCTCAGGTTTCTAAGTGATATCATTTTAACATGTGCATTCTGGGTGTAGGGTTAGTAGGGCTAACCCATATCTGTTCAATACATGAAAGGCAACTTGAGTTTAATAATTGTGCCAAAAGTACCAGTTTGTGTAAATAATCACATTTTTCTAAAAACACAGCAGCAAAACCTATTTTATCCACCCAAAAATGAAGGCCCACCTGAAAAAAAAAATCGCTATTTTTAGCATTAAATAATGTACACTTAAACTGATCTAGCTTTTTTGGTGGAGAAAATAAATGTTGCTTTTGCCCATGTCCTCGGCAGCACATGGCTCTGCTGTGCCGGGGCTCCTGTATGTTTCTCCACACGACTACTGTAGGTAGTACACTGATTATGGATATACACCACACACTACCCCACTTCAAAAGACCAGAACTATCCCCTTAAGGGCAGCTGTTGATGTTCACAACAACAACAAATGCATGCAGATGGTTGTAGTCTGTAGCCAGACAGTGGCAGATCTGGCCGTGGTGGAGCATGGTGGTGGGCAGCGGTGTGACTTCTAGCTGTCATGGTGATGTTCATATGACAAGGGGACTGCCTGCTTGAACTTTACCGAGAGCAGAGTCCACTAGTGGCACCTCACAGGGATGGTGCAGAAGCAGCGGTGAAGTCCTTGTAGATCCCTGGCACTTTGAGGGCAGACAGATCCAGCAGCTCTCAGAGACATCAACACAAACTACTCCGTGTGCAGAGCTTACTTTCACATAACTACTAATCTCTCACTTTACTCTCTCTGACATTGTTCTCTGCTTTGGATTGCGGACATCCCAGCCATGTTCTCTTCCGGGCCTGGTTTTACACACTGTGGGTTTAAGCAAGATATAGAAATGATGAGACATGATGAGTGTGTAGTTTTAGCATTTAAATTACAATGACATTATTCTCAGACTTGCCATAGTTCTTGGTTTGTACCACTGCTGCTCTAGAGCTGAGTACTGGGGACCCACTGGGAGTCATGTGATGGAGCAGGAGAGTAACACACGCCACACCTGCAGCCATGATGCTCCAGCTCAACGGGGGTCGAGTCTTTCAGCCCCACCTGTAAGAAGAGAAACAAAATAAATACGTATTCAGTTTGCTTTGTATTATTTCTTTTAGGGTAACATTTTGGTTTAATAACATTGTGCTATTTTAGGGAGTAAATAAGTCATATATTTTTTCCTAAATGTTTTCTATACTTACATCTTCTTATACACATTGATATGAATTGATTTACTTTTATACTATGAACGAAGAAAAATTACTCTTTAACAACAGAACAGGAACAAAACACAACTGTGACCTCTGTGCAGCACACACAGACCAGTCAGTCCATTTCTGGGGAGTAGCTACCTTGTGCTAGTTATATTAAAGTTGATGTTTTACTATTGGCTGTGTCTAACCTGTCTGACCTGTCTGACCTGTCGGAAATGAGCCGAGTCCCCAGGAACATGTTGAACCAGACGGTAACTAAGACAGTAACCCTTCATCCTGAACTCACTGTGGGGCCTGTCCTCATGGACCTGGAGCATAACACCCTGACACATACAAAAATACATAGTATGTTCATTAAGAATGCTCATACTGTCCCTCCTCTGTCTTTCAATGTAGTCAAACTTGTTGAAGAAAAACAATAAGTTTAACGTTACAGAAATAAAAGCTTAATTACTCACCCTCCTAATTGTAGACGTAACTTCACAAGTACAACTTGAAACATGTCTCACGCTTGCTGCTGGGTGCAGGTGAGAGTAGGTCGACATTTCTGTACATCACTGACATTTGTCACAGGTAAATCTTGTAGGTATCGCAACAAACATGATGTTGTCACACAGCGACAAGCTGGACACTGGATTGACCAAATAACTAGACACTCTTATTCACATTAGACACGTTATTCAAAACCGACACCCTGTGTGTTGTTTGCAAAACACTGCCACTGAAATACCACACTCAATCATCAAACCCCTGCCCCCAGAATGCACATGTTAAAATGATATCACTTAGAAACCAGGGGCCTATACTGCGAACCTGGTTCAACCTAACCTGGATATGTTTGAGTTAGCCGGTTGGCCTAATCCAAAACATACGCGCTCTCGCTAAACGGTACTACGACGCTGGTTATCAAGTGGATCGCTCAAGCCAGCCGTGTCCTATCTAGTTAGGTGCGCGTTCACATGAAAGGGGTGGTATTTGGAGCATTCGACCAATCACAAACATGGAGAAGCGCACTGACAGCGCAGCGTCATACTTCCTGAATGAAAAGTGAACTTTAATACTAGTCAAAAATGAAGAAGTTAAACTTTAAACATCCATGACTTAAACACTTTATCCAGGATCAAAGCCACAGAGCTGCAGCTGCAAGGTGAATACAGCTGGAACAGAACAAGTGTTTGAATGCGTACATTAACAGGTTTATGATATCACTGCCCGTCTAAAACACGATCTGACTTCAATTACATTTGTCTCGAGTGTTTCGTCAACTTAATGTGTTGCTTAAAATAATACTTCTGCATACAGTATGTGACACTGTGAGTGTTGCACGGCCAGATACGGCTCAGCTGACTCAGATGATAAAATATATGATACATTATGAAGTGATATGCCGCGGACTGTACTTAATGTACTCTGATCCGGTTACTTATGTTGTGGCCGATATGTAAGTAAGCTTTCTTAACGCTAATGTTATAATAGTCAGATTGCTCTGAAGATGGAGGTGATATTCTATTCATGTTCACGTTCACACAGTCGGTGATTTTTGCCGGCCGTCTTTCCTGCGACGGCAGCTTTTCTGTATTTCCTTTCTCCTGTGATATGACTTGATCGCTTTAAACTCCGCACGCTGAGCTCTGATTGGTCAGCAGGCGGTGCTTTCACTGAGTTGAGCTCTTAGCCTGCAACCTAACCTGGTCCCGACCAGGTTAGCTGCTTAGCATATATTACCATGGAGATCTAGCTTGCTAAAAAGAGAACCAGCTTCGTAGGACCGGAAAGCCGGAGTTTTCCCTGAATTTAGCCGGCTAAGCGAAAATCCTGCTTCGCAGTATACCCCCCTGAGCTTGAACACTTTGTTGTGCACAACAATGGAGGCCACTTTTGGAGAGAGAATTAGAGGAAGAGGTAAATGCAATATACTGTATTTTGTCTTCAGTACCATACAGTAACTATATGTTCATGTCATCTTCACTCTCAGTAAAGTCATTGTGTCTGATACATGTTATGAGTATTGAGAATAAACCTATTTGTGTGTTTCCACATTGCAGGCTAGGGAAGGCTAAGCCTTCCCAAATATTTGTGTCACTGCATCCTGGTAAAATAAAAATATAATGTTTGTGTCTTTGACATTAGCGCTGCTATGCAGCCACCTGTGCCCTGTACTACGGAGCCAGTTCAACAGACCCTGGATACGTTTGAGTTATCTTAACTAACCCTAACAAACGCGCTCTCGCTAAGCGGTCCTAGGACGCTGGTTATCAACTCAGTAAATCAAGCCAGAGTTTCTTTCTCCAGCTGAGAGCGCATTCACGTGAAAGGGGCGGGGTTAGCAACATTTGACCAATCACAAACAGGAACAAGTGTAGCCTACTTCATTAATGAAAAGTAAACTAATATTAGACAAATATGAACTTTAAACATCCATGACTTAAACATATAATCCAGGATAAAAGCCACAGAGCTGCACCTGCAAGGTGAATACAGCTGGTAACAGAAAAAGTGTTTGAATGCGTACATTAACAGTTTTATGATATCACTGCCCCGTCTAAGACACGAGTGGATCTGACTTTAATTACATTTGACTTGAGTGTTTCGTCAAACCTAATGTGTTGCTTAAAATAATACTTCTGCATACAGCATGTGACAATGTAAGTGTTGCACGGCCAGATATGGCTCGAGAAGCTGACTCAGATAAGGAAATATATGATATACTAGTATGATATTATATGATCGATGATCTGATTGATAATGTGATATGAATGATAAGTGCGACACGTCGGCATCTTAAACTGTATTTCCTGTATAGGCCTACTTAATAGATTTAAACTCCGCACACTGAGCTCTGATCAGGCGGTGCTTTCACTGAGTTGATCTCTTTTCTATAGATGCCGGAGTCAGGCAGCGTCAGGTAAAACAAGTTATTTAGCCTTCCCAAACCTGAACCTCACGCGCCGCCTATGGCGATAGTTCTTATCTTATCTTGCAGGTATGCAACAAACATGACGCTGTCACCAGTCTATGGTTGTCACACAGCGGCAAGCTGGACACTGGATTTACCGACACAGTACAAACCGGAAGTCAGCTAAATAAAGTTATGCACAGTGCTTGCATACTTGTATTGATCTCTATAAACGCATATCTGCATGTGAATGCAGAGATAAACTCATCCTCGTCAGACTTCTGGGTTCCAGGATTTAACTTTTACAGCATATCCTCGTGTCTTTTATTTTGAAATATGTCCGTTAACTTCCGGTCCACCGGACTGCTTTTCTTCATTCTTCAATACAAAACGGAAAATTGAATGAAGTTGTTATCAAAAACCAAAATCAGACCGTTTTTTGTATTAGGTCTTCTTGTTATCCGTTTTTTGATTCAGACAACAAAAACAGGAAAACGGCGTTGGTTTCACGTTTTTTCGTTTTTGATTTAAAACGAAAAAAGGCTGGTATTTTCATTTTTCTCATTTTTTCGTTCAAACGAAAAATCAAACTAACAAAACGGCGTTGGTTTCCCGTTTTTTCGTTTTAAATAAAAAACGAAAAAACGGAAAAAGGCTGGTATTTCCGTTTTTTGGCTTTTGGTTTAAACGAAAAATCAAACCGACAAAAAGTACACGGACCACGGACCCTTTTTGACCATGATAAAGAAAAACGCCTTGTATTTCAATTTTGGTTTTTCAATTTGAAAACGAAAATCAAATATCCAGCCGTTTTTTGTTTTTTAATTTCCATTTGTGAAAAGAAAATCCAATGACCAAAACATACACTGACCGGGTCGACAGGTCATACACTGGTTTATCGAGATAGCTGGAGCCTCCCATTCCTTAAGAGAGATAACAGACTCAGGGTTGGTCATAAACGTCAACAGGCAAAAAAAGGTTTGATATCTTAGGAGTAGAAGGAGAATTATTCCCTCACAAAACCAATATTACATATTATGCAACAATTTAAACTTTTCAATAGTCAAACAGTAACAACAAAGTTAACCATTTGCATGATACATTTAAAAATGTATCTGGTTAAGCAAGCCTTAAAAAAGTATTTAACACACGGCTAAACTTTGCTTACACATAGACAAGTACTAAGACAAGCGGTAAGACATTCAACTTTAAAACAACACAATTTCAAATCATTACCTTATGTAAGTGTTTCTGGATTGGTCCTTTCTCACAGACAGCGCGGTGTAGTGGGTAGCGGGTTAATGGCGGCCGCAGCAAATCTTGCAGTGACCTTGCTTTGTCCACATCATGTGGTCATGTGACATTCTTTGAAGTGAAAAAAACTATTTCGGTTAAATTATTGTTTTAGGTCGATTCAGGGGGAATGTGTTTTGCACGGGTCAACCGAAAAGAAATCATGCTGAAAAAAGAAACCACAATTTTTAAATGGACCATTTAAAACATTTACTTTGAATTAATGACACAGTCCTTTCACATTTTTCAGCGCAGAACGACATTCAATAACTCCCCTGTCAATCAGTTGTTATTCTCAGTCTTTATTGTGTACTGGATTGCTTTCTCGTTGTTTTAAAATGAGTTTAGTTGATGTTTTCTTTTGTAGTTTTTGGTAAACCACACCTGTCATCATAGCTCATTTGCCTTTTGGTGTGGACTATGTATAAATGAATGTGCTGTGCTGTTTGTCTCTAGTTTGCTGCACAGCCATCTTGTACCAAGTGAACCCCCTTCACCCAAGAACATCTGGCCCTCTGACCTTTGCAAAGGATGCAGGTGAGAGCAAACACCGTCCATGCTTCTCCTTGAAGGAGCCTTTCTGTTAATGCCTTCATCAGAACAATTCATGTTATCACGAGGGGTCACACACCTGACTGTGTGTGTGTGTGTGTGTGTGTGTGTGTGTGTGTGTGTGTGTGTGTGTGTGTGTGTGTGTGTGTGTGTGTGTGTGTGTGTGTGTGTGTGTGTGTGTGTGTGTGTGTGTGTGTGTGTGTGTGTGTGTGTGTGTGTGTGTGTGTGTGTGTGTGTGTGTGTGAGAGAGTGACAGGGAGCTCATTGAAAAAGTAAGAGAACTCTACTCAAAAACGTGGAAGAAGCAAGAAGATAATTACAGAAACTTCAGGTAATTGTATTTCATTACATTTTGTATAAAATGTTGACAAAAAAGGTTTTGTCCAGAATTGCAATTAATAGTCCATGCAGGCAAAGATTTGCTGTTTCTCAGGGGAAGAGTATAAACACTAAACATTGTCACAGTTTGAGACTATTCAGTGAGTTGGTTTTAAAAGTATTTAGAAGAAGCAATCCATGAAGCAACGCCCAAGAGTGCCACATCATTCAACAATTTGCAACTGAATCCATTGTAATCAAAAATCTTAACAAATGTATAGCACGAGTCAGAGAGTAAAACAGAGGGACTTCACCTGAAGATAACTTTAACTCACGTTGAGGATTATATCAATTAGAAATCCTTATAAGAAAGAAGATACGTTTTATATATAATCTGAACAAATTGCCACTTACTGTGGTTGGTAAATTATAAAGCTTTCAGTTCAACAAAACTCCTGGCTTGGATGTTTTTTTAACAAAGTCCTTGTGTTACCCCAGTTCTCAGCTGAGAAGTGAGTGCCAGGGATTTGACAGGGCCATCATTACCCAGGCCAACACTCCAGTGGGATCAAATATTGTGTACTCTGCGGAAAGTACGACGACCCGCATGGTGACTCCAGAGATTTTCAGCACCTTCATAAAGGTATGTCGTTTTTCATTCATGGATAGTATCCAGTGGCGAGCCGTCAGGGCCCTCTCTGTGGGGGCCTAAGATATTCTAAAAAATAATAATTTGAAAACATTAGTTTTACCAAAATAACTTGATTTAATTGTATTTAAAATAATATTTCCAAAGAAATAAATCCTTAGAATCTGCCTGTTCAGTTTCTGTTGGAATGTGAAGGGTTAAATGCCGTCTCTGCGAGTTATGAGAAGACGGGAGAGCTTGTTGGTCCCTCTCTACATTCACAGAGGGCCCGCTATAGTAACTCAACGAGAGAGTAATGTCAAATGACAGTACAATTGAATTGACCAATCATATCTTCCCTCTAAATGGGCGGGCTTTATTTTCGCGGACTTTATGACTAGTTCCGCCCGCTGTGAGGTCTATGCAAGTGGTGCAGTGACACGTCCTAAAACCCGGAAGTAAGCTGCGCTCGGATTCCCTCGACAGAAAGCAACGGGATTTCTCCATAGGGTTTTGGAAAATAGCTCGAAATAAGGTCTGTGGAAAACGAACGTTTTGTTCAGCCGGATAATATCCACATGTTTACCCTACTATTATTATTTTCGATAGATCGATAGATTTTTGATCGATAGATTTATAATTAGCATAAGTTCGTTCATGATGGCTCACTTCAGTGATAGTGAGGAGTGGACATCGTTGCGAAATTATTAACCGAGTCATTTTCAAGATTGAGTTACAATGATAAACTGGAGTGGCAAAGGATCAGGTGAATGACCCGCAAGTGCTTCATCCAGAAGGACAGGAGGATGGACTTTGTGTTTCAGTGATTTGATCATCAAAGGTAGGCCTAAGTCATCTTCAATGCGGGCTGCCGTGCCGACTTCATTCATTTGTAATTGTTACTTGGCTGTGGGTGCCCTGTCAGGATAGGTGTTTATATGGTGTTGTTTGTGTGGTAGAGGGTCGCTGTCATTGATGCGTTTTGCACCCCGGACCGCTGTTTTGATATTCCGCTGAAGTATACGCTGTGACGTAATATCTCTTCTTTTTTTTCTCGAGGGAAGGGGGGTCAGAGGGCCTAGGTATAAAAGTCACGGCTCGCCACTGATAGTATCACATCATCTTCTGCTTGTTGTCTTTATTGTTCCTTAAAGGGCTCAGAGATTATAAATGTGTTTAGTTACATGGTGACTGGTTGATACAAACGACCACCTACTGTATGACCACCCTTTCACAAACACACACATGCACACACACACTCAAGCAAACAAACATAATTATGATTTGAAGTGAGGACTTCTTAATCTGACGAATGCTAAAAAAAAAACTACAATCTTATTTCAATACACAGCATGTCTGCTTTTAATTATATAATTGCTGATTTGTAAATGTGAAATAATTCTAGTTTTTAGAAAATTGGTACTGACTCTGTTTTTGATTTTCATTCATTCTCAAATTTGTAACTGGCTTCAGCACCGGAAAAAAGAGCATCCAGTACCCTTTCTACAACACCAGTCTACAAAGTGTGCATTCATTTTGATATCAACTGTCTGATCCATGGACACAACAACTTTGTCAGGACTAACCGGAATAGTTCACAAAAAAACAGTCACAGATTCAGAGTAAGTTTCAGGTTCCAGGATACAGCCCACTGCTCCTGATACTGGGATGGTTCAAATACAGAGGCTACATTTCACTGTGTGTGATCAGCTGAGATGCCAAATCAGGCCAAGGGGCTCAAAGTTGAGGGCCCAATGGCCACTACCTGCGCCCTATAGCTCAAACTCTCTTATTTTGATTTCAGATAATAATAATACATTTTTATTTCAAAGCGCTTTTCCAGGTGCTCAAAGACGCTTTACAGTGGTTTGATAAAATAGAATAAAAAATAGAAATAAAAAATAAATAAATATTAAAACAGCAACACAGCATAATTCACAAATTAAAAGCCAGTCTGAAGAGGTGTGTTTTGGTCAGTGTTTTGAAAGATAGATACACTATAGTGAGTCATTTTGGAGAAGTGTGCGCTGTTTCAATCGTAAAAGAATGTAGGAAATCAATAACGCATCTCTAACACCTCGAGGGTACATTAAATAAATACTCGCACACGTTAACACATGTTGGAACTGTTGTAGGGGATTTGCAAACATCCCCATGGCTCTTGCTCATTCACAAACATTATATAATCATATGCATGTTATTGTTCTCTAATACATTTTTTCATTGGTTTTATTTCCAGGAGAATCCATTTCCAAAGAAAAGATTTGACACGTGTGCTGTTGTTGGGAACTCAGGGATTCTGACAAACAGCAACTGTGGAGAGATGATCGATTCGGCTCAGCTTGTTATCAGGTGAGAAAGCTGTCAAGATTAGGGGACTGAAAGGCTGATGGCGACATCAATCTACAGAATTAAACATAAAGAATTAAAAAGATCATAAAATTCCCAATAATAATTTCTGATTAGTCCGTTATGCTTTTCAGGTGCAACCTACCTTCTTTGGGAAAAGGCTATGAGAAACATGTGGGCAACAAGACTGACATTGTGACAGCAAATCCGAGCATCCTCGTTAGAAAGTGAGCAAGAAAATTAGTCTCACTGTACCATAACATTTGTTTTAGTTTTGTTGCCAAACATTCTTTCTATTTTCAGGTATGGGTCCTTAGACGGGCCTAGACGTCCATTTGTGGAGAGTCTACATATCTACGGCAAGTCCCTGCTGCTTCTACCTGCCTTTGCCTTTGACTTTTGTACTCCTTTGTGCCTGAAGGCTGCATACAGCATTAGGGACCTTGAAAGTCCAATTAGGCCCACCTACTTCAACCCTGATTACCTCCGGAGACTGAGCAACTTCTGGCGCTCCAGAGGCCTACAGAGAGTCCTAAACAGAGGCATACTCAGCACCGGCTTACTGATGGTTAACATAGCGCTGGAAAACTGTGCCAACGTGCATCTGTACGGTTTCTGGCCCTTCAGTATTCATCCATTTGAACTCAATGCCGTGAAAAACCACTATTTCGATGATGAAACGGTTAACTGGGGAACGCATTCCATGCCTGCTGAGTTTAACCTGTTGTTGCAGCTGCACAGTCAAGGTGTGCTCAGGCTTCACCTGGGGAACTGTCTACCGGGTAACAATTAGTTCCCAGGTCCAGAGACAGATGAGACTGGGCATCTGAATAATTGGGACATTTCCTGGTGGACTGAGGACTAATCTCAGAATTTGTCTCTAAACTATGCCTTTTCAATCCAATCCATTCACTCTCCCCCCATATCAGCTCTTATGCCCCTTTCACACCAACGCGGTTCCAGGGCCGGTTCGGAGCTTGAGCCTGATAAGCACCGTTTTTCCTGTTCACACCGCAGCGGAGCCGGCTCTTTTTTACCCGAAAACCGGGTAATAAATCTACAAGTGGTAGTCCTCCCTTGAACTCTCTGGGTGCAAGGCCGAAGAGTAAATCATTTCCATGGGATTTGGGAGGACGAACAACAGGCAGAGGACGAACAACAGGCAGAGCCCAGCGCTCTGAAATCTGTGATGCGACCGGCTGGCCTGCATTGTTATCACCCAGGAAGAGCGCCTCTTCAACCCCTGTTCCTTCTAGGAAACAGCCGTGGACAGCTGCTAAAGGGAGAACTACAAACAATCCTCCTAAACCACCGAGTGTGCCAATCCAGAACAGATACGCTCCGCTGACCGAGAGCCGGAGATCTCTTTCTGATGACCTGGATAACCCGTCCTCTTCACACAGCAGGGTAAGGACCAATAGCTACTCCAAAAGTAAAAGGCTAGAGGGAAAGCTGACGACTGGGCCTGAAACTCTGATTGTGGGTGACTCTGCTGTAAGAGATGTAAAAGGTCTGTGTAGTAAGAACAACACCAAAGTACTCTGTTTTCCCAAGGATGTGGTCTCTGACTTGGCTGAGAAGATCCTGCATATTGGGGCTGAACATCCGACTGTAAAGAATGTGGTACTACATATTGGAACAAATGATGTTGTGAAACAAGAGTAAGAAGTGCTGAAAAAAGACTTTAAATGTCTGTTGGAAACTGTCAGCTCTCTAAATGCAGATGTGTTCATCAGTGGCCCTCTACCGCCAGTCAGAAGAGGAGTGGAGAGATTCAGCAGATTGTTTGCACTGAACACCACACCTGGCTTTCAACTGTCTGTATTGACCATTCTGTCCATTTTATTGAGAACTTTAACTTTTTCTGGGACCGCAGACATCTTTTTAAGGCAAATGGAGTTTGTCTGAACAAGTCAGGAGTGAAATGGTTTATCTCTAACGTATTCAACTGCCTACGTCATCAATCTGTTCCCTCTGCCAAGGACAAGCAACAAGAGGAATCAAAACAAGAGAAAGACACAACACATCGCTCAGAAAACCTTGAAAATCTATCACTGCACCCGCCTGAGGAATGTCTTGATTATGGGAGACAAATAGAGGAGTCTCCACCGCCCTTCACCCCCCCTATCACCTCTGAGGATACTCTTCCTTCACCACACAGCTCTCTCTACTCTCCGTTCACCCTCGCCCACCCTCCTGGAGATCGCTGAACACACAAAGGAGATACAGAGGGTTGGCACCGATTCCTTCCTGGAGTTCAAAGACCAAACTAAGGCGATATGCAGGGCTGGAAGCATGTCCTTTACCCCCGCTCCTCAACGACGCTGTTACGGCTGCTGTTTCTGCCTGCTCGGTAACCTGTTTGGGATTGTCTGCAGCTGTGTGTGATTATGTAAATGAGCTGTGTGGTTGCCCCAACATCATTGGCTGTCATCTCCTGATCCACTTCCGAGGACACTGATTGGAGCACGCCGGGCCCGACGTTCTCCAATCCCTGTGCAAGCCCAGCGCACACCTGCTGGAGAGGACTACAAAGCTGGGGACAATCATCACTCTGGAGGCTCTGTTGAGTGAACAGATGCCTCTCGCTATTTGCTCTCATTCTGGGGATTAACTGGTGTGGACCGTGTTACTGTGATTAGATGGGCTTAGATTAGTTTGATTAGATGTGCTTAGATTAGTTTAGTATTGTTTGACTGTTGTCCTAGCTGTGTTTCCTTACAGCCTTCCTTTGCTAGTTGTACCACTTTTACAGTGAGGTTTTGTTTCCTTCTTTATTTAGTGTGTGAATATTTAGTTTTCCCTGTATGCGTTTAGATTTGTGTGTTTCAGGCTGCTGGCCCGCCATTTTGTTCACCGGTTGAGCAATAAAACAGCTTATAACTTTTACCAATCCCATTCTGGTTGTGTTGCTTCCCGTTGATTCCCCTAGCGTAGAATGGAACGTAATAGACGCCCACCAAAATCACCGCAGAGACGCGCACCATCTCCCCCATCTTCATCACCGTGCCTACGTCAACCACCCCCCCCCCCCCTGGCAGCATGTCCTCTACCCCCGCACCATCTCCCCCGTCTCCATCACCGTGCCTACGTCAACCACCTCCCCTCCCTTCAAGAAAGCATCTGCAGTCTCCGAAGCCTGATAATGATGTGTGTACAAAATGCAACAAACTCTTACTGATATGTGCTGGGTCCAGGCTCAAGGGCGTATGGCACTCTCAACTCTTTCCAGGACATGCCAGGGCACTGCCTGCGAGTAGCTTTGCCGATATCTGTGTTGATAGGTAATAGATTAAGAACGGTGAATCAGCATAGAAACAGGAAGTGCTCAAACGTTTGTGTGAGTTTATCAAATTTAGCAGTGATTCCATGTCAGCCACAGCTTGTCACAAAAAACCTGACTGATAGTGTGTTTAACAAACTTAAACTAGCTTTATTAAATGTCAGGTCTCTGGCAGGAAAAACATTTGTAATCAATGATTTTATCACTGAGCACAATCTCGATTTTATGTTTTTAACAGAAACTTGGATTGAACAAAATAACAGTGCAGCTGTTCTTATCGAATCAACCCCTCCCAACTTTAGTTTTATGAGTCAGGAAAGAATGCATAAGAAAGGGGGTGGAGTTGCTATTCTGTTCAATGATTCCCTTCAATGCAGGAAGACATCGTATGGGAACTTTGCTTCTTTTGAATATGTGGCCCTTCAGCTGAAATGCTCCTCTCGAGCTCTGTTCCTAAATATCTATAGGCCACCCAAATACTGTGCAAGCTTTTTTGATGACTTTACTGAACTGCTGTCTATAGTGTGTATTGACTTTGACCGTCTAGTCATTGTTGGTGATTTTAACATCCATGTTGACAACCCCCAGGACAGAGGGGCTAAAGAACTGTTTTGTGTTCTTGATGACTGACTCAGCATGTGACGGAGCCCACGCACAATAAGGGGCACACTCTGGACTTAATTATCTCAAAGGGTCTGAATATCTCTAAGGTTGTGGTGACTGATGTTGCACTCTCTGATCATTCCTGTGTGTTCTTTGAGAGCTATATTTCTGTTCACAAGAATGTTCAAAAAGAGATAACCACAAAGCGATATTTAACTGAAAATACTAGGGAAATGTTTACTCAGAATTGTTCTTCCACACTTGCCCCTGCTAACATCTCAGTAAATGAGCTAGTAGATCATTTGAATTCAAAAATTAAAAATGTTATAGATGCCATTGCTCCAACTAGGGTAAAGGAAGTGACTGGCAAGAAAATATCTCCATGGAGAAAGGCCATGACCATGAGAGCAGAAAAAAGAGAGTGTCGAAAAAGCTGAACGTAGGTGGTGAAAAACAAATCTCCAGGTTCACTTTGAAATCTATAAAGAGAGACTTGGCCTTTATAATTTGGAATTGAAAACGCACGACAGTCTTTCTTCTCTGACATCATTACCAAAAACAAAAACAATGCACGTGCCTTGTTTGCTACCGTTGACAGACTAACTAACCCCCCAGTGTCAGTAGCCTCTGAATTTCTGTCCACCAGGGCGTGCAATGATTTTGCCTTCTTCACTGACAAAATTCAGAAAATCAGACAAGCAGTCAGTGCCTCTGCATCAGGTACAGCAAATGTGTTGTCCCTATGTCCACCTAATATCAATTCAAACACCATGACACAATTCCATCAGATTAATGATAAAAACCTAGAGGACATTATTCAACTTCTGAAATCCTCCTCCTGCTGCTTTGATATTATTCCAACAGGATTTTTCAAAGATGTTTTTCGTTGCATGGCCTCAGATCTACTTCATATAGTAAACAAATCTCTTCACTCAGGTATTTTTCAACAGGCCCTGAAAACTGCAGTCATTAAACCGCTCTTAAAAAAGAATAATCTAGATGCTTCAGTAATGAACAATTACAGGCCCATATCAAACCTGCCATTTCTAGGTAAAATCATTGAAAAAGTTGTTTTTCAACAGTTGAGTAATTTCTTGCATTTAAATAACTGTTTGGATGTGTTCCAGTCAGGCTTTCGTCCAAACCACAGCACTGAGACTGCTCTTGTAAAGGTCTTCAATGACATCCACTTAAACACAGACAGTGGCGGAACTTCAGTGTTAGTATTATTAGATCTCAGTGCTGCGTTTGACACTGTTGACCACAACATATTACTCGACCGACTAGATAAATGGGTGGGACTTTCGGAAACAGTTCTAAATTGGTTTGAATCCTACCTAAAGGACATAAACAACTTTGTTTCTATAGGTACATACACATCTGAGTTGACAAATATGACATGTGGGGTACCTCAAGGCTCCATCTTGGGGCCTCTTCTCTTTAACGTCTACATGCTACCACTGGCTCAGATAATGAAAAACAACAAAATAAGTTACCATAGCTATGCGGATGACACACAAATGTATGTAACAATTTCACCAGGAGGCTATGCTCCAATTCAAACACTGAGTAAGTGCATTGAACAAATCAATGACTGGATGTGTCAGAACTTTCTCCAATTAAACAAAGATAAAACTGAGGTAATGGTTTTTGGAGCCAAGGCAGAACGTATAAAAGTTAGCGCTGCAATGTTCAAAACAACAGATAAAGCCAGAAATCTAGGTGTAGTCATGGACTCTGACCTGAGTTTCAACAGTCACATTAAAACAGTTACTAAATCAGCCTACTATCACCTAAAGAATATACAGTTGCAAGAAAAAGTGTGTGAACCCTTTGGATTATCCACACATAGCGTTGTGTGTTCCTTCCAAACAACTCAACTTTGGTTTCATCTGTCCACAGAATATTTTGCCAGTAGTGCTGTGGAACATCCAGGTGCTCTTTTGCAAACTTCAAACGTGCAGCAATGTTTTTTCTGGACAGCAGTGGCTTCCTCCGTGGTGTCCTCCCATGAACTCCATTCTTGTTCAGTGTTTTACGTATCGTAGATTCGTCAACAGAGATGTTAGCATGTGCCAGAGATTTCTTTAAGTCTCTCGCTGACTCTCTAGGACTCTTCTTCACCTCACTGAGCATTCTGCGCTGTGCTCTTGCAGTCATCTTTACAGGACGGCCACTCCTAGGGAGAGTAGCAACAGTGCTGAACTTTCTCCTTTTATAGACAATTTGTCTTACCGTGGACTGATGAACATCAAGGCTTTGAGATACTTGTGTAACCCTTTCCAGCTTTATGCAAGTCAACAATTCTTAATCGTAGGTCTTCTGAGAGCTCTTTTGTGCGAGGCATGGTTCACATCTGGCAATGCTTCTTAAGAATAGCAAATTCAAAGCTGGTGTGTATTTTTTATAGGGCAGGGCAGCTTTAACCAACACCTCCAATCTCGTCTCATTGATTGGACTCCAGGTTGGCTGACTCCTGACTCCAATTAGCTCTTGAAGAAGTCTTAGCCTCGGGGTCACCCTGCACTGTGAATGTTTACATGGTGTGTTCAATAAAAACATGAAAATATATAATTGTTTGTGTGGTATTAGTTTAAGCAGACTGTGTTTGGTCTATTGTTGTGACTTAGATGAAGATCAGAACACATTTTATGACCAACTTAGGTAGAAATCTAGATAATTCCAAAGGGTTCACAAGACGTTTTCTTGCAACTGTATCTAGGATTAAAAGACTAATGTCACAGCAGGATTTGGAAAAACTTGTCCATGCCTTTATCTTCAGTAGACTCGACTACTGCAATGGTGTCCTTCACAGGTCTCACTAAAAAATCTATTAGAAAGCTGCAGCTGATTCAGAATGCTGCTGCTCGAGTCCTCACTAACACTAAGAAAGTGGATCACATCACTCCTGTTCTGAAGTCCTTACACTGGCTTCCTGTGTGTCAAAGATAGATTTCAAAATACTGCTGCTGGTTTATAAGCTTTGAATGGTTTAGGCCCAAAATACATTTCTGACCTCCTGCTAAATTATGAACCATCCAAGTCTCTCAGGTCTTCAGGGACTGGGTCAGCTTTCTGTCCCAGAGTCCAGAACTAAACATGGAAAAGCAGCGTTCAGTTATTATGCTCCAAAATCTGGAACAAACTCCCAGAAACCTGCAGGTCCGCTGCAACTCTGACTACTTTTAAATGCAGACTAAAGACTTTCTTTGTGCCACTGCTTTTAATTGAACTATTCACATCTTAAACTGCACTGTAACTTTTATCCATGTATTTTTTATTTTAATGTTTATTATATTATCTTTTCTTTTTAATGACTGATTTTAAATGCCATTTTCTTAATGTCTTTCGTTTTTTGTAAAGGCACTTTGAATTGCCTTGTGTTGAAAGGTGCTATATAAATAAACTTGCCTTGCCTATACATAATTATTAATTATAAATTACGATTTACAATAGGTTGTGAATTTTATTTCTATGAGATTGTTTCCTTTTAATATTTTGGAGTATTGTTTCTAGTGGGAACACTTCCCGTTGCACATCGTTTTCTACTTCCTGTATGTCATTTCCGCTTTCCCCTCATATTGAAGTGAGCACTGTTGAGGGTAAGCTGTGCTAGGAATTGTGTTATAGTTCATTACAATTGTGTGTGGTAAACCGGCAATTTAAGTTGAAAGTGATGTATGTTGTTAAGTGTCCAATTTGGGTATATTATTAACCCCTTTTGTTAAGTTTCCACCGTAAGAAATTGTATTTTTGAGCGATATCCCCGGTGTGGTTTTGGCGGGAAATAGACGCCTTCTGCGTCATTTTCTTTGTTTACATTTCAACACTTTCTTTCTTTTCTTTTGTAAAGATGTGCAACACGGATGCAAAGAGAATATTATTTTTGTTCTCAGGTACATTATGTTTGTATTGTGTATGATTACTTATATCGCACTAAACCATCCAATCAGCGAGCTTTTTTTTTTTTTATAAATACAGTTCCTGACGGATGCCAAAAAAAGCCAGAGATTATGGAATAAACAAATAAATAAAATCAAGGATAAGTGTGTGTTATTGTTGAGTAAATAACAGTGTGTTATTTAGAAAAGAATAACAAATTAGAAGGAAAAAAAGATTACAAAAAATACAGATTTCAGTATCCTGAGGCTCTGAGCCCCATTTCTTTTCCTCACAGATGACAAAAAAAGTCCGACATTATACGATTTAAAATAAAAACAATAATCGTGGCTTGATATTGAGTAAGAAGATGTTTTTATGAACCCCACAGCTTCCGGTCTTCCAAGAACCGAACGGACAAAAACACGTGCTGCAGGCACGAAACATATCAATAGAAATACATTGCTTTTGAAATCGTTTTGTGTGACACAAAAAAAAGGGGAAAATCGTGTTGGTGAACATGAATCAATAGATTAAATGTCGTGACTATAACACAAAATGCCGTACGTGAGACTGGGTTGCACAGTATGATCACAAATACATACAATCTGTTAAAAATCTGTTTTTATTAAAAAGTACAGGCTGCATATCAGGGTTTCCGCTAGGATTTTTTCTCGCCGGTCAAATGTCAGAATTTATTTTACCGGACAAATTTGAAACTTACCGGTCATGTTTCAATAATAAGAATTGAGAACAACAACAATTGTTATTTTATTGGTACATAATTATATTCCTAATTATATTCCTAATAGTACACAATATAATGTTATAAAAGTTCTCCAGGGAGGAGGGAGATAGACAGTGCTGGGGCTTACCACAGCGGCAATTAACAAAACGGGGAGGAAGGAGTCAAATCAAAATCACCCGTGACACTGCACATCAAACAAACGGACACGTGAAGAACACCACCACCAGGGATTGGGTTTGCCGCCTCGAGCCCACAGCACCTGTCCGGCACAAGAGAAACAGTTAAAAATAAGTAAGATTATAAAACTTGGTTGAGATGAATAAACAAAAGGAAAACACCTCAAATAAACCAAAATCTAAATAACCATAACACAACAAAGACTTGAGTAAACTAATTAAACCAAACGTTAACCAAAGAAATAAACAAAATCACACAACAAAATACTATGAATGTACTCAAAACATGATGGGGGGAGATGATGACCAGAGGTGGGGGACGGTTGGTTGGTTACGGCGTCCAACTTTTACAGCTAGGCGCTGCCACAGAGCCCACCCAGGAAGGGAGAATGGTTTATGGCACCACTGAAAAGAGTGTTTAAAATGACTGGTGAATAGCCTACTTAAGTTTATTGAATTAAAAGTTATCCATGGGGAAATTCATACATACCAGCCTGTGCGGCCACAGAGCCCACAGGGAAGGGAGAGAGAGACCCAACAATCCCACGGCCAAATCCCACTGTGACATGAATAACAGTCAGTACACCAGAGGAACCAAGCTGAAGGTGAGAATACGTCAGACAACGGCAACTCACCAATAGTTGCAACACTGCAAGACCGGGAACCTCCGGAGGAGCCAATCCTCCTCAAACGCACCGGGCGTCAGCTGCGCTAAGACAGAGTAGTGTCAAGTCGGGTGTCGCTCGTTCCCATGAATAAATGACAGAAATGCAAGATGTTTTACCTGTCTGGTAGAGAGTGTGATGCGCGAGCTGCCACGCCAAACAATCCACGCCAAACAATCCACGCCAAACAATCCACGCCAAACAATCCACGCCAAACAATCCACGCGGCCACAAAGGAGAAGCGGAGGGGGAGGGAACAGATTTGTCTCCTCCACTTAAATAGCAGGTGCGCAAAATAGCAGGTGCGCTGGCATGGTGCCAAGCAGCGTCACAGAGGGAGGAGAAGTGACGTCCGGTCACATCAGCCTTGGAGAAATTGACATGTTTTGGGATCAGCCTGTCCTCCTACAAAAAACGACCATATAGGTCGATTGTTCAGCAGCTAAATACGACCCAGAGTCACGTTTTAAAGTGTAGCACCTCTAGTGGTCGTGTAAGAAACAACATGCTCCTGTCGATTGCAAACGCTCCGGAGGGTCGTTTATTCACAAATAACCCTCTCTGGGAAATCCTAAATTGTGGAATAGTTTGGCCATTAAAATGCTTTTTTATTAGATTTCTAGCGAGAAGTGTATATTGTACTTTTATAATCCACGTCCAGTGGATGTGTAGGATCTACAGTTTGATAGATATACGAAGATGATTTGAGGTCTCGCCAGGAGAACGTGTACTGTATATGGGGCAACTTCCATGTAAAGTTAGCGTGGGTGAAAACAGTATTTCCGGTCTCGAAGTTTTCATAATAAAACCGGAAGTATTCCCCACACTGTCAAATGATTACGCAGTGATATCTCCATTACTCATCCACTAAAAAACATCAGTTTATCCTTGTTAATTACACAATATTGATGGTTTAAATTGTGTACAATGCTTTTGTGTTTTTAACCTTCGATTCGGAGAAACAAATTGTTTTTTCGGAGTTTAGACACTACGAGTTTCCGAAGACACTACACTACCCAGAATCCCCATCTATCGTTTGGGACTACAACATCCGCCTTGCTTTACAAACCCCGTGATTAGCCCTCAAGCTCTGTGATTGGATATTGGAGTGGCAGTGCGACAAGGTTACGCTGTCAAACAGCTCTTTGAAATGGAATGGAACCACGCCAGACTATCCAAAACTGGATTTGGACGGGTCCAGCCCGGCCCTCCTCCCCAGAATTACACTTTCTGGCTATTGTGTGTTTCGCAAAGGGACTTCACCTGAAGATAACTTTAACTCACGTTGAGGATTATATCAATTAGAAATCCTTATAAGAAAGAAGATACGTTTTATATATAATCTGAACAAATTGCCACTTACTGTGGTTGGTAAATTATAAAGCTTTCAGTTCAACAAAACTCCTGGCTTGGATGTTTTTTTTAACAAGTCCTTGTGTTACCCCAGTTCTCAGCTGAGAAGTGAGTGCCAGGGATTTGACAGGGCCATCATTACCCAGGCCAACACTCCAGTGGGATCAAATATTGTGTACTCTGCGGAAAGTACGACGACCCGCATGGTGACTCCAGAGATTTTCAGCACCTTCATAAAGGTATGTCGTTTTTCATTCATGGATAGTATCCAGTGGCGAGCCGTCAGGGCCCTCTCTGTGGGGGCCTAAGATATTCTAAAAAATAATAATTTGAAAACATTAGTTTTACCAAAATAACTTGATTTAATTGTATTTAAAATAATATTTCCAAAGAAATAAATCCTTAGAATCTGCCTGTTCAGTTTCTGTTGGAATGTGAAGGGTTAAATGCCGTCTCTGCGAGTTATGAGAAGACGGGAGAGCTTGTTGGTCCCTCTCTACATTCACAGAGGGCCCGCTATAGTAACTCAACGAGAGAGTAATGTCAAATGACAGTACAATTGAATTGACCAATCATATCTTCCCTCTAAATGGGCGGGCTTTATTTTCGCGGACTTTTGACTAGTTCCGCCCGCTGTGAGGTCTATGCAAGTGGTGCAGTGACACGTCCTAAAACCCGGAAGTAAGCTGCGCTCGGATTCCCTCGACAGAAAGCAACGGGATTTCTCCATAGGGTTTTGGAAAATAGCTCGAAATAAGGTCTGTGGAAAACGAACGTTTTGTTCAGCCGGATAATATCCACATGTTTACCCTACTATTATTATTTTCGATAGATCGATAGATTTTGATCGATAGATTTATAATTAGCATAAGTTCGTTCATGATGGCTCACTTCAGTGATAGTGAGGAGTGGACATCGTTGCGAAATTATTAACCGAGTCATTTTCAAGATTGAGTTACAATGATAAACTGGAGTGGCAAAGGATCAGGTGAATGACCCGCAAGTGCTTCATCCAGAAGGACAGGAGGATGGACTTTGTGTTTCAGTGATTTGATCATCAAAGGTAGGCCTAAGTCATCTTCAATGCGGGCTGCCGTGCCGTGACTTCATTCATTTGTAATTGTTACTTGGCTGTGGGTGCCCTGTCAGGATAGGTGTTTATATGGTGTTGTTTGTGTGGTAGAGGGTCGCTGTCATTGATGCGTTTTGCACCCCGGACCGCTGTTTTGATATTCCGCTGAAGTATACGCTGTGACGTAATATCTCTTCTTTTTTTTCTCGAGGGAAGGGGGGTCAGAGGGCCTAGGTATAAAAGTCACGGCTCGCCACTGATAGTATCACATCATCTTCTGCTTGTTGTCTTTATTGTTCCTTAAAGGGCTCAGAGATTATAAATGTGTTTAGTTACATGGTGACTGGTTGATACAAACGACCACCTACTGTATGACCACCCTTTCACAACACACACATGCACACACACTCAAGCAAACAAACATAATTATGATTTGAAGTGAGGACTTCTTAATCTGACGAATGCTAAAAAAAAACTACAATCTTATTTCAATACACAGCATGTCTGCTTTTAATTATATAATTGCTGATTTGTAAATGTGAAATAATTCTAGTTTTTAGAAAATTGGTACTGACTCTGTTTTTGATTTTCATTCATTCTCAAATTTGTAACTGGCTTCAGCACCGGAAAAAAGAGCATCCAGTACCCTTTCTACAACACCAGTCTACAAAGTGTGCATTCATTTTGATATCAACTGTCTGATCCATGGACACAACAACTTTGTCAGGACTAACCGGAATAGTTCACAAAAAAACAGTCACAGATTCAGAGTAAGTTTCAGGTTCCAGGATACAGCCCACTGCTCCTGATACTGGGATGGTTCAAATACAGAGGCTACATTTCACTGTGTGTGATCAGCTGAGATGCCAAATCAGGCCAAGGGGCTCAAAGTTGAGGGCCCAATGGCCACTACCTGCGCCCTATAGCTCAAACTCTCTTATTTTGATTTCAGATAATAATAATACATTTTTATTTCAAAGCGCTTTTCCAGGTGCTCAAAGACGCTTTACAGTGGTTTGATAAAATAGAATAAAAAATAGAAATAAAAAATAAATAAATATTAAAACAGCAACACAGCATAATTCACAAATTAAAAGCCAGTCTGAAGAGGTGTGTTTTGGTCAGTGTTTTGAAAGATAGATACACTATAGTGAGTCATTTTGGAGAAGTGTGCGCTGTTTCAATCGTAAAAAATGTAGGAAATCAATAACGCATCTCTAACACCTCGAGGGTACATTAAATAAATACTCGCACACGTTAACACATGTTGGAACTGTTGTAGGGGATTTGCAAACATCCCCATGGCTCTTGCTCATTCACAAACATTATATAATCATATGCATGTTATTGTTCTCTAATACATTTTTCATTGGTTTTATTTCCAGGAGAATCCATTTCCAAAGAAAAGATTTGACACGTGTGCTGTTGTTGGGAACTCAGGGATTCTGACAAACAGCAACTGTGGAGAGATGATCGATTCGGCTCAGCTTGTTATCAGGTGAGAAAGCTGTCAAGATTAGGGGACTGAAAGGCTGATGGCGACATCAATCTACAGAATTAAACATAAAGAATTAAAAAGATCATAAAATTCCCAATAATAATTTCTGATTAGTCCGTTATGCTTTTCAGGTGCAACCTACCTTCTTTGGGAAAAGGCTATGAGAAACATGTGGGCAACAAGACTGACATTGTGACAGCAAATCCGAGCATCCTCGTTAGAAAGTGAGCAAGAAAATTAGTCTCACTGTACCATAACATTTGTTTTAGTTTTGTTGCCAAACATTCTTTCTATTTTCAGGTATGGGTCCTTAGACGGGCCTAGACGTCCATTTGTGGAGAGTCTACATATCTACGGCAAGTCCCTGCTGCTTCTACCTGCCTTTGCCTTTGACTTTTGTACTCCTTTGTGCCTGAAGGCTGCATACAGCATTAGGGACCTTGAAAGTCCAATTAGGCCCACCTACTTCAACCCTGATTACCTCCGGAGACTGAGCAACTTCTGGCGCTCCAGAGGCCTACAGAGGTCCTAAACAGAGGCATACTCAGCACCGGCTTACTGATGGTTAACATAGCGCTGGAAAACTGTGCCAACGTGCATCTGTACGGTTTCTGGCCCTTCAGTATTCATCCATTTGAACTCAATGCCGTGAAAAACCACTATTTCGATGATGAAACGGTTAACTGGGGAACGCATTCCATGCCTGCTGAGTTTAACCTGTTGTTGCAGCTGCACAGTCAAGGTGTGCTCAGGCTTCACCTGGGGAACTGTCTACCGGGTAACAATTAGTTCCCAGGTCCAGAGACAGATGAGACTGGGCATCTGAATAATTGGGACATTTCCTGGTGGACTGAGGACTAATCTCAGAATTTGTCTCTAAACTATGCCTTTTCAATCCAATCCATTCACTCTCCCCCATATCAGCTCTTATGCCCCTTTCACACCAACGCGGTTCCAGGGCCGGTTCGGAGCTTGAGCCTGATAAGCACCGTTTTTCCTGTTCACACCGCAGCGGAGCCGGCTCTTTTTTACCCGAAAACCGGGTAATAAATCTACAAGTGGTAGTCCTCCCTTGAACTCTCTGGGTGCAAGGCCGAAGAGTAAATCATTTCCATGGGATTTGGGAGGACGAACAACAGGCAGAGGACGAACAACAGGCAGAGCCCAGCGCTCTGAAATCTGTGATGCGACCGGCTGGCCTGCATTGTTATCACCCAGGAAGAGCGCCTCTTCAACCCCTGTTCCTACTAGGAAACAGCCGTGGACAGCTGCTAAAGGGAGAACTACAAACAATCCTCCTAAACCACCGAGTGTGCCAATCCAGAACAGATACGCTCCGCTGACCGAGAGCCGGAGATCTCTTTCTGATGACCTGGATAACCCGTCCTCTTCACACAGCAGGGTAAGGACCAATAGCTACTCCAAAAGTAAAAGGCTAGAGGGAAAGCTGACGACTGGGCCTGAAACTCTGATTGTGGGTGACTCTGCTGTAAGAGATGTAAAAGGTCTGTGTAGTAAGAACAACACCAAAGTACTCTGTTTTCCCAAGGATGTGGTCTCTGACTTGGCTGAGAAGATCCTGCATATTGGGGCTGAACATCCGACTGTAAAGAATGTGGTACTACATATTGGAACAAATGATGTTGTGAAACAAGAGTAAGAAGTGCTGAAAAAAGACTTTAAATGTCTGTTGGAAACTGTCAGCTCTCTAAATGCAGATGTGTTCATCAGTGGCCCTCTACCGCCAGTCAGAAGAGGAGTGGAGAGATTCAGCAGATTGTTTGCACTGAACACCACACCTGGCTTTCAACTGTCTGTATTGACCATTCTGTCCATTTTATTGAGACTTTAACTTTTTCTGGGACCGCAGACATCTTTTAAGGCAAATGGAGTTTGTCTGAACAAGTCAGGAGTGAAATGGTTTATCTCTAACGTATTCAACTGCCTACGTCATCAATCTGTTCCCTCTGCCAAGGACAAGCAACAAGAGGAATCAAAACAAGAGAAAGACACAACACATCGCTCAGAAAACCTTGAAAATCTATCACTGCACCCGCCTGAGGAATGTCTTGATTATGGGAGACAAATAGAGGAGTCTCCACCGCCCTTCACCCCCCCTATCACCTCTGAGGATACTCTTCCTTCACCACACAGCTCTCTCTACTCTCCGTTCACCCTCGCCCACCCTCCTGGAGATCGCTGAACACACAAAGGAGATACAGAGGGTTGGCACCGATTCCTTCCTGGAGTTCAAAGACCAAACTAAGGCGATATGCAGGGCTGGAAGCATGTCCTTTACCCCCGCTCCTCAACGACGCTGTTACGGCTGCTGTTTCTGCCTGCTCGGTAACCTGTTTGGGATTGTCTGCAGCTGTGTGTGATTATGTAAATGAGCTGTGTGGTTGCCCCAACATCATTGGCTGTCATCTCCTGATCCACTTCCGAGGACACTGATTGGAGCACGCCGGGCCCGACGTTCTCCAATCCCTGTGCAAGCCCAGCGCACACCTGCTGGAGAGGACTACAAAGCTGGGGACAATCATCACTCTGGAGGCTCTGTTGAGTGAACAGATGCCTCTCGCTATTTGCTCTCATTCTGGGGATTAACTGGTGTGGACCGTGTTACTGTGATTAGATGGGCTTAGATTAGTTTGATTAGATGTGCTTAGATTAGTTTAGTATTGTTTGACTGTTGTCCTAGCTGTGTTTCCTTACAGCCTTCCTTTGCTAGTTGTACCACTTTTACAGTGAGGTTTTGTTTCCTTCTTTATTTAGTGTGTGAATATTTAGTTTTCCCTGTATGCGTTTAGATTTGTGTGTTTCAGGCTGCTGGCCCGCCATTTTGTTCACCGGTTGAGCAATAAAACAGCTTATAACTTTTACCAATCCCATTCTGGTTGTGTTGCTTCCCGTTGATTCCCCTAGCGTAGAATGGAACGTAATAGACGCCCACCAAAATCACCGCAGAGACGCGCACCATCTCCCCCATCTTCATCACCGTGCCTACGTCAACCACCCCCCCCCCCCTGGCAGCATGTCCTCTACCCCCGCACCATCTCCCCCGTCTCCATCACCGTGCCTACGTCAACCACCTCCCCTCCCTTCAAGAAAGCATCTGCAGTCTCCGAAGCCTGATAATGATGTGTGTACAAAATGCAACAAACTCTTACTGATATGTGCTGGGTCCAGGCTCAAGGGCGTATGGCACTCTCAACTCTTTCCAGGACATGCCAGGGCACTGCCTGCGAGTAGCTTTGCCGATATCTGTGTTGATAGGTAATAGATTAAGAACGGTGAATCAGCATAGAAACAGGAAGTGCTCAAACGTTTGTGTGAGTTTATCAAATTTAGCAGTGATTCCATGTCAGCCACAGCTTGTCACAAAAAACCTGACTGATAGTGTGTTTAACAAACTTAAACTAGCTTTATTAAATGTCAGGTCTCTGGCAGGAAAAACATTTGTAATCAATGATTTCTATCACTGAGCACAATCTCGATTTTATGTTTTTTAACAGAAACTTGGATTGAACAAAATAACAGTGCAGCTGTCTTATCGTAATCAACCCCTCCAACTTTAGTTTTATGAGTCAGGAAAGAATGCATAATGAAGGGGTGGAGTTGCTATTCTGTTCAATGATTCCCTTCAATGCAGGAAGACATCGTATGGGAACTTTGCTTCTTTTGAATATGTGGCCCTTCAGCTGAAATGCTCCCTCTCGAGCTCTGTTCCTAAATATCTATAGGCACCCCAAATACTGTGCAAGCTTTTTTTGATGACTTTACTGAACTGCTGTCTATAGTGTGTATTGACTTGACCGTCTAGTCATGTTGTGATTTAACATCCATGTTGACAACCCCCAGGACAGAGGGGCTAAGAAAATGTTTTGTGTTCTTTGATATGGACTGACTCAGCATGTGACGGAGCCCACGCACAATAAGGGGCACACTCTGGACTTAATTATCTCAAAGGGTCTGAATATCTCTAAGGTTGTGGTGACTGATGTTGCACTCTCTGATCATTCCTGTGTGTTCTTTGAGAGCTATATTTCTGTTCACAAGAATGTTCAAAAGAGGATAACCACAAAGCGATATTTTAACTGAAAATACTAGGGAAATGTTTACTCAGAATTGTTCTTCCACACTTGCCCCTGCTAACATCTCAGTAATGAGCTAGTAGTAGATCATTTTGAATTCAAAATTAAAAATGTTATAGATGCCATTGCTCCAACTAGGGTAAGGAAGTGACTGGCAAAAAATATCTCCATGGAGAAGCAAGGCCATGACCATGAGAGCAGAAAAAGAGAGTGTCGAAAAGCTGAACGTAGGTGGTGAAAAACAAATCTCCAGGTTCACTTTGAAATCTATAAAGAGAGACTTGGCCTTTATAATTTGGAATTGAAAAACGCACGACAGTCTTTCTTCTCTGACATCATTACCAAAAACAAAACAATGCACGTGCCTGTTTGCTACCGTTGACAGACTAACTAACCCCCCAGTGTCAGTAGCCTCTGAATTTCTGTCCACCAGGGCGTGCAATGATTTTGCCTTCTTCACTGACAAAATTCAGAGAAAATCAGACAAGCAGTCAGTGCCTCTGCATCAGTACAGCAAATGTGTTGTCCCTATGTCCACCTAATATCAATTCAAACACCATGACACAATTCCATCAGATTAATGATAAAAACCTAGAGGACATTATTCAACTTCTGAAATCCTCCTCCTGCTGCTTTGATATTATTCCAACAGGATTTTTCAAAGATGTTTTTCGTTGCATGGCCTCAGATCTACTTCATATAGTAAACAAATCTCTTCACTCAGGTATTTTTCAACAGGCCCTGAAAACTGCAGTCATTAAACCGCTCTTAAAAAAGAATAATCTAGATGCTTCAGTAATGAACAATTACAGGCCCATATCAAACCTTGCCATTTCTAGGTTAAAATCATTGAAAAAAGTTGTGTTTTTCAACAGTTGAGTAATTTCTTGCATTTAATAACTGTTGGATGTGTTCCAGTCAGGCTTTCGTCCAAACCACAGCACTGAGGACTGCTCTTGTAAAGGTCTTCAATGACTCCACTTAAACACAGACAGTGGCGGAAACTTCAGGGTTAGGTATTATTAGATCTCAGTGCTGCGTTGACACTGTTGACCACAACATATTACTCGACCGACTAGATAAATGGGTGGGACTTCGGAAACAGTTCTAAATGGTATTGAATCCTACCCTAAAGGACATAAAACAACTTTGTTTCTATAGGTACATACACATCTGAGTTGACAAATATGACATGTGGGGTACCTCAAGGACTCCATCTTGGGGCCTTCTCTTTAACGTCTACATGCTACCACTGGCTCAGATAATGAAAAACAACAAATAAGTTACCATAGCTATGCGGATGACACACACAAATGTATGTAACAATTTCACCAGGAGGCTATGCTCCAATTCAAACACTGAGTAAGTGCATTGAACAAATCAATGACTGGATGTGTCAGAAACTTTCTCCAATTAAACAAGATAAACTGAGGTAATGGTTTTTGGAAGCCAAGGCAGACAGAACGTATAAAAGTTAGCGCTGCAATGTTCAAAACAACAGATATAAGCCAGAAATCTAGGTGTAGTCATGGACTCTGACCTGAGTTTCAACAGTCACATTAAAAACAGTTACTAAATCAGCCTACTTATCACCCTAAAGAATATACAGTTGCAAGAAGAAAAGTGTTGTGAACCCTTTGGATTATCCACACATAGCGTTGTGTGTTCCTTCCCAAACAACTCAACTTTGTTTCATCTGTCAACAGAATATTTTGCCAGTAGTGCTGTGGAACATCCAGGTGCTCTTTTGCAAACTTCAAACGGTGCAGCAATGTTTTTTCCTGGACAGCAGTGGCTTCCTCCGTGGTTTGTCCTCCCATGAACTCCATTCTGTTCAGTGTTTTACGTATCGTAGATTCGTCAACAGAGATTGTTAGCATGTGCCAGAGATTTCTTTAAGTCTCTCGCTGACTCTCTAGGACTCTTCTTCACCTCACTGAGCATTCTGCGCTGTGCTCTTGCAGTCATCTTTACAGGACGGCCACTCCTAGGGAGAGTAGCAACAGTGCTGAACTTTCTCCTTTTATAGACAATTTGTCTTACCGTGGACTGATGAACATCAAGGCTTTGAGATACTTGTGTAACCCTTTCCAGCTTTATGCAAGTCAACAATTCTTAATCGTAGGTCTTCTGAGAGCTCTTTTGTGCGAGGCATGGTTCACATCTGGCAATGCTTCTTAAGAATAGCAAATTCAAAGCTGGTGTGTATTTTTTATAGGGCAGGGCAGCTTTAACCAACACCTCCAATCTCGTCTCATTGATTGGACTCCAGGTTGGCTGACTCCTGACTCCAATTAGCTCTTGAAGAAGTCTTTAGCCTCGGGGTCCACCCTGCACTGTGAATGTTTACATGGTGTGTTCAATAAAAACATGAAAATATATAATTGTTTGTGTGGTATTAGTTTAAGCAGACTGTGTTTGTCTATTGTTGTGACTTAGATGAAGATCAGAACACATTTTATGACCAACTTAGGTAGAAATCTAGATAATTCCAAAGGGTTCACAAGACGTTTTCTTGCAACTGTATCTAGGATTAAAAGACTAATGTCACAGCAGGATTTGGAAAAACTTGTCCATGCCTTTATCTTCAGTAGACTCGACTACTGCAATGGTGTCTTCACAGGTCTCACTAAAAAATCTATTAGAAAGCTGCAGCTGATTCAGAATGCTGCTGCTCGAGTCCTCACTAACACTAAGAAAGTGGATCACATCACTCCTGTTCTGAAGTCCTTACACTGGCTTCCTGTGTGTCAAAGAATAGATTTCAAAATACTGCTGCTGGTTTATAAAGCTTTGAATGGTTTAGGCCCAAAATACATTTCTGACCTCCTGCTAAATTATGAACCATCCAGATCTCTCAGGTCTTCAGGGACTGGTCAGCTTTCTGTCCCCAGAGTCAGAACTAAACATGGAAAAGCAGCGTTCAGTTATTATGCTCCAAACATCTGGAACAAACTCCCAGAAACCTGCAGGTCCGCTGCAACTCTGACTACTTTTAAATGCAGACTAAAGACTTTTCTTTGTGCCACTGCTTTTAATTGAACTATTCACATCTTAAACTGCACTGTAACTTTTATCCATGTATTTTTTATTTTAATGTTTATTATATTATCTTTTCTTTTTAATGACTGATTTTAAATGCCATTTTCTTAATGTCTTTCGTTTTTTGTAAAGCACTTTGAATTGCCTTGTGTTGAAAGGTGCTATATAAATAAACTTGCCTTGCCTATACATAATTATTAATTATAAATTACGATTTACAATAGGTTGTGAATTTTATTTCTATGAGATTGTTTCCTTTTAATATTTTTGAGTATTGTTTCTAGTGGGAACACTTTCCCGTTGCACATCGTTTTCTACTTCCTGTATGTCATTTCCGCTTTCCCCTCATATTGAAGTGAGCACTGTTGAGGGTAAGCTGTGCTAGGAATTGTGTTATAGTTCATTACAATTGTGTGTGGTAAACCGGCAATTTAAGTTGAAAGTGATGTATGTTGTTAAGTGTCAATTTGGGTATATTATTAACCCCTTTTTGTTAAGTTTCCACCGTAAGAAATTGTATTTTTGAGCGATATCCCCGGTGTGGTTTTGGCGGGAAATAGACGCCTTCTGCGTCATTTTCTTTGTTTACATTTCAACACTTTTCTTTCTTTTCTTTTGTAAAGATGTGCAACACGGATGCAAAGAGAATATTATTTTTGTTCTCAGGTACAGTATGTTTGTATTGTGTATGATTACTTATATCGCACTAAAACATCCAATCAGCGAGCTTTTTTTTTTTTTATAAATACAGTTCCTGACGGATGCCAAAAAAGCCAGAGATTATGGAATTAAACAAATAAATAAAATCAAGGATAAGTGTGTGTTATTGTTGAGTAAATAACAGTGTGTTATTTAGAAAAGAATAACAAATTAGAAGGAAAAAAAGATTACAAAAAATACAGATTTCAGTATCCTGAGGCTCTGAGCCCCATTTCTTTTCCTCACAGATGACAAAAAAAGTCCGACATTATACGATTTAAAATAAAAACAATAATCGTGGCTTGATATTGAGTAAGAAGATGTTTTTATGAACCCCACAGCTTCCGGTCTTCCAAGAACCGAACGGACAAAAACACGTGCTGCAGGCACGAAACATATCAATAGAAATACATTGCTTTTGAAATCGTTTTGTGTGACACAAAAAAAAGGGGAAAATCGTGTTGGTGAACATGAATCAATAGATTAAATGTCGTGACTATAACACAAAATGCCGTACGTGAGACTGGGTTGCACAGTATGATCACAAATACATACAATCTGTTAAAAATCTGTTTTTATTAAAAAGTACAGGCTGCATATCAGGGTTTCCGCTAGGATTTTTTCTCGCCGGTCAAATGTCAGAATTTATTTTACCGGACAAATTTGAAACTTACCGGTCATGTTTCAATAATAAGAATTGAGAACAACAACAATTGTTATTTTATTGGTACATAATTATATTCCTAATTATATTCCTAATAGTACACAATATAATGTTATAAAAGTTCTCCAGGGAGGAGGGAGATAGACAGTGCTGGGGCTTACCACAGCGGCAATTAACAAAACGGGGAGGAAGGAGTCAAATCAAAATCACCCGTGACACTGCACATCAAACAAAACGGACACGTGAAGAACACCACCACCAGGGATTGGGTTTGCCGCCTCGAGCCCACAGCACCTGTCCGGCACAAGAGAAACAGTTAAAAATAAGTAAGATTATAAAACTTGGTTGAGATGAATAAACAAAAGGAAAACAACTCAAATAAACCAAAATCTAAATAACCATAAACAACAAAGACTTGAGTAAACTAATTAAACCAAACGTTAACAAAAGAAAATAAACAAAATCACACAACAAAATACTATGAATGTACTCAAAACATGATGGGGGGGAGATGATGACCAGAGGTGGGGGACGGTTGGTGGTTACGGCGTCCCAACTTTTACAGCTAGGCGCTGCCACAGAGCCCACCAGGAAGGGAGAATGTTTATGGCACCACTGAAAAGAGGTTTAAAATGACTGGTGAATAGCCTACTTAAGTTTATTGAATTAAAAGTTATCCATGGGGAAATTCATACATACCAGCCTGTGCGGCCACAGAGCCCACAGGGAAGGGAGAGAGAGACCCAACAATCCCACGGCCAAATCCCACTGTGACATGAATAACAGTCAGTACACCAGAGGAACCAAGCTGAAGGTGAGAATACGTCAGACAACGGCAACTCACCAATAGTTGCAACACTGCAAGACCGGGAACCTCCGGAGGAGCCAATCCTCCTCAAACGCACCGGGCGTCAGCTGCGCTAAGACAGAGTAGTGTCAAGTCGGGTGTCGCTCGTTCCCATGAATAAATGACAGAAATGCAAGATGTTTTACCTGTCTGGTAGAGAGTGTGATGCGCGAGCTGCCACGCCAAACAATCCACGCCAAACAATCCACGCCAAACAATCCACGCCAAACAATCCACGCCAAACAATCCACGCGGCCACAAAGGAGAAGCGGAGGGGGAGGGAACAGATTTGTCTCCTCCACTTAAATAGCAGGTGCGCAAAATAGCAGGTGCGCTGGCATGGTGCCAAGCAGCGTCACAGAGGGAGGAGAAGTGACGTCCGGTCACATCAGCCTTGGAGAAATTGACATGTTTTGGGATCAGCCTGTCCTCCTACAAAAAACGACCATATAGGTCGATTGTTCAGCAGCTAAATACGACCCAGAGTCACGTTTTAAAGTGTAGCACCTCTAGTGGTCGTGTAAGAAACAACATGCTCCTGTCGATTGCAAACGCTCCGGAGGGTCGTTTATTCACAAATAACCCTCTCTGGGAAATCCTAAATTGTGGAATAGTTTGGCCATTAAAATGCTTTTTTATTAGATTTCTAGCGAGAAGTGTATATTGTACTTTTATAATCCACGTCCAGTGGATGTGTAGGATCTACAGTTTGATAGATATACGAAGATGATTTGAGGTCTCGCCAGGAGAACGTGTACTGTATATGGGGCAACTTCCATGTAAAGTTAGCGTGGGTGAAAACAGTATTTCCGGTCTCGAAGTTTTCATAATAAAACCGGAAGTATTCCCCACACTGTCAAATGATTACGCAGTGATATCTCCATTACTCATCCACTAAAAAACATCAGTTTATCCTTGTTAATTACACAATATTGATTGGTTTAAATTGTGTACAATGCTTTTGTGTTTTTAACCTTCGATTCGGAGAAACAAATTGTTTTTTCGGAGTTTAGACACTACAGAGTTTCCGAAGACACTACACTACCCAGAATCCCCATCTATCGTTTGGGACTACAACATCCGCCTTGCTTTACAAACCCCGTGATTAGCCCTCAAGCTCTGTGATTGGATATTGGAGTGGCAGTGCGACAAGGTTACGCTGTCAAACAGCTCTTTGAAATGGAATGGAACCACGCCAGACTATCCAAAACTGGATTTGGACGGGTCCAGCCCGGCCCTCCTCCCCAGAATTACACTTTCTGGCTATTGTGTGTTTCGCAACATGTTCTATGGCACGTCTCTACTGGGAAATGTAGTTTTAAAAGACGTTTTCGTATTTCCCACAATTGGAAGTTGCCAGTATTAAACTGTAGACATCCCTGGAGGTTTAAGGGATACGAAACACATTGGTGTTATCAAATTTAAAACATATAATTAATACATGGGTGAAAATTGCTTGTGTCCATAATGGGCAGCATTAATATACCCACATGACAGCTAAGGTCAGAAGAGCTTTATTTAACAGCTGGTCTTATGTCTGTGACCCCTCCTGTTGTTAATTGATAAGCCTGAAACATGCACTTGTCAAGGTTCAGATGCACATTTAGCAAATATGGCAGTAGCCATCGATCATCTTAAGTTAAGATTATTGATCCCAAGTTGGGAAATGTTTTTGTTACAGCAGCATGTACTACTTTGTTCTACTCCACTACAATTCAGAGGTTAACCTGGTATTTTTACTCTACTACATTTATTTTTGTTACTTTGCAGATTCTGATTAATGATGTGAAATATAAACAACCCTTAAATCAGACTTTAGTTACACCTGAGTAAAATTCAGCCTTATCAGTTTGTCTGTTTTGCACATCCTCCTGTTAATGTCTTTGGACGTCCTGCACTAAACTGTTTTATTGTAGAGATCACTACAGTATCTTATTGATATTTTCCATTCTATATTTCTATCATTGACCCCTATTTTGTATGTAGGCTACTCTTAATATTTAAATGTTTTCATCAAATATAACAACAACTAAATTAAATAACGTGCTTTAACCACTAGGAGGTGCGGTTTAGACCAGTGGTCTAGTTAATAAAACATAATAATATCGTACATAATATGACTATAAACTTTATTGTGAAATTAAAACTGAACGTTAAAGGAAAATACAGTTTCAGTCTCTCGATGTGAAGCTTATGCATTGTACCATGAACCTGTATAGACCTGTAACAGTCAACTGCATGAGGAGTTGGAAAGGTAGTTCAGAAAATCAGTAATATCTTTAAAAACTACAAAAAAGTCCCTTTCTGTCAGCTGTGCACCGTTATGGTGTAAATACAGACTATCTACTAATTGGATCAAATATAAAAGTCAGCCGAATTAGTGTTGATACTGCAAGGAGACGTATTGTGTGAAAAGAAATGGAAGATGTTGTTTAATTGTTGATATATTTATGGTCCACGTCACGTATTCAGTTTTGGCGGCATCTCTTCCAGTTTGTCAAAAGGTCTTCTGATCAGGGCTCTATAAATACATATCTAGGGCAGATATGTAATATTTAATGCAGCCGAACCGTGTATTGCAATGCCGTTATGTGATGACTTCCAAAGAGAAAAGCAAGAACACTCGGAATAAAGTATTATTATTTTTTTTTTAATGTTTTCCGATTTCATATCACATAAACACTATATCCCGACGTGCATTGCGGCGTGATTTTAGCCTATCAAAACCTCTGAAAACAGAAATGTGTCTCTCAGAATCGAAAGAGAAAAACATATGGGTTTTTTTTTTAAACCATTACCAAAAACAAAAACAACGCACGTGCCTTGTTTGCTACCGTCGACAGACTAACTAACCCCCCAGTGTCAGTAGCCTCTGAATTTCTAACCACCAGGGCGTGCAATGATTTTGCCTCCTTTTTCACTGACAAAATTCAGAAAATCAGACAAGCAGTCAGTGCCTCTGCATCAGGAACAGCAAATGTGCTGTCTCTGTGTCCACTTAACATCAATTCAGACATCATGACACAATTCCATCAGATTAATGATAAAAACCTAGAGGACATTATACAACTTCTGAAGTCCTCCTCCTGCTGCCTTGATATTATTCCAACAGGATTTTTCAAATATGTTTTGCCTTGCATGGCCTCAGAACTACTTCATATAGTAAACAAATCTCTTCACTCAGGTATTTTTCCACAGGCCCTGAAAACTGCAGTCATTAAACCGCTCTTAAAAAAGAATAATCTAGATGCTTCAGTAATGAACAATTACAGGCCCATATCAAACCTGCCATTTCTAGGTAAAATCATTGAAAAAGTTGTTTTTCAACAGTTGAGTAATTTCTTGCATTTAAATAGTTGTTTCGATGTGTTCCAGTCAGGCTTTCGTCCAAACCACAGCACTGAGACTGCTCTTGTAAAGGTCTTTAACGACATCCACTTAAACACAGACAGTGGCAGAACTTCAGTGTTAGTATTATTAGATCTCAGTGCTGCGTTTGACACTGTTGACCACAGCATATTACTAGACCGACTGGAAAACTGGGTGGGACTTTCGGAAACAGTTCTAAATTGGTTTAAATCCTACTTAAAGGATAGAAACAACTTTGTTTCTATAGGTAAATACACATCTGAGTTGACAAATATGACATGTGGGGTTCCTCAAGGCTCCATCTTGGGGCCTCTTCTCTTTAACATCTACATGCTACCACTGGCTCAGATAATGAAGAACAACAAAATAAGTTACCATAGCTATGCAGATGACACACAAATGTACGTAACAATTTCACCAGGAGACTATGCTCCAATTCAAACACTGAGTAAGTGCATTGAACAAATCAATGACTGGATGTGTCAGAACTTTCTCCAATTAAATAAAGATAAAACTGAGGTAATGGTCTTTGGAGCCAAGGCAGAACGTTTAAAAGTTAGCGCTGAGCTTCAGTCTGCAATGTTCAAACCAACAGATAAAGCCATAAATCTAGGTGTAGTCATGGACTCTGACCTGAGTTTCAACAGTCACATTAAAACAGTTACTAAATCAGCCTACTATCACCTAAAGAATATATCTAGGATTAAAAGACTAATGTCACAGCAGGATTTGGAAAAACGTGTCCATTCTTTTATCTTCAGTAGACTCAACTACTGCAATGGTGTCTTCACAGGTCTCACTAAAAAGTCTATTAGGAAGCTGCAGCTGATTCAGAACGCCGCTGCTCGAGTCCTCACTAACACTAAGAAAGTGGATCACATCACTCCTGTAAAGTCTTTACACTGGCTTCCTGTGTGTCAAAGAATAGATTTCAAAATATTGCTGCTGGTTTATAAAGCACTGAATGGTTTAGGCCCAAAATACATTACTGACCTCCTGCTAAACTATGAACCATCCAGATCTCTCAGGTCTTCAGGGACTGGTCAGCTTTCTGTCCCCAGAGTCAGAACTAAACATGGTAAAGCAGCGTTCAGTTATTATGCTCCAAATATCTGGAACAAACTCCCAGAAACCTGCAGGTCCGCTGCAACTCTTACTACTTTTAAATCCAGGCTGAAGACTTTTCTTTTTGTCCCTGCTTTTAATTGAACTTTTCATATCTTAAACTGCACTGTAACTTTTATCCATGTACTTTTTCTTGTAATGTTTAATTGAACTATTCATATTTTAGACTGCACTGTAACTTTTATCCATGTATTTTTCCTTAAATGTTTCATTTTTTTTTGTAAAGCACTTTGAATTACCCTGCGTTGAAAAGTGCTATATAAATAAACTTGCCTTGCCTTGCCTTGCCTTGCCTATGGGAAAAACACAAAAGCATTGTACACAATTTAAACCAATTAATGTCATATAATTAACTAGGATAAACTGATGTTTTTTAGTGGATGAGTAGTGCAGATATCACTGTTAAATCATTTGATCATTGGTTTTATTATGAAAACGGCGAGACCGGAAATACTGTTTTCAACCCGTAACTTTACATGGAAGCTTGCCGCATATACACGTTGTCCTGACGAAACCTCAAATCATCTTCGTAATATCTATCAAACTATAGATCCTACATATCGACTGGACGTGGATTCTAAAAGTACAATATATACTTCTCGCTAGAAATCTAATCATAAAGCGTTTTAATGGCCAAACTATCCTACAATTTAGGATTTTACAGAGAGGGTTATTTGTGAATAAACAACCCTCTGTAACGTTTGCATTGAACGGGAGCACTAGAGGCCGACAATTTTAAAACGTAATTATAGGTCGTATTAAGCGCTTGAACAATCGACCCATTTGGTCGTATGAGTTGGAGGACTTGTTGTTTGGGATATGTCTGAACCTCTCTTTAGTGGTTCATTAATAAAACAGACATTTCAACGTGTGCCTACTTTGTTCATGTACTGTTGAGGTTAATTTCAGTAGTTGTGTGCTATAATGTATACAAAGTGTGAAGAGGAGGCAACTTTAGAATAAGGAACCTGTTCAGGTCAATTAGAGTTAAAATACTAGCGTATTGGTTATGAACAAGACTTCACTTTAAAATAGGGAACATGGTCTGAGATATTAATACCTATTTAGACACAATTAACACTTATAGTTTCATGTCTTGTTACACAAGAATAGATCATATTTGTTAAGTGTTATTATGGGAGAATAACTATTCTTGTGGTACTTATTAGGCCCGTATTGAGCAGAGCATATTAAGACAAAAACTCATGTACAACAACTTCCTTATTTGCAATAAATAAGCACTAATTAGAGGGTTATTGAGGAAAAACTCTCAACTAATGGCTTATTATTTGTAGAATATGGTCATGTAGAATAAGGCGTTAATAAGTGTTTTATAATGACTAATAAAGAGCCAATATACTGCAATATGCATGTTAATTAACAACTTGTTGATGGTTAATTTGTGTACCTTAATATAAAGCGTTACCAAAAATGTAAATACTCAGTAAAGTACGTAAAGTAAAGTCCCTGAAAATTGTACTAAATAATTGTGTTAAATAAATATACTTAGTTACACCACTGCCATTGAGTATTTTGTATGGCACTTTATGGCAATAAATATTTAGTTGCTAATGATAACTGCAGTGTGATATTACTCTGTTGACTAGAAGTGCTGCGTTAACATTTTATAAGCTTAATCAGTACTTAAAATATCTGTTTATTTTAGAAACCAGAAGTTAAACGCAAAAATGGCCAACATGAATTTTATGAAGCATTACCATATAAGCGGCATGTTAATGTATACATAACTATTTAAATATGAACATTAACACAACAACAAGTATTTATTTCTTTTAGGGAATTTGACTTACTATATCATAATGTATATGGTGTCCTTATTTTCATCCGAAAAGTAAATTAAGCTGTCAAATATATAGGCGCGTTCACACCAAGTACTTTTCCCACAAAGGTTCCTGAGAACTACGATTAATTGCGTTCACACCAAAAAGTCCCAGGAACTAAATTAGTTCTAGAGAACCTTTTTTACCCACTTTTCAGAGCAGGGACTTTCGTGGGAGAAAAAGGTTCCTGTGTCTGATTGGCTGGGCGGATTGCAAACCACGCCCCGTCAAACTCCCAAAGACTTTTGTGAAGCCGCCATTTTATTATCCTCGCATTGCATTATTAGCATTAGCATTAGCCCAGCGCAGAAACGCAGAGAGAATAACTTATGAACAAAATAAACACAAAATAAAACATGGGAGCGGTGGAGATGAGGAGGTGTCGGCGTTCTGGCCGTTTACTCGGAAGGCTTCAGTAGAAGCTGCTGGGAGTCCCAGCAGCTTCTACTGAAGCCAGCCCCCAACTCCGGGGACTTCCGGCCGGGGACTTCGGGTGGCAGTATACGCCGTGAAGTTGTTTGCGTAAACCCAAAGCAGAAGAAGTGACGTCAGCGGCTTCATTTGCCTAATCCTCCCCCAGGAACTGATTTCCGGTGTGAACGCGATCTGTACTTAGTTCATGAGAACTAAAGAGTTCTCAGGAACCTTTGTGGGAAAAGTACTTGGTGTGAATGCGCCTTATGTCAGGTAAAAAGGAAAATATTTCACTCTGAAATGTTGTGATAGAAAAGTATAAAGTTGCATGAAATGGAAATGCTCAAATTCATCAAAATTGTACTTAAGTAGAGAACTTGAGTAAATCTAGTTAGGTAACTTAAATATTGTAGAAACTCAAATGATTAAGATGTATTTTTGCTTTAAAAATGGAAATACAAGAGCAACTTTAGGCAACATTTAAGAGACGGATCATGTTTTGTTCAGTCGGATAATCTCCACGTCTAACCTACTTTTCTAATTTTCAAATCATAAATCTATCGATCATAAATCTATCAATTAGATTTATGATTCGAAAATTATAAAAGTATGGTAGACGTGGAGATTATCCGACTGAACGAAACGTGATCCGTCTCTTAAATGTGTGTCAACCACAGACCTTATTTCGAGCTATTTTCCCAAATCCTATGGAGAAATTGCATTGCGTTTTTGTCGAGGGAACCGGAAGGAGTTTACTTCCAGATTTTAGGACGCATCACTGCACATTATGAATTAAAGTGCTACTTGTTGTTTTGCCCGCTGACCAGCTAGTACTGTTGCTCGTCTTTTTTTTTGTAACTATTTGATGCTCAATCTCATCCTCTTCTTCAAAGTCACTATCAGACTCAGAATTCTCAGAAATGTGATCCTCACATTCTGAAGCCTCTTCCTCTACACATCATCATCAAATGGTTCTCTCTCTTCCAGAATCATTTGCAAGGCCCTCTGGGCAGAGAATCTTTTGGCCATCGTGATCAGTTGTGATACGGACCCAAACTGGCAAAGCTTTATTTATTGTGTCTCGCCCCAAATTTGCAGCTGGGATACAATGTGAAAAAAATAAAGATTGGTTCCCGCAAAACATAATGCGGCAATGTGAGAGCAGACAGGTGTCCATGCTTGAATGTATCAACAATGTTACAACCTTGTGCGGGAATGGCAGGGGCAGAAACACAAAAGTCTCACACACACACACACACACACACACACACACACACACACACACACACACACACACACACACACAGAAGGTCAGGACGTCAGCCCCGGGACCCGAACACCCTGTATGTAATATAAATGTGTAGGGGGGGGGGGGGGGGGTCATTGAAAATGTGTTCTGATATATCTTATTCACAGAAAATGAGCCAAGGCCATTGAGTTTGAAAAAATAATTTATCATATCATTTTTTTTTTTAGATAAATAATGAAAACTGGTCCCACAGACCCGAACACCATAACAACAACATAATTATAACTCAAACACAAGTCAAACACGTGTAGAGAACGTTTTGCTACGTGCCGCTGACTGCAGAGCCCTTTAGGCTTTCTACTCACCCCGACATTTGTTTTTATGAACACACAGCGCTGCCTTCCTCTGATAACGAGCTCGCACACAAACAGCTAATTGGTATTAATCATGTATGGGCATACACTCTATTATTTCTTATTAATCTCACGCGCTATTGTCTTCCGTCTTTGTTCCCGTCAGCCTCAACATCAGCTGTCTATTTTATTCATGGCCACAGTAAGGAGTGAACATGCTAACAGCTGACGTATATGTGCAAACAAATAATCTAAATAAAGTATATTCAGGATTAAGGAGGTCAAATAAATCCATTGCATAACATAATTTAGCTAACAATTGTTTACGTATCCTTTATTTTTTTACAGATTTAGTACAAGTTACATGAGGAGATGGTTATAAAATGTCACTTGTTGTACCCTATACAGAGATTGCAAAAGTACACACATCCTTTACCCGTGTTTAAAAATACTGGTAAAAGTAGAAGTATTGACTAAACTTCTTTACTCAAGTAAAAGTATGGGCTTTGAAATGTACTTCAGTAAAAAGTACCCATAGCTAGCAGCTGTTTTAAAGAGTACCTGACCTCCCTTTATATCAATAGAACAATAATGTCATTGTTAGCTAATGAATGTTTCCATGCTGAACAACGGCAACATGACAACGTTTCCATTGGTCCCTCTTCTTTAGAGAAGACCAGGAAGTGATGGATACACGGATCGTGTTCAAATCAATAGGCACGCAATGACTCTTAAGAATAATGATCACGCACCAACACACATTCAGACTAAAGGAACCAGCTATTTGGAAAATGAGAGAAGTAGAAAGTACAGGTATTTGGATTCAACGTGTAAGAAGTAGAAAGTACAGGTATTTGAGTTCAACATGTAAGAAGTAGAAAGTACAGGTATTTGAGTTCAACATGTAAGAAGTAGAAAGTACAGGTATTTGTGTTCAACATGTGAGAAGTATAAAGTACAGGTATTTGGGTTCAACATGTAAGAAGTAGAAAGTACAGGTATTTGTGTTCAACATGTAAGAAGTAGAAAGTACAGGTATTTGGGTTCAAAATGTAAGAAGTAGAAAGTACAGGTATTTGGGTTCAAAATGTAAGAAGTAGAAAGTACAGGTATTTGGATTCAACATGTAAGAAGTAGAAAGTACAGGTATTTGTGTTCAACATGTAAGAAGTAGAAAGTACAGGTATTTGGGTTCAAAATGTAAGAAGTAGAAAGTACAGGTATTTGGGTTCAAAATGTAAGAAGTAGAAAGTACAGGTATTTCTGTTCAAAATGTAAGAAGTAGAAAGTACAGGTATTTGGGTTCAAAATGTAAGAAGTAGAAAGTACAGGTATTTCTGTTCAAAATGTAAGAAGTAGAAAGTACAGGTATTTGGGTTCAACATGTAAGAAGTTAAAGTTAAAAAACGTCGTCAGAAAAATAAGTAGTGGAGTAAAGTACTGATACCAGAAAAATGTACTTAAGTACAGTAACGCAGTATTTGTACTCCACTACTTCCCACCTCTGCCTATATAATTTTATTTATGTATTTTCTGCACATTATTATTGCATACGTCTTCATTGGTGATAATACTTTTCATATACAAAGACACACGCATCTTACTCCAAACACTGCCCTCTTCCTAACCTCTATATAAAACGATATAAAAGATTGCCCGTCTCCGCCCATCACTCTCCTCCTGTGCTGCTGAAACCCTGATTCATGCATTCATCACTTCACGACTCGACTACTGCAATAGCATCCTCGACTATGGCATACCATCCAACCTCCTCAATAAACTCCAACATATCCAGAACTCTGCTGCCCGCCTCTTCACCCACACCCGCTCCCGAGACCACATCACGCCCGTCCTCCAGAACCTCCACTGGCTCCCCGTCCGTCAAAGAATCCACTTCAAAGTCCTCCTGATTACTCACAAAGCCCTCAACAACCAACCCCCCCCCCCTCCCTACAGACATGCTGCACCACCACACCCCTTCCCGCTGCCTCCGCTCATCAGAAGCCAACATCCTATCCATCCCCACCCGCATCAAGCACCTGACCTGGGGGGACAGAGAGCCTTCTCCGTCGCTGCCCCCTCCCTCTGGAACTCACTCCCACAACCCATCAGAGACTGCACTGACCTCACCACCTTCAAAAAACGTACAAAAACTCACCTCTTCAATCTGGCTTTTAATGTGTGATTGTTTTTGTATTGCTTGATTTTAATTTGACTTTAATATATATATATTTATTTGATGTTCTTTTCTTTTCACTATCTGTAAAGCATCTTTGAGCAGCTGTAAAAGCGCAAGCAAAATACATCTATTATTAATGTTATAATTGGTGTTCACCTGATTTTTTTAATCCAAAGCAATATATAGGATATGCAATTAACAAAGAGGATACACAATGAGTACCTGGTGTGAAATATCATCACTCAACCAACCACAAGTCACTAAAAACAATTGTGAATTGTTTTAAATGTTACGCTGCACAATGTTGGTGAAAGTTATTTTCTGATTGTAAGCCACCTACAGTACAGATTAAGCAAAACATTGGTTCACACTTTCAGATAATACCAACAACAATTATCTCATTTTACTTTACAGCAGACGTGAAAAAGGTGGTTCAATTTTGGATTCAAATAAAAACAAAAAAAAGCTTGCATCTTGCAAGAAACAGCATCTCATGGCTTATTAACATTCAACAACCTATTAATGATGCATACCCACTTAACGGGAAGACACTCAGCTAACTAGAAGAAGAAACCTAACCATAAATAAAACATTCACAAACTATGGATATTCTAAATACATGTTTAACTCCATTGCAGTTGCAGGACTCACCAGAGCTTCCATTTGCTCCATCTCCGTGCCCTGAGGAGTCATGCTCTTCAAAGTTTAGATATAGTGATTTTATTTGATCAAACGTTTGCCATTTCGGGGCTTCTATCTGTAATGCCCTCCCTGGCTCCAGTGAAAGGTACCAATACAAAAAGAAATGCTACAAAATAATATTACAATGATTCACAAATACTAAAACTATGACTAATGTTGATTGACGTCAAAGAAACTACAATTAAAAGGACATGATTGAATCCTATGCTTAAAACAAGTGAGGAATTAAGTTACTTAAGTGATTTACTGACAATTTGATCAGTATTTTTCTCTAAGGTCAACTTTAAAGCACTTTAAATGGTATCTGTGGAAATGTCATCTCACCTTTTTTTAAATAATAACCTCATTCAAAATTGGCATAATAATAAGCGACGACTTTATGAAGTTTTCCCTCAATAATAACAAAGCTTTAGATTCCAGATTATGAGATTTATCTTTAGCGAACGCTATACTTTCTAATAGCCACAGAAAAAGCTCTCGATGGTCTAAATACCCCGGGGGTGCTAATTCAAATGTTGACCTTAAAATATTGATGTGTTGTGCTTCTACTGAGGACTGTTAATGTCTCTCAGCATTAGCCATCTGTCAGTTCTCCACCAGATGTTAAATGTGTGACATCTATGTTTACAACTCATTATCCTATTCACATGTAACAGGAAGGAGACCTTTCAAAGACCTGGTTTTCTCAACAACGTTTACCAATGTTTTATGTTCTAGTGCAGTCATTAAGTCAAAATCACCCACGGCCTGCTGATGTTATGGATCAGTAATTAAAACCTACGCGGTCAAATTAGCAGGAAAGACAGTTTTTTTGTTTAAAGAGGAAACATTCTACTAATTTTCAGGTTCATATCAGTATTTAATTTCTCTACTGTGACATGTCTCCATGCTTTAATGCTCAAAAAGCTTTTTATTTTTCTCACACTGCCTGTGCTGCAGCACCTCTTTTCACCCTCCGTCTGAAAGCAAATCGGCGGCAGACCCACAGAAAGTTGCTATCAGAATCAATGCCTGACGTGTTTTGGACGTGATCTCGTATTTGTTTACATTAGCAAGCCTCGCTAACACTCAGAGCTAACCTGTACTGTAGGGCACATGTGTTAAAAAAGCAGGAAATAAAAAAAGGAACTCACCTTGTGGTAAACCCGCAAGAGAAAAAGCATTTGAGCTCCATATTGTTTCAGAAATAATCCTTGACGTGGTTTAAACAGGATGGCGTTTTTATCACAGCAGAATCAGGCATTAGCTCCGCCTCCTCTTTTTTTCTTTTTTTTTCAAGCTAATGACTGAAAATCCGCGTTTCTCTAACAGGGCTGCAAAAGAGGGGTATGAGCAGTATGAGGCATGGCTACAATGGGTGAACTGTTTGGTATTTTAAGCAAAAAACTGACATGTTTTTTATCGGTATGGCCCTACAATATATTTTTCCGATATAGCATAATAGGTCCACTTTAACTAAAGGGTTTTGATACTTCCGCCACCACTGGCAGAAGCAAAACACCAAATCCCAGCACAAGTAACAAAACTTTCAGAACTCTTCTTACTTCAAGTAAATAAATGTCCACATCCCTCTGGACCGCTCTACTTCTTTGTCTTTTCATTTTGCACCAGACTGGACGTCTATCAGATATCTCTGATACATAATACATAAAGATATTTTCAATACAAAACTATCCTTTAGGTCAGTGTCATGATCTGTATTAAAGCCTGTATGTCTATGCAATCTATACAAACTATCTGTTTTTATCATGTTCCAACTCAGTTTTTTAGTGTGTGTATTCATCCAGCAGAGAATAAACAGCCTTGTCACCTTGCTCTGCTCCGTCATGCAATTATATTTCCTGCTTTTTTACTGATTGATGCCGTGCCGAGACCAACCTCAATAGGCATTTTGACAAAGTGATTGAGGTTTAGAGGTGAATATTCTACCTACACTGAAGCCCAGCGTGTCTCCAGCCTTGCATCCTTTGCTGATCAATGTTGTGTAAGACCATGGAGCATAAACACATCTGCACACTGCGGCAGAAACAGGCTAACAACACAAACATATCCTTTGTCGTTAAAGGACAGCTGAATGTTAATTTCCTCTCAATCTATTCCTCGATCAATAAAAAGGCTCAAAGGTCAATGAAATTAGTTCGCTTCCTCTGAGCTGTTTCATTCCTCAACCTTATATAAATGGACAGAATCTACAGACTAACTTTAATACTCGCTGTTTAATTAGCAGAAATGCCTCTGCATGCAACCGTCAATATTCAGTAAATTGGAGGCTGGCATTAGATCCCACCTTGCATTTTCTTCTGTAATGTCTAAAGCAAGGCTGTCAAACTCAAGGCCCGGGGGCCAAATCCGGCCCGTGACTTCATGTGGCCCCACAAGAACTTGCAAAGAATATAATGTGTTTATTATACGGTTACAAATGCCGATTTACAGGAGCACGTTGCCCATAAACTACATGTCCCACAATGCATCTCTAATTTGACTTTTTTCTTAGAATTTGCCTTTTTTTCTTCAAAATGTTACTTTCTTTTCTTCAACTTTCACTTCTTTTTTTTGATTTTGACTTTTTTTTCCTCCAGAATTTGACATTTATCTTTTTAAATAATTTTGTGACATGCGCACTGAAGAGACTTGCAGTTATTTGCCCTAGACTTCTGCTTTCAGACGTAGTTAATTATGAAGTTATTACCATATCCGATAATACTCCAAAGCAGAGGCAATAATGTAATATAATACATTATTTTATATATATCAAATATTTGTATATGTATTTTTATATAGTCTTAAAGTTACAACTGACCCTCTCAGTGCAACCATAATGCTAATGTGGTCCGTGATGACATTTAGTTTGACACCCCTGGCCTAAAGCTTTATGACTCCAGATCAAAAAAGCTGTCGGCAGTTTGCATCCATTAACACATGTTGTTGGTAATATTGTAGAATATGACTGGATTTAAGTCTGGTACACTCAGACGGCTGCTGCACAACTCCTGGCATCATTTATGTAGCATGGCGAGGACTCATAAATGATTCATGAAGCCTTTGAAGTTATAATATGATTTGTGTATATCTGAAGGTCATTCTCACAACTAGAGATACTGTAGAGATGCTGTACTTGTTAGGTTAGCACATTTTAAGAAGGAGTTTCTCTTATATTTCTAGAGAAGTCTCTCACTGCTGCTGCGTAGATACATGAGTGAACTGTGAATGTTTGTATGTGTACATGAAGGCAGGCAGCGTTTAATTTAAAGCCTGATGTGAGATATCTTTATAAACCTTTGTAAAACATCTTGTTGAGCTCTTGGAAAGTGTCAGAACTTTAAGAGGGGAACGAAATCAAATACATTATGTTACAACAACTAATAAAATATGTATTGCGGAGAAGACACAAGAGCATTTGTCTCTTGAAGATACGGCAGCGTGTATATTAAATGTCAGACTGATTAACCGCTGAACGGAAGACTGGATTTCTGGATTTGTACAATGTTTGTTTGACATTTTAAATTCAAATCGGTTTCCATACGCATCCGTTCTTATCCAGCAGATGCTAACGCTACATACAGGCAAAGGCTAACATCCCTGTGTTCCCTTCAGAGGCCTGAACGCCTCCATTGGACCCCTTTGCGCGCCACAGGGTCTTTGAGCATGTTTTCTCTCAGTGATTGTGATGTTATGTTAAGTATTTGTTGTTTGTTCTTTATGTATTGTGTCTTAATATTTGTCCATGTTGATGTTACACATGGAGCTGCTGTGATGCAAGTCAAATTTCAGACTTGATCTAACCATTATATTTATATATTATATTTATATATTTATACTTGATCTAAGTATTATCGTATCGTATTTTGTTTACTTTTTGAACATAGTGACATCACAATTTAACACTTGCGCTTCTATTGGCTAGCGCTCCAACACATATGTGATAGGCTAAGGGGCGGGACATCTTTAAGCGGTTGACCAATCACAACAGAGTCCTCTTTTACACATAATAAGCAACCTGATCTCACCAGAATGCGTGACTCCACCATGACTCCTTAACACCGCATTGCGTGGTGGACTCAGGAACTTTGTTACATTTACGTGTCGGCACCACGCAAACAACCCCAATGTAAAGTGAATGAGGCTCCTTTGTCGTGGTGCACACACGCATTTCTACCACATCCTGCAGTGAGCTTTTATTCTATAAAACGTTTTTAAAATATACTTTATAGCGTGTAGTAACTCACGGGAGGCTTCTTTTATTTTATTTGTATTCATAATAATTTTTATTTTTCGTCAGAATGTGTTATGGTGCATTAGTTACGAATTTTTGGTCTAAAAAAACAGTGCATTGTGTGTAATACAACTGGGATTTTTATTAAATTAGTTTTTTTGAAGGCCAGAGCTTCAGCTGTGTCAAATAGATTGTTCCCTTTAGTTAACGTTTTTTAAAAGAACATTATATTCCGATTTGATTATGTCCCCTTTATTGTATTACGGAGAGCAATGTGAGCATCCATTCCCATTGGATAACGCAGGATTTTACACCCGGAAGTAAGTATACTCTTTACTGTCGATTGATTTTACAGTGATATCTGCACGACTCATCAACTCAAAAACACCAGAGTATCCTTGTTGATTACACAACATTGATTGGTTTAAATTGTGTGCAATGCTTTTGTAATTTTCCCCTTCGATTCGGAGAAACAAACATTTGTTCAGTTTAGCATGGCCGAAGACACTACACTACCCAGAATCCTCAGCTATCGTTTGGGACTACACCATGTGCTTTGCTTGACAAACCTCGTGGTTTGTCCTCAAGCTCTGTGATTGGATGTTGGATGTTGAAGTTTACGCTGAGTGACAAACAGCATTTTGAAATGGAATGAAACCCATCGACGGCACACTATTCAAAACAGGAATCGAACGTCTCCTAACCCCCCCCCCCCCCTTAGGTCACAGGCTCCTCCAACAGTGCAACACAATAAAACAGATACACAGAAAAAATAGTGCAAGTCAATACTGTGGAAATTGATGTGAGATATTGTACCAAAGAACTGTGATACATGTAAAAGGGCAAAAAGTCTTGTTGCACTTTCCAGACATTAAAAGAGGTCTGTTGAGTTCCCTGGTAATTATCAAATAGTAGCAGTTAAGTGAATACTGTTCAAGCAATACCTGTGTTTGTGTTTTATAGTGATTTCTCTGTTGTGATCCTTTCATAAATGTGAGGACTAAAATGGCGAGAGACAAAGGGCTGTAAAAAATAAGTTTTATTGCAGTGGGGGAGGTCGAGGTATGCAGCACAGGGTGAGTGGGCCAGGGGAGAGGAAATTCTGTTTGAGATCTCTGGCAGGCCAGGTTTTAAGGAAATCTATGTACCTTGAATAAGTATATGTGTGAGTTTATACATTCCTGTGTGTTAATAGTTGAAGGAACAAAAGGTACATTTTTCCTCTCCAATATAGAGAGGTTTTTTATAGATTTCTGAAACAATGTTCCCTTTTTTGTTAGAAATAGATGAGCACAATAGTTTTTTCTTTGACTGTTTACCTGTTTAGCAAAAGAGTGTTTTAAGCTATTTGTGAAGAAGGAAGATGCAGAATTAAGGGTGATTTCTGTTTGGAGTGTAAAGATTATCCCTGATAATGTTTTCTGGGTTAAACCATCGATATGTTTTACAAATGGGAGGGACATTTTCCTTGAGTTTCAAATGGGGTGCCTTCCCAACACCTGTGGCTTTCAAAGCTACCAGGCACTGATTTCCCTGTGAGATAGCGTTTTGGTATCTCCCCAATGAAACGCCACCCCTTCTTTTGTATTAGGGAAATGTTTTTCTGGTTGTTAGGTCTCTCTTCATGCTCTGACAAGACGAATAGGATGTCCGCAGGGCGTGAATAAGGGCGGGAGTACTCCACACATTGCTTATATGATTATTTGAATTGTATAAGTAATGTATTATATTATATCGTATTGCATTATACTACTTTGTTTAATTAAAACGGATTATTGTTTAACTGGTATCCTGGTGTCTTCTAATTCCTTCCCTGTTATGATTTCAAGCAGGACTCGTCAAAACAACACGCGGTGAGGAGTTGGGTTGTAAAAACCCCTACCTCGCAACAAGTGGTGACCCTGACGTTAGCGAGTGGGAGTTCACAGGGAGTCACATCAGGAGCCAGCGGACGAAGCAGTCCAGGGGGGCACCTCGAAATACTTCTGACAACTAAAAACAGAGCTCTATACAAAAACACAGGTAAGCACGGATACCCGTTACACTCGAAATCTGTGATTTGGATATATTCAAATCTTTTAGAATTGTCAGGAATATTTCTCAGTGTCATAGACTAGATGATTAAATAATGCAATGCATATATTAGTATAGGTAGGTAACGACGTTCTACTGATCTGATTAGATAGTGTACTGCATACATTAACATAGATAGGTAACGACGGACTATAATTGTGGTATAATTATGCAGTACATATAGAATAAAGTAGGTAACTTTGGACTACTCTATGATGATAAAGCAAAGGTTGAGGATGCTACACGTGAAGCGACGAGAAATGTAAGAAATGGTGCAAGGCCCCGTTGAATTCTAAAGAAATCAAGTCGGCAATTTCAGTCGGTGCGAGTCCAGTGGATTTCCTGAAAAGATATCCATCCAGGGCGAAACTGAATAATACTTCTTCAGCCTCATAGGACGCTGGAGTGTATTATATGTAATTAAATACCAAGAGGAGATACGCAAATTTCAAAAAGCCATTTTGAAACGAACGGAATCTCGTTCTCTTGTTCTGTGGGGTTATTAATCTAAGAAGCTAAACGTGACGATAAAGGATTCTGTTGACCTGGGTTTCGGCTCCATGAGGATGTCACATAGCTGAAAAGCCGTGTCGAAGCGCATTCTAAGGTCGCATTATCTGTTGAAATAAACATCGCACCAAAAAAGCTCGATAGACTGTACGGGGAATACTTTTATGTGAATAACTACTAATAAATAAGGGAGAAAAGACCAGATAAATACGCATAGTTTAAGCTGGTTGCTCTCAGAAGCATCTTTCCCCTCAAGTGAGGTGGAACTGGTGAGGTGCCGCCATCTGGTGGAGGTATTTTGTAGTACTTCTTGCATTATTACATTCCAGTTGACTGGCGCCTTTAATCCGAAGCGACTCACAATAAGTGCGTTAGACTAGGAAAATAAAAAATAAGAACACAGGATAATTGAAATATATATCTGGGTTAATAGAGCCAAAACATTTCAAGTACTACTCAACTGCCTTTCGGTAAGCCAGTCCGTTAATAGCATTATAAGTGCTTCTGGTAGTACTTCTTGATTAATATAATATGATATATATATATATATATATATATATAAATATACATCATTCAAAGTGGGGGTGTAATACTTCAGTTTTTTACACTAAAAATAGTTAGACATTTGAATTAAGGGCAGGACAGTTAAATAAATACATTAACTACGTTAGGAGTAACGACGAGTATTGTCCATTATATTAATAAATAACACTGAACACATAGCAACCTAGTCAGATAAATAAGATATAATCACCATGGAGGGACAGTTTAAAAATAAAGATTTACACGTCCCAATTCCCGGAAGTTTCCAAGAGCAAATAGGGACAGACTGAGAGATTGATTCTCAGTGGACTCAAACAGGGAGACAAGAAAAAGGCTTGTGGCTTGGGTTCCTCCATTAAAAAAAAAAAAAAAATGATAGAAGAAGACAGAGTGGGAGGAGATGAAGCTCTAGGAAATGTAAGCTCAGCTCTAAATGTTTATGAACGACAACTTGTAAAAAAACTGGGTGACCTAAACCAAAAAAAGCACGGATTAGTAAGCCGGAGGAAACTAAACAAAGATAAGGGAGAAAAGTCAGATAAAGGATTGCGAAGTCAAGCTGGCTGGAGGCGTGGGTTTGAGAAAGCCCCCACTTCACAGCTTTCCTCTGAAAAAGGAGGGAATAACATTGAAGATTAATAGATCAATGTGTCGTAGATATTTAAATAAATAAGAAACATTGCATTGTGAATTTCGTGGTATTTGTCATTTACTGAGAAGTTTACTTATATTTCAAAGGCATTGATTGCATACAGTAACGTTGAGGGAAAGTAATAATACTGTTTGCTGAGTATATGAAGCAGGTTAAAGTTTGATTCAAATTGAACATAATAGTGGATTATTCCACCTAGTGTTTTTATAATAGCATTAGTAGACATTAATTGTGTTTGTAAGTTTATGAAGAAAGAGTAGAAAGTAAACGGGAGGTTGTTATGAGTTTGTCAGTCAGAATGAATCTGTTAAATGGTTACGCATGACAGAGGTGTTGCACAAACACACCGGTGATTGATGAGAGGAAACTTGAGCCGGCAGCTGCAGGGCACAGGGAGGAAAGAGAAAGACAAGTGGATGTTTTGAAGAGTTCAGAGAGAGTAAAACTTGTTTCTAAATAATGTCATATTGTTTTGTGAGTAAACATGAAATAAAAATATATTTACTAGATATAACAACAACATGCTTAACTAGGTTGACAGAAAACTGCTATTAACCAGTTTCAGCAGCTACTGTCATATCTGTGTTCTAAAGAGAACATATGTTGCATTTACAATTCATATTAAGGAAGTCCACAATTGATACCATTAAAGACCTTTTTTGGTTTCAAATTAAAGAAGATTTTAAAAATGAAGTAAGCAGGACTTCAACTAGACAAAAGAGATTTTACAATGTGGTTTTACTACTGTTAATGGAGTAAAGAATCTGGGTAGACTACTGCCATTGATTTGTTTTAACATTCACATGTTTCAGCATTCCTGACCATATAGACACTCAGCCGTTTTATTTGGTAACCCTTTGGGGGAGAGATTTAAATTGAGTTTATCTCCAGTTGCTGATTTATTGTGATTACACTGGAAAGTTGTGCGCCACCTTTGGGTTGTACTCTGAATCAGTGTGTTGGTGAAGAGTTGCTCACTACAGAAACAGAAGAACTGTGCAAAGAACGCATCTGAGGAGGGTTTGACATTTTGCGTGTACCTCATTGCCAAGGCAACAGTGGTGGGAAGAGGAACAGCAGTTTTGGGGGATTCCTGCTGTGCAGAGGACAACGGGTGTCTGTGGATTGTAGCACATTGATCCAGAGGTGCCTTCCCCCTCAGGACATCCCAGTGCAAGAGTTTCATTGATCCTATTGACTACAGCTGCAGAGGACAACGCATTACTGACTGTTCACATTGTGACAAGATCTTGAGACAGGCTGGTCTCAGACGGTTCAGACTCTGAGGAAAATATGCGATGATTTGACAGCATAACTGTGCAAGAGTTTTCCAGAGGGTGGTGTACAACAATAACATTAGTGTTTGAGAAGGGAGGCTGATTGTTTAAACGATGGTCTGGAATACTGAAAAGATTAAAGTTTAATATTCTTGGTTGACAAACAAGACATCTGATTATTAGGTCACACATAATAATTTAGACATATAAACTAACTATGAGTAAAGGGATTAATGGAGTTCATATCCTAGGGAGGGTTAGTTAGGTTGCGAATACTTCGCAGGGTATTTGCTAATGTATTTTGAAGAACAAAAAACAAGGACACAAGTCCAATTTTGCTTTGTTTTTAGATTAAATTGTCCGTTACCAAAACTGTTCACCTTGTGTCTAGATTTGGACTTTGATGGTAAGGGAGTATTTAGGCTTATTTTTATACATCTGACATTTTAAAATATGTTGGCTGTTCACCAGATAGACATTGGTTAAGAACTTTTCTGAAGATTGAATATTTGTTCCATTTCTACATATTCCTATTTAAAAAGTAATTTTAGAGTAAAGAGGGCTGAGGCTGAAATGGGAAATAATGTGGGGCCTTCAATCACCCAGTAAGGGTGCATATTATTGACGACCAATAGGGAGGAGGGGTCACTCGACCCACCCTGCAGTGGTTTTTTAAAATCTTACTTGCAGCTTCACAGGAAGCGCACGGCACCAGATTATGAGTTTAGAGGACTAGCGGCACCACCTCCTAATGGACATTCATTTAGTTGGTAATTAACTGACATTTAGAGATGTTAAAAAGTAAAAACATACCTACCATGAGGGATGATTCCTAAGTTCAGCTACAAACCATTGATGAAATTACTTCTGTTTATAGTCCTTGATAAAGGAAGGAGTTATTGTTACATGTTCAGACACCCAGAGTTCCACGCACTGTTAAAGAGGGTAACATTGTTCTTTAAGTGCACCAGAATTGAAGATAAATTGATAGAATGAGTTATGGAATACATAGCAGATCTTTACAGATCCTAGTAATGTTTTGACACAAGATAGTGATGTACACATGTTTCTGAAATAGATCTATTAGTCATTTTAATACTAATCAGGTGTAAATGAATTGCAGTAATAGTAATAGTACAATAAGGAAGTGACATTTTTTTGGCTAACACTTTTCAGGGAATTTGGGAAAACAGAGATATCTTGAACATTATAGTTGTAATTGTGAATTAATAAATGATGGCGCTCCATATATACAGATTTTTATAGACGGAGGATGCTGGCCTGTGCTGGAACATCTCTGCAGGGCACGACACATGGCCAACAAGACCAACTGACCTTTGACCCTGACCGACAGGGTAACTTGGGAAGGCACTCTCAATGACTGACTCTGAGGTGTACCTGACCAAAACCTGACTTTACAACCTGACAGTGTGAGTGTGAGTGTGTGTATGTCTGCACCTGATCAGTGCAACTGCATGATTTAAAACAATGACTAATCAAGCATGTTTTTGGACTAACACATTATTTCTGTGTGATAATAATGTGTGAAATGAGAGGTTTCCTAACATTGCACAAAAGGGGAAACCGTTTCTAACCTACTTGATATTTCACTCCCACAGGAGGTGGCGGTTTGCAGAATGTGAAACTCAAACTAAAACATGAAGATTCTGTTTCTTTTAGGACTGAATGATGCAGAAACATTAGCAGTTCAAATCATATTTAGATTTTTAATGGGATCTCAAGGATTTCATTTAAAAATAAACACAGATGCTTGTCAGAAATTCAGAGCTATTGAAATATGTTATTTAGTTTACCTAAAGATGTTGGGGTTCTTATTTAGTGGGCACAGTCCAAGATTCTGAAGCAGCACAATTAATTTAGAAAACCTGTGCACACACGTCTGTTGTTGTAAGACACCCCACCAACAGGCTCCAAGTGGCCACGCACTGGTGGGTCAAACAGCCGAGGGCCCCAGAGCCCGGAGCGTAGGCTTGAGGGATTTGTATCAGATTTCTCCACACAGGTTGCTGACGCCGAAAGGGGGACCCGAGACGCAGGAGGCTGACTGTCAACCCCAGGCTCTCCGGCCCCGACCGAGTGACCCAGAGGACATCCCATGCCGTCCGCCTACAAGGAAAGGGGGACAACTGGTACCACTGGAGCCAGTGTGCGGCGGGGAAAACACCTGCGAGGACCCTAGACGACATCAGGACAGATCTGGCTCTCGTCATGGAGGTCGACTCGGATGCTGTCATCAGCGGATTGGAGGAGAAGGACCTCGAGGACATCCATCCAGCAGTCGTCCCAGGAGGCATCATCATCGGATCGGAGAAGGAAGATCGGGAGGACATCTATTCAGCATCGACTCGGAAGCCGCCATCAGCAAGCCGGAGGAGAAGAAAGACATCTCTCTAGCAGGCAGCCCAGAAGCCGCCGTCAGCGGATCAGAGCGGACAAAGACACGGCAAGCCAGGACGGCACAGGGGACTCCACTCTCCGCTGAAACAGGAGTGTGTGTTAAGTGCAACAAGACGGTGTATGGAGCCAGCCAGGCCTGCCAAGCTATGGGCAGCCTCTACCATGACAGCTGCTTCACCTGCAGCGCCTGTAGTCGAAGGCTGAGAGGGAAGGCGTTCTACTATGACGCAGGAAGGGTTTTCTGTGAAGAGGACTTTCTGTACTCTGGGTTCCAGCAGTCTGCAGACAAGTGCAACGCAGGTGGACATCTGATCATGGACATGCAGGCCGGCAGGCCCTGGGGAAGTCTTACCGCCCCGGTTGCTTCCGCTGCGTCATCTGCAACGAGAGCCTGGACGGAGTGCCCTTCACTGTGGACACTGAGAATAAAATCTACTGTCTGAAAGACTACCACAGGGTCCTGGCGCCTAAATGTGCTGCGTGTAACCAGCCCATCCTGCCCTCAGAGGGGTCTGATGAAACCATTCGAGTTATATCCATGGACAGAGACTATCATGTGGGTGTTGTTGTGTGCCGTGCATCCGCTCATTATGTGTCAGACTAATCAGTTCCACCATTGAAGGAAAAGATGCTTCTCCCCCCCGTATCAAATGCCTCTGTTGGCCTATGTCTCGGAGGGAGAGGACGAGTATGGGGACTCAGTTTTTTGACATTTTTTGGTCTCCCTCTCATTCTGCCATAAGAAATTGCTATGAAGGGCTGTTGCTAAATGTTTAAAGGGCTCTAAATATAATGTTGTGAGATGAACACAGTGGAGAGGAGCGACAATAGTTATGGTTCAAGTGCCTTGTATAAGTTGCACTCTTTTTTAAGAGTGCAAAAGAGGGAATTGTGGAAATTGATGTGAGATATTGTACCAAAGAACTGTGATACATGTAAAAGGGCAAAAAGTCTTGTTGCACTTTCCAGACATTAAAAGAGGTCTGTTGAGTTCCCTGGTAATTACAAATAGTAGCAGTTAAGTGAATACTGTTCAAGCAATACCTGTGTTTGTGTTTTATAGTGATTTCTCTGTTGTGATCCTTTCATAAATGTGAGGACTAAAATGGCGAGAGACAAAGGGCTGTAAAAAATAAGTTTTATTGCAGTGGGGGAGGTCGAGGTATGCAGCACAGGGTGAGTGGGCCAGGGGAGAGGAAATTCTGTTTGAGATCTCTGGCAGGCCAGGTTTTAAGGAAATCTATGTACCTTGAATAAGTATATGTGTGAGTTTATACATTCCTGTGTGTTAATAGTTGAAGGAACAAAAGGTACATTTTTCCTCTCCAATATAGAGAGGTTTTTTATAGATTTCTGAAACAATGTTCCCTTTTTTGTTAGAAATAGATGAGCACAATAGTTTTTTCTTTGACTGTTTACCTGTTTAGCAAAAGAGTGTTTTAAGCTATTTGTGAAGAAGGAAGATGCAGAATTAAGGGTGATTTCTGTTTGGAGTGTAAAGATTATCCCTGATAATGTTTTCTGGGTTAAACCATCGATATGTTTTACAAATGGGAGGGACATTTTCCTTGAGTTTCAAATGGGGTGCCTTCCCAACACCTGTGGCTTTCAAAGCTACCAGGCACTGATTTCCCTGTGAGATAGCGTTTTGGTATCTCCCCAATGAAACGCCACCCCTTCTTTTGTATTAGGGAAATGTTTTTCTGGTTGTTAGGTCTCTCTTCATGCTCTGACAAGACGAATAGGATGTCCGCAGGGCGTGAATAAGGGCGGGAGTACTCCACACATTGCTTATATGATTATTTGAATTGTATAAGTAATGTATTATATTATATCGTATTGCATTATACTACTTTGTTTAATTAAAACGGATTATTGTTTAACTGGTATCCTGGTGTCTTCTAATTCCTTCCCTGTTATGATTTCAAGCAGGACTCGTCAAAACAACACGCGGTGAGGAGTTGGGTTGTAAAAACCCCTACCTCGCAACAATACAAAAAGAAAAATAGTAAAAAAGTGAAATAGTGCAATAAGAGTCTGTACAAGTGATTGGAATATATGATTATTAGACACATCATTTCTAAGTAGCAGCCAGATGAATGTTATGGATGTTATTTCAAAGTTCAGGTGTTTAATAGTCTTATGGCCTGTGGGATGAAACTGTCACTGAGTCTGATGGTTTTAGTCCGGATGTAAGATAAGATAAGATGGTACTTTATTGATCCCAATTTGAGACATTGTTTTTGTTGCAACAGCATAAAAGACAAGGCATTTTACAATAAAACAAAACCACAAATAAACAAGAATAGAAAGAAAAGAAAAGAAAATAGAAAATATATGTGTTGAAATAGAAAACATACATGTAGATATTATATATGCAAATATACATATTCAAAAATATATGACAATGGAATATGGAATATCAAATATTGAACAGATTATATATGTGTACAATGTACAGCGAGGTTGTATTAGAGAAACTATGGAGCAGAGAGTTCTCTTCCAGCCAGAGGTGATTTATTGTACAGAGTTATTGCAGTGGGCAGGAATGTGTTCCTGTATCGGTCCTTGTGACAGCGGAGCTGCAGCAGTCTGTTGGAGAAGGAGCTCCGTTGACTGTCCAGCTGCAGGTGGAGAGGATGGGTGGGGTTATCCATCATGGACAACAGCCTGTTCAGTGTCCTCCTCTCCACCACAGCTTCAAAGGGGTCCAGCTTGATGCCGATGACAGACCCAGCTTTCCTGATCAGTTTATTGATCCTGCTGGTGTCACCGGCTCTGATGCTGCCCCCCCCCCAGCAGACCGCAGCAAAGAAGAGTGCACTGGCCACAACAGACTAGAAGATCTCCAGCATCTTGCTGCACACGTGGAAGGATCTCAGCTTCCTCAGAAAATAGAGTCTGTTCATCCCCTTCTTGTACACAGCGTCAGCGTTGATCCTCCAGTTCAGCCCATTGTCTAAGTGCACTCCCAGGTACTGTAGTCCTCCACAACAGCCACATCCTCTCCTAGAATGCGGCTGTTGTGCCAGATGGCAGCAGACAGAACAGTTTGTGGCTGGGGCGATGGGGGTCTTTTATAATCCTGAGGGCTTTCTTTAAGGTTAACCAGGTATTTTTACTCCACTACATTTATTTTAGTTACTTTACAAATTCTGATTAATGATGTGAAATATAAACAACCCTTAAAGCAGACTTTAGTTACACCTGAGTAAAATTCAGGGAAGGTGATGTGCAGTGTTGTAGTGGGGATTTTTTTACTGGGGGGACGCTATTTTAAATTAGGTCATCCCAAACAATGCCAAACAAGTGCGCACGCGCGCAGTGCACTCACAACACGGGCAGACAGGTCCACAGAAACTACCGGTATGCTTAGTCCTACTTTACTTACTGTACTGCAAAAAGCAGACGGCGCTGTGCTCAACACACACACAGACTCAAAACCATGGACACACTGGCACATACGTTACATAAACAATGTATAGGCCTAAATTGCATAAACTACAGTATTGCAACTAAGCAGACAGCGCTGCTTTTCTCTCTCTCTATCTCCACTTTCAAAATCTATTTAAAACTCATAACAAACAAACAAAATTCCCAAAGTTGTCCTGAAATTAACTTATTAAATAAACAAAACGAAAAATATATATAGCCTACTAATGCAAACATTGAATCTGGACTGGAAATTATTCTGATTAGGCTTAGCCTACATTGCAAATAAGCAGACAGCGCTGCTTTTTTCTCACACACACACACACACACACACACACACACACACACACACACACACACACCTTGCGTTTTGAAGACTGATACATCAGATATGGATGAACAAACTTTGCCGCCCAGTTTCCCAGCTTTGCAGTCTATCCACGGGTATGCCTCTTGTTTCCTCCGCCACATCTCCTCCGTCCAGTGGTGTAGTCTACGTGATACGCGGGTATACGCCGTATACCCACTAGAAAATGCCAGTGATTTCCGTATACCCTCTTAAAAATGAGCGATGATACGTAACAACTTCATTTTGTGACTGCGCTTTCACGCTTTCGCCTCTTCGTTAATACTTTTGGACGTCTGGAGCTTCCGTCGCATGTGGCCTGTGGCCTGTTGCTAAGCAACAGCAACACACGGCTCTGACAAACCCCAAGTTTCTCTAACGTTATCAGAATTTGATCCATCCACCATTCAAGTTCGCGGAGCGCTAAACAGGAAGCAAACATGAAACGAAAACAGACGACAATATTTCAATGTTTCCCCCTATTACCACTATAGAAGAAGAGCCATGTCAGGTGGCTGTCCTAAAGGTGATATCATTAACGTAACTGTAGCTAACTTGCTAACTTGCTAGCTAACTTGATCAACGTTAGTGTGGTGGATCAATGGAAGAGAAAGGGAGGGAGATACTGTGTGTGTGTGTGTGTGTGTGTGTGTGTGTGTGTGTGTGTGTGTGTGTGTGTGTGTGTGTGTGTGTGTGTGTGTGTGTGTGTGTGTGTGTGTGTGTGTGTGTGTGTGTGTGTGTGTGTGTGTGTGTGTGTGTGTGTGTGTGTGTGTGTGTGTGTGTGTGTGTGTGTGTGTGTGTGTGTGTGTGTGTGTGTGTGTGTGTGTGTGTGTGTGGTCAGAACACAATGTTTATATTATCTCCTTGTTTCGGACACAGATGAGAGCTCCTGGCCAGCCTTGTGGACTGAAAGTCAGGCTATGGAATTTAAGAACAGGCATCCTTGGTTAGAGTGGAGGGACAGAAAGTTAGGTAAATAGATTAGATGACATGAGACGTCCAGAGCACACATAATAGCCCAGGAGCTCACGGAGAAGGGTGGACAGGATTTAGTTGGACATTTGGTGAGAGCTGTGTCAGAGACTGTGTTTGCAGAGACAGATTCTGTATTCAGAACAGCATCTTGCGAAGATGAACCAACCTTTTACTGACCATGATAGTCTGATTGAGCTTCAGGAAAAAAATTGTGCCAAAATGGGCACTAGTCTGCACTCAAGGTACAGTTCCACACACATTGTAAAACACATAGCAAAAGAGATGCAGAACAAAATAGTTCACAGTATTGTGACATCTTCAAGCAAGTTGTCTGTTCTCATCGACGAGGCTACATCTGCAGGGCGAGTGGACGAACCCAGGATGGACATGTCGAGTGCTTTTTCAACCCTCATTTATTGAGGTGAAGCTTATTTGTTAATTTGTTTCTTGTTTGAAGCTAATTTGTCTCGTAGCACTTCAAGGATGTTTGCTTGTTCATTTAAGCTGATACAGTACATAGTTTGACAATGATTTATGGAAGATAATAGCACTGAAGAAGTTTGAATAAACTAATGCATTGAAAAATAGGTTTAAAATGATTATTGTGTGATATTTGTGCAGATCTATGCGAAACAAAGATGTTTTTCTAAGTGTAGAATATGATGTGTGGGCCAGGACATCGGTAGCATGACCATATTTATTGTATATTACTTGAAAATTGCAGTCGGCCATATTGAGATATTGATAAAAATGTCGATTAATTGTTCAACCCTAGAAGATAAGTGGGCTTTTTCCATCATTGTTCATTCTTTTATTTTTTTATTGTTAATGTCACTGGCAGTTAAAAGTCACATACAAATGCTTATAATACTTTGGCATGTTGATAACACATAACCAGTCTCAAGACTAGTTATGCATTAGTGAGTGTGATGGCGTTCATGAGGTGTTGCTTCGAGACAGGTGTCGCTCCGCGATGCGTCGCTCTAGGATGGATGAATACAATTATTACAGTATACCCACTACAAAAAAGTAGACTACACCACTGCCTCCGTCCATACCTCTGGGAAAGGTGAGCTTGAGCTAGCCAGGGGAACGTTGCTAGCGCAGCTAACGTGCACATTAGCTAGCATTATCCACGTCTTTAGGCGGCTCTTGTGATGATGTACTGTAGTACTAGTAGCAGCTTCACTTGTAGCTTCGGTGCTGCTAGACTCTTTCTTCTTGTGAATTATATTCTTTTTAGAAAAGAAATCAAGTCAAAAATGTTTGCCTGCCATTATAAAGCTTTTTCGTTAGCGTTCTTGAGGGAAAGAGCTGCCGCAAAATCGGCGGGCGGTAAGCTGGCCGTGGGTGTGTCACTGACACACCCCCAGCTCGCCGCGGGGTCACGAGCCTGATGACTAATCATAATTCTTAAAGGAAATCGTTTTTATTTTTTATTATAATTGCTGTGAAATGTATTATGTTTTTGTCATTATTACAACAAATACACACTTGCAACTGATAAGACTGGCAATGATTTTATATTTATTAGACTATTACAAAAAAGATCATGCTCCAAATAAGTGGGGGTACGGCGTACCCCCGCGTCCAACGCCCACTACACCACTGGTGATGTGCCAACAATCAGGAGAGATATTTGATTGGAGGACTGGCTTATCTAAAGCCAGTTGAGTAGCACTTGAAATGTTTGGCTCTATGAAACCTGATGTACATTATGATTCTGTTTTCTTCAAGGTTGTTTTTGTTGGTCGAACGCACTTATTGTAAGTCGCTTTGGATAAAAGCGTCAGCTAAATGTAATGTAATTATTGTTGGTGCTTGAGAAGACTAAATATGTATCTGCAGATCCCTATAAAGTATATACATTACTCGTTATTCTCTACAAATTAAAAACTGTATATAATTGCTATTTTGGACATCCCTTTTCAAGATGTCAATATTACTCTAAACGTGTAATAACGTGCTTTAACCAGTAGGTGGTTTGGGTTAAAAAGCTGTCAAGTTTACAGTGTTAACAAAATAAAATATACTGCTGTTTCTGGTTTAATTTACGACGGATATATTTAGTTATTGTTTTGATATTTGTACAGTGGCGTTTCTATATGTACAAAAGTGGTGGGGCACAAAAAACTCAGATGTCTATATATAAGATTCTGCAGAGAGGTTCATGGCTGGTGAGGCACTGGCACTGACTCTTCAGGTTTACAAATATATTAAATCAAAATATAATATTATTTTCAAAAGCTTTTTTTGTCTGATGCTTCAATTACTTTTAAACAGACAGTTCAACAGAAGGATACCCACAAAAATGTAATTGTATCATTTAAATATTGAATTGTTCTCTCTTAGTAAGATCCCATTTTCAATAAAATTGCAGTCTTACCTTGACTTGAAGATGAAGTCCATTTGCCTATCCTTCTGGACAAAAATCTCTATTACTTTTTTGTAAAAGTCCTCCTTATCTTCTTGTAGTTTCAAAAGTCTATCATAAATCTAATCTAATCAATAGATTTTTGATTCGAAAATGATAAAAGTAGGGTAGACATGTGGATATTATCCGGCTGAACAAAACGTACATTTATCTAACAGCTACGTTTCCCACAGATCTTATTTTGAGCTATTTTCTAAAATCCTATGGAGAAATCTCGTTGCTTTTTTGTGGAGGGAAGCCATGCGCAGCTTACTTCCTGGTTTTAGGACGCGTCACTGCAGCTCTCTCGTCTCCTCTTCACACACCACACTTTTCGCGGCACACGTACTTACAGCCAATCAGCTCTGAATTATGTGAGATGACGTATGGTGGGGATGGCAGCACTTTGCCCCTATGGTCATTATTTTTTGCCACACACATTACATCGGAAAATACTCTGAGCATGCGCAGTGTAGTTTTTGCAGTCACCGTTCACTTCGACAGTCAGAGGGAGGGGCAGGATCAGGTTTTGTCCCACATGGCTCTAAACAGCTCGATAGGCACACACTGTAGACACTCACTAGAAGAACACATACTAAAACAGCAATGTACAGACGAATCAGATGATTAAACATGATCTTAAAATATATTTTATATATTTTTTAATTTATTTTTTGCATTTTGTTGTAATCATTATTTTAATACTTTCTGCTGACACTAGGTGGGGCTGTGCCCCACCTGCCCCTAATGACCAGTCGCCACTGTATTTGTAACACAAAAGTGATGGAAAAAACCCACAGCAACACATAAAAGATGGGTCTTAACATGATCCAGCGGTCTAGTAGTTAATAAAAAACAATAATATCAAAACAAATTATTACTACTAACTTTATTGTGAAATTAAAACAGAACGGTAAAAGAATAGTTTCCGGTCTATTCTGAGCCCGATCTCTGTAGATAAATACAAATACAGAACTACGACATACATATGTGTAATATTTATTGCAGCCAAACCATTTATTACAATGCATTCATGTGAAGACTTTCAAAGAGTAAACAAGCACTGCTGAATAAAGTATGATTTATCTTTTACGAAACGTTTTTTTATATGGAATGCAGTCAACCAATCACAGAGCTTGAGGCAACGCAGAATAATAGCTGAGGATTCTGGGTAGTGTAGTGTCTTCGGCCATCCTAAACTGAACAAATGTTTGTTTCTCCGAATCGAAGGGGGAAATTACAAAAGCATTGTACACAATTTAAACCAACCAATGTTGTGTAATCAACAAGGAGGATAATCTGGTGTTTTTGAGTTGATGAGTAGTGCAGATAGCACTGTAAAATCAATCGACAGTAAAGAGTATACTTACTTCCGGGTGTAAAATCCTGCGTTATCCAATGGGGATGGATGCTCACATTGCTCTCCGTAATACAATAAAGGGGACATGATCAAATCGGAATATAATGTTCTTTTAAAAAACGTTAACTAAAGGGAACAATCTATTTGACACAGCTGAAGCTCTGGCCTTCCTTAAAAACAAACTAATGTAATAAAAATCACAGTTGTATTACACACAATGCACTGTTTTTTTAGAACAAAAATTCGTAACTAATGCACCATAAAAATAAAAATTATTATGAATACAAATAAAATAAAAGAAGCCTCCCGTGAGTTACTACAAGCTATAAAGTATATTTTAAAAACGTTTTATAGAATAAAAGCTCACTGCAGGACGTTGTAGAAATGTGTGTGTGCACCACGACAAAGGAGCCTCATTCACTTTACATTGGGGTTGTTTGCAATGCGGTGTTAAGGAGTCGTGGTGGAGTCACGCATTCTGGTGAGATCAGGTTGATAATAAGCCTTTGACAGTTATAGTCATCCCTGCAATTTTAATAATGCACCTGTCCATAATGCTATATTTGATAACTTTTGAATATTTGTGCAGCAGAGTTCATGTTGTTTGCACCACAAATAATATGTTTAAAAGAAACATTTAGTTTTTGTGAGACTGACCGTTGAGCGGCCCGACCAAGCAAGGAGGCAGAGAGTTCAAATATAACCCGGTGTGGGCATTTATTACTCCTTGTGGTACATGACACAGCCTCAATCTTACTGTCTCATGTGAACACAGTCACCAGCCACAAGGATCTCACACACACAAACAGGAAACAGAGAGAAGACATGCGTAACTTTTGGCTTGTTATGGATGAACGAGATCAGAGAAAACAAATGAAGAAGCTGCGGTGTGTGGAGCTGCGAGACAATCCAGCCGACAGGTAGTGATGTTATGTATTGCGCCGAGGCTTCGGAGCGTGTGTCGAGTAATGCCCGAAGCTTTTTGTGAAGCTTGTATCGAGGTTTGTATCGTTTTGGGCCAGTGACGTCACCGATGACAAACGAAGCCTCGCTGCCTGTCGATACCACGTGACTGCTTCAGGAAGCGATTCAGATCGGTTGAACCGTTGAACCACAACGCTCATAATACCTGGATGTATAATAAGAACCATATTACCCCTCCTGTACCCGGGCCCGGTGACACGATGGAATTAAGAGAGCTCAGACCCTCACTCATATAGAGGTCGGAACATGTCATAAGTAGGCTATAAATAGATACAAGCATAAATAAATGTAGGAATAAAAACATCAATAAATACAGGAATACATATCTTGCAGTGTTTTCAGGGAGCTTTAGTGTGTGTGCTGTGGATCAGCCTGAAAGCAGTTGACTCAAGATCGCAGGGTCCCTGGTTCAATGACTGCACAATACGTATTTGTTGTTGTTTATAAAAGCTACAGCTAAATGAGATAATGTAATTAATAAATGTATTCTTTGATATGGTTTAGCCTTTCTCAGGCTACAACATGGTTACGTTTACGAATATTATTAAGGAATACAAATCTCTCTTTGCAATGTTTACCAGCCTCCTTAGGCTTTTCAATCACAATCAGTCAACTGGAATAAATACAATATTGTTAACATGAAAATATGATTTAATGTTCGTTGTTTAGAGTTATTCTAAGGCTGTACTCATTGCGTCATTGGGAACTCGGTATGAGATAGAGCACACTGTTGAGATGTCCAATCTGCCTGTTTTACACACTTTGACCAACAGGGGGTTTGTGTTCAGATCAAGCGGCAAACTCTGGGGAAGAGCCGGGAAGCCAATACGGAAGTGCCACACACTGCAGTTCATATATTGGCCGATAGGCGATGGCTGCAGAAAGGAGCAATTTCCATAGACCCCCATGTTAAAATGCCCAACTTTACAGCGGAAAAAAACATGTTTCTCTCCCTGGCTCCATACATTTTATTATCGATATAGTTAGATTCCACCTTCATGATTATGGATCTGTGAGTGAATCGTTTTCTAACGCGACCCTTTTATTTATATTAGGTCTTAAAGTTTGTGCATACATTAGGGCATGGTCACTTTGATTGACAGATACGTGCCTCACTGTCAGCTAACAGCAACTTGTCCACTCTGCTAGGCTACAACCATAGAGGCTACAACGTTAGTTAGTCATAGTACTGTACTTGACCCTTTAGCTTTAGCCGTGTTCGTGGTGATATACCAGACAATTAAGATGTCGTGCTGTGCGCTTGAATGTACTAACAGAACTTCCAAGAAGTCTACTCACAGCTTTTTTCGGTGAGTAAAATGATAATATTATACATGTTAACCCCGTTAGCAGGTGTTTGTGTGCTTGTTAGCTTAGCTTGTTATGTAGCTAGCTAAGGACGTAACCCTTTATGCATGTGTATATATATATACAGTTTAGTTTATGATTCAGCCTTGGGTAAGACTTTTATAGTCTATGGCTATGACGCCCATAATGCTAAATGGGAGCAAATGTTAAAAGGGGACCCAATTATCCCAGTGGTGGCCGCCGGAGTCCGCCGCCGAAGCTAACCGGAGCCGTAGCTAGCCCTTTGCGGCTCCGTTAGCTTCGGCCAGTGGCGGAGCCCGGCGTTATAACTGGAGATCAAGGAATGCAGCGAAACGCGGACTTGGTTCGCCTGCAGCCCGCTATAGTATTAGCTAAAGAAATGATGTTGAACAAGTCTTATTAAGCTGAACATCGCCACAATTGTTCTGCTATGTATTGGTACTTATTTTATTTTCTTAACGTGTGAATGACAAGCATTAAGAATAACAACAAATAGCTATTTATCTTGCATATTATCTCGTTTGATTATGAATGTAACGTTTATATAGTGGAACTACACTGTTTTATCAAAACCAAAGTGCCACGCAGTAACTTGGTAGGCCCATGCATGTATTTCAGCAGGAAATGTGCAACCTAGATTACATTTACCAACACAGACTATATAGAAATATTTGTAAAAGTTGTTCATGCGTTACTAAGTGAATATGGCATTAACCCTCCTGTTGTCTTTGGGTCGGTTTTCATGTATTTTTGAATAAAGGTTTCCTTTAGGTGATCCAGACAGGCTGGACCAGTGGGTGCTGAACATCCGGAGGAATACATGGACCCCCAACGTTTCTTCTCGCCTGTGCAGTGCACACTTTGAGAGTCATCCCTTCAGCACGGACTCATGGGTACAGATCCTTTTTTAAAAACAAAATAACTTGGTTCCATTTGTGAGTGTAAATTGTTGTTACTAATTAAATACATGTTATACATTATACAATGCTAAATAATTGTTATGGCACAGCTTGCACATCAGTGATGAGTAATGTTCTTTTTATTAAAGGCCAAATTAAGATTTTGCCAGTTAAGTAAAGAAACATAGAAATCGATTTTTTTGCAAACCATCACATTTCTCTTCAATGTATGCAAAGACTCTTTATCATAGATAGAGAATTGCCATTTCCCCCCACATACTCTATGTTAAAAACAGATGACTTATATTACCTTTTTTTTACATTATTTTAATAGCAACATTCATTCATCTGTTATCATCTTATAACTTATTTATCTTAACAGCTATCACTGTAAAAAATGTAATTTAATTTTACTATACAATATTTATCTTTACATTCTGTTCTTGCATATGTCTTATTATATTTACGTGTATATAGATTTCTGCCTGCACTAATTTATTATTCTTAATTTAATTTTGAATTTATTTTATTGTTTTATGTCTTATATAACTGTTGCATTGTTGGAGGAGCTCGGGACAGATGATTTGCATTGCCATTCCTACACTGTAGCCTATGTGCATATGACATAAATCCTTTGAATCTGAATCTTGGAAACACGTAATTGTTGAATGGATTAACTGCATAGTTAACATGTTGGCCCTCTATTGTCTTTTATAATGCACTCTTACATTTAAAACAACATTATTCAAAAGAAAGTTGAATATCTACAGACCTCAAAAAGTTATTTTATGTGTTTTTGTTTATTATTTTTATTAGGGAAGGAGATGCCTGAAAAACACTGCAGTGCCCACCATTTTCTATTTCACCAAAGAACAACAGCCTGGAAGGAAAAGCAGGGTGAGTAACAATGACGAGGTAAGTGACACTCCTAGTTCGACTGTTAATAGCAATGAGGAGGTTGCAGATGTAGACCATGGTAGTGGTGAAAACAGTCTTGCTGCTGATCAGAGCAATATCATTATGATACAAGGCATGCCTGAAGAAGCCTTTGTTGTTCCACATGTGGAGCATAATGACATTCCAACAGTCAATGCTTGTGAGGAGGATGTTGATTTGGGCAGCAGCAGCCAACAAACAAAACAAATTGGAAAACAGGCAGACTCCGCCTCTGTTCACTCTTACACTTGGGCTTTAAACTAAGACGGGTCATACTGAATAGTTTGTGCACACATTTCTAACATGTGATCTTTCTTTCATGTAGGACGCTTGAGGGAAGTTGCAACGCCTCGGCCAATGGGATGTCTTCTCCACGTGAAAGAGATTGAAGGCATAATTTATAACTTGAGACAATTTTCCAAAAGTTATGACTTGTATTGGCTTAGATAGTAATGGATTACATCGAACATGAATCAAGATCGTATAGAAAAAAATGAAAGTGTAATCCTTAGTTACATAGGAAAAGATGTAATCGGATTAGTTTTACTTTTTTTAATAATAGGGAAACTCAATCTTATTCAAAACCTAAAAAGAGCAGATAGTGGTTGTTGTAAAATGATCAAATGGTATCTCTTCTCTGGAAGCCGTACTGTTCTGAATCTCTACACCTACTGCCTGAATCTGCTTTATGGTATTATATTATACATTTTAAGTAAAAAAATCATATTCATATTTCTTCTCTCCTGTGTTTAGTTGCATTACATTTGATATTGAAGTAATCCAAAACAAAAAGAAAGTTATCAGGTTACATTACTTTTATATCTTGATACTCACATGAAGTTACTGGTTGTGTTTTTGGCAAGTAGCCCTCCCAAGCCTGTGCATAAGTTATATCATTTTAATTACTGATACAGTTGTTGCACATCTTTAATTTATTTTGGAGTGTACTTAAAGGGATAGTGGAAATTGAACCCCAAATAGTTTCGTTTTAACTTATATACAAGCATAATTACGTACCAAAACAATCACACCTGATTAAAAAAATATAATAATTGCCTTACGCATGTTAGAAGCACTTTATTGCAGCTTCCCCGAACTTTTTTAGAAACGAAATGATCGAGTCAGCCAAACCGGAAGTGAGGAAAACTCAGGAAGACGAAACAATAACAAACCATGGCGTCTATGCAGAATGAACGTGGAAGGGCAAATATACCAGACAAAGAAGAAGGATTGTACGAGGTATCCAGTGATGATAGCGAGTCAGAAACATCCTCTCGGCTTTCCTGCGAAAATGTAGTTTTAGGAACTGAATCTGAATCCGGTTCAGTAAGCGACGATGGTGAGAATATTGAGCCAGACGATGGACCATTACGTCCTTATTTGTTCGAGCCCGAGGTGATGGAGTTAGTTCACGGCATGGGCAATGGCGAGGATGACCAGGACCAGGCGCCAGATGATGCACCCCTACGCACAAATAATCTTGACTGGTAGGTCCCTAAGCATAGCTCACGCTAGGCGCTATATTATATATTGCAAAAGTTGGCATGCATGCACTGTAGGCCTATGGCTATGCGCGAGGATGACTGCATGTAGGGTACATTTCATAACATACCAGGGTCAGGTTCACATAAATTATCTTGTCACATTTATTATTGTATATGTAACAGCCTTATGGGCATTAATTACATGAATACATTTAAATGAATTGTATACTAGCATGATATACAGCTAGAGCCAATCGGTCTTTTGACGTAGTATGGTCCTAATCCTAGGCTAGCCAGGCTGCCTGTCAAGTGTAGGCTGTACTCACAGTACTGTTAGTCTATCATGTCTATATGATGACTGTAGTGTACACATTCGACACTGTGTACCGGATTATCGGATGACGAGGCCTCCGGTCGCCTAATCGACAGGCAATAAATGGCGTTGTACACAATGGTACAGGCTAACGATGCATTAAATCAGCCAGAAAACATAATAAAATACTCGTGCCTCGTCCAATGTTTGTGCCCGTCTTCCTTTGTTTTCGTCATCACCCGAAGATTCCCGAAGTATTTCGTTTCATTGAGAGGGCGTGGTCGGGAGCAGTAAAATTGAAAATAAAATGAAACTAGGCGCATGAAATAAAAAAAAATGGTTTATTATGCTTATTTTTAATAAAAATACATAAGTTAAACCCAAAATTCGCGGATTTCCACTATCCCTTTAAGTCATACAATGATTCGAAACCTTTACTTTTCATAAAATGCAAGATGTAACTTTCAATGTGGCTTGTGTATTTATCACATTTTCAATGTAAATAGATCTGATTAAATAAAGAGTAAAAGCACAATCTTAAATGTTGACAGTTATCATTTTCCTATGCTTATTGTTAATGTAGTGGTGTTATGAACAAAATGTTGTCCTAAAGGAAATTAAGATGTTTTTTATTTGTTGACAAAAGATTTAAAGTTGATGCTCACAACATGTGGGAACATTTATAGAGAAAAAATGTTCTATTGTAAAACAAATATTTATCTGCATACTGAACAATTTAGAAACTCTCTAAAAGGTATTATCTTCTGTGACGGTACGACCCTGTAGGGATTGTGGGTATTGCACTTCATAATTACATTCTATGGTATGCTTATGACATTGATGCCAACATACATGGGACTAGGGGAGACCTTCCTGTTGTTTGCATTGTCACTGACAAATGACAGTGTAGTATTCATTGTCAAGATTTTGTGTTTTTAAACTTGGGACTCTTTTCAGACTGCTCCGGCTTGGGAAAAGATTTGAGCCTTAATTTGTAATGTTTTCTGTATTGTATGGTAAGCTTATCCTTTCATTTGATAGTCCCATTTGGATGTGATAGCTAACATTTTCAGTAAGCAGTAGACAAAAGAAGTGAAAATATGAATGTAATTTATTTTCAATATTTACATAAATACATAATTATTTTAACAAATAAAATAACAAAAAACATCATAACAAATACAAAATAAAAGGTTTGACAGACAGCCATGCCCAGCATGGGCCTGTAGAGCTGCAGAGTCCAATGGGGGTAAGAGGGGGGGGTGGGATGTGGGGAAGAGGAAGAGCAGCCAAGTTAACAAACTTCCGGGCCTTGTCCATTTTGACAGGATTTGCACCAGCCCTCCACCGGCGCCTCTGGTTCATCTGGGAGAGCATGATCTTCATGCCAGGGTGCCGATGGTGAAGCTGGTGCAGGTCCTCCTTCATCTGGTTCAGCAACTGAACACTGGGCACATCCCCCAAGTCATTGCCGCCACAGTGGATGAGGAGGACATCCGGGACTGCTCTTCCTCGCAGGGAGTAGGAAAAGAAAGGGAGGACACCTCTCCAGCGCAGTCCACCCCAACCGAACCAGCACACCCTCAGGTCGAGGCCAAGGATGCTGCCGATGGTCTCTGTAGCTCTCTGGGCTCCATGCCGGACATAGCTGTCTCCGATTATCCATACAGTCACTATGGGAGGAAAATAAATGAGAGCAACAAATGCTTCAGATCATGAGGAATATCAAATCAATTATAAAGGGTTTCTCATTTTGTTCCTTTGACAATAACATGCAAAATAACTATGAAATCACACCTGTATGGTTAAAAGTAACAAGAGAGCAAAACCTCAAACAGATTAACAGCACACAGTTTATATATATATATATGTATATACTGTGTGCTGTTTATCTACAATTGTGCACACATGTATATGTATAGTATGTTTGTGTGTAATGTCAACCATCTGAAGTCATGTAAAGTAAGCCAGGACCATCAACTTACAGGTTGTGCAGTTTGGCGTGGAGGAGGTTGCCATCTTCATTTTTCTTAATGCTGAAATAAATAAAAATGGTTTAATCAATATAAAAGCACCTTTCTTTTTCTACAGTCATATTTCATTAATCACATTTAATTCACGCAACACTGGCCATATCTCTGCTAGTTTACAAAGTTTAGTTACAAATGACATTTATATTTGAAAAACGGTGAAGCACTTAAAAAACAATTGTATAGTGTAGGTTCAAGAACATTTAAATCAAAAGAACAAGTTTTGTAAAGTTACAGGGTATCTTACCTTCAGAATATGCCGGGAACGAGGAGCAGTGACCTCAAGCTGGGTTGTTAGCATAGGTTGTTAGCTTAATACTGAATAGAGCATGTTAGCTTAGCTTCTTAGCCTGAGCTAGGTCTGGAACGTCACGCTCGGTGGCAGCAGGTCCCGCCCTGTCCCACCTCGGCTCCGCCTCAGCACCGCCTCTTTGCCCTTATTTGGAGCAGGCGGGAGAAGGCGGGAGTTAGACTCTGACGTCGCTGTCGAGCCGTTAGTGGCCGACTCCGCCTACTAAGGGCTTCACGGCCATAGATATATATAAACACTAGATGGCTCATGGGAGATTTTCCAGCGTAGCTGACCGGCCGCCATCTTGCTACAGTCAACAGTTACTCTGATTCGCGTTATGGTAGCTGTTGTCAGGTGAGTGATCTGCACAAAAATACTCTTAACTCACTGAAATCTTGACTGATTTACAAACGGTTTGGTTTATTATAAACATGATTAGCATGGCTATGATACAGGATGCTTGGACATGTTGAAATTGCAGCTTTTCTTTGTGTATGTGGTTGTATTTATTAGCTGGCTAATAACAAGAGGCTGTCAGTGAGACCTAGTATTACAAAGTTGACCCACAACTCCACCAGTGGGAGAGGCAGAACTGCTCTTTCTTTCAACACAACTTAAGTTACACATGATTTATTCCAAGTGGTTTGGCTTGTTAAAAACATCTTGCATTATGATACAGGAATTTGCTGGCTTTGTGTTTACAGAAGTACCTGACTATGCCGGACTTTTGTGCAGCCTACGGATGCTCTAATCACCGCAGTCTGGAAACAAGAACCCGTGGGATCACCTTTCACGTGTAAGATATGACAATATTATGACTAAAATTAGGATAATCGTTAATTACTTAGTGGATGTATGTACATTACAAGTCCTGCTACACAGGATCAGTGGGGCTATGTGAGATAATAGTATTGCAATATTGTTGTTGACCCAGCCTCTTTAGAATATGTTGTTACCATTTCTTTACACAATTATTTAATGTTTCTATTGGACACCTTTTTTATTACTCTTAGTGTGGTTGTCTTATTCTTAAAGTAGGCTATACATACATGCATACATACCAAAAATATGATAATTTCGGTGTGTATTTTTGTCCTACCCTTAATGTTAAAGGAAAGAAGGGAGGAACATGTTGACAATAATTTATATATCTGGCTACCTTTCTCATGTTTTTAAGGTTTCCCAAAACCAAAGAGAGGAGGAGGCAGTGGGAACTCGCCCAAAGAAGGGACGGTTTTGTTTCCTGTGACAGGACACTGCTCTGCAGTGAGCACTTCAGGAGTGAGGAATTTGACCGGACAGGAGACGCAGCACTATGTTCCCCACATATGTTTATGTTTGCTCAGTCTAATAAACCCATAACATGGTTGTGAAAGAATACCAAAGCTGAGGCTGGACGGTGATTGATTGTTGGTGTGCCATGTGTTCTTCTTAATAATAATAATACATTTATTTTGGGGGGCCGCCTTTCATAACACCCAAGGACACATAGGATAGTTTATGTTTAAATTGTTCCCTATATTGCATAGGGGCAATATAGGGAACAATTTAAACAGTGGATTTTGTGATATATCAGCCGGGGTGAGACAAGACAAACCACAAATGGACTACAGAAGGACACAAAAGGACACATGGTACAGTTTATATTATTCTTGGTCTTTTTTCAATAACATATTTCAAAGGTTCTGGATTTGTTTACAAATCTAGAAACTAAATACAAAACTAGGATGATATGAAGATCTCATGTCAAAAATAATTGTGATAAATTAGACAGAACTGGCCTGTCTGTGAGCACATTTTATGTTGGTTTGGTTCTTCTGATAAAGGTGTGAATATCTAAATAATATACCAACATATGCTATTGTCATTAGTTGTGTCCCTGTTCTTAAAGCTAAGGCATTGCTAAATTAACAACTCTTGGCTTACAGAGTGGTAACATGAGACCGATTTTTATATATAAAATATAAATGTATTTTAATTTTATAATTTATTTGAAATATTAACAATATAATAAAATAAATGGAAATATATACACCGGCAAATATTTAATATAAATACCTTGTGTGTGTGTGTATAGCTATTGCTTTATCTGATTAATGTTATTTTCATATGAAAGTCCATGATTATAAGTATGCAGTATCATAACTACATCTTTGATGTTTATAAAAAACCAAACCGTTTGAAAATTGGTTGAAAATTGAGCAAGCTATGGTTATTTAAATAGTAAACCATAATGTTATGAATGAGAGCACTGCCTGTAGCAAGATGGCGGCCAAGTGGCAACGTCGGTCTCAATTGGCCAGCAGCGCGGGTGAGTCATCTAGTGTTTATATATATCTATGTTCACGGCAACTCTGCAGAATCCTATGGGTGACGTCACGGACCCTACGTCCATTTATATATACAGTCTATGGTTCAGATGAAGCCCATGATGAAGCCTCATGAGATGAACCCTTTTGCAAACCAATTGGCTGGAAAGCTTCATTAGGCTTCATCTCGCCATCACTACCGACAGGAGAGAAATGAGGCCGGACTTTAAGAGATGCTGCAGATTTACACAAGCATCCCCACAGACTAATCAACCAACAAGACACAGGTGAGGGGGGAGGAGACAACACAGGGCACCAGGTGAACACAATCAACAACAATGAAGCTATACAACCCGTAACGGAGGTCATGTTATCTTAAATTACTAAAACTAAAATATAATAACATGAAATAACTTTCATTAGAAGTTTATCTGCCCATTATTTTTATTTGTTTACAGATCCTTGAAATGTCAAGCAATAGGTGAAATCTCACACTTTTTGCACTTAAACAAAGATGTATTTACCAAAATCCGCACTTACTGACTTACTGTTGAGTAATCGATTATCTGATAACAGTTTCAGCTAAAAGATATAGCTAAAGTAGGTAGACAACCTTTTGTGCATTGTGTGTATAAATAATGTGGACAAAACATTAGAAAAGCGTCATTAGAAAGATGCTATTGTTTAATTGCTTCATTTGTTTACATGCCAAACAAAACAAGTAAACCAATCTCCATTCTGTTAATTAAAGCTGTGTTTACGATAAGGCCAAACGGTAAATAGAAAAGGCTGAAACTGTAGTTTAAGTAAGGCGCAGGCAGTGATGTGGGTGATAAAATCCACAGAGCACTTCTCTGATGTGTCCAAACTTAAAAGGCATACATGGACAATCTTTAAACGCTGTACTTTACTTTAAGTAACTGTCATTAGCCTCTTCTGGTTCATTGTCTGCAAGAGAAGTCAAAAGCACAGTGTGTGATATAAAAAAGAAATACACCAGGCCCTCTGGTCCGCATCAATTCACACTTTCTAAAGCCAAAAAGTTTATAACATCGATAAGAGACTGATATATTTTATAACTGCAAACAGTGCCTGATTCATTCACCAAAGTGGCCTCCATTTTGACTTGATGAGTTGAAAGCAGGAGCTGAATGCCGGTTTATGAGGTGCCAAAAGATTTGACCGTATAAATACCTCCAATACGTGCCGCTCTAAAAGCACTTAAAAAACGTTTTATTTGATACAGTTCTTGGAAGTTTGACAGAAGCCCTCACTTCTACGAAGCTTTTAGCAACATTAGATTCATCTGGTTAATTTATCATTCTTTATAGTCAGAGATGCAAAATATCATCCCTGTGTTTTTTATATTGTAAACTGTATTTAAAGTATGTGCGGGCATGTATGCATGTTGGTATGGATCATGTGTGAGGATATGTTTATGTGTGTATATGTTTCTATAGATATATATTTATTCGTTTTATGTGGAAATGCACTGCGAGGATTGCTTTTTTAAATGTCGTTGTACCTGGTGCGATGACAATAAAGGAATTCTATTCTATTCAACACCTTTTAAAGTGACAGTTGGCCGTTTACCGATACACTTATTGGCCAGAACAAAATGGATGCCAGATTTGTTTCAGAGAAGGGCTGCAGTCGAATAGTCCATTTAGCAAACCTTCCTAACCGAATGAAATGACCCGGAAGTCCCTCAGTGGCAGCCATGATAAGTGCCGTTCCAATTCTCTAGATGCTAGGAAAGGAGGTTTCAAACTTCCTTTATAACCTCCTTTAGCTTAGGAACCACTGGACCTCCCTTTATGAAAGGAGAGGAGAAAATGCTGCCCCACAATGCCTTGCAGCCGCAGCGTTTGCTGTCACACAACAGTCGGCCGTTCACGGAAACAAACGATTATGACGGAGAAATGATATCATGAAAGTTACGGTGCTTATTAAGCATTTTAAAACGTATGTGGTAAGTTGCCAAAGTGCTTTGTTTTGAACGTTCATCAGTATTATAATCAAAAAGAGAAATATGAACGTTAGTTTTTACTGAAATTATCAAATAAAGTCAACATTTCACAGTCTTTACTGAGCTGCAGGCCCGGACTGGCCATCGGGAGGACCGGGAGGTTTCCCGATGGCCTGGCCTGCTAAGTGGCCTGCTGGCCTGAGGATTTTTTTTTATGTATGTATTGTGAACGCAACGCTGCGCAAATGTGGGTCTGACTCTGCCTCACAGAGGGTGACTGGCTGTCTACATGATGTGGCCTGCCGACATTTTCATACAGATCATACTAATGCCCTCGAATGGTCTCTGTGTGTCATTCAAGCTCGGGAGGGTGTGTGTTAGTGTGGCACGAGCGAGTGAGATAAAGCGCGCGCACCGGTTACGTGTATTGTTGTTGTTAGCATCTGGTGCTAGGTAGCTGCGCTAACGGATATCAGGAGCTGTTTCAACAACAAGGTGGAGGAGAGTCCTCTGCTGTCAGACTGAGAGGCTGATAACTACAGCTCAGGTGAGGTAAAGGACTCTGAGTGTTTAGATAGTTAACGTAGTCTAAGTTATCTCAGTGGGTCTCAAACGGTTTGGTCACCATTTATGTATATGCTCTTCTTGGCGTTATGTATAACGCCAAGAAGAGTAGCATCATGATTGTGAGAAGTAAAGAGGATAAAAAGGCTGTATTTCCTCATTTTATTCTCAGTAGCAACATTCTACTTGTGTGCAGTGAGATGAAGTACCTTAGTCATTATATCTCTGATGATCTCACAGATGACAAAGACATCCATAGACAACGCTGCAAACTGTATACCCAGGCAAACATATTAATGCGTACGTTTCACAAGTGCTCTGTAGATGTCAAGGTATCACTTTTTAAAGCTTTATGTACACGGCTCACCTGTGGAGTAACTACACGGCTCACCTGTGGAGTAACTACACGGCTAGAAGCATGCAAAAACTAAAAGTTGCCTGCAATGATGCTTTACGGTTGCTGCTGAGGGTACCGAGATGGCACAGTGCCAGCCAGCTGTTTGTTAACTTGGGGGTACCTACTTGTCAACCCCTTTTAAGAAAGTTAATGTACAAAACATGTGTCGCCTAGAAGACTCGGACAATCATGTTATCTCGATTTTAATTAACCCTGTGAAGAGTTCTACCCGGTTCTCTTCCATGATTTGGAGGCATTGGCGCAGCAGGCTCTCCAGACAGTGAGCATGTGTGGCTCGCTGTGATTGGACTGATTTTATGTTTTTATCTGTTTGTTTTTATCTGTTTTGTGTTTAGCTTTTTATCTTATTTATTGATGTGTGTTTTGTCTGTTTGTATGTGATATGGACCTTGAGTCTGGAATAAAGATTGGAAATTATGTAAACACATATTTCCATTTGAGGGTGGAGTGATTAGTAAAATATGCATGAATAATAATTAAAAAAAAACGTTAACTAGGTGAAAAAAGGTAAGATAAACTTTAAAAACTTGTTGAGATGCTAAAACTAGTCTTTGCTGCTGCCTCAAAGAAGAGCGGGGGGAGAGGGGTGAGGCTGGTTCAGGAGCACAGACACACTCACAACTACAAATTAACCAAAAACAAATGTTTCAAGTTTCAATGTTTTTTCATATTGAATATGGTATGTTATTGGTTATGGCCATGTTTTTATGATTTTATGATTATTTAAATGTATACAGTTCTGTTTCATATGGGTGTAGTCTCTTTATTTCCCCCTCAAAATGCACCAGATTGATGCATTTAAGTCCAACATTTAAAAAAAAAATCCTACCTGCCCCTGGAATGAGGTCCACATCCACTTAAAATATGTTCACATAGGTTCCTAAATAGATTTGCACATTTTTTTTAAATAGTAACCCATGTCCATATGTTTATTTTTGGGTAGTAGATTTAGAGGGCTATCACTACGGGCAGAAATGCTGTAAAAGTTGACAAATAAATCCAGCAAAATGGCACAAAAAACTGGTAGTGGCCTGGCTGGGTGTATAATTCCCGGCCTGACTTATTGTCCCAGTCCGGCCCTGCTGAGCTGTGTGGAGTTTGTTCAACTTTTAAAAGATGTTTGAATGGTGATATACACAGTGATAGATGTTAAGGACTAACGTTTATAATAAATACATTTGTATTGATTTTAAGATCTTTAGTTCATACAATCATACGTATTGGGATCATTGGTATTAATGTGGACCGGAGGGAGAGGGTGACAACGAGCATACGTTTCACTTTCCTTTTTTATTTCAATTCCAACTTTGGTCATGAAGAATATGTTTCTCTGTTGTCCACGTTCATAAAGCAAAGCAGCAGCATCGGAGCACGGTGCAGAGTCTCTAGATGAGTTCACAGTAGTCCCTCGTTCTTATTGAACATCCATGTTGTAGTCCGCTGTATAGAAAACTGTGGTTTCCATAGTTTCCCCACAGCAGCAGACGCACAAAATGACATCCGCTGGCGCATCATAAACACGTCGGATAGTGAAAGTGCATTCGGATTCTCTAAAGTACCGCAGTCTCTTCTCCTAAGTCCTTTTGAATTCTCCTATCCACTATCCCTTAACCCCGTGACGTTTCACACAGAGGTCAAGGAATAGACGATAGGGTTAGAATTTAGGAGCTGTTTTTTGGTTTATCCGACCGCAACCAAGGTTTTCGCTTTTTCAGTTTGTTGATGGAGACCAAAAACAGAGCTGAAAACGAGTTAATATAATACCACGACTCCAAATAAAGTACAGTGTTTCTAAGTGTCTGTTGGATGTGTACCAATACAAAGCAAGATTATTTAAATACCACATTTCAACAAGAAGTTTACTCCAAATAAAAAAATTATTAAAATGTCAATAAAATACATAGCCATAAAAAAGCCACGAGAATATAAATTAAAACAAGCTAAAATAATATAACGGAAGGTAATAAAAGTACAAGAATAAAAACTGCAGTCTTGTGTCATGTATGAAGATGAAGATTTGATGTCACTGTTCAGTGTATGCCCGAAATACCCAAACACATTGTAGCGGCCAAAATCCTATAGAACTAAAACAGATAACTTAACAGCCGCTGAGGCACTAGTTAGCGGATATTACGCAGGGCAATGACCCAGGTCCAGACAAGATTCTCCGTTGTGCATTTATTATGATCCAATATCATTGACAATGAACAGGTTTCCTATGGTTGGTTCCTTTAAGCCTTTCCTATGGCTTTCCTTTCTTGTGGTTGGAAAAACCCTGGTAAAAAACCGTTTGCCTACTAGTGCTCTGGCCCCCACAACCCACCTGTCTCCAATATATACAATTACACCAGGTGCTCTAATCACCCAGTGCCCAAAACATGCCTTCAAAATAAAAGCATGACGCTAATTAAGAATACATATAAATGATAATAATAAACACTATAAACAGCAAGAAAATAAATGTTAAACTATTAAATAATATAAAGAGATATATAGCTCCAACACACATCTTAATGCTGGTTGTATTCAAGGTTTGCTTATCAGCTTTATTAACCCACCATTTTCAACAGCATCTCATGTGCGGCTTTCACACCAGCGCTTTTCAGTTTCTAGCTCCGAGCGGGAGCTTTTCTGGTTCAGCTCCGGTTTCCCTTTTCAGCTCCCGCTCTTTTCACACCGCCCACTGGCGCCCCAGAGCTGCCCCTGCTGCGTCATGACGTCACCGTTTACATCGCTGATTTGCTCCCCAACGGCAGCCATTACGGCGCTCACAACAACAACAACAACAACAACAACGGGGAACAGCGTCGGGTCGATAATTGTGTTGCTTTTAAATCACACGAAGCCAGAATAAATTGAATAACGACTTCTCCAATCTTATACTTTGCTCCAGAGTGCCGTGCTTCATTGTTTATTAATGTGTTTCTGCAGCATTTACCGACCGCTGCAGTGCTGGCTGCTCTTCCACGGCAGTTTATTCTCCCGTTAGCTCCCGGTTAGCTCCCGTTAGCTCACACTGCAGCGGCCGCTCTAAAGTACTCACTGTCCGACTCACACAAGCAGCTGATGCATATCCCCAGTTCCCCTTAGCCTAAGTGAATGTGTGTCAGTCTGAATTGACACTGTTTGGTATCACAACGCTGTTATGAAAGTTTCTCTGGTATAAAACGGGTGATGTTAGCATAGCAACCGAAGCTACACTGACTACTTGCATCCGATAGCTGCAATAATACAAAACAACACGTCTGCCTCTCTCCACAATGATCGATAACAGTGAACGGATGGTCAAAGTAAGGCACAAATAAACAGAATCACACGAAGCCTGGTTAGTGTTGCCTGACTTTATAAAGTGTGTTTATAGGCACTACTGCTTGTAGGCAGGCATGACAGTCGACCCATGGGAGGTGGGTTTAGTTTCCTGCACGCCTCGACGTAAGAGAGACGTAAGCGACGTCGCCTCTTAGCTCCGAAGCTCTTGCCTCTAGACCGACAATTTTTTGGAGCTGGAAGTGTACCCGATTCCGGAGCTAAGAGCCGGCGCCGCTGCGGTGTGAACAGGAAAAAATGGCGCTTTTCAGGCTCCAGCTCCGAGCCGGAGCTGAAAACGTGTTGGTGTGAAAGGGGCACATGGTCTTCATCAGGCATGGAGCTTTCTTATTGGTCCGTCTTATGTCTTTTTAATGAGCACATATTCTGCTTATTTTCAGGTTCATAATTGTATGTAGTGTCTCTACTGTGACATGTTACAATGCTTTAATGTTCAAAAAGGTTAATCATGATGAATTAATCATGAACTTAACACCGATCAAAACAACTGTGTTTATGATTTTGTCCGTATTGTGCAGCCTTGCTTGTTTCACATGAAGTCTTTACTAACATATGCTTGTGTAAATCTGCAGCATCTCTTAAAGTCCGGCCTCATTTCTCTCCTGTCGGCTGGATTGTCTCGCAGCTCCACACAATGAGAACATTCATTTGTTTTCTCTGATCTCGTTCATCCATAACAAGCCAAAAGTTACAAATGTCTTCTCGGTCTAACGGTGATGATTTGCCACGCAGTGTCACAAAAACAAAACAATATAAAAATGCAGCTTGTTGCTTCAGGGGGAGATGCTGTCGGGATGCTGTGAATGCATTCTGATATACGAAAGGTCACTTTAAACTTGAGAGTGAGCAGGAAATGATTCCTGGAATCTTTTAGTAGTCTTTTAGAAGTCTTTCAATAACATCTTATTGTGTGTGACTGGCGAAGCCGCACACACACCAGTATTCTGCATACTTCTTCATCTTACTCTTCATCTTCCGCCTAGGTTCAGACCACTACTTGTCCCGGAGCGTTAAACAACAAACATCAAAACGTACGGAATCATCGGGAATCGTGAGGAACGCCTTTCCTAAGAGATTCGCCGAGCCGTTTTCACGCAAATCGTTAAAAAAAGTGCTTCGTTTTTTTTGCGATGTGTGTGAAAACGGCTGGGCGAATCTCTGGTAATAAGTGTGTATTGCGTCACTCGTTAGTTTAGAGTGCTCTGATCTCAAAACAGAGTGGAGGAGAGCTTGACATGTCCCCAAAGAAAGATGTAAAACCTGCCATAAATCCCATACCATTCATCCTTTTGTAAAATCGTAGGACAACTTGTCACACCTTGAAGCAGAAACCCCCTCACTATTTATAAGATTACCTTTAATCCGGCCTCCTATCAGTGGCCACCATGGTGTGATAACCTATTCCATACTCTCTGGTTTAAACTTAATTCATATATAGTAACAGTATGACTATCAGTATCTGCTTAATGCCAGTAACACTCAAAATGTCCTCAAAGGTGAATTGTCTAGTTAATATTGTAAACCAAAATGTATTTTATGAAGAGGGAAAACCCCAAAAAGCAGAGCCTCTTCCACTTCTGACTGAAAGAGCATCCCTTTGTGATTACAGACCCCCCACCCGTGTATCTGCTCTTCCTCCTCTTATCTTGACCTGTTTGCTCACACTTATTCCCTTCACACCTTTTCTTTAAATGCAAGTTCAGTTATCGTTGAACTCAGAGTGTGTTTGGTCTTCCGCAGCTGGACTTATGATTAGAGTCCTTGATCCTTATCACAGAGAACATTTGTTCGCAGCAGTAAGTGCTTCAGTGTTCTCCGTGCATGGGAGGTGGCATCATGCAGGGAGGAGAGGAGGAAACTCTCGCTCTGAAATGTATTTAATTCAGCACTTCCTGTCAGGACTCTGGCAGGCTCTCCGCCTTAGCTGCACATTAATGCGTAAAATATTTTCTTTTTTAAATGGAGTTGCTCAACCTTGTAGATTTGTGATGGCGTGCACAATCGCTGCATGCCGACACAAAGGAAGTGAGGTTTCCTCGTCACATCTGGCTCTCCTGCTGAGATTCAACATGCAAGCCTTTCACTGCATCATGCATAATCATGATGTGCACTGCATCTGTGTACTTTGCAGTGTACTTAAGTGGTAAACTGACAAGTGGTAAACATTTCCTCTGGAATGGAGAATCGGCGGTGTTAAATCATCAGATCCACGACGGTCTGATGGAAAATGATTCACCCGCTACTCTTCAAAAACTCCGTCTTCCACGTCATTTGAGATGGTTTCTCTCCGTTTCTTTCGACTGTTGGAGTAACAGACTAATCTTTTTGAGGATTTAAATTCATCGCAGGGAGGATCCAGCCTTGAGATTGGCCTGCCACACACACACATGTATGGAGTGTGTTCCAACCTGGAAGATGAGCTGCTGATAGATTTTCTCTTTTATCAAGATTGGTTTCCTGACCAAAAAGCGGAAAAAATTACTTTTCAAATATTTCAAAGATGCAAATCAAGGTTTGCTGGAGCTTTGAGATTGGACCGGGCGACTGTAGTGCATCAGAACTCATTAAAAACACAATAAACAGAAGCACACTGAGCTGTGAGTGAAGAACACATGAATGAGTTGGTTCACATCTGAGATTAAAATAATCTAATTCAATGTGATTGAGTAATTTAACTAAAGTTTTACTCTGATACGTCTGTTTGATTTAGTGCATAGTTGTTGTTTTTTTATCAAGTTAGTTTTTCTGACAGAGACATTCTGCTGTTTTGGCCAAGCAACTGCAATAATATCAACTTACAGTATGTAAACTTGATATTACAGTATGTGGAGAATTTGGAAACTTGTATCAGATCTTCATTCATTTAGTTTAACCCTTTCAACCCAATTGGTGTGAATTTGCATCAAAAATCCTCCACGTCTATTCCAGTTATAAATCCTGGAATCTTTATACTTATTATCCAGTTCAACTGAAAGGGAAAAACTGCCTTTTGTTTAGACAGCACATCATGTTGGACCCTAACAGTACAAAAATACAAGGTATGCAAAACACTGCTGCTCGTTCATGGCACTCTTTCCTTTTGCTTTGGGTCCAATGGGACATTTTCACATTGGGGTTTTTGAACAATGGCATGGTGCCTTTCTAAATTTAATTTACAGCTGTAGTTACTTGTTATCATCTCAACTACAGGTTTGAAGAGTAAACAGTATGTTAATAATAATATAATGTATCTTTCAAAATGTAAGTAGTGTTAGAATCACTGTCAAGGATTCGCGGGAAAAGGTAGGACCCAAATGCAGACTACAAAAAGGTAAAGGTTATAAACAAAAGCGAGCTTTATTTAAAACATGGCATGAATCAAAAACATTGATAGTACAAGGTAGCAAGAATACACACAACTGACCGTGACCAACATGGAGGAAGACAGGAGAGACAAACAATGAACCGACATGGAACACAGGGGAAGACTAAATACACAGAAGGGTAATCACAGGACAAGACACAGCTGGGCAGGGGAGGGAGAAAGACAAGGGCAACAGGTGAACACAATGAGACAATCAGACACACCAGGGAACCTAACGACAGGGAGGAGGACCAGACAAAACACAGAATGAACAGACTTACAAAACCCATAACCAGACAGACGACACTAAAACCGTGATATAAACCTGGGAGTGTGATAAGTAGTAGTTTCTGACAGTCTTCGCTTGTGACCCCATTCAACGGATTTTGGTGTAAAATTGGGGTCTCCATTTTATCACATTCTTTCCTGCTCCACCCAAAAGGTCTGAAAGTCTTTACAAAATAACCGTCAAAGGTGTAACTTCAGAAACAGTCCCTTACAATTCATTCTTCGAGGACATTTTCCAGATAAAACATCTGCATTTCTACAAAAGCAGAACTGTAATTATGATACTGAAGCAAAGGCTCTTTTCCAGCACTGATGATTATTAATACCTGCAGAGAGCGTTATGTTGGACTGACTTTAAACCTTTGCAGATATCCTCCCTGCATACAGAATCATTCAGAGTGTTTTATATGCAGCACCGTTACCTGACCTCTGACCTCTTACTTGTGATTGTATTCATAGTTCTCACAGTTGTAATTATTCTCACAAAACATGACATGTGAGGTTAGGCTGGATTTGTTTTTTTAGGACTTATTCACTCGGCTTCTTTCTGAATGCTATACAGAGGGATTAGAAGCAGGACTTCATGTATACATTATCTCGACCAGTTTTAATAATAAGTTCTTATAATACTTTATTTAGTTGCCTGTCTATCATACACATCATTTACTATTGTATAAGTTAACAAAAGATGAACCACATGCAAGGCTTTTTTAAAGCTCAATGGATAGGTCATGCTTTCATAGCCATAATGGGAAAGTTTCGATCAAACTTTTATGCAAATCTTTGACAATATTTCTAAAAATAAGAATAACAAAATGTGTGATTATTGCCAAGCAGTCACTCGTTGGTGCGTTTAGGGAAACAATAGGTGATGCTGATACTCCAGTTGGGATTCATTAAATAGAAGAAAACAATATAATTAAAGCAGCTTGAGTAAAACCTTGAACAAAGCTAATTCTCTACCGTTTACACTGTTTTTAATAAGTGCAAAAATGGTGCACAAAAAACGTATCCGGAATGCTAACATACTGATGTGTACTAGATACATTAGTCATACACTATACAAAAAAAAAAGGATAGCCTAACTGAAGTTACCTGAATGTCCATCCATCTTCTCCCACTTATCCGTGGTCGGGTCGCGGGGGTAGCAGTTCCAGCAGAGAGCCCCAAACTTTCCTTTCCCTGGCGACATCAACCAGCTCTGACTGGGGGGTCCCAAGGCGCTCCCAGGCCAGCGAAGAGATATAATCCCTCCACCTGGTCCTAGGTCTACCCCTTGGTCTCTTCCCAGCTGGACGTGCCTGGAACACCTCTCTAGGGAGGCGCCCAGGTGGCATCCTAACTAGGTGCCCGAACCACCTCAACTGGCTCCTTTCGACGCGAAGGAGGAGCGGCTCAACTCCGAGTCCCTCCCTGATGACCGAACTTCTCACCTTATCCCCGGAGAAAACCCATCTCGGCCGCTTGTATCCACGATCTCGTTCCTTCGGTCATGACCCATCCTTCATGACCATCGGTGAGGGTAGGAACGGAAATGGCCCGGTAGACAGAGAGCTTTGCCTTCTGGCTCAGCTCCCTTTTCGTCACAACGGTGCGGTAAAGCGACTGCAGTACCGCTCCCGCTGCTCCGATTCTCCGGCCCATCTCACGCTCCATTGTTCCCTCACTCGAGAACAAGACCCCGAGATACTTGAACTCCTTCACTTGGGGTAAGGACTCATTCCCTACTTGAATATGTGACACATTATGATAACCTGTCCAGTCATGTTGTTTCTAGAGTAAATTCAGGAGATCACAAAATACAGTATATTATGGTACATCCTCTGGGGACCATGAATGGCTGTACAAAATGTCATGGCAAGTAGTTTTTGAAATGTTCCAGTCTTTTCTTATAGTGTAATATGTCAGTGGCCATTTACAAAAACAGGCCTGCCTTTTAAATCGGATTGTCGACCAGATTTATTTATTTAAAACAGCTGTAAACACTTTTCGGCTTTTAGATGAGTTTCAGACACATTTTGCATTTAGCGTCACAGCCCTGAAACTGCTTTTCAGTAAATCAATGACCTGCTCCATTCACAAAGCAAGGTGAAATAAGAAAAGCACTCTCTGCAAGTAGGCGTGTTGCAGGGGGGGGGGGCTGTTTAAGAGGCTCTTTAGGGATTAATTAGCGTGCAAGGTTTATTTATCTGATCACTTAATGTGACGCGGCATCAGAGGGACAGCCGTGTGGTTCCATGAGATGCAACAGTGGACACATATCTTCCACGTAAAGTTCACTTCACATGATGTGCACACACCACAGTGCTGATATTCATGAGTTCCTCTTCTGACAGGGGTTTGCTTTTTATTCCCACTCCTCCCTTCTGCTCGATAACCCAGCTGAATATTGCTTGGAAGAATGTTTTATAACGTGCCTGAGGGTGAGTGTACAGAGATGAAGCGTCTGAATGATTGATACGACTTCATCTCGCGCATCTTGGATTTAAAAATAAATGAGAGACGAGGAAGACGGCATAATAAATTGATATTGCCCGGGGTGTTGTTAACACGTCTCTGCCAGGTGGACAAAACATTTGATTTAAAACAAATTATTTAAAGAGCCCACATGCAAGGTGTCAAACATTGAAACAAGAGGACAAGCTCATATCAGTGTGTAGTGTCTCTACATGTCTCCATGCTTTAATGTTCAAAAAGCTCTTTATTTTTCTCATACTGCCTGTGCTGCAGCACCTCTTTTCACCCTCTGTCTGAAACCAGAGCCCAGTCTGCTCTGATTGATAAGCTGGCCGGCTCTGTTGTGATCAGTCAACCGCTTAGAGATGTCCCGCCCCTTAGGCTATCACGTACAATGTGTTGGAGAGCTAGCCAATAGGAGCGTGAGTGTTACATAGTGATGTCACTATGACCCGGATGTAAATAGAGTCGATATGTGTGGAGGCGTATCTGGAAACAGCTATTTCTTCTTTCTAGCCTGGAAAGAAGTCCAGTTAGCCGAAAGACTAAATATATTATTAGAAAAAAAAACACAATGTTTTACCCAAACCAATTTCAAAGTATCTTTATTTTTTCAGACGCGAAACCAAATGGGTTATTCAAAAATTCTGATTAATTTCCTGTCCTAAATATCTTAACGAAATGCTCTTTGATAGTGACTGGAACATTGAAACTTTCATTTTTAATTTGTATGTACACTTCCATGTTCTATAAAAATAAGTGAGACCGTTTGCACATCGGAAATCAAAATGTCTTATTATTCTACGATAGCGTTTCTTCTGACACTTGAATGTTCACCAACATCAGAAATTAAAGTTAGATCTCTCATTTCCGACTTTGAAAGGAGAATAAAGTACGCTTCATTTATTATAAACCGTCTCTGGAGTGCTGTCACCACACGTTGTGGAGGATTTGAGTGTTTGCAGAGGATGTGTGCATACAGCATACTGTACATTCCACAGTAAAGCCTAATTAGCATCAGTGGTGACTGCTCTTATGGCGAGTTGCTGAGTGGGTTTGTTTGAAAGCAGTAGATTATGTAAATCTGAGCCTTGGTGGTAATGAGGATTTAACTGGAACATTGTTTTCTTTCTCAGACACGGAGCTTTTATGTATTTATATATCTTTTTTATGAAAGTATTTGGTCTTAAATGAGTCTAATATGCCGGAGCTGAACTTATTGCGCCTCTAAAGACTAACAGAGTGTGCTTTCGGTCTGCAGATCTTGTTATTTGCGTGGAGATTTCATCATTTGCATATTTTATCATATTCTTTCTTTTGTTTCGCTCTTCTGTTTCTGTTGTCCTGCTGTAATACTAGGGCTTATACTTTGTCTTAATTTGCATTCGAAACTATCCTCTAAATCTTTTCTCTTGGATAATAGTTGGAAGCATTGATGTATACACAGAAATAAAAGTCAATACATTAAGTCTTTCTCTCCTGTATATACCAGTCATGTGTTTATTTCAGTGTACATAAACACACTTGCTGGATATTGTAACTATAATGATTAATAATGAGTTTAATTAATGGACATGGTCAATAACCTTGCTTGTGCTTTGGATCATCACATCTTCATGAAGCACACAAAGTTAGGTTTATTAGCTCGTAATTGTTCTGCAGAAGAAAACATGTAACACCATAACAGCTGGATAATACAGTGGCCCCCAGGGTCAACTCACAATAACGTTTAAAAAAACATGACATTTTGTAAAAGGCATTTTACAAAACAATGTTTCTCAAAAACGATGAAGAAAACACAACATTTTTAAGGGACAAATTGCCAATGTAACAAAAAACTAGATAATTATGATCTCAGTACAACATGTGTTTAGAAAGATAGGACACACGCCATTATGGACAACCAATTAACTAAATAAATGAATGACCCAAATAATGTTAAGAGACTAAAGTGACTTGTCAAAATGATGATGTATTGTAAAGTAAAAAATAAAGGAACTATTTATACTGTGCTGCAGCACCTCTTTTCACCCTCTGTCTGAAACCAGAGCCCAGTCTGCTCTGATTGGTTATAGCTGGCTGGCTCTGTTGTGATTGGCAACCGCTTAGAGATGTCCCGCCTCTTAGCCTATCACGTACAATGTGTTGGAGCGCTAGCCAATAGAAGCGGAGTGATGTCACTATGGTCCGGAAGTAAACAAAGGAGTTCAATGGAGGAGTTTCTGGCAGGGGCACAGGGATTTAAGGCCTTTGCCGACCATTTACATGCACTAAAATCTATAGTAAAGTAAAACACGACAGGAAAGGGAAACTCCAAAAAGCAGAATAAGGCCTCTTTAAAATGGCTTTTTAAAGTAAGATTCCTGTGTCTTATGTACAGAACTTTGTGCAGTGTGTTGCATATATTCCCATGATGCATTGCAAAGTATGCGGTGAGACTAGCCGATGTGTTTCTCTTGAGTGTCAGTGTGGTTACACGTTATTAAAGGGTGTGCATGAGACTGTCATAAACATGGAATTGACTCCATTATGTTCATGGCAGGTGTCATGTCTCTTATGAATTGTTACTGCCAGTCAATACATTCACTTTTTGTGTGGTTTAAATGGGTTAGCAATTGAAAGATATTTGACGATACAACTCCAGTTTTAACTTGTCTTCTTGGGCTTCCTATCCATGTCCGATCAGACTGTAATGTGCCTTTGATGAATACTGTATAACGGACACATACATCAGAATGTCTCGTTATGTTGAGGCCTTCAAACCCAAACCCCAAACTCATCTTTTTGCCATCACTTTGATTGAATTGCTTATTATTTCATAGGGCGGCTGGCGAGCCAGTCTCTGTCTTAATGTTTTATTTAAGCTCGGTAAACCTGCCGAGGAGAGTGATATAAGCTCTATGAAAGCAACAGCTTCAATAACCCTCTGTTGTTTGTTTCCCAGCAGACTGTGCAGTGTGTCTCCCTCTCAAATCATTATAATACAGAATGGTAAATGGGCTGCATTTATATAACTACTTTCTAGTCTTTGTGACTCCTCAAAGTGCTTTTACATAAACAAGTCAGATTTCAGTCCATCACACACATTCATACAGAGTTCCACCTGATATTAAAAAAAATGTAGGCCCTGATTTTGGCAGAAAAAAGGACCGTAGTTCTATATTTTTCGGTAAGTACATACAAGGTAAAATAACTGACTGCTGGTGTTACACGGGAATGTTTACTGTGTTGAAACATGGTGCTGCTTAACATCTATTCACATATACCTATATCTCATATCTCAATTGTTCAAGAGTGATGCGTCTTATGTACCTTTAAAGTATTTGTTTAGGGATGTACTCCATATCCATAGCGGTGGTTGAAAAGGGAAATGCAGTGTCCAATATACTGAAGACAGAAAAAGACAGAAAATAATGCAGAAGACAAAATGGTTCAAATGGGTTGTAGGACTAAGACACATATATACACACTACATAAACAGACTTTGATACTCCATACTGTCCCGTCAATAAATACAAAGATAAATAGGCGGAAATGTGGAATATAATAAAAATGCTTCGATGTTGTGATATATCGTGTAAATACAATTAACTTGACTTAGTGAACAGAGGATTGAAAGGACCAGTATTTCTCAGCTAAGATATGAGAAGTGTGAAAGACACATTTCCTTTCTGCTCATTTTGACAAAGCCCCCTCAAATCCAGCTTTCCTAAAAAAAAAAAACACGTTGGTGCAATCTTTACAACCATTTCCCCCACATCTATCACCTCAAATAAAATAAAATGCTGTAGGCGGATCCCACCCACTGCAGCGCTCAGTAATCATGTGGCGTCGCTGTGTTCTGGGCCGACACTGAATCCGTGACAAGGTCACTGCGAGACGAGCACCTCATAAATGATAACTGGCTGCTGATCGGCCTGGGAGAAGAGCTCTGGGTTGACGTTATAGCAAATGACAGACGTGGTATGAAATGTCCACACACACACACACACACACACACACACACACACACACACACACACACACACACACTCTGCTCCACTCTGCCCATTCACTTTCAATGGGGTGACGTCACGTAGCTGCGCTTTTTCGCCGAACTGAATTGTGGGTAGCAGAGCGAGGCCTCTCAGGCGTCTCAGGCGACAGAAGTTGAACAATGTTCAACTTCTGTCGCCTGAGACGCCGGAGTAGCCAGCGCCAGCCAATCAAATCCCGTTTCCCAAAATCTGACAGCTCAAGCCGTAGCCAATCAAACCGCGTCTAAGCTGGGAGAGATATCCCGCCGTTCATTTCTATATTTCAAAAAAAGTCGGAGGAGAAACTAACTATCGCCGTAGCTAATCTCCCGGTTTTGTATGACCAGACCCTCTTCACCTACCGGGATACAAACCGGAGGAACCAGGCATGGAGGGAGGTGGCAGAGACAGTGGGTGAAACTGGTAGGTTTTCGCCTGTTTGGGGAGTTTATATATATATTGCTCGCATAAAATCCCCGGGGGTTTTTGCTTTGTATGTCGGGGGCGGGAGATTCATGTGATTGGTTGTTGGTCGTGTTGCTTGAATAAAATCCCCAAGCTCCAGACACGCCCAGCTCCAAGCTATTTTTGGAGCTGTAGTGTGGACGCTCCGTGAGCTGTAACTTCATTAAGATTGTGTTTTTCCGTTAGAGCAGAGGTGAAGACACTCAAGTTCTGTCACTAAAGCCTATTCAGACTGAACTAGCAAGTGAGCAAAATGGGATTCTGTTACAGAGTTGGGTTACAGAGTAACGCGCAACAATTAGAATTTGGAGGACCGGTAACCAAAGCAGAGATGGACAGGCTTGTAGCATCCTTCATAGTAGAGGAAATGTTGCCCATTTGCACAGTGGAATCACCGTCGTTCAGAGATCTACTGCGCAAAATACAGATAGCAGGAGACAGAGGACAGCCATGGTCAGATAGGAAAACCTTCAGGAGCTATCTGGATCAGTCTTATGAAACTGAACTAAAGAGAACATTTGAAACTTTAGCAGTCTGCGTGATCTGCCTGCAGGGAGGGGCGGGCCGGCCCTGCGAGTAAAGTAACGAGTAAAGTAACAAGTTACTTTATGTAGAGAGTAACGAAGTAGTGTAATATATTACTTTTTTTAAAAGTAATATGTAATATATCACATTTTTTTAGGAACGACCCCATCTCTGGATTTTACACATAATGTGTTTATCAGCTGATTGTCAGTGATTAACACTCTTATACTGACCTCAGACCAGCCCACAAACCACGACTCACTTCCAGCAAGTTAAATATGACACTTTTTCATTGCCCCTATCATCAAACTATGACACAACTGGTATCACTCTAGCGTCAGTCTTGGAAGTGCAGGTCTGCCTCTAGTGGCTGAAGTAGTTATGATGGATACAAACGATGGAGTCAATTGACGTAGTATTAAAAGCGACACAAGAAGTCTTAAGACTGGCATGGATGGTTGGGTAAACAGGGGACCACTATTCATGTCATTATTATTTTAAGTTTCATAATGCACTTAAAACATTTACCATAACAGCAGGAACAGAAGAGAGTGAGAACATCTACAGTGAAGGTGATTGGCAGGTCACACAAACAGTGCTGTTACATAGAATATAATATAAGTTAGGGTTAAAAAGGGCCAGCAGAAATAAAGAAAGACTTATAATATAACTAATAATTAAATACGTTTACATATGCCATACAGATATTGAACACAGAATGACTGTGCTTTTTTTTATAATGTATACAACCTATTTTGCTGCTACCTACACTTTTGCATTATATATTGTAGCCTACCGTATACTGTTATTATATGTTATCCATGTTTTAAATGTGATGTTGTGTTATGTGTATGGCACTTTGACACATATCCACAAAAGGAATAAAGTCAATATAATTTTAGCTAGCATGAAGTAGTGTTAGCCATTTCGCATCTCTTTTATTGTATGTTTTTATAATAATTATAGAACAAAAATAAGAAGACTGTATGGCATTGTTTTTGTTTAATTGGCAGGGTGCTACTAAAACACCTCGTTAGGGTTACAGTTCAGGGATTCCTAGCACACTATAGGCGCATTCACACTGCGGTACTTTTCCCACAAAGGTTCATGCGAACTTAGTTCATGCGAACTCTTTAGTTCGCATGAAGTTGGAGTTGGGGACTGGCTTCAGTAGAAGCTGCTGGGAGTCCCAGCAGCTTCTACTGAAGCCTTCTGAGTAAATCGCCAGAACGCCGACACCTCCTCATCTCCACCGCTCCCATGTTTTATTTTGTGTTGCCATAAGTTAGTCTCTCTGCGTTTCTGCGCTGGGCTAATGCTAATGCTAATAATGCTAATGCTAGGATAATAAAATGGCGGCTTCACAACACTTTTTGGGTGTTTTACGGGGCGTGGTTTACAATCCGCCCAGCCAATCAGAAATATAGCTCTTTTCTCAAAAAAGAGCCGCTCGAAAGTCCCTGCTCTCTAGCAGGGACTTTCGAGGGGGTAAAAAGGTTCGCATGAACTAATTTTAGTACCGGCTCTTTTTGGTGTGAACGCGATCATGAACTAAGTTCGCATGAACCTTTGTGGGAAAAGTACCGCAGTGTGAACGCGCCTATTGTGACGTCAGAAATGTTTTATGAACCCCGAGAGGAGGAATTGAAGAAATCATCTGACAGATATTGTCACTAAGTCGGCGGTACATCACACTCCTGAACGAGAGAGATGTGTCTAATTACAGTCATAAATTGCTGAGTCACTGTAGCTGCAGATATATGATGAGGACATGCTATCATTATGAGTAAGTCTTATTCATAGCGATTAGAGTTCTCTCTGTTTGCTTCCTGCTGAAAGAGCTGAATACCTCTCAAGAAGGGTTGACTTTGAAATCGCATGTGAGCAGGTGTAAGGAGAGCTGGACAGAGATGTGAGGAGAGTTACATCTGGATGGAGCCTTTCACTCGTCGAGCCATTGATCACAACGTGTTTTTTCAAGGCGATGCTCTCCCCCGGGATGATTAAATACAATTGCCTTTGCTTCCTCCAAATCTCAAGTATGTGTAGCTAAACACGCCACCAGGCAATGAAAGCTGGCAGTATGAGTGATGGTCATTACTCTCACTAGCGAAGCTGCAAATGCCTCATTCCAGGAAGGAGCCGTATGGTGAGCATCCTTAATGAGCGTTCAGGAGCAGGAATTCATATATTTTCTCTTTGCTGTGATTAAATTGCAGCGCTGGCGAGGCATCAGACGGAGTGAATGTTTACCTAACAATACATTATCCCCACACCTACGATCAATCTGCTCCGTTACGCACAACACAGACGGAACAGCTTTTAAAGAAGAAATGCAACACATGTTCTATAAACACCTGAGAGGGGGAAGGAGATTAAAGATGAATTTGTTTACCATTTGGCATGGAGACAATTAGGCAAACTAGGAAGTACGTTTGTTTGTTTGTTTGTTTGTTTGTTTGTTTGTTTGTTTATTTATTTAAAAGGCAGTGCACATTAATCAACATTGCTTGCTGTAAATGTGCCAGTATTTGCCAGCAGGCTAATTTTCAACTGTTGTCCATTTGGCAAGATGTTAAATAACCATTTACAAGTACAAGTAAGTTAGCTAGCAAGCTAGTACTGTAAATAAGCAAGTATGTATGCCAGTGATCAAGCAAGCAAGCAACTAAGCAAGAAGGCATGAAAGAAGGTAGGCAAGAAAGCAAGCAGGGAAGCTAGAAAGTAAGCAAATAAGTACAGAAGTACCTAATTATTTAAGTAAGAAAGATAGCAACCTAGGAAGTAAATAAGTAAGTTACTAAGTAGTAAGTAAGTAAGTATAGAGAGTAATTAAGCAAACAATTAGTGAGCACGTAAGAAAGTGAGTAAATAACTAAGTAAATACGTACATGAGTTAGTGAGAAAGTAATAAGTACACAAGTTAGTTAGGTGATGAAGTAGTTAGCTAGTGAGTTAGCTAGTTAGTTAGTAAGTAGATAGCAAGTAAGTAAGAGTGGTTGTTTACCAATGCATTATTATCAATCAACCCAATTCTGAAACACAAACCTTTTATGTATTGAAAATGAAAAACACCTTCCCTACATCAGGACTGCTGATCAAAACACAGAGAGGAGGAAAGAGGATTAAACATGAATGCATTTTCTCTGAGCTCGCCGTGGGTGTTTTTTCTTTTTTTTGTGAGTTAAATTGATGTTGGAAATAAAGCTGAGTACTTTCCTGGCACAGCCGCCTCTCACAGAGTGGATCTGACAGAGATGAGAGAGACGGAGGACTCACTGCTGGCTGTGGAGAGCTGCAGGATTTTACACCCCATGATTTAGCAGAATGTTCAACAAATACAGTTCAAACCGGAGAGACGTGATGTAAGAATTACATATTTATTGTTACACGTCATATGAATGAAATGATTGCCATGATAATACAAAAGGAGAATGGAATGGTGTTTGGCGATTGGCCCGGTTTGCAGGATAATCATTCAGGAGGGAAAGCACCGCTCCGATGAAATCCCCGGGGTCTAGACACTGGTGGTGGTGATAAGTCAACACGCTCTCACTCCCTAAGCGTCCAATAGCGACGTTTGGTCAGTGTCCGTGGCGTCCAATTGTGACGCTCCTAGGCTCCTTCAGCGTCATAAAGGGACGCAAATAGCTTTCAACTGATTGCAATGTATTCCCATCTGCGGCGGGATTTGACGCTCATGGAAGCACGGCATTCGTTTGTGTCGGCTGCCCTTAAAGGCAATGTGAGCGTCCATTCCCATTGGATAACGGAGAACTGTACACCCGGAAGTAAGTATTCCTCTTACTGTCGATTGATTTTACAGTGATATCTGCACTACTCATCGACTAAAAAACACCAGATTATCCTTGTTAATTACACAACATTGATTGGTTTAAATTGTGTGCAATGCTTTTGTATTTTTCCCCTTCGATTCGGAGAAACAAATATTTTTTCGGAGTAAAGGATGGCAGAAGACACTACACTACCCAGAATCCCCAGTATAATATCAGTTAAAATAAGTGCTTTCATAAGCATTTGTCATCACTTATCAAACCAATTACCATCAATGTAGCTGTACATCCTGGGGAAATGAGATGCAGTTTGTGTCTGTTATACTGCACATTGTGGCAAATGTATGAACAGGCAACCTGACGTTTTTTTTTTTTTGACCAATCAGAGCAGACTGGGCTCTGGTTTCAGACAGAGGGTGCAAACAAAAAGCAGTACTCTTTCTGAATTAAACGAGAGATTGAAGTGAGGGATTATTTTCTTTCATTTGAATCTCCAGCTGTAGCTTTATCCAATAGTATACTGTACATTGTAAGTAAACAAATAGCAGCATGATGAGTAAAAAGGAATGCTACAATTAAACTGACTTCAATATAAAGGATTGATGATGTCTCTCTCTGCCCACCTCCTGTCAAGAATAAATGGAGGTGTAGCTTCCTCTCCACACATATCATACAACACCACTATCAGCTTACTTTGTAATATCGTTCCTCTCCGCCCACCAGCTTTGGCTGTGAGATCACATTTTACCGGAAAACCATCAGTAGTTCATCTTCACTTTTAGGTGTTATTATGTTATAGCACATGAGTGAGGACACAAGTGTGAAAGAGGACCCCAAGGGCCAATAAAAAGCAGCCTCTCCCAGTGCAGCCTTTGAGTGAATTACCACCCACCTCCCCAAAAAGCTGGCTTCCAGGACCCGCTCTCTGATGCCTTTACCGTCAGTGACGAGGAACAGAGAGAATCAGCTCTCTGTGGGACATAATGGGGGAAAAGGACCCTCCAACCCACTCCCAAATCCTAAATTGTAGGGCAGGGCTGCCAGGAAAGGAGGCCGTCATGGTGGGATTGTTGGGATAATAATGGCTTTTGAAAAGGATGAGAGGTGCAAATGGGCTCTGCGTCCAAACCTAGCGTAATTGGAGGATGTCATTTTGGAAAATGGCGGCGTTTCGCTGAGCAGTGCATCCTAAATCCAAATTAACCCGTGTTTAAACATGCAAACAGACGGAAAGACCACACTGCAAAGACTCAATATTTGTTCTGAGAGGCAAAGACATTCACCGACACAAGGAGAAGAAATCCAAGTGTCAAAAAATGTTTCTCCTGTCTCCGTGGCCTTTGTACAAGAAGGACAGAGTTGTTGCTCTTCATTAAGTCAGGACAAACCGCAGCTCTACATCCTGTACAAAGAGACACGAAACCTCAGACGGAGAGTTATAATAGCGTGTTGTTTTTTAATTGCACATAGCCAAAACGGTTTCATACCATCTGAGATCAATGCTTGACATTTTTCAACTGCTGTAATCTCATACGTTAGCAGCCAGGAATCACTCTTCGGTTAAAGTTAGTGACGGGTTGTGAAGTGTTCTTCTTAGTTTGAGTGATGTGAGCATAGCTTATGATTGATAGCTGTCATGCAGTGTTTTGTGTGAATATTGATATTGGGAGTATTTATTTTGCTGTTGTTATATTGACATTGAGTTCTTTGGATCATCCTTTGGAGGATGTGGCTGTTGTGGAGACTACAAGTACCTGGGAGTGCACTTAGACAATGGGCTGAACTGGAGGATCAACACTGACGTTGTGTACAAGAAGGGGATGAGCCGACTCTATTTTCTGAGGAAGCTTCCACGTGTGAAGCAAGATGCTGGAGATCTTAGTCTGTTGTGGCCAGTGCACTCTTCTTTGCTGCGGTCTGCTGGGGGGGGGGCAGCATCAGAGCCGGTGACACCAGCAGGATCAATAAACTGATCAGGAAAGCTGGGTCTGTCATCGGCATCAAGCTGGACCCCTTTGAAGCTGTGGTGGAGAGGAGGACACTGAACAGGCTGTTGTCCATGATGGATAACCCCACCCATCCTCTCCACCTGCAGCTGGACAGTCAACGGAGCTCCTTCTCCAACAGACTGCTGCAGCTCCGCTGTCACAAGGACCGATACAGGAACACATTCCTGCCCACTGCAATAACTCTGTACAATAAATCACCTCTGGCTGGAAGAGAACTCTCTGCTCCATAGTTTCTCTTGGAATAAAACCACGTTGTACATTTTACATTAATATAATCTGTTCAATATTTAATATTAATATTCCATGTCATATATATATGTATATATATATTTGTATATATAATATCTTGTCAAATTCTACATGTATATTTTCTATTTTCTTTTCTTTCTTTTCTTGTTTATTTCTAGTTTTGTTTTATTGTAAAATGCCTTGTCTTTTATGCTGCTGCAACAAGAACAATTTCCCAAATTGGGATCGATAAAGTACCATCTTATCTTATCTTATCTTATCCAATCTTTCAAAGCTTTGAGCACAACAAATACAATTCAATTGAGTTCCTTTGGATTGTCCTGGAGAAAAATCTAAAAACCTTAACAATAGAAGTGGTTGGTGCAGAAATTCAAGTGTTGTTGATTATATAACTTTTAAAATCGCAGAATTGTCTCATACTAAGGTTTAACGACATTTCGTTGGCTTCTCTCACTGCAGTACAATAAAAGAAGATAGGCACAAATAATCAAAAACAGAAATAACAGCAATGACAAGGGACTGTTAGAAATTAAATGAAATGTAATATAAATACACATTTTACACACTAACTAGTAACATTTTAATATACAAACTACACAATTAAAATATGACTCGGTGTTATACAAAGATGCTAAAAATGACCATAATTGATAAAAAAAAATTGTTTTAAGGTTTAATCAATGTAAGACCATGTAAGCCATAAAACAATAAAGGTTTAACTTAAAGGGGACCTATCATGCAAAATGCACTTTTTTATGTCTTTTATACATAACTATGTGTCCCCGGTGTGTCGGAACTCACGCAGCGTCAGAAAATAAAACCCTCTCTCTTCTCCTCCGTACCCAAATCTCTAAAAACGGGGGAACAACGGAGCTGATCCAGATTTGCGTCCGATATGACGTAATATCGGAAATGTGGACCCACGGCCCAATCAGAAACGTTGCTATCAGAAACAATGCCCGACTGTTTTGCACTTAATATTGTCGGTGCATATTTACATTAGCATCGCTAACACTCAGAGCTAACCTGTATTGCACAGAGCATGGCCGTTTCTCAATCTCGAGGATACTGGCTTCCAAGCCAATATTTCAAGGATACTACGTTATCGAGTGCCGCCGAAGGACTGTTCCAATCTCCAGCATACTTGGAATTCCACCGAGGCCGCGCCCTTGGTTTGGGGGAAATTTCGAGGCTGCACATGGGTAGACTTCGCGTCCTTAAAATCCCCACAATGCTTTGCACACGGACCAATTTCAAAAACCCTTGCGGAGAATGGCTGAACCGACGCAGCACACATTCAAATGTAAGTATGTAGTGGCGTAGAACATGTTGGTAAATATGTTACTTTGTTACATTTGTTATCACCAAAAATGTGTTCCGTGAAAGTAAAGCAAGTTCATAATTAGATAGACATCGTGAGGTATTTATTTTCGGTACAGTTTATGTTGAAACCGTTAGAGAGAGTGGCACACTTGTTAGCCTGTTCCATTCTTCTTCGTTTTCCAAAGCCGTGGCTTGGAAGCATACTGGCTTCGTTTCTGAAGGAAGTGACTTGGAAGTACGCGACTACCAAGCCAGCATCCTCGCGATTGAGAAACGGCCCATGTGTGTGAAGAAGCAGGAAGTAAAAAGGAACTCACCTTGTAGTGTAACCGGCAAGAGAGAAAGCCTTTGAGCTCCAGACTGTTTCAGAAAGAATCCTTGATAATCCATGATATGGCGTTTCATCACCGCAGTATTTAGTTTAGACAGTAGCTGCCGGGTCCCGCATGAGCTCAGACCCGTCCTTTTACATTTTATACCCAAAATCAGCACTTTAGTAACAGGTTTGAAATAGAGGGATATGAGGCGTGGCTAGAATGGGTGCTCTGTTTGGTATTTGAGCAAAACACTTCATTGACATGTTTTTTTATATATTTGTATATATCTGAGACCTATGCTATTGCCTAAAAATAGCATGATAGGTGACCTTTAATTGAACCAAAAAGTTAGAACCATCAACAATTACAATTTTAAATCTAAGACTGAATTGAAAACAAAAGTCGTTCATTAAAATATGAGCACTTGGCAATTGTTCACAGACATAGGTTACAAAGTGCTTGAAGGCTTTAAACTAAATCAAAAAGATGCATGGATGTTAAAAGTGTGAAACTGTTACCATTATACACAATTGAATACACAGTAAATACATACTGTCAAATCGCTGACCTGTGACATTCCCTAAACGCCTGACTAAACATGTCTTGTTAGGATGCAGACCATGACGTTTTTCTCTGTGCTACAGAGTGATGTCACTATGTTATGGAAGTAAATAAAGGAGTCCAATGAAGGCGTTTCAGTCGGTGGGGGCCGTGTGGGAGAGAAACTTCATGTGGAGGGGACAAAGGAATTTTATCCTTTGCAGACCATTTACATGCACTAAAATGTATAGAACACACTACAGGAAAGTGAAACCCCCAAAAGGCTAAATAGGGCCTCTTTAAGTTCAGTACCTACGTGTTTTACTTAATGCTTTCAGACTCTAGCAGCAACTTTAAGTGTTTTTGTGTGATCACTAACTCACTTGTCTTATTTGCTTGCTATTTTACTTGCTCACTTATTTATTCAGTCACTCACTGACTTGCTTACTTACTGAGTTACATACTTTCTGAATTGCTTACTTAGTCACAAATGATCCATCAAGAACTGAATCTGCAGAATGGAAATGATCATTAGTTGCAGCCATAATGATGTGAGATGAATAAGCCAATACAAATAATCATGAGCTGGAGTTAATGCAGAGAAAGAAGTATTTTTCTATCGGTTGAAATTGACCCGTGCAGGTTTCCGCTTTATCTGGGACAGAGTTTGGGGAGGCGATTCTCGAATGTTTCCAAAAGAAGTAAACACGGCAGCTTTCCTGAACACAGTGTTCTTCTTCTTCTGGTCAGAAAGCTCCTGAGGGCTGTTCTCATCCTCCTCAGCTCTCAAAGTTGTTTATATCTCTCTGAAAATCTCTCTTTGCTTCCCTCTGTGAAACCACACAGGCAGCGTTTTTTCAACCTGCTGTGAATTCTCCAACCCACCTCTCTCTCTGTGCTCTGTAGTACGCATGATTCATAAAAGTACGGAGCTTCGCCTCTTCTGGATTTCATGCTGCAGATTTTATTCACTGTGTAATACAAAAAGAATTGTTAAAAGTATAAATTGCAGTGTCATTTCCACAAGTGGAAGCCCCAAGCCTGTTTTTCAGGTTTCAGGCTCGAAAATGACATGCCCAAAACAAAGGACTATAACTTAACTTCTAAAAGGGTCATATGAATAATTTATTTTATCAAAGCAAGGTCATATCTGTGAGTTGGATGTAGAAGTGTCAGAATCAATAAAGATGTTTCAGTGTCAGAGTAAATCCAGATGGAACATAGTCAAAAAGTGTAAATTCTTGTCTCAGCCCAAATAAAACCCATTACTTGTAGTGAAAACCAACCTTGAATGATGGGTTAGTAGCCTCAAAGCTTTAGGAATCCAAAGTATAACATATAATAAGTACTCTGTATCAAGATTGAGGCAAAACAAGTGAGAATTGACCTTTTTAGAGAGATTTAGCAAGAGAAAGTCCAAGCGGACTAAGCTTTGGGCACATTTGGGTACATTTGGTTCCATCAGTGCCATTTAACCTTTTTCAGGTACCAGACTGTAAAAATCATTGTATAAAATGTAATTATCACTATAGTTATTCATTCCATCTCTTTGCATGAGATGCATGTTACTTGCACAATAAAAATTAGGAAACTTAGGAAACATTTGACTCCAACTGGAGCAGATTTATTTTTTTTAAAAAATGGGTAAAAAAAATAAACTTTACAAACCCTGAATGTTACAGTATTACTCCAATAAGTCATGCCATGCCCTGTAACAGTTCTCTTTGGTAGTGAAGCACAGAGGGACCCGACACTTCCTGCAGTACACAGGTGTCTTCACCCTTCTGTTGCCAGCATCTGTCCTCCTGCAGTACCTCCTGACCTTGGTGGCATCTTCCCCATAATACTCGGGCATCCAGAAGCCATATCATCATCATCGCCTTCCTCACTGTGAAAACAAATGTGGAAAAAACAAATTAATTAATTCTCTGGCTTGTACTTTGAAAAATGTAACTCAAATCAGAAATCATTTTCTACAACAACAGCAGAACATCAATTTTGAGTGTGTGAAATAACATTATATCACTCAAAATGTATACTGTGTCAATTATGTGAGACAGGGTTCATATAATCTTTTCGATATTTAATAATATTCTGTCTGTCATATATTTATATATATGCATGTGTGTATATATATATATATATATATAAAATATAAGTCATAATTGTAATAATTGTAAGTCTCTTTGGATAAAAGCGTCAGCTAAATGAAATGTAATGTAATACCGTGTTAAATTCAACATGTATATGTCTTGTTTATTTCAACAACAAGAACAAGAAACGGCATCCATCTTCTTTGTTTGTTGTTGAGTGTGTGAAAGAACATTATATCACAAGATGGATGCCGTCGTGTTATTGTCACGTGTGTGAAATTACTATAGATGAATACACTCTTACACCAAATAAATAACAAAAAGATAAAAACAGATGAATACTCTTACACCAAATAAATAAGTAATAGATACAAACAGAGAGGAGAGATTACATACCTTTCCGGTGACAGAGGTTCATAATCAGAGTCATTACTGTCCCCTTTATGCGTGACGAGATCACTATCTTCCGACGGAGAGTTCTGAAATACGATGTCCAATGCCTCCTCGACGGACAAAAAAGTCTTCTTTCTGGCTGCCATTGTTACAATGAAGACAAAGAAAACAAATCCTGCTGTTTCGCTGATCGATCTGCCGTTCTCTGCTCTCCTGTCGCTGCGGGACATGCTATGCTATGCTATGCTATGCTGCGTAAAAAGAGTGGGCGTGTGCGTAAACCAGCTATACTGCCTTTACTTATACTTACGCAAGATCCTATCTCTGGAACCCATTGGTCGATTTGGGTGATTGACACCTTTTTTTAATCGTTAGAGCCAATCGAATCGAGTGGCAGTTTCAAAATGCGTAAATACGTTACGCCTGCGGAGGGGGAGCTATGCGTAAACTGCATCTCCCGCAGCTGAAGCCATGGACTGTTAATCTTTGGACCTACTCTTCTGCCGTGAATGAAAGGATTGTTTATCAGTAATCATTTTAAAGTGACAAGAGACATTGGATTAACCTTGAGCAGCGTTTGTATTCCTTTGAACACAACTTTTGATCACAAAACAGCCAAGGTAAGACCTAATTATTGTCATGGATTTGAAAACTGATATTGTTTACTTGCTATGTTCTGGCTGCTAGCTTGGTTAATGTTGTGCCTGTAGTGATGGGGTGTATACCCATGGAATCTGTGGAATCTCCGCTTTCAGAATATGTGTTGTTTGTGCAGAAAGTACGAATTATAAATGATCGTTTTTGTGAGTTATGAGCAGAAAAACCTTTTTTTTTTTTTTCGTTTCGTCAGTTAGCCAAGTTTCCTCCGGTCAAATGGGTATGGAATATTAATAGTTTCATGAATGACACTTCAGATATAGCACTGTTGCTACATATATAGCATTTTCGGACCCGAGCTCGGGTCCGTGGGGCTTAAGAGGTCCAATCAAACAAGTACTGTACTTCAGTAAATTGTTGAGATACTTTATGCATTGTACTTATACTCTACTACATTTTGGAAGAATTACAAAAATAGCTTTTACTTGGCAGGTGCTACTTATAATAGTCTATTTTTATTTAAAGAGGACATATCATTCTCATTTTAAGGTTCATATTAGTAGTGTCTCTACTGTGACATGTTTAAATGCTTTAATGTTCAAAAGTGTGTGTGAGAGAAACTCCCTCTGGAAGGAACACAGGGGTTGTAGCTTCTGCAGACCATTTACATGCACTAAAACCTAGAACACACTACAGGAGAGGAAAACCCCCAGAAAGCAGAACAGAGACTCGTTAAGAAGTCTTCCTTCTACCACTGGTTATTTCACCCGAAGTACTGCAGTAGCACTGTTTATTTTCTGGTAAAGAAGCAGTTTCAGAAAGCTCCCGGAGCATCAACAATCGAGTGGCAGACGATCAAAATGCCCCCCCTCTCCCCCGCAGGGAGCTCTCTCTTCAGAGAAAGTGTTTGTGAACGCAACAAATGTTCCAGAGCTACCTGGGAGCTTCGAGTGTGGCTCTTCAAAGTCTTCTCTGAGGCACACTCAAACTTTTCTGTGTTGTGGATGATGAGGGCAGTGTGAGGCCACCCCTGCTCTGCGGTTGGTACAGTCCATCTCGAGGAGGTCGCGGGGGTTAAGATCTCCAATCAGACGCTGGTGATTGAGCCTATGGGATGGGAAACAGGGAGAGCCTCCGAAGTCCAATCAGGACTCTTCCAGCAGGACCGAAAGTAGCTAACGCCGTCACATCGGGATTCAATCAGCTGCTTTGTGGAGAGACCCTCATGTCGGGGTGAGAGATAGTGGAGCAGAGAGATGGATGCATAAGCTCTTTAAAGGACTTAACGCCGCACAATCTTCCTTTGAGACACACAAATTGCCCGGCGTGTTATCCCGGAGTAAAGTCGCATCAAAGTTTGTCCCCGAGCTGAGAGACTGCGTGGTTTTTAAAATGTTCTCCACGACACCGTGCTCGCTCTGCAGTGCTCTTCTTAACTGGAGAGATTGGCCTTTAATTCTCATCACTCCATGCATTCCCAAAGAGCAGCATGGAGACAAGCTGTGAATTTAAAACCAAAATCAGTGGCAGCACCATTGATTTCCAAACTCTTCTCAGTACAACGCTACGATGGGCAACATGCAGAATCTAAATTTGGATGTGTTCAAGTGTGATGATTAAAAAAAGGATTTGATTTGAATCCTTTGTTTGAGTTTAACCATGAGGTTGATCCAACCTTGTGATTTCAAATCATGTGCCTCCTTGATCAAATACACACATATTCAATTATTTGATTTCTCTCAATCTCAAGATTTGATAATTTTAGAGAATATAAAGTGTATTAATTTTACAGTTTTAGAGATAATAGTATATTTGTATTTCAAATATGTTAATTATATTCTCATAAAAAAATATATTTTCTTTCTAAATTTGTTATAATCTCAAATATTTGTGTGGGGATTTCTATTAATAATCCTAACAATTTGATAATCTCAAAGAATATAAAGTGTATCGCTCATGATTTCCTGAGATAATAGTACTTTGTTCTTAAAGTGTAACAAATAATACTACTTTTCTTCTGGTAGATGTGTGACTTTAAAACCTGCAGTAATTAAAGTCATTCCTCCCCTTGAGACACTCTGAAGAGAGGAGGCCTTCAGGGTGTGTGAGATAATTAAAAGGAAAAGTTTGTGTTGGTCTCATTAGTAGCTAAAGGTCTTTTTCAGAGAGGAACTGAAAGGACAGCGCAGGAGGAGAAAGGACATTTCTGACCTGCAGGTAATCTTCTCTTTGCTCTGCGACTATTATTGAGCGTGATGAGGCAATGGACACAGTGAGAGTTCAGAGGAAGCTTTTCTTCCAGCTCCTGCTTGTTGATTCTGCCTGCACTCCCTGTGAGGAAAACATCATTAATATTTGCCCGTATTGACGGAGAGCAGATTTGAGCCCAATAGGCGCGTTCACACCAAGTACTTTTCCCACAAAGGTTCCTGAGAACTCTTCAGTTCTCATGAACTAAGCACAGATCGCGTTCACACTGGAAATTAATTCCTGGGGGAGGATTAGGCAAATGAAGCCGCTGACGTCACTTCTTCTTCTTCTGCTTTGGGTTTACTGGCAGGCCGCAAACAACTTCACGGCGTATACTTCCACCCGAAGTCCCCGGCCAGAAGTCCCCGGAGTTGGGGGCTGGCTTCAGTAGAAGCTGCTGGGACTCCCAGCAGCTTCTACTGAAGCCTTCCGAGTAAACAGCCAGAACGCCGACACCTCCTCATCTCCACCGCTCCCATGTTTTATTTTGTGTTTATTTTGTTCATAAGTTATTCTCTCTGCGTTTCTGCGCTGGGCTAATGCTAATGCTAATAATGCAATGCGAGGATAATAAAATGGCGGCTTCACAAATGTCTTTGGGAGTTTGACGGGGCGTGGTTTGCAATCCGCCCAGCCAATCAGACACAGGAACCTTTTTCTCCCACGAAAGTCCCTGCTCTGAAAAGTGGGTAAAAAAGGTTCTCTAGAACTAATTTATTTCCTGGGACTTTTTGTTGTGAACGCAACTAAATCGTAGTTTTCAGGAACCTTTGTGGGAAAAGTACTTGGTGTGAACGAGCCTAATGTAGGCTAAGCTCTGCCATGCCGTCTAATCACAGCACGAGGTAAACAGGGAATCACGCACGCAGGAATAAAAGTGATGAAGCTGATTCTCACAGCAACTGCTGTGGTTTATCCAGAGGGAGAATTAGCAAGATAATACAGAGCAATACAGAGCGGAGAAGAGATGCTTCACTCACACTGTGTACACCTTTACTTTATGTATAACACACAAGAGGTCAGGACTGGGTCTCAAGAGGACAAAATCCTGCTGATGTTCAGGTGTATATCAGTATGTAGTGTCTCTATTTTAAAGAGTCCTCTCCTGCTGATGTTCAGCCGTATATCAGTATGTAGCGTCTCCAGTGGCGTTTCTATATGTACAAAAGTGGTGGGGCACAAAAAACTCAGATGTCTATATATAAGCTTCTGCAGAGAGGTTCATGGCTGGTGAGGCACTGGCACTGACTCTTCAGGTTTACAAATATATTAAATCAAAATATAATATTATTTTCAAAAGCTTTTTTTGTCTGATGCTTTAATTACTTTTAAACAGACAGTTCAACAGAAGGATACCCAAAAAAATGTAATTTAACATTTAAATATTGAATTGTTCTCTCTTAGTAAGATCCCATTTTCAATAAAATTGCAGTCTTACCTTGACTTGAAGATTAAGTCCATTTGCCTATCCTTCTGGACAAACATCTCTATTACTTTTTTGTAAAAGTCCTCCTTATCTTCTTGCAGTTTCAAAATTCTATCATAAATCTAATCTAATCAATAGATTTTTGATTTGAAAATGATAAAAGTAGGGTAGACATATGGATATTATCCGGCTGAACAAAACATACATTTATCTAACAGCTACGTTTCCCACAGATCTTATTTTGAGCTATTTTCTAAAATCCTATGGAGAAATCTCGTTGCTTTTTTGTGGAGGGAAGCCATGCGCAGCTTACTTCCTGGTTTTAGGACGCGTCACTGCAGCTCTCTCTCCTCCTCTTCACACACCACACTTTTCGCGGCACACGTACTTACAGCCAATCAGCTCTGAATTATGTGAGATGACGTATGGTGGGGATGGCAGCACTTTGCCCCTACGGTCATTTTTTTTTGCCACACACATTACATAGGAAAATACTCTGAGCATGCGCAGTGTACTTTTTGCAGTCACCGTTCACTTAGACATAGATATATATAAACACTAGATGGCTCATGGGAGATTTTCCAGCGTAGCTGACTGGCCGCCATCTTGCTACAGTCAACAGTTACTCTGATTCGCGTTATGGTAGCTGTTGTAAGGTGAGTGATCTGCCCACAAAAATACTCTTACACTCGCTGAAAATCTTGACTGATTTACAAACGGTTTGGTTTATTATAAACATTATTAGCATGGCTATGATACAGGATGCTTGGACATGTTGAAAAATTGCAGCTTTTCTTTGTGTATGTGGTTGTATTTATTAGCTGGCTATAACAAGAGGCTGTCAGTGAGACCTAGTATTACAAAGTTCACCCAGCAACTTTACACCAGTGGGAGAGGCAGAACTGCTCTTTCTTTTCAACATAACTTAAGTTACACATGATTTCTTCCAAGTGGTTTGGCTTGTTAAAAACATCTTGCATTATGATACAGAAATTTGCTGGCTTTGTGTTTACAGAAGTACCTGACTATGCCGGACTTTTGTGCGCCTACGGATGCTCCAATCGCCGCTGTCTGCAAACAAGAAACCCCGTGGGATCACCACATATGTTATGTTTGCTCAGTCTAATAAACCCATAACATGGTTGTGAAAGAATACCAAAGCTGAGGCTGGACGATGATTGATTGTTAGTGTGCCATGTGTCACTGTGTGTCTTATTGGTTTTGTGGTATACTGTATTTTATTTTATTGTGTGCAAGACAACATTTAAAACAAATAACCTTGAACCTTGAAGCCCCATCTCTCCCCACCTGCTCCTGCTTCCTACATCCCCTCCACACCACACCAAGTGTTCTTCTTAATAATAATAATACATTTATGTTGGGGGGCGGCCCGCCTTTCATAACACCCAAGGACACCTTACAGGGGCATAGGGGGCAATATAGGGAACAATTTAAACAGTGGATTTTGTGATATATCAGCCGTGGTGAGTCAAGACAAACCACAAATGGACTACAGAAGGACATATGGTACAGTTTATATTATTCTTGGTCTTTTTCAATAACATATTTCAAAGGTTCTGGATTTGTTTACAAATCTAGAAACTAATACAAAACTAGGATGATTGAAGATCTCATGTCAAAAATATTGTGATAAATTAGACAGAACTGGGCCTGTCTGTGAGCACATGTTATGTTGGTTTGGTTCTTCTGATAAAGGTGTGAATATCTAAATAATATACCAACATATGCTATTGTCATTAGTTGTGTCCCTGTTCTTCAAGCTAAGGCATTGCTCAATTAACAACACTCTTGGTTTACAGAGTGGTAAACATGAGACCGATTTTTATATATAAAATATAAATGTATTTTAATTTTATAATTTATTTATAATTTATTTTATAATATTGACAATATAATAAAATAAATGGAAATATATACACCGGCAAATATTTAATATAAATACCTTGTGTGTGTGTATAGCTATTGCTTTATCTGATTAATGTTATTTTCATATGAAAGTCCATGATTATAAGTATGCAGTATCATAACTACATCTTTGATGTTTATAAAAAACCAAACCGTTTGAAAATCGGTTGAAAATTGAGCAAGCTATGGTTATTTAAATAGTAAACCATAATGTAATGAATGAGAGCACTGCCTGTAGCAAGATGGCGGCCAAGTGGCAACGTCGGTCTGCATTGGCCAGCAGCGCGTGTGAGCCATCTAGTGTTTATATATATCTATGCACTTAGACAGTCAGAGGGAGGGGCAGGATCAGGTTTTGTCCCACATGGCTCTAACAGCTCAATAGGCACACACTGTAGACACTAATTAGAAGAATACATACTAAAACAGCAATATACAGACGAATCAGATGATTAAACATGATCTTAAAATATATTTTATATATTTTTTAATTTATTTTTTCCATTTTGTTGTAATCATTATTTTAATACTTTCTGCTGACACTAGGTGGGGCTGTGCCCCACCTGCCCCTAATGACGAGTCGCCACTGAGCGTCTCTACTTTAAAGAGTCCTCTCCTGCTGGTGTTCAGGTGTATATCAGTATGTAGTGTCTCTACTTTAAAGAGTCCTCTCCTGCTGATGTTCAGGTGTATATCAGTATGTAGGGTCTCTACTTTAAAGAGTCCTCTCCTGCTGATGTTCAGGTGTATATCAGTATGTAGTGTCTCTACTTTAAAGAGTCCTCTCCTGCTGATGTTCAGGTGTATATCAGTATGTAGTGTCTCTACTTTAAAGAGTCCTCTCCTGCTGATGTTCAGGTGTATATCAGTATGTAGTGTATCTACTTTAAAGAGTCCTCCCCTGCTGATGTTCAGGTGTATATCAGTATGTAGTGTCTCTACTTTAAAGAGTCCTCTCCTGCTGATGTTCAGGTGTATATCAGTATGTAGTGCCTCTACTTTAAATAGTCCTCTCTTGCTGATGTTCAGGTGTATATCAGTATGTAGTGCCTCTACTTTAAAGAGTCCTCTCCTGCTGATGTGCAGGTGTATACCAGTATGTAGTGTCTCTACTTTAAAGAGTCCTCTCCTGCTGATGTTCAGGTGTATATCAGTATGTAGAGTCTCTACTTTAAAGAGTCCTCTCCTGCTGATGTTCAGGTTTATATCAGTATGTAGTGTCTCTACTTTAAAGAGTCCTCTCCTGCTGATGTTCAGGTGTATATCAGTTAGTGTCTCTACTGTAAAGAGTCCTCTCCTGCTGATGTTCAGGTGTATATCAGTATGTAGTGTCTCTACTTTAAAGAGTCCTCTCCTGCTGATGTTCAGGTGTATATCAGTATGTAGTGTCTCTATTTTAAAGAGTCCTCTCCTGCTCATGTTCAGGTGTATATCAGTATGTAGTGTATCTACTTTAAAGAGTCCTCTCCTGCTCATGTTCAGGTGTTTATCAGTATTTAGTGTATCTACTTTAAAGAGTCCTCCCCTGCTGATGTTCAGGTGTATATCAGTATGTAGTGTCTCTACTTTAAAGAGTCCTCTCCTGCTGATGTTCAGGTGTATATCAGTATGTAGTGTCTCTACTTTAAAGAGTCCTCTCCTGCTGATGTTCAGGTGTATATCAGTATGTAGTGTCTCTACTTTAAAGAGTCCTCCCCTGCTGATGTTCAGGTGTATATCAGTATGTAGTGTCTCTACTTTAAAGAGTCCTCTCCTGCTGATGTTCAGGTGTACATCAGTATGGAGTGCCTCTACTTTAAAGAGTCATCCCCTACTGATGTGCAGGTGTATATCAGTATGTAGTGTCTCTACTTTAAAGAGTCCTCTCCTGCTGATGTTCAGGTGTACATCAGTATGTAGTGTCTCTACTTTAAAGAGTCCTTTCCTGCTGATGTTCAGGTGTATATCAGTATGTAGTGTCTCTACTTTAAAGAGTCCTCTCCTGCTGATGTTCAGGTGTATATCAGTATGTAGTGTATCTACTTTAAAGAGTTCTCTCCTGCTGATGTTCAGGTGTATATCAGTATGTAGTGTATCTACTTTAAAGAGTCCTCTCCTGCTGATGTTCAGGTGTATATCAGTATGTAGTGTATCTACTTTAAAGTCCTCTCCTGCTGATGTTCAGGTGTATATCAGTATGTAGTGTCTCTACTTTAAAGAGTCCTCTCCTGCTGATGTTCAGGTGTATATCAGTATGTAGTGTCTCTACATGTCTCCATGCTTTAATGTTCAAAAAGCTCTTTATTCTTCTCATACTGTCTGTGCTGCAGCACCTCTTTTCACCCTCTGTCTGAAACCAGAGCCCAGTCTGCTCCGATTGGTTAGCTGGCCGGCTCTGTAGTGATCAGTCAACCGCTTAGAGATGTCCCACCCCTTAGCCTATTACGTAAAATGTGTTGGAGTGCTAGTGAATAGAAGCGCAAGTTTTAGATAGTGATGTCACTATGTTCAGAAACTACAGATGTTGGACTTTGCAGACCATTTACATGCACACAACCATAATATATAACACAAGAGGAAATGGGAAACCCAACAATAGGCATTAACGGGCCTCTTTAAGAGATGTTTATAAAATGAAATTGTTCAACTTTTTGTGGTAGACGTTCAGCTGGACCTGAGTACTGCACTTGAGTACTTGAAGGGTTGGTGCTATTTGCAGTTGGCTCTCTCCAAAATAGACAATGAAGGGCTGACCATTTATTCTCCACCATCCTGCTATCCTCGAGAGTTAATAAAACTCAGCACCTTTCCTCTTACCCAGCTCACAGTTTGAATACAAGTCGACACAGGCCTTATGTTACCTTAAATGCATATGAACTGTAACCCTTCCTGAGAAGATAATCAAGGATTACCTGACAGCTGCGAGGGAAAACAGGCTAAAGGTGCAATTTAAGCCACTCCGATTACCAGCGCCCGCTTTGAAATGAGACGGATCAAAGCTCGGCTCTCCGTCACCTCTAAAGCGCTTTCTCAGTTCACCTCCACATAAAATCCACTGCATGTTATTTGAAAAAGTGTCAGCAGCAAGTGGCACAACAAAAAAGTACCGCTGCAGCAGAGGCAAACGTATTATCATTTTGTCAGCGTACGAGCACTCCGGGAACTCGTTTGTCTCGAGGCCGCGAGCCGTCATCTTCCCCGCAGATGAGCGGCGTAACGCTGATACTAACTCAAGAGAAAGTCTCCCTGACAAGTTCATTTGGGTATAATTACTTGCCCCGCTCAGGTATTCTGTCGACATTTGTCACGGAGACAGCCGCATTACCAGATGAGATTAATTTGTCATATTTCTTTCGTTAAATATTTCCCCTTCCTGTAAGTGATCTAATCCTCACGGCTCAGCGGAGAATGGCAGCGCGGCGCCTTCCTTTCACCTGAAGAGCTGGAGTGTTTTTTGCAAAAGAGGGACCACCACTGGGCTTATTTATGAGAGTGGTCCCCTGCAACCTTAGATAAAGTCATTTAGCAGGACCCCGGAGAGCGTCCCCTCCACTCCTGCAGACCTGACGGATTTAGCTGGCCTGCCCTGACTCTGCACCACTTAAACTACGGGCCCTTCCAGTCCCCATTAGGAGAATCGCTTCCTAATGAACCCTCCTCCTCGGGAGGAAGTGATTAATAGGAGCACCCGTCCAGGATTGTATTACCCAGCAACACTCCTCTCTGCAAAGCACTGCACTCAGGAATACAAAGAGAGGAGAGGGCTAGCATGCTAACTGGGTCATTCCAGAATTGGAGGACAATTTAGACACCAACATTTTTGAAAAATGAACCTTTTATTTTATAATCTTTTTATTTATGTATTTAGGAAAAACAGGTAATACACCATCAAAGAAAGTGATTTGCCCAGCTAGGCATCAAATGTATATTTTCCAATGAAGAATTACCCCTGTTACTCTAATTATAGTAACGATTGAAAGTAACAGGGTTGAAAATCAATGCTAATTTGAGCTTTAACCTCAGGAATTATTGCTAGATGTAGCATGTAATGCTACTTTCAAGGCCAGGACAAACTTGGATATCTATGAAAGAAAGATAACTTTGAAATTAATATGCTTTATTCTGATAATATGAGTAACAGGGTTGAGTGGGTCAGAGAGCCACACTCTTTTAAGACTGGAAAGATTGTAAACATATGAAAAATAAAAGAGGACTTAGTTTTGGTCTACCCATGGCACTAGCACATGGCTTGCTGATGTCCTTTCCACTGTGTCATCTGACTTACAGTGTTTTCCTTCCTCTGCCAACCTAAAAAGGTGTGGGTAACAGGGTTGAACGCATGTTGACCTTCTGTGCAAAATTACTGTTATTTAAAATATGTTTATGATTTAACAAATTGATTTTACCATTTCAAGAGACATATATCAATAGAATAATACCAAAAAAAGTCAATAAAATCCCTATTTTAAATGCTAAATTTGACATGCAAGTTGGTCACCAAGAAGCGGGGACAAGAGAAAAATGCCATTTTAGGAGATGTTCGAGAGCTATTTGATCATTTAAATAATATTTTGAAACCACTTTATATACATGTTGTCTCGAGACAAGTATGTTTAACACAACAAGTGCATGTTTTAGCTTTTTGGGCATGGATTATATGGGGGACATGAAATGTCCTCCAATTCTGGAATGACCCAACTATCAGAATCCGGAGGATTACTTTAAAACCTGTAATCCATTACAGTTACTAGTTACCTTTTTAAAAGAATTCATCAGTAAGGTAATCTGAGTATCACAATACGAAGGTAATGTAACCTGATTACTTTCTTTTGAATCACCACAATGCAAATAAAAACAAGAGAAGAGAAATAACAATAAGATGTTTTAACGTCAGTGTATTATGTAGGACAACAGAACAATGTGACTTTAGAAAAGCAGAAGCCAAGATATTTAGGATAAAAAATGTATCCTCTTATATTTTAGGCTTACAGAACGCTAAAGTTTACACATTCTGTTTTAGTTCAGGTGTCCACCACTACATTCAGACACCACGTCCACCTATATATCGTTCTTTATTATAAACGCATAGTAATCCTGCTAGCAGTCCCCAACAAAACATTGTACCAGTAATCTGATCCCATTTATTTTTTATGTCACTGTTAAGGAATACCGTTACCTTTTTTTGTATCCTTATTACGTAATGCCATTACATGTAATCTGTTACTCCCTGAACCTGCTCACTATCATCCTAATGCTGCCAGGGAAGCTAATTTTAGTGGAAAGAAGAGCATCTACCACAGCGCTGGATGTCCTATTTCTGCTTCATGCAAGATGGCGTTATCTGGCAGTAGTTATTTACTAATCCTTTGGTTCATAATGTATCGTTGAAGTCTTAAAACCACACACATCTCAATAGCGATCACATGAGACTCACTTCAAGCGCAGTGGAGATAAAGGGATTATGTTAGAAAGGATCATTACGGCCTTTTAATCAGTTTCCGCAAAGAAGCTGCCGGGCCTCGAAACAATCCAGCTTCCGTTTGGAGTCTGATGTCGTACAGAGAAACTTCACAACAATGGAAGTCATCAGACAAAGCCACAGGAGCCATATGTTGGTGACAACAGGACGCCCCCCCCCCCCCCCCCACGGGGCTTAAATCATGCCAAACCCAGCCGTGTTTCGCCTCCATTTTGCTTTAACATATGGCAGCGCAACGGCTTGAGAGGACGGCGTGTTGCACAGGGGAGCGTTTTGACAGTCGCGCAGCTCCATTGGATCTGACGGGCTTTCATTTCCTGGCAATGACACAGGCGAGGATCAGGGAAAAGTCTCCCCGGGGATCCACACCATGCTGTTGAGAGAAGCTGTTTTTCTACAGTATTAATCTACTGATCTATGACTTCAGCACAAGCCCCATCAATTCTGCCAGGCCAAAAGGCTGCGAGAAAATACAAGTAATTTTCAAGCTGCGGGGCCTCTTTACAGACATAACGATGTGGTAAAATCTCGGCGACCCTCCGTGTGGTGACCTCCCCGAGCCACGCAGGAAATGAGTGAAAACCTTTGCCCTGGCGAGGCGTAATACTGCCACCTGTGCACAGACACCTGAAAGGAGAGACCCTCGACAGCTGATGAGGTGGTGAAAAAAGCAGTTCTCAAAGAGGCTCGAGAGGACAGCTGACACTGATTACAGCCATTGATTTTCAACTCATATGAGCCGCCACAGCAGGACGCAACTTGAAAACCCCGCCGCCACACTCTAATTCATCAGCGACCTTTAGACCTGCGTGCATGAACAGATAGATGTCACAGAAGAGAAGAAGCTCGCCAACGGCCTCCATGAGTCCTGAAGGTCATCTGGCTCTGAATCAGAGATGGAGTCCTTTGTTTGCGCTTCATTTTCCGGTCAGTTGGCATTTGCTCTCTGATTAGCTCATTATGGTATTCAGCGAGCGGCAGGCGGCAACGTGATGGAGTGTACCGAGAAATATCTGCTATCACAGATGTGTGTGACATACATTAGTGCTCCCCATTAATGAACTACAAATGATGATGACTGTAATTAGACGTGTTTCGTTCATATATGTTTCGTCCCGCGGAGAGGAAGAAGCCAATGATCTGTTGAGCCCTGGAGGAAATGGATTTCTGACAAGGGGAGTGACTTCATCTGAGGTTTATGGATTTTGGAGTTATTGCTCGGCTGCATGTCGTGTTATAACCCCCTCCCCCAACCCTCATCACAACACATACAAGCTTCCATTAGCTCTACTGAGGTATAAATCCATGTGAAGTCATCTGCCTGCCTAAAAAAAAACATTAAGTAATTGTCAATTCAGAATACGGGGCTCCGCAGTGCTCGGCCGCCTTAACAACATCATTTTCTGCTTTTCAATTTGGAAGAAGCGCTTTATGGCCGCGGAAGACTGTCAAGGAAAGTCATAAACAGCGGCTCATTTCACTCAATGTTTTGTTTTAGCACCTTATGTCCACATTGGAACCCAGATGAGCTCAACTGGAAATAATTATTAATCGAGTGTGTCAATCAAACGCCGTCGATCCATTTCTGATCGATCGGCGCCACACTGCTGTAGAGCTGCAGGGCGAGAGTCAAAACAGATCTGTCCTTGGATGTGTTGATAGAATTAATGATTTCAGAGTGTTTTTACAGAGGGGAATGTACTGACTGATGCAAAAACGTTACAACGGACCAAAACATTCCATTAGGAGAACAGTGCTGAGGTTTACAAAACGGTTCAAATATAAATCCAAAACACATCCAGATGAAGAGACATCTTCAGCAACTTGGCAACACATGCGCAGCGTTTACTAAAAGCGCTGCATCAACACAAAGCTGCAAGAAGCTCAAAACACAACAACAACAGTTGATGTTCGGGATTATAAAGTTGGACAACTGCCTCTGTTGTTGGAAACGTACCTAAAATCTTTTATGAGCTTATTTTAACAATGTGATCACATAACTGCTTCTGATATTACTGCAGAGCTGCTGTAAGCTAGCTAACGCAGCTAACATAGTCATTTCAAATAAACTGACTTATGAAACAGACTAACTGCCAATAGACAGTTGTCCAGCGTTATATAATCCTAACGTGTCCCCTGGTTTCTGTTGTTTGGAGCTTCTTGCAGTGTTTTGTGTTTGCTTTGCTTTTAGTAAAAGCTACACATGTTTCCTCAAGTTGGTGAAGATGTTTCTTCATTTGCATGTGTTTCGGCACATTTGTGTTTTTATATTTCAATTGTTTTGTGTGTAGTGCGTTCCTCCTAATGGAAGTGTTTCGGGTCGCGTGTTTGCAACTGACAGCCACCGTATGAATATGCTTTGTCACGAAAAAAGCCCAAAGTCACACCAAGAAGGAGGAATATCTTCCCTGACACTTCACCGAGAGTTTAGCAGTGGAAATGGAGATATCCCTCTGCAAATCCTTAAATGACAGTAACTCCTCCTCTCCAAAGGGAAGCTAATCCCCTCTGGCCCGCTGGTCGCTTTCTGCGTCACATCAGCAGCGCCTGATCAACAGCTCAGGTGCTGCTGCTCCACCTGAAGAAAATCGACTTTTATTCACCAAGTAGGGCTACATACACGGAGAAGCTGCTCTTCAAAGATTTGTTTTTCAATGTTTTATGGTGATGATATAGTGAGAAAACCCTTCCGAGGAATACATAGTAGCCACGGGCCGAGAAAACCAAATTATCTTTGGCAGATATTAGGCTTTAAGAAAAATATGATGAAAAACATTTCCACCAATGAATAATAATGAGACAATGTTCTTAAATGAAAGTCACATTGTTTATTTTTCTTGATACTGCATATCAGCGCCTTGATAAGATGCAGTTTGTTTGATTACATATTTATTGTAATCACCATGGTGGTTGTCGTAGGAAAATACTTGAAGAGAAGTGATTGGATTTTTACATTTTAATGATGACATTTTGTACATTTTGGGCTTATTCTTGCAGATTTGTCATGTTGTATTTAGGCGTATTTAGATACTTAATCACCGCAAATACGTCATAGTCAATCATTAGCACTTTGTGTGGACATGTTTTATTATAGCTAACAACATCTTTTAAATTGTTCGGATGAATTTTAACTGATTATTTGGTTATTGTTTAAGGATCTGACATAAGAAAAGGTGGCCAACTTTAATGTGGCTCGTTGACAGTGTTTGGTGGTTTATCACCCATTATCGATTCCTCCAGTTTATACAGTTTAACACCACTTTCTATGTTTGAAGTAAAAAGCTGATGCTAGGCTATGAAGGAACTACAGGTCACATGACCTCACTTCACCACCGCTAAGCTAAAGGCGGCTAATGTTGGGCTATAAAGGAACTACAGCACGGTCACTAGTGCTGCGTACCTGGACTCACATTCAGGTTCAGGTCCGGACTCAAGTCCAGAGGTTCAGGTTCAGGTCCGGACTTATAAGTCCGGACCTGAACCCATGGCTTGTGTCAAGTTGTGTGAGTAACTAAAGTTAACTTATTGTGAGCTAATTATCAATTGAAAATTAACTCATAATCAACTCAAATTCAAACTCGTCAGGTTTATTGAGCTCCCTTCCAACTTGTGTCTACATTTCTCTACAAAGTACAAATGTAAAAAAAACACTTTTTGCCACTTAGTCTACAAATGACTTATGACAGCAACTACAGTGAACTACTACAAAGTTCAAACATGTATTTCATTTACCAAACTAAAGTAACCAAACAGTCCCTGAGCTGACTGAGCCTAAATCCCTAAAACGTTGCTGAAAGGTAGAGTGTAGAGTAGACTATACACTTTACACTGTTACAAACCTACTATACACACTGTAGTTGGGACTGTACAGTCAGAGTGTATTGTACTGTACACCATATCTTTTCTACAACTCTACATGTGTACATTATACAGTAGGCTACTACATACATAGTGATGTACATACATACTGTTAGAAATTAAAATCAATGTTGATATGGCGTAATTTTGAATTAAATACACTATTTAATTTAAATCAGTTTTATTCTGAAAAAAACGGAAGTTCACACTATTAACTTAATACTTTTATTCTGAAAATTCTTCACTTCCGGTTAGCATTAGCATGTGGCGAAATGCTACGTTTTCAAACCGTGAATCGAAGGTGAAATTACATGTGATGTTGTACAGTGAGCACACTGGGATTAGCACTCATTTATTGACGCTGAATAACGTTTATCAGGGAATGTTTAAATAACCACAGACACCAGAATGATGTAATAGAGAGGCGAAGTCCCTCCCTTTCCGGGAGCCTCCATGGGACCCCGGAAGCGTAAAATTATACATTGAAGTCAATGGAGAGAGAAAGGTTATCTTTTGATCCCGTTTGAATTGTGCCACGAATGACACATATGATGTTTGTCAATTTAAAAGAATATTTTGCAAGTTAAAAAAATAAAAATGTGTCGTAAAACTGTGAAGTTACACATTTTTTTGTGTGAAACCGCTGAGTGAACTACAGGTCTCTCGTCTCGCACAATACGCGTCACCATCACAAAGATGGCCGTCACGTTAGCACATTTCACCTGTTTCTTTCAGAATGAGAATAAAAGTATAAAACGAGGTGAACATCACTACAAGTCTGGACACGTTGAGAGCTGTACATACACGAAAGGGGAGTTAGTCGGTTCTGTAAGAGCAGCGGGACCGGCTTTACAAGATGTTGGTGAGTAATATGAGTGCAATGTGTAACGTTAATGTCAGCTAGCTAACATTAGCTAACAAGGTACACTAACGTGTTTTGTTTCAGGAACTAGTTTTCTCCTTAAGAACTTTGTGGTCTCTGTGTATGCTGTGGATAACATTAGTGTTCACAAGAACAAGGTACACTCCCGTGTTTTGTTTTAATTGCTCTTCAGATTGAAGCGGCCAGTTTTATATCGACTATACTGTATGTGTGATCTCCTTTTACATCTCGTGTCATTTGAGTTTATTTGCTGTGTGTAGATTCAAGGGTTTTGGTTATCTTGTCAATTTGTTTGGTTATCCAGGCACAGCTGTGCGTGACTCCCTCGGGTACACTGGTATGTGTTTTCCTAATGTAGAGAGCATTGATTAATTAATTAACTACACACTGAGTCTAGATCCTGACCAAGTCCTTTTTTATTGTTGATCAAATGTTTTTCAAAAATGTATTCATACACATTTAGAAAAATACAATGTACAATCACAACCAGTACAACACACATTACAAAAAATACAGAAAAAACAAACAATAACAACAATCAGACAAAACTATGGAAAAGTAACCCCTCCCACCCCCAGATCCGGACCATCCTTGTATTATTGCTCATTCAATCTATTATAGCATGCTAACAAACATGGTACTTACTTTATTTGTACAGATCTGCATGGGAGACGATGGCGCGATGCAGAGCGCTGTCTGTGATTGTGCACGGGGGATGTACAAATGCAGCCACGCTGCAGCATTGGCAATATGTGCCATGTGGCAGATCGCTCCACAGATGTTTAGTGCCAGTGGAGGAAGCCTGGCACTTCCAAAGTAGTCCAGCCGGTGTCTCAACTTTACCAACAGTGAGAGGAGACATACAACCCACTGGCCAGAGACATCGCCACTCAGGATGTAGACTGGTTCAGGTCTGCACTGAGGGGCGCACAGTGTGGCATGGCATGGCTTTTGTCACCTGAGCCAGAGCCGCGGCCTCAACATCAGGCCATTGTCACCGTGCCGGAGCTGGTGAAGGGGCATGGCGGTCGGGGGCTTGAGGCAATGCTTGCCTCAATGCGACTGAGCAGAGACCAGCAAGCTGCCATCCAGACAGTGAAGTGTCCACCATCATTATACATGATGGTGTATATAGGATATATATATATATATATTTGTATACATATCTGTAAATTGTATAATTTTATTTGATTTAAAAGTATTTTTGATCTCTCTGTCTATAAACACAAACTGAGTAAGATTGACAATAAAGTTGACTTTGAAAAATATATATATTCTTTATGAAAATAGTTGACTGTTGGAGAAATTAATTGATTTGATTTTCTGAAGTTAATTTAACTTTGGCGACCATGTAAGGTCATTATTAAAAAGGTACAATCAATTTGTTTAGGGTTGACTAAAATAATGATAAACATTTCATCTGGATAATTTACTGACAGAATAAGAAACTCAATAATGCTCTACTCACCTGTTCCTTTTTATAAAGTCAAACAGTTGAAACGATAGATTTTAGTAAACTTAAAAACAACCTTCTCCAAAAGCTATCAAGGAATATACCTAATACTTGTTTTAGAACTTTATTACATATTTTTATATAAATAGTTTGAATGATCCATAATTGACAGAAGCTTGTGTTTACACTGACCTGTTACTCATATATTAATGTCTTTGTAACTTCTTTAAACCACTACCTCACTCATTTCTTTCATTCATCACGGTTCAGTAAACTAAGTGATACATGAACCAGTTTAATCATTATAATAACGTAGGATTGCAACTCTTTGAAACTGTAGGTGGCTCTTAAAAGAGCCGTTGTGTTTGGGTGTGCTGGTCTCGGGTCAGTCTAAGCCCTCTCTCGCGGATGCGGCGGGGCAGCTGGATGTCCTCGGGCATGATGGCGACCCTCTTTGCTTGGCTCATCTTACTGGGGGCAGCTACATGGATGTCGGTGCAGTCCACAGTCATTGTGCAGTTGAAGGCAGAATGGATGTATTATTGACTCAGAATGAAGCACAACTTCATGTCATACAACACATTGACTTTATTTGTAATTGTGTAAAAAAATAAAGCATTGATTAGCAAGCAGGACCTGCAGGAACAGAGCACGGTGATGGATGGAGCTGGGAAGACAGAAGAATAAAGAAAACAGAACAACTTTATTATCGGATATTAAAAATTCAATTTCAAAACAAGTTGCCGCTCCTACAGTTTTCTAGTGTGTAAAGATGATTTCACTTGACCTATGCACAATATCACACTCAATACATGTGTGTCTCTGGGGGGTGCATTGTGCCTTTGATGTATATAAATAATATACCATAACCAAATACTATTACGTACAGTGGAAATCAGGTTGCCAGAGCAGGTCAGTGTGCATGTTCCTCAGGGTCTCAGCAGTTACAGGTGAGGGAAAGGAAACAAAAGAGAAAAAGGTCAGTAACAACACTTTAAAGTAACAACACTTTGAATAATTATCTCTTCTAATAATTTTCTCTCAGTAATCACTCAACTACTGTCTTTCCAACAAACAGATTGACTCACCCTTACTGTCATCACAATGAAACTCGTCCAGAAGAATGTCATGCAAAGCTATCAGTACTTGAGATTATATTGGCCCCAAAAAGAATCTTGAAAAGGACGTGTGTGTGTGTTTGTGTGTTGGTCAGGGAGTGTATTGTGTGTGTCAGGGTGTCTGGGAAAGTGTATGTAAGAAGGTTTATATATATAGGATTACTTTAAAACAGTCCCAAATAATACATGTTCACTTCAATACAGTTCAAGATAATACCCGTTTACTTTAATACAGTTTAGAACAATATCTGTTTGCTCTAGTTTACTTGTAAATAGTATGTAATAAAATAATAATTTCATGGTAAGGCTACCATTACTAAAGTAATGTAATGCTAACTAACGTGCTCGCTACTCGTCGCTACTAGCTAGGTAGCTAACTTGACTGTGTTCCATGCACAACATGTGTATTACCTGATATGTCTGATCCAGCGACTCCTGGTCCTTTCATCAGACGGGAATCGATAGAACGAGCAAGTGGTATGATCACTTATGTGATTACAACCTGGTACAAAGCACACAGGCATCTTGTAAAAGTGAATTTATTTTTAGCAATCTCTTATTTATTGGAGGGAATAAATCAGTTATGAGATCTTCTTCTTCTTCTTCTTCGCTTTAATTACGAGTCACAACCACTTGGAGCATTATCGCCTGTGACATCACTTACGCGAGCCAGAATGGGATTTGGGATTTGTAGTCTTTGTAGTCGCGTATTTTTCATAGTCTTATATTTCAACAGTTTTACGACAAAATGTGACTTTTTTGACATGGAACTTATTGTTTAAGATTGACAAACATCATATGTGTAGTTCGTGGCACAATTCAAACGGGATCAAAAGATACGTTTTCTCTCTCCATTGAATTCAATGTAAATGTTTCGCTTCCGGGGTCCCATGGGCCGGAAGTAGATGGGCGTGACTTCGCCTCTCTATAGGCTCTGTGCACAAGATGGCGTCTATCAACTTCCGGCGGCTGGGTGTGCGGCTGAGTACTTCCGGTTTGAGTACAGAGTTTTGACAGTTTGACAGTTTGTTATGTCACACCGAGAGCAAGAATGAGCGGATTTCGGGGTAAAGAAAAGCGATTGGCCTTCCAGCGTGTAAGAAAGTCGGCACTACATTGCTGTGTGCCCCTTTGTACAAATTCGTCCCGTTATCAGAATCAGAATACCTTTATTAGTCCCACAGAGGGGACATTTGCAGCGTTGAAGCAGGAAAGAGCCACAGACAGCTTAGTGTTGAATATCTTCCATGCGTTAAAAAGTACTAAGTTATAATATAATAAACAATATGCTAAAAAAAAGATAAAAAGTTACATAATTTTCAAAAATACAGATCAAAAACAAATCAAATACTGTAGCAGTTCTTAGGATTTAGCAGCCCGGTATATATATTACAGTTATTAAAGATGGCATATGTATATAAAGTATATATTGCACATAAAGTACATAGTTTGACGGTATTTAACAGCAGCAAGTTACACAATGTTAATCGGGAGATAAGTTTCCATTCATTTCGGCAAGCCTGTGCAACAACGATTAAAAGATTTCTTGCTCCCAAACCAATTGTGTATTTCATTACAAAAAGCAGTTATACCATACTATGTTTAGGTACTAATGTATTATATCCTCAAAACAAACGCACACATAAATAACAAAGGAAAATACATAATTTAATAAATCCACAATATGATAACATTTTACAGATTAATTTAATAAACTTTTACAAAACATAGGTTGATGTTATATCGGGGGGGGAAATACATATTTAAACATTTCAATTAGTCTCTGCATATTTAAGTAATGCTAGTTTATATAACAGATGAACAGATGTACAATATCCAGAAAGTAGATATAATATATATAATGTGTGCATTTCCAACATATCCTCTGAAAGAGTGTTAGTCGTTGAGTTGAGTAGTGAGCCATTCGTTTTTTTTTCGTGGTGCGATGTCTGCTGAGAAGTCCTTGTATGCCTCGCTGACTTTGAGGACATCTGAGTCTGGCAGCTCCCCCCGCACGGCCTTGTAACGTGTACTCCTTTGAACATGTTTATATGATAATTAGGACTTTAAGAACAATTGTACACTCAGACAACAATAACAAAGTTGTAGCAGGCTACATACAATTACTTAGGACAATAGATATTACCTTACACCGTCAGCAACTGTAAACTGCTTTGGCTTAGTGGAAATGAACACCATGTCACTCACTCTGCCTGGTTTCACACCATATTAATTACACAAAAGAATTGTCAAATTAATTGAAATGGTCGTTGGCACAAAGGAAATACTCATTAAACCGTGGATTGATTGTGAACACATACTGTACTTACCATGGTTCTTGGCCATGCCATCGCTGCTCTGTTTCAGTGCAGCTGAGGACAGGGGGGACAGCAGCCAGGTTGAGTGTGGAGGAGTGTGCGGTCTGGAACAGCAGTGCAACATTGTGGTTGCAGAGTGCTGTTCCAGCTACACAGGAACACTTTGTCACCGCAATCTCCAGGTGAGCAGTTCTTAAAACAAAATGTCAGTCATTTTACATTTAGGACACTGCTTCAATACAACACAGACAAATGAGAAAGCTGAGAGCAGGCTAATCAGGCAAGTAATAGGTTTGGGAAAAGGCTAAACCATGTCAGGTTGTCAGTCACATCACATACACAGAAGTTCTGCTGTTTGGAATACTGTAATTTGAGGGCATTCAAACAGATACGGTTGTATAGCCTCTCTCAATGTATTATCTTATATTATAACTACATAAAATAGTGTTAGTAGAACATTGAACAGCTTAACATAGATGTAGGGTACAAAACATAGGTACAAAACCAGCACTTACCTAACACTGGCCAAATAATTGGACCCTACACGGTTTTCAACCTCTCATTGAGAATCTTTGATGAAAGCTAAGTTTGGGTTTAGATATTTATCATTTTACACGAGAGGGTTACAAAACGAAAATAAATTTGTAGCTCCTTCATGCTACACACACATAGCTAGCTACAAGTTGATGTGAGCAAATGTATTGTCACTATGTAATCTGTTGCAACACGTCAGCTAGCTGGGCTTATTTGAATCCTAAATCACAGGTTACCTACTCTAACTACATCAAAACCCCAGAACATGAACCTGATTGAGGCTTTGAACCGATTAACACTTTTTATTTTCCTCCCTACTCTGAGATCGTGAGGCTTTTCATGTTTTCTCATGAGCTCCCTGAAGCCCTCACGTTACGCCTCAGTGGGCGACTAGCAGGCAGAGCTAGCTGTGGAGCAAAGGTAGTTCAAAACATACACTGCTCACCAGGGACGTGCACAGGTACGGGCTATTGTTGCCCGGGCAACCTGACCTGCCCCTCTGGAGAGAGCGAGAGTTTTTTTTCTTTCTGTTGTGGCCAGTCTATGGTTGTGGCCGAATCAACATGATAAGCGGTAAGCCCACAATTAGTATTGTAGCGTCCGGTTTGGGGAATTTATATCCAGTTTACTTCGTTTTAACATTGCTATTGCTTTGTATGTCGGGGGCGGGAGATTCATGGGATTGGTTGTTGGTCGCGTTGCTCGCAAAAAATCGCCAAGCTTCAGACACACGCCCAGCATCAACATTTTTCAAGATTTTGTTCATGCCTGTGTGTGGACGGGCCGTAACGGTCACATGACTTCACGTCACCACCGCAAAGCTAAAGGCGGCTAACGTCGGGCTATAAAGAAACTACAGCACGGTCACATGACTTCACGTCACCACCGCTAAGCTAAAGGTAGCTAATGTCGGGCTATAAAGGAACTACAGCACGGTCACATGACTTCACGTCACCACCGGTAAGCTAAAGGAGGCTAATGTTGGGCGTGGTGAAGTTTAGTCGTCTCATTTAGACACTTGTTAGCAACCGCCGTTTTTAAATTCACCAGTGGGGTATTTACTGACGTATTCTATGAAGTAGAACAAAACGTTTATAATCTTCAGCTTGTGTTTGCCACAGACCCAACACACTGTCACTCCCTAAGCGTCCAATAGCGACGTTTGGTCAGTGTCCGTGGCGTCCAATTGTGACGCTCCTAGGCTCCTTCAGCGTCATAAAGAGACGCAAATAGCTTTCAACTGATTGCAATGTATTCCCATCTGCGTCGGGATTTGACGCTCATGGAAGCACGGCATTCGTTTATGTCGGCTGCCCTTAAAGGTAATGTGAGCGTCCATTCCCAGGAGTAAAGGATGGCAGAAGACACTACACTACCCAGAATCCCCAGCTATCGTTTGGACTACACCATGTGCTCTTGACAAACCCCGTGATAGTCCTCAAGCTCTGTGATTGGAGAGTGTGCTCCGAGGGTTAAGCCGATTCTCGAACAGCACTTGAAATGGGATGGAACCACGGCAGACTGTCCAAAACTGGATTTGAACGGGTCCACCGCGTCCCCCCTCCCCCACCCCGTCCCCAGAACTACACATGCTGGCTATTCTGTTTCGCAACATGTTCTCTATGGCACGTCTCTACTGGGAGTTGTAGTTTTAAAAGACGTTTTCGTATTTCCCATAATAAGAAGTTGCCAGTATTAAACTGTGTACATCCCTGGAGGTTTAGGGGACAGGAAACACTCACATTTAAAACATATAATTAATAAATGGGTGAAAATTGCTTGTGCCCATAATGGGCAGTATTAATATATATACCCACATGCCAGCTAAGGTCAGAAGAGCTTTATTTAACAGCTGGTCTTATGTGTGTGACCCCTGTGATAACATTACATTACATTAATTGATAAGCCTGAAACATGCACTTGTCAAGGTTCAGAGGCACATTTTGCAAATATGGCAGTAGCCATCGATCAGCTTAAGATAAGATATACTTTATTGATCCCAAGTTGGAACATTTGCGTTACATCAGCATGTGTAACAGTTAAATATGCAGTTGTGTTTATTTGAAAATCATTTAGTATAATCACATAAATTCTGTGTTTTATATTCAACAATTCTGTGTTCTTTATTTATTGATTGTTCAATACCTGACAAGGCCGGAGATGAAATATCTACATACATCTTATAAGAGTAATACATTATGTATAATATCAGTTAAAATAAGTGCTTCAACATAGTTAACATTGCTGGAGGTATGCACAAATATTGATAGATGTCTTGTAATGCACTATTGAGGAACCTGCAACCCAAGTTTTTCATTCAGTGCAGAACTACACCACAGTTGTGTAGTCCTATATGATATGTCAATAAACCTTAGAACATCTTGGAATCTTGAACGGGATGTGCAAAATAGTCATTACATACAGTCTTTAATTAACTATTAGTAGAGAATAACGAGTAATGAATATACTTTATAGGGATCGTATTAATATCTAATAATAAAAATATTGAAATTCAATAACATGCTTTAACCACCAGGTGTCCCTTGATATCAGCTGTGCACCTTTATGGTGTAAATACAGCCTATCTACCAATTGGATCAAATATAAAAGTGAGCCGAATTAGTGTTGATACGGCAAAGAGACGTATTGTGTGAAAAGAAATGTAAGATGTTGTTTAATGGCTGATATATTTATGATCCACGTCACGTTTTCAGTTCCTCATGTTTGTCTTCTCATCAGGGCTCTATAAATACAGAACTACGGCAGATATGTAATATGTAATGCAGCCGAACCGTGTATTACAATGCCGTTATGTGATGACTTTCAAAGAGAAAAGCAAGCACACTCGGAATAAGGTATTATTATTATTTTGGTCTGTTTCCGGTATTTGTTAATGACGATGTGCTCTGAGATGTGAGACTGGAATTGCACAGGGGGGAAATAACGTAGGCTATCTTTAGATGCGGATTTTGTTAAACTAATATGTTTAGGCTGTGGACCAACACTATACATTGACGGGGAAGGGGGTAGCAATAAAGATAACACCATTAAACAGTTACACAACATAACAGAAATAATATCGATAGCAGCGTCCCTAGCAACCACCTTGGTAACAATGAAAACGTCGCGATTTCCTGAAGTAATCTTCGTAATAACTAGCAAACTAAAGATCATGTACATCCACTGCACACATAATCTGAAATAACAACTCATATTTCTCGCATCAAATGACATCAAAACGCATTTTAATGGCCAAACTAACTTTAAAATAGGCATTTTACACCCAGAATAAAACGAATTTCGGCCATGTTTTCTTTTTCTGCAGGGAGAAATTTGAAGATCACGTGACATAGACGCCAGCCATCGGAATGAATGGTGAAAAAAACGGGGTTTGTCAAACAGAGCACATGGTGTAGGCCAAACGATAGCTGGGGATTCTGGGTAGTGTAGTGTCTTCTGCCATCCTTTACTCAGAAAACATATTTGTTTCTCCGAATCGAAGGGGAAAAATACAAAAGCATTGCACACAATTTAAACCAATCAATGTTGTGTAATTAACAAGGATAATCCGGTGTTTTTTAGTCGATGAGTAGTGCAGATATCACTGTAAAATTAATCGACAGTAAGAGGAGTACTTACTTCCGGGTGTACAATTCTCCGTTATCCAATGGGAATGGATGCTCACATTGCCTTTAAGGGCAGCCGGCATAAACGAATGCCGTGCTTCCATGAGCGTCAAATCCCGACGCAGATGGGAATACATTGCAATCAGTTGAAAGCTATTTGCGTCCCTTTATGACGCTGAAGGAGCCTAGGAGCGTCACAACTGGACGCCACGGACACTGACCAAACGTCGCTATTGGACGCTTAGGGAGTGAGAGTGTGTTGACAGACCTTATTTCAGGATAACTACCAAAAACATATTCAGAAGACCCCCTGACTTTAAGATGAAGGAACAGGAAGTGCTAAAATGCTAACTCATTTATTTTTAAGACTCATTCCTGCTGCACCACACTATGATCCATCAGAATCCACTCACAGAGACTGTAAGGCAAGGCAAGTTTATTTATATAGCACTTTTCAACACAAGGCAATTCAAAGTGCTTATTTTACTGTAGTAATATGCAGAACCTTGCCTCTACCACCTGTGTGCTGCATGATATATGCCTGAAACACAGGTAGTAGAAAGAGGTGAGGAGAACACAGCGATGAATTTTAACATGTTATCTCTGCACACAGTACGTAGTACATTAATTTGAGGGCAGTGACAGCACCTGGTCCAGCGACCCCTCTCCTACTCTCTCAAACAGTAAATTATTACTGTCCGTTGCATAATTACAAGACTAAGTGCGAGTTATTCCAGCCTGCATGCACTTATGCAGCAGACAGCGCTGTCAGAGTGTGTGCGCAGAGAAGATGTCTGCTTAAGAGTAACACTGTGTGGGATGTGCTGGGATCAGATTTCCTAATCAGGCAGCAGCGAGGCAGTCGAGAGAAAAGGGGGGACAGCGAGGAGAGAGGGAGAATGGGAGGATTAAAAGGATACGCTAAAATATGATCAAATATAAGCAAAGAGATGAGATGGAATGGGATCACGGAGACGAGGAGAAACAGAAGCTTTCTGACAGCAGCTCTTAAAGTAATAAATCAGAAGTCACCCTGCAAGTCCCCTCTATCAGTAGACTTTTCTACATGGGCAAGTTTGCATTGATGGGGGAGCCAAGCATGCAGCCGAGCCGAGAGTCTCATGATGGGATGGCAGGGCTGTGGTTTGTGAGATGACTGATAACATGAGCTCCCTGAAGCCCTCACGTTACGCCTCAGTGGGCGACTAGCAGCAGGCAGAGCTAGCTGTGGAGCAAAGGTAGTTCAAAACATACACTGCTCACCAGGGACGTGCACAGGTACAGGCTATTGTTGCCCGGGCAACGGCCGGTTTGCCCTGACCTGCCCCTCTGGAGAGAGCAAGAGTTGTTTTTTTTCTGTTGTGGCCAGTCTATGGTTGTGGCCGAATCAACATGATAAGCGGTAAGCCCACAATTAGTATTGTAGCGTCTCGCTGCGATAAAACACACATTGGCTCGTCAGCGCTGTCATCTGCCGGTGCGTTAAAGACCACCTCTAGTGTCGGACAGTTAGAGTATAGGCGACACACCAGGGGACTTATCTTCCTCCTGACACCGTCTGTTATTTACAAAAAAACACCTAAATATAGCCTACTTGTTGTTATTGTGCTTCTGTGTTTCTGTGTCTTTTCATCTGTAAACTCCCTCGCCCTCTCTCTCTTCTCTTGATCGCCCTCTCTCAGGAGAACACTGCCATGTCTCTACTTTAGTTTGACCATCTCTGTTATTAAGTTATGGAATACTAAATAAATAAGTAATTAGATACCATACCGTTACTGCACTCATAAAGAATGATAAGAATAAGAATAATGCGTATTGAACTGGTTTAATTAATTAGTGAGTTTATTTTAGGTAATTAGTTAGAAGCCCTATTTTATCAGTGTGTCTGCACAGCAGTTACAATGGTCACACTACATTAAAACAGAATTGTCCCCATTTTCTCTTTAATAGTTAGTAACATTAGATATTTTAATGAGATATGGACCGCAAAACAAGAAATGTCCCTGGTTTTGTTTTTATAAACGACCGAATGCAAGTAGTCGCCTTAGCTTTTTTTCTTATGAGATGATAATGTGAATTACTCTTCAAATTAGTTAATGTAAAAATCGTTTGGTTTCTTTTGCATTAAAAACAAGTTCGAATTTTCAAAAGGTCTTGTGTTTTTTTTTTCGGGGGGGAAGGCCCTTTTCCAGTTTAGAGCAATAGCCCCTCCAAATGTCTGTGCACGTCCCTGCTGCTCACCGACTCACACACGACTTCTTTCTGTGACTTGTGGATTCACCTCCTTAGCATTGCCTTCATTTTTCAGACCCTCGAGGTTGCCCCTTGGTGACATTACCTCAAAATACGTTGCAAGTTGCAACACATAACAAATGTCCTCTTATTTAAAATCTGTTAACATTTGTTCCATCAGAAGTTTGCAATCAAACATCTTGAATTTACCGTGTCACTCCAAATCATTGAAAAGTTGGAACAAAAGTGTAATGATGCCAAAAACATGTAAACAGTTTCATAAACGTTCTGTAACAGATTTCTGCTTGGAATGGCAGTCCTGTGGATTTTGAGATTATGAAAACGGAGACATGGCACAAGTGTGTGCACTTTCACAATAGGCAAAGTAAAATATCTCTGCAGGGAGCCTCAAATCCTTCTGAGTGCTTTTTCATTCTCAACTGGTACTCCTGTGGGATTATCTTCTTGTATTGTAATCATTTTTGGGAATATTATCTGTGCCCCTCACGTTGTTGACTAGCAGTGCTGCAGCTCTGGAGCAAATGTAGTTCAACACATACATGTAACCTTCTCCTTCTATACCCAACACTACAAAGGAGCCACAAAGATTAAAGCTATAGGGAAGCAGGGATGACAAAAAGTCACAAACACAAGACAGCTGAAGGACCGTAAGGATTCAGTTTGATCGGTCGCAGGTTGCAGAAATCCTTTAACAAGCTCAGCAAGACCGTTCATTTTGAACGAGGCTGGAGACAAAAGGAGTGAATACACTTTTCTACGAGTGAACAAAACAATTTGTTTGATATTTTTGGACCAGTCGCAGATACTCGTGTGTGAAGAATTAGATGATTTCCGTCAGTGAGCAACCATGGCACTGGTGTTCAAATCAAATCAAGTTTTATTTATACAGCACATTTATAAACGATTTTTGGTCGAGCCAAAGTGCTGTACATATAATACAAATAGCCAACAGTAGAGACACTTTACAGCAAATACAACAGCACAGATTGTTCAGAATATCAGTATGAGAACAACGACACCCTCTGTCCTTAGACCCTCTGTCCTTAGACCCTCTGTCCTTAGACCCTCACATCGTACAAGGAAACACTTCCAGAGAAAACCCCCAGTTTAAAGGGGAACACGGGAGAAACCTCAGGGAGAGCAACAGAGGAGGGATCCCTCTCCCAGGACGGACAGACGTGCAATAGATGCCGTGTGTAAATCTAAGAGATAATACATTTTACAGCATATAGACCGAATGTTAGGAAATGCATGTGTCTGTAATGAGAAGATGAATCCACGAGGATGTCAGCTACAATCCTGTGGGAGCCATCAGGGAAGCAGCATGACAAGACCCAAGGCAGGACCGCAGAGACAGGTTCAGCCATGACCCGAAGTCCACGACTTAATCCAGAACTCAGGATAGAGGATCCAAGACACAGGACTGCAGCAAGAGGATCAGCCTCGACTCCGGATCCCGGCGTAGATATAGATACAAAACAAGAACAAAAGATTTGGCTGGGTTAATCGGAACAAGAGAATACACAGACACAGACAGAGGGAAAAGGTAATTGGATAAAAGTTATTCTTGATAACCCTCTAGAAAGATCTCATGAACTTCCCCACTCAATCTATCAAGACCCGAGCAGTTCTATTAGATATAGGATAAGAAACAGAGATAGGGAGCACAACAACCTATCTCTTCGTCAGATGCACTCCCCTGCTTATCTAAGCGACTCTGTACCCCGTTACCCTCTACAAGGCCATAGGCCAGCAGAGGGAAAATGGGGGGTGGGTAAGGGTAAGGGTTTTTAAGAATAAACCGCAAGGGTCTAAAGGGAAAAAAGATGAAATATAAGGTACTATATTTTAAGTAAGTGTTGTTCCCAACCTGCTGTATTTGTTTGTTCAGCAACTTCACTCATGTCTATGGCAGCACTTTTAAAGCATGGTGCTTTGCAAGGAATGATTTAATCACAAAATCAGTGGTTCTGTCAGTCACCGTGGGACCCCACCACTCTATGACGCATCTTTTTTTATTTGATTCACAAAAAATGACCCCGGGCATCTGTCTGGCAGAAGCAGCCAGTCACTGTCCCTGCAGCACTGCAATCCTATGAAAGGCTAAATAAATAAATCACTCATGAAAACCCTCCTTATTCGGATCTCTGGGAATAAAACTGTCTGTCGTACATGTCGTGATGACAATAATGGCTGTGTGTGTCAGTGACACGGAAACCAGTGCAAACAAGGAGCAGAATAACTCGTTTGTGGTGGATATTAATGTGCTGTGATTGATTCATGGGATCTCATTTTACCTGCAGATGAGAGAGCTTTGACTCTGCTGCAGTTTGAGATTATTAAAGATTGTATACGGGGCTCGGCTGTGAATTTATGTCCCACTACTGCCCCCTGCAGCATGAAACAGGGACTTCTAGCAATACCACTGCATGTTTGTTGGTTTGCCGGTTATTTTAAAGCTAAAATAGGGACATGATGCAGGTTTCTGGGTGTTAGTAATAGGGGTCTTATACGGGTGCAACAATGTTTGCCTATATTAAATACATGAATGTATGTCATATAGGTAACAAAATGGCAGAAATAGGGTTGTTCTAAACACTAGTTTGAAGTCTTCTGCAGCATCATGTTCTTTTTGTAAATAATGGTCCCATTGAAATAAAAGCCATTCAATGGGTGATGTAACTTTGGTATATAAATCCAATCAAGTTAGAAATAGGGTAATTTGATCAGACTTGTATTCAATCTTACTTTTTTCTGCAACCAGAGTTCCCATTTAGAGTCAAATAAATCAATGGGTAATGTGACTGTGGGTGAGTCAACTGTATATGGTATGGTAATACATCAGGTGACAGGTGGGGTATATTTGTCATAGACTTCTATACAGTTTGACTTCTCTTTGCAAACAAGTTGCCCTGCTAGATATTAGAAAGGACGTAGGTATCAAGGTATCCATTGCCATTGGCTTGATTTTTCAGACCCTAAACGTTGCCCCTTGCTGCATACCAAAAGGAAAGCAGGTTTGATGCACCTTATTACATGGCTTAGTTGAATACTCGATTCTGATTGGTCAATTCAGAACACGTAACACGTTGTTAATCCAGTACAGACAGACCACTATCAAGGATTTATTTGAACGTTGTTAAGGACGCTCACATCTGCAGAAAGAAGTCCGGTCGATTTAACTGTATACATTTTGGCTGAAAAGCAAACCAAACTGTTTGCTTGTCTTTAGTTTTCAGTTGTCTCCCGTCTGAGAGATATATTTGGAGAGCACAGGATGGAATGGTTAGTGGCTGATGAGTCCAGTGAAGAAAATAAAAAGACAAGAGGGACAATAAAACAGCGCAGAAGTAAGAGAGGCGAAAAGACGGACCCCATTATGAGCCATTTAAAGACTGGCTGATCAGCTACGGGGCAGAAACCATCAACACGAGCTGCGGTCCTTTTTACGTATGGCTATTGGCTAATGGTCCAGACATCAAACGACAAAACATATTCAGTTGCCAGTTACTTTGGCATTAGGGCAGGGATATCTAGATACTTCCCAAGGTTTGACATAATGAATTGTTTTCAAATCTGTAATCAAAAAGCTCCTCAAAAACGCTATCGAAGCAGTTCCTGCCGTTGCTACGTAATTCAAACCGTAACAACGGACTATTTTTCTTAGCGGATGCATGTCATTTTAAATCAATAACTATTTTTTAAATCAATAATACTGTTTTTTAAATCAATAAAAGCATTTCAATTAATATTGGGAGTCATGTTGTTACTTTGTTGAGAATGTAGCCTAGCCCCTTCATCAAATCAAATCAAATCAAGTTTTATTTATACAGCACATTTATAAACAATTTTTGGTCGAGCCAAAGTGCTGTAGATATAATAAAAATAGCCTACAGTAGAGACACTTTACAGCGAATACAACAGCACAGATTGTTCAGAATATCAGTATGAGAAAAACGACACCCTCTATCCTTAGACCCTCTGTCCTTAGACCCTCTGTCCTTAGACCCTCACATCGTACAAGGAAAAACTTCCAGAGAAAACCCACAGTTTAAGGGGGAACATGGGAGAAACCTCAGGGTCCCTCTCCCAGGACGGACATACGTACAATAGATGCCGTGTGTAAATTGAAAAGATAATACATTTTACAGCATATAGACCGAATGTAAGGAAATGCATGCCTTCATGCTGATCTGCCTGTCGGGTGTTCTTTTCCCCATAATGACCGCCTCGCTGCACCTTATCCCTTACTTGGTCGCCTGAAAATACTTTGCATCACAAAGAAAATTGCCTTTTTACCCTTTTTCTATCAGAGGTTTGATGAAATGTTCAATGTCATACTGTTCAGGATGACCCTGACTACAAACATACTGAATTTACTATCTCACTACAAACAAAATCCGAAAGTTGGCAAGGCTAGTCCACTCATACTAGAAACATTTATACAGTTTCATAGACGCTGGTACATATTTGAACAGACTTCTGCTTTGACTGGCATCCCTGTGGATTTAGAGATTATGAACACACTTTATGCATTTTCACAAGAGGCAGATATCTCTGCAGGGAACCTGGAATCCGAAGTTTCACCCTAAACTGGAACTCCTGAGGGAATACCATCTTGAATTTTAATCATTTTGGGGATATTTTCCCTGGTACAGTGTGCCACAATGTAATATTCTAACCATGACATGCTTTCGGTCCGGAGAGGCTTCAGTTTGCATTGAGAACAACTTTAAGGAAGTCAAAATGACCTGTACAGACAGATCTTCTATCAAAAGGCAGTTTTCCTCATCCCCAGCTTCAGAGTATACATGCAGAGCAAAACAAAATGAAAAGGGAGCGCTTGGTTTGATCTGCAATGGTGATTTTGTCCTGTTTTGCTCGTGGCCACCTGAGTCAGCATTCGTCACAGAGCGTTTTGATACGGACTCGATCGAATCTCGCTTGCCAGTAATCTCATTTAAATGCCGGGGGAGGAGCACGCGGGGCCTGTGGTGCGTACCGTCACGGCTCCGAGTGCCAAAAAGTTGATATTCAGCCCCAGCTAAAAAGGGACAAAGATAGAACAGCAGCATTAATATTTCATGAGGGGATCGGCATTCTCTTTGTATAATCAAAAAGCGTTCTTATTCTGCAGTGTCATTTCATAAAGCGTTATCAAAACTGTAGCCGCCGTGCATAAAGAGCTGTGTCTCGGTGTGCATGTTAATTACTTTGTGAATACATTAGCGCTGCTGTTAGAAGTATTCAGGGGAGAGATTATGAACCTAACCCCTCAGAAAAGTGTCCTTGCATGGTCCGGGCTTCACTGCTCCCCCGGGGGAAAGATGTACTCTGATGGATAATTTATCCACATGATAAATTCATCTATTGATTCAACTGTGAAAGGCTTCCACAGATGCAGGATGGCAGCATTTTGTATATTTGTTGTACATCCCCGCCTCGACTTTACGTCGCATCAACAGCTCAGCAACAATGTCGGAAAACTGTTTTAATGTTACTGCTGCAAACTTTTTAGTTTGATTGATGACATATTTGATGTTTAAAGTGTTGCGTAGGTGTGCGCGATATTGCTTTGAGGTAAGGAGGGAAATGGGGCTTAGTGGGGGGGGGTCAGGTAGTTTATTGGCCCATTAGCGGTAGTGCAACAGTATTACAGTACATTTGCATTCTAATTTTGTACAAATCCACTGCTTGTTCAATGGACCTTAGTGAGATGGATGCACAGGTTTATAATAAACAGGGGACATCATTATGCCAAAGAGGGAAATATTACACCCAGGAGTCGTAAAAACGTCTGCACCGGAGTCTCGGAAAAAAGCGCGGCACAACACCGTTCCTCGCCTTACGCAAATGTCATTATAGAGAGATTAGAAGGCGAGGGAGGCGGCACAAGGCATTGCTGCAAACTGATAGTCTGTCTGTTTGCACGGAAGATGTACACGGCTTTTAATAATCAGATGTACCGAGCACAAAGCAGCTCTAATTGGTTTTAAATGTTTTGCTAATTGGCATTTATGGAGAGCTGCTCGGCGGGAAAGAGCGATGGCGAGGAGAGACGAGTGTCACTCTCGTGCATTAGCTCCTCTGTGCGGGGATAGATAAATAAGAATAGCCTCACGCTCAGTGTGAGACGCAGCGGGTACTTAGCAAACAGCCCCTTGTTAGTATTCACACAGAGAAAGTGTCCATTAAGGTTAATTCTGAGTCTCTCCCCAGAGCCGGTTTAATGGACAGGCGTTTTGCTGCCGGCGGATCCGAGTCCCCAAACTAAAGAGAGGTCTGACACCAGAAAGGAACTCAATCTGCACCACAGTGGGTGCATTAAACCGTCATGAGGATCCTCTGCACCCTGGGGAGGGCACAGCGCTGCTTTAGTGGCTTTTTTTACAATATTACTTCATGACGATAAACACGGCGAGTAGTAACAACTATCACTCATCTTTAAACACATCTATCGTCATGGTCACAGCTGAATTGGGCTGTATTTGTCTTTATCTTAGCCCACCGTGTTCGTGTTGTATTCATACATATCTTTATAAGCTTTACAGCACGGGGGGGCCTTGTCGCTCGGTGGCACCGACGTGATCAATGGCTGCCAGTGGCTTCCACTGCCTGCTGACGGATTTAAAAGAGATAAATTTGCTAATGAGCCATTGTTTTAAGGCCTGCGCCCGTCGTAGCTTATGAATCAATTCACAGTCGCAACATAAAGTTCAGTCGGAAAATAAAAAGCATGATCTGCTGCAGGATTTAAAGTCAGAGTGGAGAACAAGGTGCTGCTGATGTGCCATGTGTTTCATGACGTGTGTTAGCATAACATACGGTAATACTTTAATGTCAGATCAAGTCTGAAATGTATCTTGCATCCCAGCAGCTCCACTTGCTTCATCAAACAAGGACAAATATTAAGACACGATACAAGGAAGACAAACATCTAACATCACGAAGAGAAAAACATGCTCAAGACCCTCTAACGCACATTAACACACAGCCTGCTCAAGTAAAGTGCTTGTAGGATATTACATCAGGAACACCAGTAAAGAATATATTCTCTCCAGGTTTTCTACCCATACAGTATACTACATTAGCTTCAGAGAACGAGGAGTATTATTTGAACCTGTTGAATTGACACCTCTTTATTTCCAGTACAGCAGGAAGACTCCCGAGAGATGAAGCCTCCCTGTCCCTGGCACCGCTGCTGAGTGGCAGCACACGTTCCCCACCTGTTCGGCAGCTCTCTGTATGACAGGCGTTTAGCAGCTTTGCACACAGACAGTGAAAACCACAGAGGAAGGTTTCTCCAGGGATTTTTAAGTTGTCTAAGCCTTCCTAAATAAGTCACCTAAAGGAGCTAAGAATAACGCAGCAGTCCTTCAGTAACTCCAGGCTTCATGGAAGTGTGTACAGTCGTCTGTACATTATGCAGAGAGTTGTCTGATTAAAGCCCAGCTTATTGATGTAGTGGGTTTTACAACATAATAGAAATATGATCATGCAATACAAGTCCAGGAACATCGTTCTGGTTTACAACATCCTGCACAATACCGCCCCTCCACCTCTTAGCTCATTGGTTACTCAACGTAACAACACCAGACGGACCACGAGTAGCTCCACACCTGGCGACCTATCATCCCATTCAGGAAGAGTACTTTTGGTCAGTCATCATTCTCGGTCACAGCAATACAAAACTGGAACTCTCTACCCACTCAAATCAAAGACACACCACCTTCACAGCTCACTTAAAAACATGGTTCACTGAGAACTACACCTGCACACACAAGTCTGTGCTGAGTATGGCGTGAGTGTTACATGTTGTGTTACATGTTGTGCTCATGGATGTTGCCCCTCGTTTCTGTGATGTGATTGTGATGTGCTCTATGTGACATGTACTGAAGACTTTTCTTTTTGTCGCTGCTTTTATTTGAACTATTCATATCTTAAACTGCACTGTAACTTTTATCCATGTATTTTTTTCTTAATGTTTATTTGATTAGCTTTTCTTTTTTAATGCTTAATGTCTTTCATTTTTTTTTTTTTTGTAAAGCACTTTGAATTGCCTTGCGTTGAAAAGTGCTCTATAAATAAACTTGCCTTGCCTTACTGTATATACTAACGTGTGTTGTTTATTGTTCTCTTTTATCCTCTTTCCTCCTTTTTATTTTATTTGATATATTTTCGTATAACTAATGCTGTTGATATATTGTAATTTTAAGGGTGTCTGTTACCATCTGGCCGGGGACAACGGCTGGAAATTAGCCATGTCGGCTAAAGCCGCTCCATTTACTGTTTTTGTGACAATTCATCGATGGGGACTGTCCACGACACTATAAATAAATAAACTAATTCAACAGCTCAACGAATAGCATCCTCCAAAATAAAAGTTACATGAGCAAATTCAATTAAAACTGAATGGTCATTAAAGAGGCCCTATTCTACTTTTGAGTTTTTTCTTTCCTGTATTGTGTGTGTGGGTTTTAGTGCATGTTAATAGTCTGCAAAGGATAAAAAGCCCAAACTGGGGATTCTGATTGGTTAGCTGGCCGGCTCTGTTGTGATTGGTCAACCGCTTAGAGATGTCCCGCCCCTTAGTATCACGTACAATAGAGAACCGCAGTGACGCGCCCTAAAACCCGGAAGTAAGTTAGCATTTTTACCACTGCCGGTTCCTTCGACAAAAAGCAATGGGATCTCTCCATAGGGTTTAGGAAAACATCTGGAAATAAGGTCTGTGGTTGAGACACATTGAAGAGACGGATCACGTTTTGTTCTACGACATTAAATACATCAGCAGTGATTTTTGTGTTTGCGTGTCTGAAAAACGATGGTTGTTACCGAGTAGCTGAATAGGACTACAGAAGTTGTCGAGGCCGTTGTACGTCATTACACCGAACACGTAAACACTCCCGCTAAATTTGTTTCACCGTGTTCTGCTTGAAAGCAAGTCCCTGCTTCATGAAGACTGTTAAAACAACGCTTCAACTTGAACAATTTAGAATCTGTATTTTTGAATATGGATCTGAAGTTGGCGTGACGTTGAAGCAGCGACCCTGCTGTAGTTCGTGTATAGCATAACGTTAGCATGTTTCTTCTGGCGACTAGATTTATGATTCGAAAATTATAAAAGTAGGGTCGACATGTGGAGATTATCCAGCTGAACAAAACGTGATCCGTCTCTTAAATGTGTTTCAACCACAGACCTTATTTTGAGCCAAAATCCTATGGAGAAATTACATTGCTTTTTGACGAAAAGGAACCGGAAGGAGTTTACTTCCGGGTTTTAGGACGCGTCACTGCGGTTCTCTAAGGCGCTTTCACACCGGAGTACTTTTCCCCATACTCTTCCCGTTTAGTTCCGTTAGTACCTGGAATTTTGCGTTCACACCAAAAAGAGAACTTAGTTCAGAGAACGTTTACCCCCATTGTCAGTCCCTGCTAGAGAGGTGGGACTATCCTGGGGAGAGAAAAGTACCAATTTCTGATTGGCTGGGCGAATTGCAAACCACGCCCCGTAAAACTCTGAAACGTTTTTTGAAGCCGCCATTGTATTTTCTGGCATTGGCATTATTAGCATTAGCATTAGCATTAGCCCCACGCACCAACGGAGAGAGAATAACTTATGGCAAGACAAAAAAAAACATGGGAGCGGTGGAGATGAGGAGGTGTCGGCGTTCTGGTGATTTACTTGGAAGGCTTCAGTAGAAGCTGCTGGGAGTCCCAGCAGCTTCTACTGAAGCCAGTCCCTAACTCCAGGGACTTCCGGCCGGGAGTATACGCCGTGAAGTTGTTTGCGGCCTGCCAGTAAACCCAAAGCAGAAGAAGAAGAAGTGACGTCAGCGGCTTCATTTGCCTAATCCTCCCTCAGGGAACTTATTCCGGTGTGAACACGATCTGTTCTTTAGTTCCATGGGGGAACTAAGTGCTGGGAACTAAGTGCTGGGAACTAAGTGCTGGGAACTAAGTGCGGCAAAGTACTTGGTGTGAAAGCGGCTAATGTGTTGGAGCGCTAGCCACTAGGAGCGCACGTGTTCCATAGTGATGTCATTATGGACTGGAAGTAAACAAAGGAGTCCAGAGAATCTATATTATTAATATCCAATATTAGCGGTGTGTGTGTCTGCCCAAGGACAATTTAATGTAAAACCTAATAGAGGTGTCATACATAATAACCTAATAAAAGTAAATGTAACAACTACTGTGAAGGAAATATTTTTGTTTATGTGTTTGTACCAAAAAGCATTTTGTGTTTCACATAGGTCTGCTATAACTTAGAGCAGGGGTTTAAGAGTTTAAAGGTTAAAGGGTTAAAGGTTCCGCTTTCCTGTTGGGGGACTGTGACTAACTGCCAGAGGACTTTAACAGACTGTCTTTGTCTCTTGATCCATGTGTTTGTAATTATCGATCAGAAGACGCGCGAAATAGAGGCCCCTCCCGGATTCTCCGGTAGATCGTCTGTGTTTTCTGTGTAATGCTTTAGTGAGTTGGAGGGTTTTCTCATGGCATGTTGTGTAAACGCTCTGAGCTCACTCACGGCCGTTGGCTCTCATTAAACTCAGTGTTTGATATAAAGCGGACTCCAGCCTCCATTCCTTCCATCTACATTGCTGAAAAGAAAATCTCTCTCACAACTACTACAGTGCAACAAAACAGGAAGATTAAATGTGGTCTCTTAAACATAAGATCTCTAGCATCTAAAGCAATATTGGTAAATGATTTAATATCAGATTATAATATTGATATATGCTGTCTCACTGAAACTTGGTTGAGACATGAAGAATATGTCAGCATAAATGAGGCCACTCCACCCAGCCATGTCAACACTCATATTGCTCGAGGCACGGGCCGAGGAGGTGGAGTTGCAGCAATCTTTGACTCAAGTTTACTTATCAATACTAAACCAAAATGTAATTATACCTCTTTTGAAAGCCTCGTTTTTAGTCTTACGCATCCGACCTGGAAAACTTTGCAGCCAATCTTATTTGTTACAGTGTATCGTGCACCAGGTCCTTATTCAGAATTCTTATCAGAATTCTCTGAGTTTTTATCAACTTTGGTTCTTAAAACAGACAAAGTAATTATCGTAGGTGACTTTAATATTCATGTTGACGATGATAAAAATAGCCTTACTGTTGCATTTAACTCTATATTAGATTCTGTTGGTTTCTGTCAGAGTGTAAATAAACCAACCCACTGTTATAATCACACTCTCGACCTTGTTCTGATTTATGGTATTGAAATTGAGCAACTATTAGTCGAACCGCATAATCCTGCTTTATCCGACCATTTCTTAGTAACTTTTGAAGTACTGTTACTAGACTACAAAGCATTAGTCAAAAGCTCTTGCAGCAGAAACCTATCTGTTAGTGCTATAGCCACATTTAAGGAAGAGATTCAACCAATACTTAACTCGATAGCATGTCTGCATGTAGGGGAGGAAACTTATACAAAATGTACACCACCCCAAATTGATCATGTTGTTGATAGTGCTATAGATGCGCTGCGAATAAAATTAGATTATGTTGCTCCTTTGAAAAAGAAGAAAATAAAACAACATAGATTAGCTCCATGGCATAATGCCGAAACCCGCAAAATAAAGCAAAAGTCTAGACAACTTGAAAGGATATGGCGTTCCACTAAACTTGAAGAATCTCGTTTAATTGGCATATTACTCTCAATGAATATAAGAAAGCACTGCGTAAAGCGAGAGCAGCCTACTACTCTTCATTAATAGATGAGAATAAGAATAATGCAAGATTTCTTTTCAGCACTGTAGCCAGGCTGACAGAGAGCCACAGCTCGATTGAGCCTTCTATTCCCTTAGCACTCAGTAGTAATGATTTTATGTGCTTTTTTAACGATAAAATTGTTACTCTTAGAAACAAAATTAATGACCTCTTGCCTTCGACCAGTATAGTGTTATCAACAGCTCCCGGAATCGTAAGTTCTAATATTACACTAGATAGTAAACTAGAATGCTTTTCAGCCATTAACCTTGAACAATTACATTCAATGATTCTCTCTTCTAAACCATCAACGTGTATGTTAGACCCAATTCCAACTAAGCTGTTGAAGGAAGTTTTTCCATTAATTAGCACTTCTTTATTAAATATTATGAATATGTCTTTATTATCAGGCTATGTTCCACAATCATTCAAAGTAGCAGTGATAAAACCGCTTCTTAAAAGCACAACCTCGATCCAGAGGTTTTAGCCAACTATAGACCTATTTCTAATCTTCCGTTCCTCTCAAAAATTCTTGAGAAAGCGGTCGCAAACAGTTGTGTGATTACTTAAAAAACAATGATTTATTTGAAGATTTTCAGTCTGGCTTTAGAACACATCATAGCACAGAGACAGCTCTGGTTAAAGTCACAAATGATATTCTAATAGCCTCAGACAAGGGACTTGTCTCTATTCTTGTTTTGCTCGATCTTAGTGCTGCATTTGATACTATCGACCATGATATCCTATTGCAAAGACTAGAGCACTTAGTTGGCATACAGGGAACTGCTTTAGGCTGGTTTAGGTCGTATCTATCTGAACGCTCTCAGTTTGTACGTGTTAACGATGAATCTTCCACGCAAACCAAAGTTAGCCATGGAGTGCCACAGGGCTCAGTGCTCGGACCTATTTTGTTCACATTATATATGCTTCCGTTCGGCAATATTATAAGGAATCATTCTGTAAACTTTCATTGTTATGCGGATGATACTCAACTATATTTATCAATCAAGCCTGATGAAATTAATCATCTAAATAAAATTCAAGACTGCCTTAAGGACTTAAAAACGTGGATGACCTTAAACTTTTTGATGTTAAACACGACCAAAACTGAAGTTATTGTACTTGGCCCGAAGAATCTACGAAACAAATTATCTAAAGACATACTAACTATGGATGGCATTAATTTGGCCTCCAGTGAGACTGTAAGGAATCTTGGTGTTATATTTGATCAGGATTTATCCTTTAACGCCCACATAAAATCAATTTCAAGGACCGCCTACTTCCATCTACGTAACATTGCAAAAATCAGGCATATCTTGCCTCAAAACGATGCAGAGAAACTAGTCCATGCATTTGTTACTTCTAGGCTGGATTATTGTAACTCTTTATTATCAGGGAGTACCAAGAAGTCAATCAAGTCGCTTCAGCTGATTCAAAATGCTGCGGCTCGTGTACTAACCAGAGTTAGGAAAAGGGACCACATTACTCCTGTTCTGGCTGCCTTACACTGGCTCCCTATAGAACACAGGATAGAATTTAAAATTCTTCTTCTCGCCTACAAAGCCCTTAATGGGCAAGCGCCATCTTACCTTAAAGAACTCATTATACCCTACTGTCCTACTAGGGCATTGCGTTCCAAGAATGCAGGGTTGTTGGTTGTTCCTAGAATCTTTAAAAGTACAATGGGAGCCAGAGCCTTTTCTTATCAAGCTCCACATTTGTGGAATCAGCTTCCAGTTTGTGTTCGGGCGGCAGACACCCTATCCGTTTTTAAGAGTGCGCTTAAGACCTTCCTTTTTGATAAAGCTTATAGTTAGGGCTGATTAGATTCAGCCCCTAGTTTTGCTGATATAGGCTTAGTTTGTCGGGGGACATCTTACTTCTTCCTTCTCTCTGTCTATACCCGTGTACACTCATGTTCCGATTAACCCAGCTTCCCCAAATGTCTTTCTTTTTGGTGTCTATATACGCTGGGATCCGGAGTCATGGATGATCCTGCGGTCCTGTGTCCTGGATCGCGAGCGCTGGATCTTGAGTCGTGGCTGTGGTCCTGGATCATAGGTCCTGGATGGATATCCTCGTGGATTCATCTTCCTATTATACACACATGCATTTCCAAACATTTGGACTACCTATGTTGCAAATGTATTATCTTTTCAATTTACACACGGCATCTATTGCACGTCTGTCCGTCCTGGGAGAGGGATCCCTCCTCTGTTGCTCTCCCTGAGGTTTCTCCCATTTTTCCCTTTAAACTGGGTTTTCTTTGGAAGTTTTTCCTTGTACGATGTGAGGGTCTAAGGACAGAGGGTGTCGTATTGTCATACTGATATTCTGTACACACTGTGAAGACCACTGAGACAAATGTAACATTTGTGATATTGGGCTATATAAATAAACATTGATTGATTGATTGATTGATTGAATCTACCTCTGGAGGGAACACGGGGATTTTAGCCTTTGCAGAACATTTACATTCACAAAAGCCTATAACACACAACAGGAGGGGGGGGGACGGGACAAAAGCAGAATAGGGCCCCTTTAAAAAAATACATTTCATTATGTGTTACAAACTCCAGGTTCACACAAACCTATATAACACAGGTTTCTCATTACCTATAAGAATAAAACAGCTAAAACTACACTAAAAAAGGGAATACATCGGAAGTATCTGTTCATTAGTGTCACTCCTGTTGCCAATTTGTGTTACATTGGCTTCCTCCGTCACTTCCCAGCAGCCTATCCTTAAATGATCCTCTCTGGTGAATCATCGTCATCATAAAGAAATCTGTCTGATTTTGGAGCTTTATCTCCATACGACATGTCTGAACTTCAGTTCCACTTTCTTGTCTCTCATAAAACTGCAATGGCTGTCTGAGCAAACTATTTCATTATACGAGGCGCAGCGTGTGCAGCTGATCACGCTCTGCTTGGTGATCTGTGACACCTAACTCTATTTTCTATTTCCAACCCCAAAAATGGTGGGAAAAAATAGTCTTCGTAAAAAAATCTGCCACTCCCAATGTATCCCTGTAGAGCCGTGGTGTTCGAGGTACCAGCGACTAACCGGGACCTCATCCAGCAGAAGTGGAAATCATTTCACTGGTAAATTGTGGAGCATATCACATATTTTCCTTTTACAAGAGAATATGCTGCATTTTTCATCCTGAATGTATCCCCCTCCTCAATCTCACATCTAATTTTCTTTTGTATTTATCTCCTGCTTCTCATTCACTGCACATATCCGGGCAGATAAAATCCTCATTGTGTTTCTAACAAGGAGCTATTTGCATAACAAGGAACATTATATGTGACATCAAAAGACATTAATTGACTGAAGTGTTTCTTGATGAAGAAAACACGTCCTCGCTCCTTCTCCCGGTGCTCATTCTGAGTCAGTTATGGGATTTAAGACCTTGAATCTCCACGAGCTTGAATGCAAACACAGATAATAACCTGTAAAATCTATTCTGTGCAGCAGCTGTGACCCTTGATTTTCTCCCGGACCCCGCAGTAATCTCTCCCCAGAGGACAGAGCTGACAAAACATGATGTGTGTATCCTCGCAAAAAATATTCAAAGTAACAGGCGATGCAATTTGGTAATGTAGGCATGTATATCATTCTGTGTTTTTCGGACAGCACCACAGATAAAGCCTTTTCTCTTTGTTAGCCACATAACCTTGAATACATATTATCTCGGAGGACAAAGTCGCAAGTCCTGAAAAAAAGGGACTAGATAGATCTATCTGTCTGTCTGTCGAAAGCCAACAAGATAGTGCCAGCGTACGCACACATTCTTGTGAAAGCGCATTTAGAATTGATGTTGAATTTCAATGTTTAAATTTAAATAAACTTCACTTTCAAGGTACTACAAGGATCCTTCTGCTTGGTGAGGAAGGACAAAGATTGAGTAGCAATGCTGAGCTGCAGGATGGAGCGTGTTTGCTGTGCTGATTCAATTGTTTAGTAGCAACAGTCTTTATTAGTTTAGTGCTGTTTCTTTATTTAGATACTTCGCTTAGTCGACTGCAGTGTGGGAAATTAGACTGAACTCACACACGGCTGCTGTGTCCTCACCAGAAGTGATGATTGCCGCTGTTAACTAAGTAGCATGCTGACTGACTGCTAACAGCTAGTAGCTTGCAAGGATTGCTCGCTGTACAAAATCATTACAGACTGCTCACTTAACCCTGATGGATTCTCTGGCAAAGTGGTAAGTAACTTAAATAGTGAAAACACCCACATGTATAACTTTATTTGTATAGTTCTGTGTTAACCAGAGCAATCAACAATTGTCCCGTAACTATGGTTCGGAGCCAAAATGGGCGATTGTTGAGTTGTCCACACTCAAGTTCTCGACCCTTATGAGAGCACCATAACTCATCGTGCTTGTTGCCATACTTCACATTATACCACACTCAAAATAGCATAGTAGACCATTTTAGAGACGGCATAGTTCAAAGCTTAGTGTTAGCCTGCATGTAGCTTGACACAGGTAAATAATCAACAGGTGGTAGATGATGAAATGCAGCGATGACATAACATTTAGGCTTTAAGCTCTCTGTACAAGATTACCAATATATTCAGGGTCCTCCCTCATTGGCTTCAATGTAATGTGATCTAGTGAGTCCAAACCAAAGCAGCATTGTATTAGTACACTGGACAAATAAGACACACCTCTCCTTATCGGGTTTTTGAGCTGTTTCTCTTTTTAAAAAGATATTTTATGAAAATTCTGTTGGAAAACCTGGATTTTTTTAAAAATAGCTTTCATGCTTTGTGACCCAGTCAATGTAGCATTGTATGACTAACCTGGACAAATAGGACACACCTGTATTTCTTTGTTGAAGGGTCTTGTCAAATCAAAGGAACACACACACACACATCTGCTCAAGACAGTGAATGACAAGTTAAAGTGTCTTGACGGCACTGACTTTAGATGATACCAATAATATATCAGATTGTTAGAACTAACTAGATATTAAAATAGACCACCAATTGCAATTTGTGTCAAAAAACGACAACAACTAGAGGGGCACTTTCAAAAAGCTTACAACGCAAATGCCTTGTATCGCAGTGGTGAAGTAAAGAAAGAAAACATGCCTGTAACCGTCCAATGATAGGGATCTGTACCAAAATGAAAATGATTTTTCTTTGACCAAAGCATCACCTTTCCACCAAATAAAAAAAAAATCGGGTTAGTAGTCGGGTTAGTAGTTTTTCTGCAATAATAAATAAAATAAAAATAATAAAAATGACCTTCAAACTGAAGCCTTGGCATGAAAATAGTTTGTACATCACCGAGCCTCAAGAAACATTCTCATGGGTATGAAATGTAATCTTGCTGTTGCACTTTCTAGTGTGACTGTCCACAAATACTCACATTTTCTGTTCTGGTGCTCAGTTTCTCAAAGACGTAGCCTGGAGCTGCAAATAGTGGAGCTTTTGCCCTTTTCTGTGACCAAGGTTATTTATAAGAGACACAAATCTTTATAGCAACAAAAACCTACTCACTGCATGCCGTTTGAATCCATATTGTGAGATAAAAAGCAGCCACAGACACTTTTATATGAAATGAATTAAATTGAGATTTAGTCACCCTAAGCCTCCATGCTGCTGCTGTGTTCACTCGGAGACTCCAATTGTTTACTCAAAATCTGGACTGCAAACACACATTTTCACGACTCGACATCAATTGAACTTAATTTACTGTAACACAAAATGTCACAAGGATACTATCCAAAAAAGACATCTGCCTACTGAGAGTGAGAACTCACTTCCGGATGGTAATTGGAATAACATTTACTTTTCATACTTCTTCAGATAAACCTTTATCTGAGGCTTGCAGATGTAGCCTCAGTGTATTTGGATTCACAAATATTCATCCGAGCAGGCTGCGCTTGATGTAATTAGGCATTCTTCCAGTTTAATCAAGTAACCCCGACACCAGACACACACATGCTCACTTCCTCGCTGTTTGAAAGCAACTCAATTTCCAGGCAGAAACATCAACTTACTGCCGGAATACGTCTCTTTCACATTTCAGTTTATCTGCTCTTCATTACTAGCTCTGTGTCATCGCCGCTCACAGTTACTGCGACTCGACGCCGCTTCCAGAAACGTGCCTCACCACCGCACATTCATCAGGATTCAGTTGACTTTTCCACAGTGGCTTTGCATAAATCAACATTGGAAGAGATCCCTGCAAAGAGGCAGAAAAGGGGGGTTCGTGAAAGGGGATAAATCACGATAAAACCCAACGATCAGATATTGTCCTGCACAATAGTGGGAGTAAATTGCAGCCAAAGCTCGCTGTGCCTGCATACTGGGAGAGAGCTGCTTAACTGTGGGTCATCTCCTATAAGTACTGAGGCGTTTGGATGAGCTACTCCTACACTGCTGTACTGTGTGCAAAGTATGCATGATACACACACACACTATAGACCTCTTTACACACACAGTTGATCGATATGTGTGGTGCAGCTTCAAGTGAAGAGATGCTTGGCTCACTGACACCTACACAAAAACCGATGCTGGCAGAGACATGCCACTAAAATATCCTCCTCCGCTTGACATCACTTATTTAACATTTATATCATCACTTTACCCGGCAGCTGGCGGCGAGGATAACCCCAGAGGCTTTTTCAGGGGTCAAGTGTTGGCACATATTTCTCAGGGCTACAGTATTTTGTTTTGTTCTATTGCAGTTTATCACTGGGTGGTAGACATTTGGGAACATAACACTGCAGATAACCATAGCAACTGTACTCCCACCTGAAGGTACCTGGGAGTAAGCTAATACAATGTTTAAAATAATGGGGCAACATCCAGGCTTGAAAAGTGAAACCAAAATCAAAATGCCTGAGTTCTGATTCTCTAGAAGTGTAAGAGAAAATAACCCAACTTTTCACATTACCTCAGTAAACATTTTCCTTATGAGTTGTTGGTCTCACTCACTTCAAGTCTTTTTTAATACAGTTATTTTAGTAAATGATGTTCGCTCTTTAAATAAAGCGACAAAGCAGAGCAATTTGAAATGTATAGAAGTCTATGAAAAAATTACTCTTCTTCTCTCTTGTTTTTTTACCTCAGTAAACATGTTACTGATGAGTTTATGGCCTCAATGGCTCATTTCAAGTTTTCTTTAGTACAACACAATGTTCATTCAGTAAATGATTGTCCCGTTTAAAATAGAGCAGAGTGAGCAGAGCAAGTCTGATTGCATAGAAGTCTATGAAAATATTACCCTGTTTTCACTTGATTTATTGAAGTTTATTGTCTCAATTGATCGTTTCAAGTCTTCTTCAATACAGCCTGTTTATTGTGTAACGTATAGTCCCCTTTAAAAAAGACGATAAGCAGAGTAAGTCTGATTGTATAGAAGTCTATGAGAAATGTACCCTCCTTCTCACTTGATTTCCTACCTCGGTAAACACTGTACAATCGCACCTGCTATTTCTGGCTGACCCCCAATCAGGGACATGCCATCAGCCCTTTGTGTTTAAGTCCTGATTTACCATCAGCAGCGGCAGTTAACATTTCCTGGAAGAGTTTCATTCGACTGTCTGTCTGGAGACTACAGACCTTCGGTTAGTGGCTTTTAAACCATGACAAGAAGAACATTGTGGAGGAAGTACTTTCAAGATGTTGACGTGACAATGGTCAAACATTTTTGACAGGAAAAACTCGAGGGAAACAAAATGTTGATCCCTGCAAAAATGTTTTATGTTTTCTGATAAGAGAGCAGCCGCACATTATCATACATGGTGAAAGCACCTGCTGCTGTACAGCATCTCTCTGCTGCATTAAAACTCACTCAGCCCTGTAATATATTCCACATGCCAGATCATCATCTTCCTCCCCAGCCTGGCTTTATCTCCTCTTACTCATCACCTTCCTCAGCCTTAATGTGCCCCCCCAGCCCAAAGCCTCTCACTATCTGCAGCTTCAGCCTGGCCCTATTTGTTGTTTCCCGGCAGACATTTTCCTTTAGATGATGTCAGGATAGACACAACTCATTCTGCATGATGTTTACTCACGAGAGACAGGTCGCTGTTCTGTGAGGTGATTTAACATCTTTAAATAAAATAAATAAAGCCGCATGAAGAACATCTGAGAAATGTGCCGAGGTGGAAGATCCTTTACTTCTCTGGTCTAAAGTTCTCCAATCGTTAAAAGTCCTGAATTTAATTCAGAAGTATTGTCAGCATACATATCAAAAGAAATGTATGTATTCCTCCTTTACAGTCTTATCAATACGTGTGTTTTAATAATGTAGTTTGTCAATGAGGAGCTTTTTTTCAAATACTGTAATATGTTTAGTAGCAGCTCTAAGCAGTTGACCAATCACAACTGAGCCGGCCAGCTAACCAATCAGAGCAGACTGGGCTCTGGTTTCAGACAGAGGGTGAAAAGAAGTGCTGCAGCTCAGGCAGTATGAGAAGAATAAAGAGCTTTTTGAACATTAAAGCATGGAGACATGTCAGAGTAGAGACACTAAATACTAATTTACACCTGAATGTGTCCTTTTTAAATAAACCTTAAAGAAGAAACCTCACATACCTTCTGCAGTACTTCAAAGTGCCCCTAGGGGTACATTCACCCCCATTTCAGAAGCACTGCTCTGTTTTTCTTATCATGCTAAAACTCCACAGTTCACGTTTCACTTTCTCACCCACAGTCTCCACTTTTATTCAACAGTGTCGGGTCTCGATAGATTTTTCCTAATTATTCTCTTCTGTGCGGGTTCAGTGGAGAGAATCAGTCACGCAGAATGAGTTTCAGACTTTTAGCATCCGTGATGTTTCTTTTGTAACTTCTGTTACTCAGAAAAGTCGTTGCTAATTCGAGACAAGTGGCAGGCTTCATGGTGACTCTGCATTACGCAGCATGTGTTCAGGCAGGTGCACCTGTGGGGAGAACTTTTAAAGGTATGCAGGATTGAAATAGCATTTAACAGGTATTATTATTAAAGCTCAGACAGCACCTGGAGCTTCTATAAGATGTTTCAGGGCTTTTTCATGTTATTGTCACCTCACATCGGTGGAAAAGCAACGAGTTTAGTGAAGCTCTGTCGTACAATTTAAAGTACTCAAACTGTTCCTTGACTTTAGTTTACTTGAGTAGTTCATATTAAAACTGACTCCTACAAAAAGCATGTTCCCATAAAACTAAACGTAATTCGGTACCACTTTACAATAAGACTACTTATAAAGGATTCATAAAGGGTTCATAATTAGGTTGTGAATTTGGTTGTAACACTTTATTAATCATTAAGAACCATTTATAAACCAGTTCTAACATAGTTTCATAGCCTACGTCAACACAGGCTCACTATTTGGGAAGATGACTAAGCCTTATATTGACTACTTAGCGAGAATCAACTCAGTGAGCAATAGATACCAAGGATGCTGGCTGATGAAGAAGACAAAGTAAGCTAAGTAGCCAATATAAGGCTTAGCAGTACAGATAAACGTGGGCTCACTATTTGGCAAGCAACCGGTCACAGTCGCCCTGTATAAAAGCTTAGTAATTATTTATAGTGTTCACAACCGAATTAATAAATGAACTACATTAAATGTTACTTGTTAGACGCTTTTATCCAAAGCGACTTATATACTCAATAGCCTACTGTGGACAATCCCCACAGGAGCAATTTGGGGTGAAGTGTCTCAGGGACACAACGACATGCTGACTGCAGTGGGGTTTGAACTTGTGGTCCCTGATCCGAACACCATCGCACTAGCCAAAGCCTCCCTTACAACAATTCGCAAACCCTTTATAAGGCTACTGTTATTGTAAGTGGTACCCGTAATTCTTTATCACCCTTCAAAGGAAAGCAATGTTTCCATTATTAAACACCTGGAAATGTAAACAAGTGACACGATGATTTGTTAAGGTTTAGTAAAACATCATGCTTTGGCTTTTAACAAGTGCATGTGTTGTGTTATTTAAATTACGTAAATTAAATGTGATAGGCTTTTGGTTTTAAAGTCCTGTGTTGTTTTGACCCATCTCACTGACTTGACCTTGATCTGTGTGTTACATTAAAAACATGTAATCCGGGAGACATTATTCTTCTTTTCCTGCACACTCATCGTGTTGTAAAGTCCAATAACTCAGCATTAAATCCACAACTCCAGGTTTCACGTGGTAAGAAACCCATTCGTCGTTTGTGAACCTAATGTTTAACTCGACACTTTTCTCTTACAGCGTTTGTAAATGATGCAGCTGAACATTACTGATTACATTTTAGTGAGGTGATACATTTATAGCTGCATAAGCAAAGTGGGTGAAAATAAAGAAAAAGGTGGATTTAATCCACGATTTAGATCATAGGTTGAACTCATAACAGATACCTGGTGAAGCGAAGAGCAACAGTGCCCTCTACTGGTCTGTTAACAAATACAATTACAATTCCTGCAGTCTGACAAAGCAAATCCAAATATTTGTCATTTTGGGCTCTGGGTAATTCGGGTGGCACTTCACAGTATTTTTACAAATCAAACATTGGATCAATGATTGGACAGCCTTATTTCTCTGGAGTATTTAAACTATTAAATGCATTTATTTTTGAACGATTATAGGCTACTAACATACTTTGAGAAAAACTAATTCAATATTTAAAACAAAGACTGCCAATTTTAATTAAAGGGGACCTATCATGCAAAATGCAATTTTGTACATCTTTTATACACGAATATGTGTCCCCGGTGTTCCAGGGAACTCACCAAGTGTCAGAAAACACAACCCTCTCTATTTTCCTCCATACCCAAATCTCTAAAAAAAGGGGCTGCAACGGATCTGATACAGACTGATCCAGATTTGAACACTTACTGTTGTCAGTAAAGTGGCGCTACGGCTATTGGTCAATTCTCCACCTATCAGGGGAATGAGAGGTTGGGCCACGGCCGGCCATTGCTGCTCGAAAGCGCTGGAGACGCTGGAGCCAGGCCTGTAAGTGTCGCTGTAGTCTGCCACAAAAGCAGCGAAGAAGACTTCCCTTGCATGGTTGCCATGGTTGCCCTTCTGTTTATTCTCCGCTGTGGCTCTTTTTTTCAATCCCCGAGACAAGCGTTTGCGCCTCCTGCTTTAAAACAAATGAATAATGACTCTATATAATCATATGTAAGGGATAATGTGCAGCGACGTGGTCATTATGGGGAAAATAAATATAAAAAATGATTTTATTGATTTAAAAAATAGTTGTATGTATTGATTTAAATTGACATGCATCCGCTAAGAAAAATTGTCCGTTGTTACTGTTTGAACTAACGTAGCAATGGCAGGAACTGCTTCGATAGTGTTTTTGAGGAGCTTTTTGATTACAGATTTGAAAACATCGTTGCTTCCTTTAAAAGTAGCACAATTCATTATGTCAAACCTTGGAAAGTATCCAGATATCCCTGCCCTAATGCCAAAGTAACTGGCAACTGAATATGTGTCGCCGTTTGATGTCTATGTCTGGACCGCTGCGTAAAAAGGAGGGTTTCTGCCCCGTTACTTCTCTTCTTTTTTTTTCTTTTTTTTTTTTGATTGAGACAGGCACAATGAGTTTACATTTATACAGTCAATATTTTTATTTATTTTTCCCCTTTCCCCCCCCCCCCCCGGTCCTAGCTAGTAAATTAAATAACTAACTAAATAAAATAGATACATGTATAGGTAAAGTAATGTACTGTAGAAGATAATATTAAAAGAAAATGTATAGATAAGGGAATAAAGAATAGTAACAGTAATACATGTACCCATATACTCACATACGTATACCCACATATACATGCATGTGTACATGTGTGTGTGTACATACCCACACACATGTACACATGCACATACATACACGTACCTACATACAGTACATACATGTATACAAAGACAGAACAAATAAATAAAAATAAATAAATACAAATTAATATAACAAAAACAAACAGATACAAAGAGATACAAGGAAAAAAAAAAAGGAAAAAAAACATACACCTACATTCGTAGTTCCCCCTCCTTTCTTCTTAATTTAGTGTCTTAAGTTCAGCTATGTAGGCTATCATAGAGCCCCAGACAGATTCAAATAGTTTTGAGGAGCCCCTCAGGTTATATTTAATCTTCTCCAAGTTCAGGTACTACATTAGATCTTTAAGCCATAGAGATGCTTTAGGTGGTATAGAAGATTTCCATTCTAGGAGTATTCTTCTTCGTGCTAAAAGAGATGCAAAGGCTATACTGTCTTTAGTTTTCCTCTTCAACATTCGGTGGCCAGGTAGTACTCCAAAAATGGCAGTTTCTGCACATGGTGTCAATACCACGTCCAAGGCCTCAGCAAGGTGTTTGAAAATGCTTGTCCAGTGTCCTTGTAGACGAGGACAAGACCAAAACATATGAGTCATGTTTGCTGGTGACGTGTGGCATCTGTTACAGGTGTCCGTAACATTTGGGTATATTTTGGAGAGTTTAGAGTTGGTGTAATAGATACGGTGGACAACCTTTAGTTGTATGAGATTGAGCCTGGCACAGGACGTACTATTGTTCACTCTCGCTAATGCGCCATCCCAGACCTCGTCATCTATAGCTTGGACTAGTTCCTCTTCCCAATCTTGTTTGATTTTACCAAGCAATGTTTCTGTGAGACGGAATTGTAAATTCTTGAAATCAAACCTTTTTCGGTTGTTAGAGTGTCCAGAATTGAGTCAATTATTGAATCCGGAGGGATATTGGAGAAGGAAGGGTTGTTTAGTTTAACACAGTTTCGGACCTGGAAGTAGCGAAATAAATGAGTGCCTGGAGAGTTGGCTAGAGCTACCGAAAACATTGTTAATGTAAAGGTCCCTTACTCTGATCAGACCTAATCTCTGCCACATAGAGAAGGCCCCATCAGTGTGAGGGGGGGGTCAGCTGGGGGGGGGGTCAGCTGGGGGGGGGTCAGCTGCACCTCACAGAATCAGCCCCCTGCAAAAACAGGGCTGGAAAGAGCAAATAGAGCGAAATGAGGCATGGCTAAAATGCAGGATCTGTTTGGTATATAAACTATATTTATATACTTTATATAGGTATGGCCCTACAATATATTGTTCAAATATAGAATGATAGGTGTCCTTTAAAGTGGACCTATCATGCTATATTTGAAAAATATATTGTAGGGCCATACCTATGTAAAACATGTCTGTGAAGTTTTTTTTTCAAAATACCAAACAGATCACCCATATAGCCATGCCTCATACTGCTCAAACCCTTCTTTTGCAGCCCTGTTAGAGAAACGTGGATCTTGGGTCCTTAGCTTGAAAAAAAGAAAGAAGAGGAGGTGGAGCTAATGCCTGATCAGAATTCTACTGGAGATAAAGTAAAATTCTGCTGTGATAAAACGCCATCCTGTTTAAACAACGTCAAGGATTAGTTCTGAAACAGTATGGAGCTCAAATGCTTTTTCTCTTGCAGGTTTATCACAAGGTTTGGAGTTATTTTTTTATTTCCTGCTTTTTAAACACATGTGCTCTCCAGTACAGGTTAGCTCTGAGTGTTAGCGAGGCTTGCTAATGTAAAGAAAGACGAGATTACGTCCAAAACACGTCAGGCATTGTTTCTGATAGCAACTTTCTGTGGGTCCGCTAATGTCACAGCGGATGGAAATCTGTATCCGCTTAAAAGATTTGGGTACGGAGGAAAAGAGAGAGGGTTTTATTTTCTGATGCTGCGTGAGTTCCCCGACACACCGGGGACACATATTTATGTATAAAAGACATCACAAAGTGCATTTTGCATGATAGGTCCCCTTTAAGACTAGTCGTTTAAGCATTTGGCTCATTCGTTATACAAAAAATACATTTTCTCTAATAACTAAAGCTCTAAGATATGAAGTAAATATTCCTCATTGTAGTGGTGAAGAAGTATAATTAAAAGAAAACGCTCAAAGTAATATATCAAATACTTGAGTGAAAGTAGTTACATCACCTATGAATACAGACTGTTAAAGGAAGCTCTGATGTTTGAGCAATTTCTATCTCGACATTGTGTCCGTCTGTAATGGAAAGGATACAAAGATAACATTCAAATAATTGAGTAAATATTTTTGTTTTTTTACCGTTTTTTTATACTTTTCACCTAAAAATATAAGATATTCAACAATAATAGTTTCAAGTTACCTCCCAGGATAAGATGTTACATTTTTATTTTGTTTGCACAAACGTAAGACTGGTAAAAATAAATAATACTAAGCTGATATAAAGAGGAAAAATAAAACAAAATTCACCCAAAAATGAATGAATAACTAGAACAAAGTAAACAAAAAAAATATGAAAAACAATACGGGTAAAAAAGAAAAAGGACATGCATACATACACACGTCAGGAAATAATTAGACTCCATGAATTATATTTGATGAAACCGTAATTACCTATTTATTGCTATTGTATTTTGTAGTGGTGTTAGATTAATTTATCCTTCACTCTTTTTATTCTTGTGTTATTTATTTTAATATTTGACTTATTTTCACGAAATACTATTCTATTTTGCACCGGTGTTGATTCTTATACACTATACAACTGTATAGTTTTTTTTAAACTCCTTTTGTAATTTTTGGAGCAATCACAATAATTGTTTGGGTTTTGTGTTTTACGTATTTATTACTAACTTGTGTTTCGTCCGGCAGTGTCAGTCAGTAGGGGCTTGGACTGTGAGCTGTAGGGTCGCCGGTTCAAGTCCCCGACCAGACCTAAATCTGGAGTGTGGACTTCTACTTGGAGAGGTCCCAGTTCACCTCCTGCCCTGCCGTGGTGCCCTTGAGCAAGGCACTGGACATCCCTTCCCACCTCACTCCCATCGTGCTGTACAATAGCTCTGCTCCTATAGTACTAGACTCCTGGTACTAATAATAATAATAATATATTTAATTTATATAGCGCTTCTCATCTGCCAAGACCAGTGTTGGGTGTAACGCGTTACAAAAGTAACGGAGTTACAGTAATATATTACTTTTTGCTGTAACGAAGTAATGTAACGCATTACTAATGAAATGTGGGTAATATATTACCCATTACAATGCTCAGTAACGCAGTTACAACACATTTTAACCCGAAATTAAATGGTGTTTTGTTTTTTTAACAATGTACTAACATAGCGAGACATTCCGACACCAGACACATTGTGCGGGTAGTAGATTAGTAAACCTGGTGTTTACTCTTCAGGCTTCGCGCCGGGATCTTCAGGGCAGTTGAATGTTATGCACCCTCTATTCAAAAAAGAGAACGGAGCGAAAAATACTAACAACAAATTGTGTCAGGTGCGCGTGACCTGCTCCGCTGCGCGTGCATCATTTCCAAAGTGCTTCCACAGCAGTGACACACATCTGTGGATAATCATTTATACGAAAATGGTTAAAGCAAGCATCACTAAACGCCAGCAACACTGCATCTACTGCAGACAGTAGCAACAGGTCAGATGGGGACATCACGTTACCCTCCATGTGGACACTAGCTTACTCCCGCCTGACTCGCCGCCCTCAACCCCGGAGCAGCACTCTTCGTTGCCCGAAACACCGCCGCCCCTCTGCGGCCCGCAGGTGCCAGCCAGGATACCACGGCAACACAGAGCCTGCCCAGGTATATATAAACAAGTACCCGCCTGTACAGTGGGGTTAGGCGGTCATTTCGCAGCTCGTGGTATACAAATAGACAATATGTGAACATAGTGCCATATTCTGCCATGCCTGTAGAAATGTTGGGTCAAAGATAATGCATACAATAGCACAGATGCCTTCACCACGAATGGCTACAAAAATATCTCATATCCCAAGTTTATCAACAAGCTGATGTTGCAGCTGAAATGATCTCCAGGTCACAAATTCAACCTCACATGATGATGTGATCCAGTTTTCAAGCACAGTACATATTCTCTTCCCAGAGTATGATGGGACCAAAGTGATGATTTAGTAGGCTACATGGTTTTAATAATACTTTTGCTTTTCAATGTTTGCCATTTCAAACCATGAGCTGGTTCAAATAATATTTGCCTTGATTTACAATATGTTCTCGTTTGTTTTATCAGTACAGTTTTGAAGCGTTGGTGCTTTTCTTTGCCACAGTCCACTTTGGACTGTATGAGATATTTCAGGATTGCACTTTTAACTCACTTGAAATGTTCTCACTTGGTTTCAAAACATAACAACAAACAAATGCCATAATCTGTTCATTGGGGACCATCAATGCTATTTCTCATTGCTGTTTCCGGCCACTATTGCTCATGTAAACCTACTACCGCTGCGCCCCCTGTAATCTCAGATTCACCCTGAGTCATTTTGTTCTGGAACCGGGCCTGTATGGCCATAAACTAAACACACTACAGAGCCCATTCGGTGTCCTGTTAGTGTTTACTTCCTGTCTGCCTTCTTCTGGTGATTTATCTGACGTCCAGCGCTCCGTCTTTTAACCTCTTTTCCTTTCTCTTTCTTGATCCTCCTTAGCAACCTTCATTATAGTCCTTGACAGTGGTCTGTACTGCTGTATTAACAACGTGTCACATGTTAAGAATTTACAATCAGAATCGAGTATTCAACTAAGCCGTGTAATACAAGTTGTTAGTAGCCTTAAGGGCCTACACAGTTGTTATGCTATACCACATTAGCCTTCACTGGATGTATAATGAGCTGCACTAAACTACATTTTAGCATTTAAAATACCTAGCCATTCTTTTGCGGTTATTTTGGTGAAAGTAACTAGAAAAGTAACTAAAGTAGTGTAACTCATTACATTTCAGAGACAGTAATTTTGTAATGTAACTTATTACTTTCAAAAGAGAGTAATAAGTAATATGTAATATATTACATTTTGGAAGTAACTTGCCCAACACTGGCCAAGACACATCTCGAAGTGCTTCACAACAAGTGATACTAATACACTTTGAGAGCTTAAACAAATAATTGTAATAAGAAATCAAAAAATAAAATATAAAATAGATAAAAATAAAAGTCGGAGATAGCGATAAAAATGGCAGTACTCCAGGTGTACCATGCTCAAAGTTTATTGGAAGGCCTGCCGAAAGAAGAGGGTCTTAAGGCCGGTTTTGAAGACCTCGGTGGAAGGGGCAGATCTCAGCTGATCTGGGAGGGAGTTCCAGAGGCGCGGGGCGAATGAGCAGAAGGCTCGGTCTCCCATTGTTCGGAGACGTGTGCGGGGGATGTAAAGAAGTACTAGGATGGGTTAAAAGCAGAGAACAGATGTCACTGTGTGTGCTGTGTGCTCTGCATGTGTGAACATTAAAGAGGGTTTCATCTCTCCCAATTCTATTTGTTTTTTGAGGTAAATAAAGTGTTGTTTTCCTAAGCCACCAGCAGAGGGCGACACAGACTGCAGATTTATGGAGCTGGTCCACAGAGAACTGTCGTGATGTAACACATCTGAAATAAATCTCCATCTCCATTTTTGAAACGTTAGATTTGATAGAATACCAACTTTATCGTAGCATATGCAAATACTAATGCTATGTCATGATCTATGTCTCATATTATATACTGATGGCAGGTCTTTTGACCTTTCCTCCAGCAGGGTGTCATAAACATCAGAGCTTCCTTTAACAGTCTGTAACTAGGTACTTTTACTCATTTGATATGAGTGTTTTCTTTTAATGCATTACACTTCTACAATGAGGAATATTTACTTCACTACATTTATCTTAGAGCTTTAGTTATTAGTACATTTGCAAATGTAACATTTACGAGATAAAACGTATTTGTGAAACGAATGAGCCAAATGCTTAGTCTTAATTGGCAGTCTTTGTTTTAAATATTGAATGATTTTTTCTCTCGATGTTAGTATAATCATTCAGAAATTGTTTGAATACTCCAGAGAAGGCTGTTCATTGATCCAATGTTTGGTTTGTAAAAATAGTATTTAGTGCCACCCAAATTACCCAGAGCCAAAAATATTTTAATTTGAAACTATATGAGGAGTGTTTTCTGTACTAACATCTTTATTAACTTAAGCCTTCAGATAAAGCACAAGTAAAGATTGCAATAATTAGGTCCAAGAAGATGGTGTTAATACGTCAACATTTAACGTATAAAGAAAAACAGAAGCAGTGAGTTCACTTTTTTTTTTTTTATTAATTTGTTTTAGTACAACAGTTCAAGTCACTAGCCACTGTTTTTATATGAGGTGCCTAAGTGTATTGCTCGTGTGCGTCCCATATAACACCCCGCCTCCCAAAATTCAGTCAAGATGGCGACCTGCCAAACCTGGCATTTCAATTCACAGCAAGATGTTATGTGCTTTAAGACCCCAATATGTTTTACAAAAGGCCAAGAATCAGCAGGAGCAAACTAGCAAAGCTTCACAAAAACACTGAGTGAATAACAGCCGACGCCTCGATGTTAACCTTTTGCTACTTTTTTTATTTTTAATATACAGTAAGTGCCGAGAACAGGTGTAGTTCACAGAAACAGTTTGCAAAACTCACTATGAAATAGGCAGGGATAAAAGACCTATGCATAGAAACATGCTTTCCTTACAAAAGGATAAGTACACTGCTAATTTTCAAAAAGGGTAGAAGCTGCACCGACAAGCTACATATCAAATGGAATAGACATGAGGGCGGGGGGGAAATGATCCACATGTGAAACTAGCGCAAATACACTCAGCAGAATTGAAAATTTCACAAAGTACTTCAATTTATTTCAAAAAAAGGTTGGGAGGTGAACACAACAAAAATACTGGCCGAACGAAAAATAAATCAATCTTTGGATACGTAAAAAAACCCTATACACGCTCCTGTGTGAAACTCAGTCCTCAGTGCTTTCTTTGGTTTCCTTGTTCTTTCGCACTTCTTCCACCTTCTTGTCCTATTTAAAATAAAAAGAAGGATGGGTAAGTTACAACACACCTGGAAGAAATAAATGGTGCTACTTTATCCATTTAAACACTGACCTTCTCCTTGAATTTATCATTCATCGCTGCCAAAAGTGCTGTGCGGTTCTCTTTGTTGGCCTCCATCTTCTGATTCAGCTTCTCCTCTGCTATCTTACTGAAGTTGTTGTTCTCCTCCATAGCTTTCTGTAGCACCTCCTTTTCATGCTCTCGCTTCTCAGCTAAGTGCTTCAGAACCTCGGCTTCATGGTTCTGCAAAAAGATTAAATGTTGCATCAGCCACAACCAGCCTTCAGATGTGAATCAGCTTTCAGATTCAAACAGCTGATAGTAGATTTAATTAATCATTTCTTACCTTGCGTCTCTCCTCTGCAGCATCCAGCTTCCTCTGGATTTCCTCCAGCGACATCTCCTTCTTCTTGGGCAGAGACAGGGGGAATTCTCCCTTGGGATCAGAAGCAGCGAGGATCACCTCGAAGGCTTGGCCCGAGGCACGTTTGTCCAGCTCCTTGACCAAGAACTCTGAACACACACGGTAGAAATAGATTTAGACACAATAAACCATAATTGGGCAACCATTTACATTAAAATCTCAAGATAATGTACCTTCAGCGGCTGCCATCTTAAGAGTGCACTGCAGGTGAATTAACCTAAAGAGGAAATATTAAAGAGAAAGGTCAGATCATCGCTATAGTAGTCTGGTGCATTTATAGTACATGAGCGACCTCTAGTGGATGTTTTACACCAGTCCCAATGCCATTTACAGCAGACCGTATACCAACTGAAAACCCACCCGATTCGCTTGTACAATATGAAAAAAAAAAAAGCACTTTGACTTTCGTTTATGCAGCAGCTCTTACTTGCTGGCTTGTTGGAAATACCATACTTACTATATGATGCTATATGATGCTTTGGACAAAATAATCGACTAATAAGTCATCTACAAAAGCTGAAGACATTTTATTTATTTGTAAAGGCACAGTGGCGACACCATGCGGCCGTCTGCAGAACTGCAAACAACCACCGCCCATCCGTCCACACAAAAGCATGTCTGCAAGCAACACCATTGTTTATCTGACTTGTGGCATCAGCGACATTAATACCAAATACAATCTGAAGGCAAGGCACCGCAGTGACCGCACGATCAGACATGAAGGAAAAGGGGCAGGGCTTTTCAAACGTTAATTGCTAATGCGCTAAACAAGTCGCTGAAACAAAAGGATGTGTGGGGGGGCGTGGGCACGGCTGGCAGTGCCAGGTGCAGACAGGCCTGCAGTCAGAATAAAAAAAAACAGCCAATATGCAGCATCTGAAACGGGATTAGTGGGCGATGAGCTGGCGGAAAATGCTCACCAGGAGCACCTGTTCCTGCAGTATGTGTGTGAGCAGCAGCAGGAGGGACACACACACACTGCAACAACAGGCTAAACATGCAGGGCGTGATTGTCTGCATAAATGTGTTCAAATGCAATGTCAGCGATGTCATTTGTTAAGTTATTGGTACTTATTGGACCAATGAAATGTAATGTAATTTAGGGGATGTTACTCGAACGATAAGCAGAATCAGATGAATGAAACGACCCCTCCCATAATTGTTCTTAAAGGGTGCCAAATAGCTCATATTAGCTTTTGGATGCACGTTTTCTGCATCAGTATAAGGACATACAAATGCATTATTCTTACGTGTATTAGAAAGGATTGAGGTTGGTGAATGCCCACACCTTGCCTTCCCAAATTGACGCCAATGTTTGGATTTAATTAGCTCTTGAAATGACTAAATATCCTCACTAATGATCATTTTAAATAATTTGTTTTAGATTTAGTTAGCATTGTGGTCTCATTAGCTCATGAATGACACGCAGCATCAAACAAAGGCGCTTTTGACGAGCAGCTGCAGACAAAGACGCCCTGATGGCAGGTTCACTCCCACAGAAAACCCCCAATAACCAGGCTTTTCTTACATCAGTGAATGGAAAACTGATACAAAATGTGACTGCTAGCTACCAACAAAATCACAGAGATGAAATAAGTCTTCAAGTCTGCAGCCATGTCTGTGCCAACATACAAAATACCTCCAACAGCCCACATAAAGTAACGATAAGCAACAAAAGAGCTGCAGAAAATCCAACATGCTGCCCAAAAATACAAACTACAGCAAAAACATCAAACCTGTATCGCATGGGGTTTCTTTAAAATATCAAAAATATAATATTATTTGTACTTACAGACTTGGAAAAACACAGTCCTGGCGAGTCTTTAAAGATGCTGTCACACCCTCCTTCAGAAGCTTTGAACTGTGTTCCTCTCGTGCTGATCACCGCGAGCTCTGTGCCCCACCAAGCCAAGCGCGCGCTAATAAAAGCACCAGCGCGAGTGTCGTCACCTCCATTCTCGTCTTTCATTGGCTGCTCGCTCACAGGGGATTCTGGGAGTTGTAGTTTTGGGGGATTTTGACTTTGAGACAAATGGATTAATCGTGCTTTTTAGTTACAAAAGAGGGCAAGTCGAGTGAGGAAGCATTTGTGTTTTGAAAGATGTTACTGTCTTGAAACGTTTTTTAAAGGTGTTATTGTAAAATGTATTTCTAATTGTTGTAACTAACCAAAACCCAAAGGTGCTAGACTGCCATATTAAGTCCAGTATGATGAAAAGTGTTGATTTAATTTTAATTTGTGATGTCTTGATTTATCAATGCAGCATTATATCAAAACACTGGACGAGTAGGACAGGGTGCTCTTTCTATGTTATATTAATATCTTTATGGAAAGTAGTTTGTACAAAATATCTTGCAATTGTGAGGGTTATTGTTATTGTTGTTGTAGTTGATTTGGAAGTTTGGATTTCTGAAGGTTGTTTTATTTTTTCAGGCTATGTAATTTATGTTATGTATCTACAGGGTATTATTTGCATCTATCTATCTATCCAACAATTGAAACAAAAAACGTTATTGTGGAAAACCATGTCATTGATTAATAAAGCCACAGAGATCCTAAATAATGCTTAAACAAGAAAGGCAGGACGCAAGGAAGGGAATATGAACTCAAAACATGTTAAGCCACATTGTTAATTTATTTTCATATATTTTTTCAGCATCTTAAAGTAGCGAGCGCCGTTGGAGAGAAACGTTATGAATGAACAAAATAAATGTCGCCTATGTGCTGTGGGAATATGACATTTCATAGGCGGCGCGTGAGCCTCACGTTTGGGAAGGCTTAATAACTTTTTTTTACCTGACGCTGCCCGCCTCCGGCGTCTATATAAGAGCTCAACTCAGTGAAAGCACCGCCTGCTGACCAATCAGAGCTCAGTGTGCGGAGTTTAAATATCAAGTCATATTACAGGATAAAGGAAATACAGTTTAAAGTTCCGTAGCCTCTGCAGAGAAGACGCCGACGTGTCGCACTTATCATTCATTTCACATCATCAATCAGATCATCGATCATATAATATCACAATATTTCCTTATCTGAGTCAGCTTCTCGAGCCGTATCTGGCCGTGCAACACTTGCATTGTCACATAGTGGTTCCCAACCTGGGGGATGCGCCCCCCTTGGAGGGGCGCCAAAGATCGCAGGGGGGGCGCCAGGCCTCAGATGATTTGAGGCCAAATATCATATTTAGACTTTTTTTGTTTTATACAATTGTAAAATGCCTTGTCTCTACATTACAATACAATATAAAAAATAATTGATTGATACATTTGAATAAAAATTCAAGTTAGTAGCTATTAAAGGCATACAAAGACAGAAATGTATAATTCTTTCTTTAACTGAAATGTTTCTTCTGCCCGTAAAATATCCAAACCAGGCTTTTCTGGATAAGCGCATTTTTAAAACATAGTCATTGTCCATGCCGGTTTCAGTTGGATTATTTGTCACAGTTGCTCCGATCAGATCGGTCTCCTCCATTTTGTAGATTATTTACGACTTTTGAATCCACATAAACACGGCTCACTTTGAGCGTGTTTTAAACAGTTTAATCCCTTTGTGAATTGTTTCCACTTGCGCCGTCCTTTAATTTCTTCATACAGCGGGAATCCAAATGAATTAATCCTGAGTCCAATAACCATCAAAGTCACTCCAATAGTGCTCCTTAATTACGCTTTCATCCTCCTTTAACAACACACTTCACATTCACCCAGTTTGTGACAGTAGTTGTAGCATTTTTGAGACTTTTAAACTTTAATTACCCCTGTGTTTCACGTGAACACGCTCTCAGCTGGAGAGAGAATCCCTGGCTTGATTTACCGAGTTGATAACCAGCGTCGTACCGCTTAGCGAGATCTCGTTTGTTAGGGTTAGTTCAGATATCTTAAACATATCCAGGATCTGTTGAACTGGCTTCGTAGTACAGGGCACAGGTGGCTGCATAGCAGTGCTAATGTCAAAGACACAAACATTATACATTAGCCTATATTTTTTATTTTACCAGGATGTAGTGACACAAATATTTGGGAAGGCTTAGCCTACAGTACCCGCCGCCCCTACATTCACCCCCTAAAAACTAAACAAGATTAACAGCATCATGTGTCAGTGTCCATCAATTGAAATATATGAAGTGGAGTTAACGATGGAATGTTATGTTCCCTAGGGGTAAAAGGGAAGTAACAACATATACAATAACCGGGATAAAAAAGAACAGGAAATTAATTTACAAAATCAAAAGATAATGTTTATTGAATCAAAACAAAGAGCTTGCCAACTTTGTAAACAAACCAAAGACGAAATAAGAACAACTTTCTTGTAAAAGACAGTGACATAAGTAAACAATGTAAAAAGAGACAATGGAGCAGACCTTAAAACTCTAATAATCACCACAACACTGTTAGTCTGTTGTTATTGTGTTTACTTAAAGTGGACCTATCATGCAAAATGCACTTTTTTATAACTTTTATGCATACATTTGTATCCCTGGTGTGTCAGGGAACTCACAAAGTCAGAAAATAAAACCCTCTCTCTTTTCCTCCGTACCCAAATCTCTAAAAATGGGGGAACAACGGAGCCGGGGGGTATACTACGAAGCAGGATTTTCGCTTAGCCGGCTAACTTCAGGGAAAACTCGGGGTTTCCGGTCCTACGAAGCTGGTTCTCTTTTTAGCAGGCTAGATCTCCATGGTAACCTATGCTGTGCGGCTAACCTGGTCGGGACCAGGTTAGGTTGCAGGCTAAGAGCTCAACTCAGTGAAAACACCGCCTGCTGACCAATCAGAGCTCAGTGTGCGGAGTTTAAAGCGATCAAGTCATATTACAGGAGAAAGGAAATACAGAAAAGCTGCCGTTGCAGGAAAGACGGCCGGCAAAAATCACCGACTGTGTGAACGTGAACATTAATAGAATATCACCTCCATCTTCAGAGCAATCTGACTATTATAACATTAGCGTTAAGAAAGCTTACTTAAATATCTGCCACGACATAAGTAACCGAATCAGAGTAACATTAAGTGCAGTCCGCGGCATATCACTTCATAATGAATCATATATTTATCTGAGTCAGCTGAGCCGTATCTGGCCGTGCAACACTCACAGTGTCACAGACTGTATGCAGAAGTATTATTTTAAGCAACACATAAGTTGACGAAACACTCGAGACAAATGTAATTAAAGTCAGATCGTGTTTTAGACGGGGCAGTGATATCATAAACCTGTTAATGAACGCATTCAAACTTGTTCTGTTCCCAGCTGTATTCACCTTGCAGGTGCAGCTCTGTGGCTTTGATCCTGGATAACGTGTTTAAGTCATGGATGTTTAAAGTTTAACGTCTTCATATTTGTCTAATTATATAGTTGACTTTTCATTCAGGAAGTATGACGCTGCGCTGTCAGTATGCTTCTCCATGTTTGTGATTGGTCGAATGCTCCAGATACCACCCCTTTCATGTGAACGCGCACCTAACTAGATAGGACACGGCTGGCTTGAGCGATCCACTTGATAACCCGCGTCGTAGGACCGTTTAGCGACAGCGCGTATGTTTTGGATTAGGCCAACCGGCTAACTCAAACATATCCAGGTTAGGTTGAACCAGCTTCGTAGTACAGGCCCCTGTACTGGAGAGAGTATGTGTTTAAAAAGCAGGAAATAAAAAAAGGAACTCACCTTGTGGTAAACCCGCAAGAGAAAAAGTATTTGAGCTCCATACTGTTTCAGAAATAATCCTTGATGTGGTTTAGAACAGGATGGTGTTTAATCACGGGAGCATTAAACTGAATCTGCCGTGTAATTCTGAGCAGGCATTAGCTCCACCTTCACTTTTTATTTTTCAAGCTAAGGACCCCAAACTTGCAGTTCTCTAATGCCCCTTTCACACCAACGCAGTTCCCGTTCTAGCTCCGTGCTTGCGCTCTTCTGGTTCGGAGCCGGTTTTAATTTTCAGCCTCCGTCTTGTTCACACCGCCCAGAGCCCGACTGGTGCTGCCAATGCAGCGTCATGACGTCACCGTTTACATCGCTGATTTTCTCCCCAACGGCGCTCACAACAACAACAACAATGGAGGACTACGTCGGGTCGATGATCGTGTTAAATAACTATTTCTCAACCCTTAGACTTTTCTCCAGAGTGCCTTGGTTCTTTATTTATTCATGTGTTTCAGCGGCATTCACCGACCGCTGCAGTGCTGCCCGCTGTTTGACATCACAACGCTGTTATGAAAGTTTCTCTGGTATAACATGGGTGATGTTACCATAGCAACCGAAGCTAAACTGACTATCTTGACTACTTGTTGCTATCCTATTGTGGCATAAGCCGTTTTCTACAAGCACATTTTACCGGCTTATTTTTCATTATGATTCTACTTGTGTTAGTCGGACATGACAACCTGTGCAGCCCATGTATTGATTCCATCCGATAGCTGCTATAATATATTTTCGGGGAAAAGAGCCGGCTCCGCTGCGGTGTGAACAGGAAAAACCGGTGCTTATCAGGCTCTAGCTCCGAACCGGCCCTGGAACCGCGTTGGTGTGAAAGGGCCATAACAGGGCTAACACAGAGGGATATGAGGGATGTCTAAAATGCATGTATCTGTTTGGTATTGTGAGTAAAACACATCATATACATGTTTTTTTATATATCTGAGTCCCATAATGTATGCCTAAAAATAGCATAATAGGAGACCTTTATGACACAAACAACAGACTACACTGGTCACACTGCACTCCATTCATGAGGAGAAAGAGGAGGCTGTGGCTCAGTGGAATAGTGTGATGGACTTCGAATCAGGGGATAGCAAATTTGAGTCCCACTGCAGTCAACATGTCGTTGTGTCCCTGAGACACTTCACCCCAAATTGCTCCTGTGGGGATTGACCACAGTACTGACTGTATGTAAGTCACTTTGGATAAAAGCGTCTAACAAGTGACATGTAATGTAATGTAAAGAAGAGAGGCCTTTATGCAGGACCTGATTGGGGATTGAGTTCACCTGAGGGAGAGGCTGCACCTGGAGGGAGACGAAGAGGGGGAGAGACAGGCACAAACACGAGGCACATAGTTACAGGGCCAAAACAAAAGCAGTGCAGAATGCCTGAAAGCAGACTCTCCTGCAGGGATCGATGGCTGCAGTCTGCTGTTCCAGTTCTGCTGAACCACGGCAGGACATCAGCAAACTGCTCTGTGAAGGTTACCAAAGCTGAATTAGCAATAACAACTGGTGCATGAATAAATGATCGATCTGCTGCATCAGGAGGAGACTCGCAGAACAGTGTGAGGTTTTACAGCCCAGTCTGAGAGAAGGTCACATTTAAAGATGTCAAACAAACACGACACTGCATCCTCAGAGAAACTGATGTCATTTCAAGTGCCCTTTCGAGGACTGGCAGGAAGTGGAGGCAAAGCTTGTATTTGTATTTATGTATTTGTGACAATGACAACTTCGTCTTACAATTCCTGCTTTTTAACCCCAAGAAATAGTCAATGAAGGTCTCAAAAGAAGCTGATGACACAGACAGAGAGGTAGAACAAGTATGATGACAGTGCAAATAATTAAACCATGTTCTTAAAACATTCTGAGATTTTAAGTCCTAGACATATCAAAACAAATATGTGAGTAAGCCAAAAATACTAGACAATAACTTGTGTAGCCCGCACATGATCAAGCCTTTCTTTTACAAATTAGAAATATACAATATATTTTCTAATAACCTAAAATATATGAGATTTTAAAGTTTCTTTCTTAAAAAAATCAACAATGCCATTTGGGGACATTCTGAATCCCTGGCTTAGTAACTATTAAAGTTGTATCTGTCCATAATACTACGGGGCAATATGACACAGATATAAACAAATTTGATCTCCTTTATTTGACAAAATAAGTCATATTTGTTGAATTTAACGATTAATCCCTCTTCTTTGTTTATCTATTTTGACACATGTCTTATCATAAGGCAGGATTAATGCCCTGTTTTGTTCCCAGAAAACCAGATTTTTGGAGCTTCGAGTCCTGTCCCTTTAATTCACATTAATTATCAAAGCTGTTGTTCCTCCTGTTTCCCAGAAGTTAAAGTACCTCAGCTGCCTTCTGTTAATTCATTTATAATCAGAACCTACCGTCTGCTTTAAGTGAGAATCAGAAGCATTGCTGCTGTTTCATTTCAGACAACTCTGTGATAAATCTGCCAGGCGTTATGCAAATGGCACACTTGGACTAAATTCAGCTTCAATCGACCCGGACTATTTGATTTGATTTATTTTTAGCTCTCCGATATTCTGACGACATGGAGGAGCCACAGGGCCTTCAGTCAGATCTATTTCTACCATGTGGATGTCCTTTCATCTCCAGATTTAGGCCACTCTTAGATTTGAGTTGATGGCACTTTCAGAGAGATGTTTCAGTGCAGAGAGACACCTTCTCCTCAGTCTCTTACAGACGCTCCAACATGGTTCCTTTTTTAAAAGATAAAACAGCTCAGATGTTCAGACATGCATCGGAGGTTACAGGAGATCCATTTCAGGAGGTTCTTTTACATGCAGGACAAGACATTACTTTACTGGAAGGCTTTATCAGAAAAATACCTTTATTTATTAAAAATTTATTTTGAGAATCCAGAGCCGGAGAAGCCAGCACGAGGCAAACAGAACTTTCTGAAGGGGCCGACATAGACTAACAGAAGACGATGCTTAAATATAAGCAGAATCACATACTGTAGAGAAGACACAGCTGGGTTGCGTGGTTACGCCAGCTACCGTAAAATGGTCAAGTATAGGCAACATTTTACAGTGTGAGTTGTGTGGGCTTTCTGAAACGTTTCTTCAACATGTTTGAATGTGCACAGTGATAGATTTGTAGGCCTAACAAGTTGTGCATATTGCATACAGTTTTATATATTTAAAATATAATCATAAAATCATATTTACTGGGATTCATGTTGATTAAAATGTGTGGAATGGAGAGGGAGTGCAAGCAGCTATTACGTTTCATGTTTAATTATTTTGTTTCACTTCCAGCCTCGGTACTGAAGAATATGTTTCACTGCACGTTTCTAAAGCCCGCCATAAAACAACACCATTAGAACACAAGGGGGAAGGTATCTACAGTGGGCGATGACACAATGACAGGTCATGGCAGTAAAAGCTGACAAACCAGCCAAAGAAAAGACATACATTTGTATATTCCAAAGGAAGCAACTCAAATACAAAAGACAGCAGGTCCATTTCTAAATGTCTGTCGATATGGGTTTACAGTCTGAGAGCAGAAACAATGACTCTTATTAGCCGACATGACCTTTCCATATTCACTGATACAAATCCCCAGAGTCTGAATGTGAGAAAGAAGAATTAATGATAAGATAAGGAGCAAGGTGCCTTTCAGCACAGTCATCTGTTAATGCACTTATTACTGCAGGACCTGCGCAGTGTTCAACAATGTGTACAGTTGTAGGATCGACTGAAAGGCTTATGTTATGATTTGTTAAAGTTGTAGTTATAGTAAGCAAGAGTGAGAGTGGGAGCAGTGAGTGGATGAGATTCTGTGACATGAGCTGAAAAAGCTTAAAAATGTTCTTAGAACAAAACCTTACAATCTGTAGAGCTTATGTGAACCACAGACCTTATTTCAGCTTTCTAAACATAGCATTATTAGCTTAGCAAAAAGTATAAACAACGACTTGTTGATTACAACAAATATAACTTCTAAACAGTGAGCTTTAGACACGTTGGTTTAAGTAGATTACATTACTTTGAGACACAACAAGAGCAGTTTCCATGTTTCAGATCTTTCTAATAAATCAGACTGTTAGCTTGCTCCATACAACACTCTCCTCCTAGTGCAAGCAGCTTTTTACAACCCACATTAACATGTATTATTTCATTTGAGATCATTCACAGCTACACTGCGGCGATGTAATGGTTCTCATTCTCTCACAATAGCCTGCTAGGTGTCACATAGCATTTCTCAGCTATCAATCAGTAGAGGCCATGGTGTCCTGTGAGTTCACTTCAGTGTGTCTTCATGGAGCAGATGGTGTGCACGGCCTGCCAGCATCAGTCTGTGGTGCTTCAGCGGACAAAGACCGGCCAATCAGAGCCCGGCACAGAGAACTGGGGGGTGACTGTTAGTCAGCACCAGCCAAACTGTGCAGGTGTGTGTGTGTGTGTGTGTGTGTGTGTGTGTGTGTGTGTGTGTGTGTGTGTGTGTGTGTGTGTGTGTGTGTGTGTGTGTGTGTGTGTGTGTGTGTGTGTGTGTGTGTGTGTGTGTGTGTGTGTGTGTGTGTGTGTGTGTGTGTGTGTGTGTGTGTGTGTGTGCACGTGCGTGTGTGGGTGCGTGTGTGTGTGTGTGTGTGTGTGTGTGTGTGTGTGTGTGTGTGTGTGTGTGTGTGTGTGTGTGTGTGTGTGTGTGTGTGTGTGTGTGTGTGTGTGTGTGTGTGTGTGTGTGTGTGTGTGTGTGTGTGTGTGTATATGTGTGTGTGGGTGTGTATGGAGGATTTGAGTCTGGGTAAAGTATCAGCTGTGTCTGGGGAGCGAGGGTCTGGACTTTGTTTATTTTTGCTGCTGATTATCTTTTCATACATTCAGCCTTGAAAAAGTCAGATTTAGTATTCAAGTCGTTGCTTTGAAATGTGCTAACTCATTAGCATTTTTTGATGAGTTTCCAACAACAAAAAGAAACAGCTCTGCAGAAATGTCTCAAACGATCCATGGGGATTATAATCTGCTTTCTCGTAGGTTTTTCAAAACATTAAGATGTGTTTTATATATTTACAATACGTTTAGCCTAGATTAAATCATGCTTTATCCTGAGAAATAACTCTCTTGCATTGTGAAAGTATCGGGAATCTTTCTGATGGTTGCAGTCCGAGGATTGTTGCACAGGGTTAACTGCATGCTGATTCAAAGCTTTGTGATGAAACAGAGGACAAGTGGTTGCATGATGGGAAACATGGGGGGTTATTATTAATCTGTGCATCTCCTACTGGGCTGACACTGTGTCACACACACACACACACACACACACATCAGCAGCAGCTGCTCCACAGGACGCTCTCCTCTCAGACGGCGATGGAGAGGAAACCTGCTTTCAGAGGCACTCAGCCATGCTGTAGCTGGAGCTGGAAGCCTGACCCATTTTTAGTCCACACAAAAATACGGTGGTGCATCCTCCCCGCCTCCGCCCCCCGCCCGTCCTCAGAGGGTCCAATAGCAGATCAGGGAGGGTGGGAGTCCTCCATGTTTCCATCAGTTTGTGCTGTTAGTGTCCAGATAGGAAGCCTGACAGGCGTAATGTTGGGCAAAGAGGGGAGGCTGCTACATGTGCAGGTAGCCATAACACACAGATTACACACATCCATACACCATGTTAAATAAATGGGCATATATCTGTGGTCTGTGGAGTACTGTTTTGAAGCCGAGAGTTTATCATTTTGACCATCATTTTGGTTTTTGGGTGGAGCTGAAGGCCAGGAGCTGTGAGCATAACAGGGACTTAATACCAGCTGTTGGAGCCAATTTGTGTGTGTGTGTGTGTGTGTGTGTGTGTGTGTGTGTGTGTGTGTGTGTGTGTGTGTGTGTGTGTGTGTGTGTGTGTGTGTGTGTGTGTGTGTGTGTGTGTGTGTGTGAACGCGTCATCTAATCTAATCTGCGCACCTGGGAGCACGGGAGGTAATCAAGCTATATGTGGGCACAGGTGATCAGTGGGGATGAGAGGTTAGAGAGGAAGCCACACGTTTTTCAACCGTGTGCGTGATTGTTGTATGTTAACCAAGATTTTAGATAGGCCTACAAGACCATTTTAACATTGTATATACAAATAAAGCATTACAAATTACGTCATGGTGGACCTCATCCTTCACCACAACACGCGTTGGGAACTCTGGCTGCTAACCTCCATGAGTGGCTTTTTTTTATGAGCGATCGCCGCTACACTTGTTGAAAAACTGGCTCCAATGAATGAATCGGAGGATCTTGGACGGAAGAAGGAGCTGCTGCGTTCCCACCAAGCGGCAAACTCTGGGGAAGAGCCGGGAAGCCAATACGGAAGTGCCACACACTGCAGTTCATATATTGGCCGATAGGCGATGGCTGCAGAAAGGAGCAATTTCCATAGACCCCCATGTTAAAATGCCCAACTTTACAGCGGAAAAAAACATGTTTTTCTCCCTGGCTCCATACATTTTATTATCGATACAGTTAGATTCCACCTTCATGATTATGGATCTGTGAGTGAATTGTTTTCTAACGCGACCCTTTTATTTATATTAGGTTTTAACATTTTTGCATTAATTAGGGCGTGGTCACGTTGATGGACACGTACATGCCTCACTGTCAGCTATCAGCAACTTGTCCACTCTGCTAGGCTACAACCATAGAGGCTACAACGTTAGTTAGTCATAGTACTGTACTTGACCCTTTAGCTTTAGCCGTGTTCGTGGTGATATACCAGACAATTAAGATGTCGTGCTGTGCGCTTGAATGTACTAACAGAACTTCCAAGAAGTCTACTCTCAGCTTTTTTCGGTGAGTAAAATGATAATATTATACATGTTAACCCCGTTAGCAGGTGTTTGTGTGCTTGTTAGCTTAGCTTGTTATGTAGCTTATTAGCCAGCTAAGGATGTAACCCTTTATACGTGTGTGTATATATATATATATATATATATATATATATACAGTTTAGTTTATGATTCAGCCTTGGGTAAGACTTTTATAGTCTATGGCTATGACGCCCATAATGCTAAACGGGAGCAAATGTTAAAAGGGGACCCAATTATCCCAGTGGTGGGATAACCGAAGCTAACCGGAGCCGTAGCTAGCCCTTTGCGGCTCCGTTAGCTTCGGCCAGCGGCGGAGCCCGGTGTTATAACTGGAGATCAAGGAATGCAGCGAAACGCGGACTTGGTTCGCCTGCAGCCCGCTATAGTATTAGCTAAAGAAATGATGTTGAACAAGGCTTATTAAGCTGAACATCGCCACAATTGTTCTGCTATGTATCGGTACTTATTTTATTTTCTTAACGTGTGAATGACAAGCATTAAGAATAACAACAAATAGCTATTTATCTTGCATATTATCTCGTTTGATTATGAATGTAACGTTTATATAGTGGAACTACACTGTTTTATCAAAACCAAAGTGCCACGCAGTAACTTGGTAGGCCCATGCATGTATTTCAGCAGGAAATGTGCAACCTAGATTACATTTACCAACACAGACTATATAGAAATATTTGTAAAAGTTGTTCATGCGTTATTAAGTGAATATGGCATTAACCCTCCTGTTGTCTTTGGGTCGGTTTTCATGTATTTTTGAATAAAGGTTTCCTTTCGGTGATCCAGACAGGCTGGACCAGTGGGTGCTGAACATCCGGAGGAATACATGGACCCCCAACGTTTCTTCTCGCCTGTGCAGTGAACACTTTGAGAGTCATCCCTTCAGCACGGACTCATGGGTACAGATCCTTTTTTTAAAAAAATAATAACTTGGTTCCATTTGTGAGTGTAAATTGTTGTTACTAATTAAATACATGTTATACATCATACAATGCTAAATAATTGTTATGGCACAGCTTGCACATCAGTGATGAGTAATGTTCTTTTGATTAAAGGCCAAATTAAGATTTTGCCAGTTAAGTAAAGAAACATAGAAATCGATTTTTTTTGCAAACCATCACATTTCTCTTCAATGTATGCAAAGACTCTTTATCATAGATAGAGAATTGCCATTTCCCCCACATACTCTATGTTAAAAACAGATTATAGAGAATTATATTACCTTTTTTTACATTATTTTAATAGCAACATTCATTCATCTGTTGTCATCTTATAACTTATTTATCTTAACAGCTATCACTGTAAAAAAAAAAAATGATTTAAGTTAATTTTACTATACAATATTTATTTCTACATTCTGTTCTTGCATATGTCTTATTATATTTACGTGTATATAGATTTCTGCCTGCACTAATTTATTATTCTTAATTTAATTTAGAATTTATTTTATTGTTTTATGTCTTATATAACTGTTGCATTGTTGGAGGAGCTCGGGACAGATGATTTTCATTGCCATTCCCACACTGTAGCCTATGTGCATATGACATAAATCCTTTGAATCTGAATCTTGGAAACACGTAATTGTTGAATAGATTAACTGCATAGTTAACATGTTGGCCCTCTATTGTCTTTTATAATGCACTCTTACATTTAAAACAACATTATTCAAAAGAAAGTTGAATATCTACAGACCTCAAAAAGTTATTTTATGTGTTTTTGTTTATTATTTTTTATTAGGGAAGGAGATGCCTGAAAAACACTGCAGTGCCCACCATTTTCTATTTCACCAATGGCAAAGAACAACAGCCTGGAAGGAAAAGCAGGGTGAGTAGCAATGACGAGGCAAGTGACACTCCTAGTTCGACTGTTAATAGTAAGGAGGAGGTTGCAGATGTAGACCATGGTAGTGGTGAAAACAGTCTTGCTGCTGATCAGAGCAATATCATTATGATACAAGGCATGCCTGAAGAAGCCTTTGTTGTTCCACATGTGGAGCATAATGACATTCCAACAGTCAATGCTTGTGAGGAGGATGTTGGTTTGGGTAGCAGCAGCCAACAAACAGACTCCGCCTCTGTTCACTCTCACACTTGGGCTTTAAACCAAGTACTGAATAGTTTGTGCACACATTTCTAACATGTGATCTTTCTTTCATGTAGGACGCTTGAGGGAAGTTGCAATGCCTCGGCCAATGGGATGTCTTCTCCACGTGAAAGAGATTGAAGGCATCACTAATAACTTAAGACAATTTTCCAAAAGTTATGACTTGTATTGGCTTAGATAGTAATGGATTACATCTAACACTAATCAAGATCGTATTGAGAAAAATGAAAGTGTAATCCTTAGTTACATAGGAAAAGATGTAATCGGATTAGTTTTACTTTTTTTAATAATAGGGAAACTCAGGATTACAATCTTATTCAAAACCTAAAAAGAGCATATATATGTAAAATGATCAAATGGTATCTCTTCTCTGGAAGCCGTACTGTTCTGTAGGCTAATACTAATACTAATTGTGAATCTATACACCTACTGCCTGAATCTGCTTTATGGTATTATATTATACATTTTAAGTAAAAAAATCATATTAATATTTCTTCTCTCCTGTGTTTAGTTGCATTGCATTTGATATTGAGGTAATCCAAAATAAAGTTATCACGTTACATTACTTTTATATCTTGATACTCACATGAAGTTACTGGTTGTGTTTTTGGCAAGTAGCCCTCCCAACCCTGTGCATAAGTTATATCATTTTAATTACTGATACAGTTGTTGCACATCTTTAATTTATTTTCTCGTGTACTTAAGTCATAAAATGATTCGAAACCTTTACTTTTCATAAAATGCAAGATGTAACTTTCAATGTGGCTTGTGTATTTATCACATTTTCAATGTAAATAGATCTGATTAAATAAAGAGTAAAAGCACAATCTTAAATGTTGACAGTTATCATTTTCCTATGCTTATTGTTAATGTAGTGGTGTTATAAACAAAATGTTGTCCTAAAGGAAATTAAGATGTTTTTTATTTGTTGACAAAAGATTTAAAGTTGATGCTCACAACATGTGGGAACATTTATGGAGAAAAATGTTTCTATTGTAAAACAAATATTTATCTGCATACTGAACAAAACTCTCTAAAAGGTATTATCTTCTGTGACGGTACGACCCTGTAGGGATTGTGGGTATTGCACTTCATAATTACATTCTATGGTATGCTTATGACATTGATGCCAACATACATGGGACTAGGGGAGACCTTCCTGTTGTTTGCATTGTCATGATAAATGACAGCGTAGTATTCATTGTCAAGATTTGTGTTTTTAAACTTGGGACTCTTTTCAGACTGCTCCGGCTTGGGAAAAGATTTGAGCCTTAATTCGTAATGTTTTCTGTATTGTATGGTAAGCTTATCCTTTCATTTGATAGTCCCATTTGGATGTGATAGCTAACATTTTCAGTAAGCAGTAGACAAAAGAAGTGAAAATATGAATGTAATTTATTTTCAATATTTACATAAATACATAATTATTTTAACAAATAAAATAACAAAAAACATCATAACAAATACAAAATAAAAGGTTTGACAGACAGCCATGCCCAGCATGGGCCTGGAGAGCTGCAGAGTCCAATGGGGGTAAGAGGGGGGGGTGGGATGTGGGGAAGAGGAAGAGCAGCCATGTTAACAGTGTTATGGCTACAGATGTAATATCTAACTCAACATTAGCCATGACAGTCTGGGCTTAGCAAGGGCCTTAGAATACATACTCTAAAGGCCAAATCCAAAGACAGTGATACTGACATTTTAGCAGTTCACAGTCTTTGGGGGTGGTCTTTCAGGCAATTGGCTGGTGACTTAAAAAAAATATCATTTCCCCAAGGGGTGAAATGAACTCCATCTCGCAAAAACAGCCCAGGACTGTCATGTCTAATGTTGGAGTGGTCAACAATGGCACCATTTAGGCTATGAACAAAAGTAGCCATCACGCTGTTAACAAACTTCCGGGCCTTGTCAATTTTGACAGGATTTGCACCAGCCCTCCACCGGCGCCTCTGGGAGAGCATGATCTTCAAGCCAGGGTGCCGATGGTGAAGCTGGTCCAGGTCCTCCTTCATCTGGTTCAGCAACTGAACACTGGGCACATCCCCCAAGTCATTGCCGCCACAGTGGATGAGGAGGACATCCGGGCCTGCTCTTCCTCGCGGGGAGTAGGAAAAGAAAGGGAGGACACCTCTCCAGCGCAGTTCACCCCAACCGAACCAGCACACCCTCAGGTCGAGGCCAAGGTTGCTGCTGATGGTCTCTGTAGCTCTCTGGGCTCCACGCCGGACATAGCTCCCGATTATCCATACAGTCACTATGGGAGGAAAATAAATGAGAGTAACAAATGCTTCAGATCATGAGGAATATCAAATAAAGGGTTGCTCATTTTGTTCCTTTGACAATAACATACAAAATAACTATGAAATCACACCTGTATGGTTAAAAGTAACAAGAGAGCAAAACCACAAAAAACAGATTAACAGCACACAGTTTATATATATATTTATATACTGTGTGCTGTTTATCTACAATTGTGCATACATGTATATGTATAGTATGTTTGTGTGTAATGTCAACCATCCTGTAAAGTAAGCCAGGACCATCAACTTACAGGTTGTGCAGTTTGGCGTGGATCTTCTTTTTTCTTAATTCTGAAATAAATAAAAATGTTTTAATCAATATAAAAGCACCTTTCTTTTTCTACAGTCATATTTCATTAATCACATTTAATTCACGCAACACTGGCCATATCTCTGCTAGTTTACAAAGTTTAGTTACAAATGACATTTATATTAGAAAAACGGTGAAGAACTTAAAAAACAATTGTATAGTGTAGGTTCAAGAACCTTTAAATCAAAAGGACAAGTTTTGTAAAGTTACAGGGTATCTTACCTTCAGAATATGCCGGGAACGAGGAGCAGTGACCGCAAACTGGGTTGTTAGCATAGGTTGTTAGCTTAATACTTAATAGAGCATGTTAGCTTAGCTTCTTAGCCTGAGCTAGGTCTGGAACGTCACGCTCGGTGGCAGCAGGTCCCGCCCTGTCCCACCTCGGCTCCGCCTCAGCACCGCCTCTTTGCCCTTATTTGGAGCAGGCGGGAGAAGGCGGGAGTTAGACTCTGACGTCACTGTCGAGCCGTTAGTGGCCGACTCCGCCTACTAAGGGCTTCACGGCAACTCTGCAGAATCCTATGGGTGACGTCACGGACCCTACGTCCATTTATATATACAGTCTATGGTTCCCACACAGCTCCAGATGATTGCTGACATGTGAACGCGGTGAAAGCCACGAGGAACCACGGTAGGATCGTTAAGAATTGTTGCAAGCTGTGAAAGACCTTCTCATATCAGGGTAAAGGTAAATCCTGCGACAATTCTAAACTAAAACCTCACGCAGCTGCTGTGTTACTGTCAAAATGAGCCAAGAGGGGAGTCGGCCTAAAGCGCCTGCCACTCAAAGTGATGCAGAGAGTGGGCTCGGTAAAAGACAGCCTCAACTCACTGTTAAAGCATTGGAATTAAAAATAGCTTCAATTCAACATGAAAGGAATTCAAGGATAAAGAAACTGCATAAATTAACAAAGAATGTCCAACAATTGATACTTTCAAGCCAAAATGTGTCTGAGGTGGAATCCATGTGTGACATTTTTGTGAAAACAATGATCGAATTAAATGAGTTGCATGAGTCCTTGAAACCATTAATACCAGAGGATGAAGTTATAAAACAAAATGAATGGTTTGAAACACGAATGCACGGCAATGGAGAAATGATGAATACAATGAAAAGGTGGTTGCAAACTACAAAGGAGCAATTTACACATGCAAATGATGATGATGTGGTAAATGTCAATGCTGCCAGTAAGACTGTGGTAATTGATGATATCTGTCCAAATGACAGCGTTTCTAATGTAACCAGAAGAACGTGCACATCAGCTGGTCGCTCCAGCCACAGGTCCAAGATGTCATCCATCTCGTCTGCATGTATCAAGGCGGAGGCTGAAGCGGCTGCTCTCAGTGCTATGGCGGCTATCCTCAAAGAAAAACATGCACTGGAGTGTGAAGAGGACAGCCTTGCAGCAGCCAGAAAGTGTGAAGAGGAGCAGATCAGACAACGCAAGGAGTGGCTTGAATTGCAAAGTGGAATTGCTGCCCATACAGCAAAGGCCAATGTGCTCAGGTGCAGAGGATCTGAGGTTCAAAGCTCAAGGGCTGATTCAAATGGAATGAATTCATATCTAGACAGAGCCAAAAGGAAACTCTCTCTTAGACCCTCTGCTACAGAATTCATCCCACAAGGTTCAGAAGGTCAGTTCAACCCCTCACCAAAAGGGGGCAACAGAGCGGTAGTGTCAGTGGAGACTCTGCACAACGATGCAAACTTGCAGTACCATAATCCTACAGAAGAGGATAAGAACTTTGCTCTGTCAATGGGTGCGCGCCCCAAAGATTCAAACCAGCAGTTGCATCATCCATCAGTAGGTGGCAGTAACACTCTATTGCCAATGGAGGCATTCACAGCCACAACAATACCAGAAGGAAATGGATCTAAAGCCGATGAACTCAATCCCACGTCATCTCAAGTATGTCAGCAGACATTCTCTGCCACACAAGTCACTCATGATCTTGACACACATTTGGTGCAGGAAACCAACCAGCATACGGGTTCAGTGCAAAGTAACGTGAATCAAGGCAACATTATCAACATCATGCAAAGGCAAAATGATATCACAGCTCTGTTGGTGCAGCAACAGTCAACATTGTCACTGCCACCAAGAGAAATACCAACCTTTGATGGAGATCCTTTGGAGTATAGTGCATTCATACGAGCATTTGAACATGGAGTGGAAGCAAAGACTGCTACCAATGTTGATTGCCTATACTTTTTGGAACAATACACCAAGGGACAACCCAAAGAACTGGTTAAAAGCTGTCAACACATGCCACCCGACAGGGGATACCAAAGAGCAAAGACACTTTTGACAGAACGCTTTGGAAATCAACACATAATAGCCACTGCATACATGGAGCAAGCGCTTGGCTGGACACCAGTGAAAGCAGAGGATGCTAAAGCTTTGCAAGCTTTTTCTTTGTTTCTCCGTGTTTGCTGCAATGCCATGGAGGACATAAGCTACATGTCAGAGATGAATATGCCAACTAACATGCGGGCGATGATCTTAAAGTTGCCCTATAAAATGAGGGAAAGATGGAGAAACCTTGCTTACGAGCTACAGGAGAGGCAACATCGTCAAGCAAGTTTCAGTGATATTGTCAAGTTTGTTGAGCGACAAGTATCTATTGCCTCTGATCCACTGTTTGGAAACATTCAAGACACGTCCATCTCTTCACCAAAATACATAAGTGGAAACAACATATCCCAGCCTCGCAGCCGCCAGAAAGGAAGCAGTTTTGCTACTTCTGTTGAAGCTGTCAATCGTGGAACTGCACCTGAAAAGCAAAAGGAGAATAGCCTACCGTATAGGCCAAGAAGGATATCTTGTCTGCTGTGTGAAGAGGATCACAAGTTGGAGATGTGCTACAAAATGGAGAGGATGATGCACACAGAGAAAATTAGTTTTCTGAAAGAAAAGGGTGCTTGTTTTGGTTGTTTAGCTGTTGGACACATGAGTAAGGACTGCCGCAGCCGCCTGTACTGCCAAGTGTGTAATTTAAAACATCCCACTATCCTCCACATCCATTCACCGAGAAAGGAAGTCTCATCAGAGGACATACAGCACGAAACATCAACAGAGGATCACAAAGTTTCTACCAAAACATGTGGCCATATTGGGGCTGGAGGACAGGAGTGTGCCTTGCCCATTGTGCCCATTCAGATCAAGGCTACAAAAGGCAGCACAGTGATACACACTTATGCCTTCCTAGATCCTGGTAGTACGGCCACCTTTTGCTCAGAGCGACTGATGAGGGAGCTTAAGATGACAGGAAGAAAATCCAAATTCCTGTTGAGAACAATGAATCAGGAAAAGCTTGTGGGTAGTCACATCATTTCTGGGTTGGAGGTGGCTGCACTCAACAGTAACAATTACTATGAGCTACCTGATGTGTTCACACAAACTGTAATGCCTGTGACCCGTGACAACATTCCAAAACAGGAAGAGTTAAGTGCATGGCCCCACTTAAACTCTGTGAAACTTCCTGTCATTAACGCTGACGTGGAGCTGCTAATTGGAGCTAATGTCTCAAAACTCATGGAACCATGGGAGGTGGTGAACAGCAATGATGATGGACCTTATGCTGTCAGAACCCTGCTAGGGTGGGTTGTCAATGGACTGCTGAGAGGAGACCGCCAAATTGTAAACAGCTGTCCCACCATTGCAGTCAATCACATATCATTAACCAGCTTGGAGGAACTGCTGGTAAAGCAATACAACCACGACTTCAATGAGAGATCAGTTGACGAAAAGCCAGAAATGTCCAGAGAAGATGTTAAGTTTTTGGAAATCATGAAAAGTTCCGCCAACCTCACTGATGGACATTACAGTCTGAAACTACCTTTCAGAGAAGAGAAAGTTTCAATGCCAAACAATCGTCATGTTGCTGAGCAAAGGGCTTTGTGTCTTAAAAGGAAATTCAAGAAAAATCCAACATTTAACGAGGAGTATGTCAACTTTCTGGGCGATGTCATACAAAAGGGCTATGCAGAAAGAGTGCCTGAACAGGAACTGGAAGGCAGAGAAGGAAAATCACCCTAAAAAGGGAACCTTGAGAGTGGTGTTCGACTGCGGCGCAAGCTTTAAAGGGACATCACTGAATAGCAAGCTACTGCAGGGACCTGATTTGACAAACTCCTTACTTGGAGTCCTCACAAGATTCCGCCAAGAATCTGTAGCAGTAATGGCCGACATTCAAGCAATGTATCACCAGGTCAAAGTGGCAAGAAATGATGTCGACTTTCTTCGCTTCCTATGGTGGCCAAATGGTGAGCTGACACAACATCTAGCTGATTACAGGATGACTGTACATTTGTTTGGTGCAATATCATCACCCAGCTGTGCCAGTTTTGCCTTAAAGAAGACCGCAGAAGACAACAGAGCTTATTTTTCAGCACAGGTGGTTGACACCATAAAACACAACTTTTATGTGGATGATTGCTTGAAGTCTGTGTCGTCCGAGGCAGAAGCAATAGCCCTTGTGAAAGATCTGACGGCTGTATGCCACTTGGGAGGCTTTCAGCTGGTGAAATGGATCAGCAATAGCAGGTCAGTGCTAGAATCTGTTGATGTGGAAAAGAGGGCCAAGGAAGTGAAAGACCTGGATCTGGACAGAGACAGTCTCCCTGTTGAGAGGACTCTGGGACTACTCTGGTGTGTGCAAACTGACACTTTCAGATTCAAAATGGCAATCCAGGAAAAACCAATCACAAGACGGGGTATTTTGTCCATGCTGAGCTCAGTGTATGACCCTATTGGTTTTCTTGCACCTTTTACGTTACCCGCAAAGCTACTGCTGCAAAACCTGTGCAGACTAAGCTATAGCTGGGATGACCAAATACCACAAACGAATCAGCTGCAATGGGTGAAGTGGCTGGACGACCTTCAAAAGCTAAGCATGTTCAGTGTGCCAAGGTGTATCAAACCTAAAGATTTTGGACAGGCCACAAGTGCCCAACTACACCATTTTTCTGATGCCTGTGAACATGGATACGGCACAGTTTCATACCTGCGGTTGCAGAATGAACGGAAGGACATTCATCTAGCTTTCCTGCTAGGAAAAGCACGAGTTGCTCCAGTAAAGACAGTGACAATCCCGAGAATGGAATTAACAGCTGCTGTGCTTGCAGTGCGAGTTGACAAGATGCTGAAAGCTGAGCTGCAACTAGAGTTGAAAGGTTCAACCTTCTGGACGGATAGTACAACTGTACTGAAGTACATTAGGAATGAAACAAAGCGTTTTCACACCTTCGTGGCCAATAGGATTTCTGCTATAAGAGATGCCACTGATATCTCACAATGGAGGTACGTTGGTACGAAGCAAAATCCAGCAGATGAGGCATCTCGTGGCATGAAAGCTGAGCATCTTCTTACTGGCAGCAGATGGATTCGTGGCCCAGAGTTTCTTTTCGAGAATGAGAGAGAGTGGCCTGTGAATATCGTGGAATGTGCTTCTGTCAGCGATGAAGACACGGAGGTCAAAGGTGAGGCGACAGTGAACGCCATCATCGTCAAGGATGGACAGACTACAACAAACCACATGATAACCTACTTCTTATCATGGACAAGGCTGAAAACATCCGTTGCATGGCTTCTGCGGGTTAAAAGGACGTTGCAGATGTTGAGTAAAAAACGAAAGGATATACAGGCATCTGCGTTAAGCAATGGACTTGATATGACTCACCATAAGAACACAGTTAAAAAGGAGATGCAAAGATTCAGAGCCACACTGGGTGGTCAAACCTTGTCCATGGATGATATTGACACAGCAGAGAGAGCCATCATTCAATTCTGTCAAATGGAAAGGTTTAATGACGAAATCACTTCGTTGCAAGGAATAAAGTCTGGAGTGAGCAAACAGAGTCACATTTATAAACTTGATCCAGTGATAGACAATGGCCTTTTAAGAGTGGGAGGAAGGCTCAGCAAATCAGCAATGCCTAATGACGTGAAACACCCAGTCATTCTCTCTAAAGATCAACACATCTCCACTCTCATCTTACGCCACATTCACGAACAGCTTGGACATTGTGGAAGAAATCATCTGCTTTCTAGACTTCGGCAGAAGTATTGGATCACCAACAGCAATGCTTCTGCCAGGAAAATTATTTCTTCCTGCACTGTCTGTAGGCGTGATCGTGGAAAGCTGGGTGAACAAAAGATGGCAGATTTGCCAAAAGACAGACTTCAGCCTCACCTTCCACCATTCACGAATGTGGGTGTAGACTATTTTGGCCCATTTGAGGTGAAAGTAGGCCGCAGCCTCTGCAAACGGTACGGGGTTATCTTCACTTGCATGGCCAGCCGTGCAGTGCATCTGGAAATTGCCTACTCATTAGACACCAGCTCTTGCATAAATGCCATACGAAGATTCATTTCTAGAAGAGGCCAAGTTTCATGCATCAGATCAGATAACGGAACCAACTTTGTGGGAGCAGAACGTGAACTGAGAGAAGCTCTGTGTGCTCTGGATCAGAAGAAAATTCAAAGTTCACTACTTCAGTCAGGAGTTAAGTGGAGCTTTAATACTCCTGCTGCATCACATCATGGAGGAGTATGGGAGAGGATCATTCGTATGGTCAGAAAGGTGCTTAACTCTGTTCTTCACCAGCAAAATGTGGATGATGAGAGACTACACACTCTTCTGTGTGAGGTTGAAGCCATTCTCAATGACCGTCCCATTACAAAGTTCTCGGATGATCCTAATGATCTTGAACCATTGACTCCCAATCATTTGCTCTTGCTTAAAGGAAAACCTGCTCTACCTCCTGGACTGTTTGAGAAAGGCGACCTGTACACCAAACGACGTTGGAGGCAAGTTCAGTTCCTGGCAGATCTCTTTTGGCGCAGATGGATCCGGGAGTACTTGCCACTGTTACAGGAACGTCAACGGTGGACAAAGGAGAAGAGGAGTTTCGTCACAGGAGACATCGTCATCATTGCAGACTCTACTGCTCCCCGTGGATCTTGGTTGCTAGGGAAAATACTCCAGACCTTTCCTGACGCACATGGACTGGTGCGGTCTGTTAAAGTCCAGACAAAATGCAGTATACTGGAACGACCAGTCACCAAGATCTGTCTTCTGCAGGAAGCTGAATGAATAACTGACATAGATCCCTATGTTCGGATTACTTTTTTTTTTTTTTTTTTTTTTTGGACCCTTTTTGACTGACAGTATGGACTGAGACACTCTCGTGCCCTTTATTAATAATTGACTCCACTAGTGTTTTGGTGTAATTGTCACTTTATTATACAGTCACAATTAGGGGCCGGTGTGTTGGAGCCAATTTGTGTGTGTGTGTGTGTGTGTGTGAACGCGTCATCTAATCTAATCTGCGCACCTGGGAGCACGGGAGGTAATCAAGCTATATGTGGGCACAGGTGATCAGTGGGGATGAGAGGTTAGAGAGGAAGCCACACGTTTTTCAACCGTGTTGACCGTGTGCGTGATTGTTGTATGTTAACCAAGATTTTAGATAGGCCTACAAGACCATTTTAACATTGTATATACAAATAAAGCATTACAAATTACGTCATGGTGGACCTCATCCTTCACCACAACACGCGTTGGGAACTCTGGCTGCTAACCTCCATGAGTGGCTTTTTTTTATGAGCGATCGCCGCTACACCAGCTAATGGGCAAGCTCGGGCATTTAATTCCACTTATCTGTATTTTTAAATTGGCTTCTAAATTAGGCTTGTTTGTAGTGTATAAAAAAATTGGACTACTGATTTACTGACAATACGTGAAAGCAGCAGAAATCTCATGTTTTTTTGTACCAGGCTGTAAACATGTTACTTGCTGCTGTTAGGCATTCTACCATAAGTGTTAGCTATTGGTTCATCCTTAGCCCCGGAGGTAAAGTCATATAACACGCAAGGTTTTAGGAAGAAAAACAGCCACATGCTGCTCGTGATGAACTCTGATAAGGTACAACACTGATCCACAGGGAGCACAAAATCCTTTTTTGTAAATATTGCATGAAAGACGACACGGTCCATCCTCTGTTATCGCTGAATCCAAAGAGAAGTCATGTTTACATGTAGTGATAATTTGTATGTAACTGTGAGATTACATAATCTCAGTTGCTCTCCTCTCTGGGTTGCAGGCTGTCGAGAAGTGGCTTCAGCATCCCAGCCCCCAGCCCGTGTGTGTGTGTGTGTGTGTGTGTGTGTGTGTGTGTGTGTGTGTGTGTGTGTGTGTGTGTGTGTGTGTGTGTGTGTGTGTGTGTGTGTGTGTGTGTGTGTGTGTGTGTGTGTGTGTGTGTGTGTGTGTGTGTGTGTGTGTGTGTGTGTGTGTGTGTGTGTGTGTGTGTGTGTGTGTGTGTGTGTGTCTGTGTGTGTGTGTGTGTGTGTGTGTGTGTGTGTGTGTGTGTGTGTGTGTGTGTGTGTGTGTGTGTGTGTGTGTGTGTGTGTGTGTGTGTGTGTGTGTGTGTGTGTGTGTGTCCTCACATACATAATGTACAGTAGGAATCTGTTGTGTTATTTACTGCAAATAAGGGAGGCATTTGTGATTGTTATCTTAAAGGGGACCTATCATGCAAAATGCACTTTTTGATGTCTTTTATACATACATATCAGGGTTTCCGTTAGCCGGTAATTACCGGTTTTTAGCTGGTAACATTTATAAAAAAACGGTAAATTCAAAACCTGACGGTCAAAATGTCTGGTAATAATTAGGGAGGCTCCGATCGATCGGCCGCCGGTCATTATCGGCCGATATTCACTCTTAATAGTTTGATCGGTGCTCTCTATAAAGGCCGATCAGGAGAGCTGGATCTGATCGATATGGGCATAAACGCGAGTGAAGTGTAACCGGACCCGAGAGAGAGATCAGATCAGCTGCTGAGTCTGACGGAGACACGCAGCTCTGCAGAATCACCTGAAGCCCCGCCCCCTGTTTAGCGCGCTGCAGGAGCTGCTTAAGAAACTGACTGCTGTCAGGAGAGAGAGGGAGGGAGAGGGGAAAAGAGAGGCTCCGTTTCTCCCGTGTTATTATTCAAAGTTAATGTAAACTTCTGAATAATGTACGTTATCTACTACAAGTAGTTTGTTTGAATGTAATAATTATGTTGTTTGTGGAATCATTTATTGAAAAATGTATCTGAATTTTTTTCAATCTGTTACGATTATAAACTGAAGCAATATCAAAATGAGCCCCGTGAACTGAGTTTTAAACATCAGCATATCTGCTCATAGTCCGGTAATTACCTGCGGAAACTCTGCTACACAACTATTATTATTATTATTGAAATATGACCGGTAAGTTTCAAATTTGTCCGGTAAAATAAAATCTGCCCGGACATTTGACCGTCGAGAAAAAATCCTAGCAGAAACCCTGATACATATGTGTCCCCGGTGTGTCGGGGAACTCACGCAGCGTCAGAAAATAAAACCCTCTCTCTTTTCCTCCGTACCCAAATCTCTAAAATGGGGGAACAACGAGCTGATCCAGATTTGCGTCCGATATGATGTAATATCGGAAATGTGGACCCACAGCACTATCAGAAACGTTGCTATCAGAAACAATGCCCGACTGTTTTGGCCGTCATATGGTCGGTGTTTACATTAGCATCGCTAACAATCAGAGTTAACCTGTACTGGAGAGCATGTGTGTGAAGAAGCAGGAAATAAAAAGGAACTCACCTTGTGGATCTAACTGCAGCATTTGATACCGTCGACCATGACATCCTACTCCACCGTCTTCACACTATAATTGGACTCTCTGACTCTGCCTTAAACTGGTTCACCTCCTATCTCACCGGGAGGCCTGAGCACGTCACCTTGGGAGCGGCTAAATCAAGAACTCACTCTGTGACTTGCGGTGTCCCCCAAGGATCAGTCCTCGGCCCCACCCTTTTCACCATATACATATCCCCCCTTGGTCGTGTCATCAGCCGGCATGGAATATCTTTCCATTGCTATGCTGATGACACACAGCTCTACATCAGAACAAACCCAACCCCCTCTGCACCTCTGCCATCATCCACAATAACCACATTCCTGGAGGAGATAAAGGTGTGGATGAAGCACAACTTCCTCCAGCTAAACAGCTCCAAGACTGAAGCCATTCTTATTGGCACTCCACATCAGGTCCGTTCATCCGCCATCACCAGCATCACCTTCTCCGGTCAGAACGTTCCACTCTCACCAACGGTTACCAATATGGGAGTTAAAATGGATCCTCACCTGAACTTTGAGGCCCACATCAAGCAAATATGCAAGACCTCGTTCTACCACCTGAGAAATATTGCGAAACTCCGTCTCCGCCCCACACTCAGTCTGCCAGGTGCTGAAAAACTTGTCCACGCCTTTGTCTCCTTCAGGCACTGTAGTGCACTTCTCATTGGGATTCCTAGCAAGAACATCCAGAAGCTGCAATACATCCAAAACACCGCTGCTAGGATCCTGATGAGAGTGCGGAAGTACGAACACATCACACCCAGCGCCATATAGAGAGAAGAGTTACGACAGCGGAAGACCAAAATGCTTGATCGTCACGTGGTTCAGGGAGACTCAATAGTTCCCCGGAAGTTCGTGGTGGGACATTTGAATGCATGATTACCGGAGATAGAACTACGATTTTTGGTAATATGTAGTGAATAAAGGTTTTGATTTGCAACAGATCGATGTGTATGTAGTTACATCAATATTTGAAAAAGTTAAAAGCTAATATTTGATGATTAAGATAAAATAAGAAGTACTTTATTGATACCAATTTCGGAAATGTTTGCTTTGCAGCAGCAAAAGACAAGGCATTGCACATAAGACAGTTAAAAGACTAAACTAAACTAAATTAAACAATCGAAAATGTAAACATCTCAAATAGAAATAAAATAGCAGAAAATATACATAGTGTGAACAGCTATTTTACCTGTTAACATATACATGTTAGGCTAACGTTGCCTTGGTTACAGACAGAGCCTGTTGCTGTTGTTTATTGCTTTGAATTGTTTAAAACAAATATTATCTTCTTAAACGGTAGTCAGGAGCATCACTTCCTAATGTTTGATACATTTAGAGGGAGGGAAGGAAGGCTTCAAAATTCAGATTAGATTAATTTCTACAATTTCTTTAATTCACGGTGGTTTCAGTAATCCCCTGGTAATTGAGGACATAAGTAATCTAAATGACTAATGTCTTCTTTATGACTTTCAGAAAGGACAGGAGACCGACAGGTGCCTATCAATGATTGTCAACTGACAGTAAATAAATGGAATTCAATAAACATTGAATAGCATGTCATGCAGTTTGTCTGAGCCTTCTCCTCCGTGTTGTCCTGGCATATCTTCTCCCCCATGGGTTGCTGTGCTGCCGGGGGATGCTCCAAGCGCTCAGAGAAAGGAGTATGAACGTACGGCTTCCCCACTGACACAGAGAGGAGGAAAGAATGGCTGGCTCAAGTCAGCAGGAGCAATTTAACTATCACAAAAGACAACAACAGCAACAAAGCATGTGAGGTAATCATATTTTTCACAAAACAAAGACCACACCATTGGGAAGCTTAACGTCTGTTTAATCAAAATAAGGAACAGGGAGAGGCTTGCAAAGCTCTGGGAGTTGAGACTCAGGTGCAGGGTGAGGGTCTCATTGCAGGTATTCAGGCTCCATTGAATCCCCCTGGGGTTCTTGTGCTGAAAGAGGGAGACAGGAGAAAGGGTTAGATACATCTAGCAACCGATAGGATGGGAAATTGCTGACCTATTTTAAACTTACCTTGTGTTTTCACTCTCACTTAAGTCCCTCTCCCTTTGCCATCAATCCAAAATCAGCTGAGCTGCAACATAATACAGACAGGTAATAATCAACAGAATCACAAAGACATAATATGGCTATGCTAAAAACACTCACCCATAAATTACGTTTTTGTTTACTGTTTGGAAGTCTCAAATATCCACTCTAAATCCATATCAATAGCGATGTATCACAAAAATAGCTCTCTTCCTTATTATTGTGTAACGTTAACTATATTATACTAGCTTGAACTCCAAGATGGATATCCTTTCACCACCTCCACCCACTACAATCACACGCCCCAATTTTATATTGAACTAATATGTAACTCCCTCCACCCCGGATCAAAGCACGTGAAGAAGCCCCTTTTCTCTAATTCCACAACGTTGGAGGAAATAACGTGAGGAGAACGGATTAATAAACTGTTCGTGGTTAATGTGTGTTGCTAACTTTATCCGGCATCCTAGCCTAATCTGTTATCTGTAAACGTTAAATATACTGATTGAAGGGATAATCCACTAACATCCTTTAATACACGTGTAGTTAATTTGATTCAGATGTTCTGATAATATCCGCAATATAAATCTTTAAACGTCTTCTTACCTTCAAAAGTCCATCACGAACGGTCTATTATGCTGCAACCATAGACTGCTAGCCGCAGATCCTCTCAACGCTAACTTCCGGGGAACTATTGAGAGGCTCCACGATCCGCCTTTGCTGTAAAGAACTGGTCCATTCTTTCACACACAGTGACGTCACGAGCTACCCACAACGCAACGCGCGCCATATATATATATATAAATACGCCATTTTCCTGGTGGTGCAAATATCCTGGAGGTGCAAATATAAACAGCTAGCTAACGTAGCCAGGCAGAGCGCACTAGGTTTTTTTTCTGAATTAACGACCGAAGAAATCGCTGCATGTCTTCGGATTACATCTCTGGACTTGAGGGGTGTGCTCTAGGTCGTTACCAGCGTAAACTAGAGCTGTGGTTGTCGGATTGCCCTTACAGACTGCCTGCAGATGTATGGAAAAACGACCTTCGAAAGTGGCCTTCGTCGATTTTGGCTGCATCTACGTCTAATTTCTGGAAACACCAGGGGGGTATACTATGAAGCAGGATTTTCGCTTAGCCATCTAAATTCAGGGAAAACTCCGGCTTTCCGGTCCTACGAAGCTGGTTCTCTTTTTAGCAGGCTAGATCTCCATGGTAACTTATGCTTCGCGGCTAACCTGGTCGGGACCAGGTTAGGTTGCAGGCTAAGAGATCAACTCAGTGAAAGCACCGCCTGCTGACCAATCAGAGCTCAGTGTGCGGAGGTTAAAGCGATCAAGTCATATTACAGGAGAAAGGAAATACAGAAAAGCTGCCGTTGCAGGAAAGACGGCCGGCAAAAATCACCGACTGTGTGAACGTGAACATGAATAGAATATCACCTCCATCTTCAGAGCAATCTGACTATTATAACATTAGCGTTAAGAAAGCTTACTTAAATATCTGCCACAACATAAGTACACTGAGTGCTGACGTCGATGTGTCCCATTATCATTCATATCACATCATATCACATCATAATGTATCATATATCTCCTTATCTGAGTCAGCTGAGCCGTATCTGGCCGTGCAACACTCACAGTGTCACAGACTGTATGCAGAAGTATTATTTTAAGCATCACATTAAGTTGACGAAACACTCGAGACAAATGTAATTAAAGTCAGATCGTGTTTTAGACGGGCAGTGATATCATAAACCTGTTAATGTACGCATTCAAACACGTGTTCTGTTCCAGCTGTATTCACCTTGCAGGTGCAGCTCTGTGGCTTTTATCCTGGATAAAGTGTTTAAGTCATGGATGTTTAAAGTTTAACTTCTTCATTTTTGACTAGTATTAAAGTTCACTTTTCATTCAGGAAGTATGACGCTGCGCTGTCAGTATGCTTCTCCATGTTTGTGATTGGTCGAATGCTCCAAATACCACCCCTTTCATGTGAACGCGCACCTAACTAGATAGGACACGGCTGGCTTGAGCGATCCACTTGATAACCAGCGTCGTAGTACCGTTTAGCGAGAGCACGTATGTTTTGGATTAGGCCAACCGGCTAACTCAAACATATCCAGGTTAGGTTGAACCAGGTTCGCAGTATAGGCCCCAGGTGAATACCCCACTTGTCACAATAATATTATCATGCCATTGCATATATGTGGTATTTTAGAGTTGACTAGATATTGATTAAGGCAATAGACTATGATATTCAGTACAGGAAGCTTAGCAACACCTAGAAGGTGTACGGCTAAACCCTTGGCCTGCTTGCACCTCGCGTAAAATGGCAGATACTGGAAGTACGGTGTCGCCCTCGGCCCAATACCCGTATGTGTGTGTGAAAGAATTGGAGTGAACGGAGATGTCGTAACTCTTCTATTACATGGCTCTGATCACACCCATTCCCAAATCACTGCACTGGCTCCCGGTCTCACTCCGGATTGACTACAAAATCACCCTCTTCACTCATCAGTGCATACAGTATATGGAAATGCTCCCTCCTACATCAAGGAATTGCTCACCCCACAAACCTCCACGAGGAACCTACGTTCAGTTAAGGCAAACCTCCTCATCCCACCAAGGACACAACTGAAGACCATGCTCCGCTGCTCCGAGACTGTGGAATGCCCTCCCAAACCAGCTGAGGACACCACAGACTGTGGAGGCTTTCAAAAAAGGCCTAAAAACGCATCTTTTTAGAATAGCCTTTAACTAGATTTTTAAATCCCCCACATTATGCCATGCCGCCATGAATGTCACAGCTTTTATTATATTGTTTTTTATTGTTTTTGTTGTTTTTGTTTCAGCCTTTTTTATTTTGTAGCACTTTGAGTTTTGTTTACGCAAATGAAAAGTGCGCTTATAAATAAAATATATTATTATTATTATTATAACCTGCAAGAGAGAAAGCCTTTGAGCTCCATACTGTTATCCTTGATAATCCATGATATGATGTTTCATCACGGCAGTATTTAGTTTCGACAGTAGCTGCCGGGTCCCGCATGAGCTCAGCCCCCTCCTTTTCTAAAGCTTTATTCCCTGAATCAGCACTTTTGAAACAGGAAGTGAAATAGAGGGATATGAGGCGTGGCTAGAACGGGTGATCTGTTTGGTATTTTGAGCAAAACACTTCATAGACATGTTTTTTATATATTTGTATATATCTGAGGCCTATGCTATTGCCTAAAGATATCATTATAGGTGACCTTTAAATAAATGTGGAAACATTTGTGACCTGCCAAATAATACTTGGAATAATTCATATCGGTTTTTTTAAATATCAAAACAAGTACATAGCAACGCAAATAATCTACATTTAACACATGTTTCTTTTTATTTAATATCATTTTGGACATTGCACACCAAGTAATATTCACAAAACTAAAAGTATTTACCAGAAAGAAAAGTAATACTTATAATGAAGAAAATAATAATAGTAATAATGACATTAAAATGACTTTTAGTGGCGTTCTCTTCTAGTTAAACTGAAATCTAGATATCCAGATGTGATCATAAACCAGGTGCTCAGACTTAAAGGAGCAGTCAGAGTCTTGTGCCAAACCTTTATTGTATCCCTAAATCTCCTCCAGACAGCGCTCACATCATGAGGGCTAAACTGATCTGCTGGACAGTGAGATCAAGCTGCGCTCCTCATGCAGGCATCTGGCCTGTTTGAGAGGGTGTTGCTAAAATTATTTTAGGATAACACTAATCGCTCAGATTGGGATTATGATTATAACTCACCAGCACACAAACAGAGGTCCCGCCATAGTTCAGGACTAAAATAAACATTAAAGTAGACCAATAAATTTCATTAGGCCAACATATTAATAAAAATACATTTAATACAATTATTATTACTGTATGACATTCCTGAAAACAATTAGAGTTTCTACATTTATATATTTACTCGTACTAATCATAGACTGTATATATAGGTACTAATACACCACTTTATATATTTATTTAAATATATACATTTGTACATATTTATTGTTGTTATGTAAAACGTGTAGTTTATTATTTTATTTAATATTTTTGTAGCAGATTGTTTATTTAAATGTGTTTGTTAATATGAATAGTTTATTTAATTTAAATGTTTTCTAATCTTTTTTGCACATTTTTTAACGTTAACTTTTTATATTTACCTATGTATTTTTATTTTTGTATCCTTCATTGCACATTTTTATTTTAAATTCTTACATTTTTTATATAAATATTTTGTTTTTATTTATTTAATATTTTAGTGAATATGTTGACATTAACTTGTTTTTTGTTTCATTGTTTCATTGTATTTTATTTTATCTTATTTAATTATATAGATCTGTTTATATGAGTTTTTAATTTCAGTGTAAATTATTTTTTATGTAATTATAAAATGAAGCACCTGTGACAAAACCCAATTTCCCCTGGAATAAATCAAGTACTTTTTATTTTTCAATCAGAAGAAACCATTAACAATTTATATTGTAGTTCTAAAACTCATTTTAAAATCAGATTTCCAGCTTCAGAATAAATCTCCATTGACTCGCATGTTTCCTGCAGCTCCAGCGTCATCAGCGATCCTCTCTGCAGGTCCTCTTTGTTGCCCCCCCCCCCCTCTCTGTCCCGGGGTTACATCACAGTCCCAGAGGAGCTCTGATTCAGCACCAAGTGTACAGTATGCCCTCACCCTGCATCACTTTCCAGGCAGTGGTTACTCCATATCTCTAATGCATCCCCCCCTCATCGCTCCTCCTCCCAACCACATGCCCACCCAGAGAAAACTGGGAGAAGAAAAGATAAGATACAATAAAATACAAATATTAATAAAAACATGAAGCGTTTGAGTAAAAATATGCAGTTAAAAAAAAAGAAGTGGATTATAAATCATACAAATATTCATAACATTCATGTACACATTTGAAAAAAAATTTTTATCAGAAAATACAAATATGTATACAAGCATAGGAAGTTTAAGTTAAACATTTCCATAAAATACCAAATAAAATACAATAGTCTTTAAAAGTGTGCAATAAAAAGATAGAATAAAATTGCCCACCCTGACGCTCCCCTCACCCCACCCATCCGGGGCTCAGTCTGCTTTCCCTGTGCAGAAAACAAGCGTTCCCATGTGTGCAAAGCTCCAATTTCACCGCTGGCTGTGCCTCGGACAACTTACTGTAAAACATCAGGGCGACACCTCCATCAAATATTTATGAAAAGCATGAATATGGAGGAGGACATCAAAGCTTTACCTACTAGGCTTTACAGTTTTTACAGACTGGTTTGCTTTCCTTTTTCAGGTCAGAGAAATAGTCTCCAAGTTGTGTATTCATCTCATATATGACATACTAGGAAATGTATTAGCTATTGATATACAGTGAGCTGTTAGGTGATTTGAGATGGGGTTCCTTGTCAATCAGAAGACACCATTTCCAGAATATTGCATACAAACATGACACAGACTAATGTATGATAATGCATTACCTTTAGCTAGGTATATTACTGGAAAATGATGGTATATTTGATTTAAATGTTACATCGGACAGTGCGGATAGCATTCAACATACCTTCAGTTGATATACAGTAATAGATCTTAATAGTCTACTGTCAAAAACTGCTGATGAGGCAAAGCCACCACAGCCATTACCCTATTTTACACTAGAATGCATTATTAATCCAGTCATTTAAAGTAAAGCTAATCAACCGCTCCTAAATGCTTTGTTCCCTCTCATGTGAGCTGTACAGATACAGTGACATACATTGTGGCTCTTTGTGAGCAAATGAAAAAGATGTATATCTCAGCGCTGTCCCTGCTGCTGCGAGTGTCTCTCTGTTGGAGCTCTTCCGGGGGAAAACCCCAAACAGGACTATAATTGGGTGCAGGGCCGTCCCTCCCTTCAGGCCGATCATGCAGACTGCGTGGGGCCTCACCTTGCGGAGGGGGCCTCATGTTGGCCAGGGACGGCCCTGATTGTGTGCAGACTGAGCAGACATCACAGTAGGGGGGGGAGGGGTGGAGGGTGCAGACAGAGGGTGAAAAGAGGAGCTGCAGAACAGGCAGTATGAGAGAAATAAAGAGCTTTTTGAACATTAAAACATGGAGACATGTCCCAGTAGAGACACTACATACACACCTGAACATAAAACAGTGATTGTTCTTGGTTCATCGCGCTCTGCCCTCTAAAGCACCGTCTGCAGAGTTTAGCTTACTCCAGTGACCTTTACCGTGCACAGAGAATATTGATGAGATGAAACAGGGAAGGGTCTATGCTCCCATATCTGCAGTGAGATCAGACTTCAGCCGGTAGATAAAGGAGGGGTCAGCATTTAGGGATGGGGAAGGTCGGCCCCTTTTATCAGAGTAAAGATTTTGGAAATATGCGTACCAAGGAAAGGTAAAGAGGAGGTAGGCCACAGGAAAACTGGGTCAGACTCTTTCATCTTATTCAGAGAGAGTGATGCTGCTGAGCTGTCTGACACAGAGCTACGAAGAGAAAGGAGTGTGTGTGTGTGTGTGTGTGTGTGTGTGTGTGTGTGTGTGTGTGTGTGTGTGTGTGTGTGTGTGTGTGTGTGTGTGTGTGTGTGTGTGTGTGTGTGTGTGTGTGTGTGTGTGTGTGTGTGTGTGTGTGTGTGTGTGTGTGTGTGTGTGTGTGTGTGTGTGTGTGTGTGTGTGTGATGCCAGGCTTACGCTGCCAGTCTCCGCCCCGTCACTGCTAGGATGATGTCATATGTCTGTGTGTGTGTGTGTGTGTGTGTGTGTGTGTGTGTGTGTGTGTGTGTGTGTGTGTGTGTGTGTGTGTGTGTGTGTGTGTGTGTGTGTGTGTGTGTGTGTGTGTGTGTGTGTGTGTGTGTGTGTGTGTGTGTGTGTGTGTGTGTGTGTGGTCTTGTGATCCGTCGCGGGACAAAGAATGAAAACGCTGCCAATAGATGCAGCACAAGGGACAAGGGAGGAAGAAAGGAGGAGGAACATTTAGGAAAAATCTGCTGGGCAAATGAACAGCACATTTGGTTTAGTATCAATTAGGGTTGTGCAATAAATACATATTATATTAGTGCGATATAAGCAGATACTATTGAATCATTTCAATATAATAAGTGCTGTCTTTTCCAGATGCTGCGTTACAGTACAAATACACACTTTTATTCCACTAATAAATCAACATTATGATTGTGTAATTTCTTTTTTATTTAATTTGTTTCCTGCATTTTAAGAATAGTATTATAACAGAAAAATAATTAAATACATTTATTAAATTATAATACACGAAATACATAACAAATCATAGCAAAAGGAAAAATGTTTAATATTTGTTTAAAGCATCAGTGATCAATGCTTCAATATCAACGTACTTTTGTTATTTGGGATTTTCTTCATATTGCCCAGCCCTAGTTTAACCACCCCTATTTCTTGACTTGACTTGGTATCTTCCATATGTTGAGGAAAAGAGGAGTGTGCTTTAAAAGTGTTTTGGTTGCACTTGCTGGTTCATAGATTAACCGAGAAAAGTCAGTATGCTTAATTAATGAAGGCAGGCAACATATGATTTGTTTTCCACCTTATAGTTCATAGTTACAGAGCAAAGTGAACCGAGAACAATCACTGTTGTGTTGTATGTTTTCTAACTGTTCTCAAACACCAGGCTTTAAAGAGTCCTCTCCTGCTGATGTTCAGGTGTATATCAGTATGTAGTGTCTCTACTTTAAAGAGTCCTCTCCTGCTGATGTTCAGGTGTATATCAGTATGTAGTGCCTCTACTTTAAAGAGTCCTCTCCTGCTGATGTGCAGGTGTATATCAGTATGTAGTGTCTCCACTTTAAAGAGTCCTCTCCTGCTGATGTTCAGGTGTATATCAGTATGTAGTGTCTCTACTTTAAAGAGTCCTCTCCTGCTGATGTTCAGGTGTATATCAGTATGTAGTGTCTCTACTTTAAAGAGTCCTCTCCTGCTGATGTTCAGGTGTATATCAGTATGTAGTGTCTCTACTTTAAAGAGTCCTCTCCTGCTGATGTTCAAGTGTATATCAGTATGTAGTGTCTCTACTTTAAAGAGTCCTCTCCTGCTGATGTACAGGTGTATATCAGTATGTAGTGTCTCTACTTTAAAGAGTCCTCTCCTGCTGATGTTCAGGTGTATATCAGTATGTAGTGTCTCTACTTTAAAGAGTCCTCTCCTGCTGATGTTCAGGTGTATATCAGTATGTAGTGTCTCTACTTTAAAGAGTCCTCTCCTGCTGATGTTCAGCTGTATATCAGTATGTAGTGTCTCTACTTTAAAGAGTCCTCTCCTGCTGATGTCCAGGAGTATATCAGTATGTAGTGTCTCTACTGTGACATGTCTCCAGGCTTTAATGTTCAAAAAGCTCTGTATTTCTCTCATACTGCCTGTGCTGCAGCACCTCTTCTCACTCTCTGTCTGAAACCAGAGCCCAGTCCGCTCTGATTGGTTAGCTGGCCGGCTCTGTTGTGATTGGTCAACCGCTTAGAGATGTCCCGCCCCTTAGCCTATCACGTACAATGTGTTGGAGCGCTAGCCAATAGGGGCGTGAGTGTTACACAGTGATGTCATTATGTTCTGGAAGTAAACAAACGAGACACATTTTAAAGGGTTAACCCCAACTTAGCCATGATGAATATGGACACTGTAGTTTATATTGACTGAATCCTAAAGGTAATACTCACTATAGGGCACCAAATGTGTATTAATACGCACTAGAAAATAGTCCCCATCAATGCACTTCTGTTTGACTATTGTTTGTTGTTTGCTGTTTTGGGTCATTTCTGAGCCTTTTGAATAATTCATGTTTGTGACAGGTTTTTAAAGATTCAGTAGAGACAGATGGCTTTAGTGCCACGGACGGTTTAGGGAAATATTCTCAGAAATATGGAGAGGTTGGTATAAGCAGTGAGGACACTTTATGATAAACACAACAGTGACATCGCCTCAAATTGGGTCTTCCATCTTTTCCTCTTCCTCTCTTCCGTCTTCCATCTTTTCCTCTTCCTCTTTTCTGTCTTCCATCTTTTCCTTTTCCTTTCTTCTGTCTTCCATCTTTTCCTCTTCCTTTCTTCCATCTTCTCCTCTTCCTCTCTTAAGTCTTCTATCTTTTCCTTTCCATCTCCCATCTTCCTCTCCTCCTGAGGCTGCTGTGTGAAGAAAGGCACGTTGACTTCCACGTGAAGCCTTTTCTATTCGCTGGCATCCTCTCTGTGACCAGAGTCTGCCCGGCCTCCATCTTATCTTCCTCCCTACACCATCCTCCCTCTCACTGTCTCTCCCCCACAAACAGCTGGATGATAAAGTCATGAGGGTGTGAGAGGGGAGGACAGAGTAAAGGCTGCTGCTCATTCACTGATAAGTGAGAGGGTGCATCTCTGCGGGGAAAATTACACAATGCTTCCTTGAAGAGAAGCCAGCAGCCGACCGCTTTACAGCGATACTCAATGATGTAAGAAGACAGAGCTCTCTGCTCTGTGGGTCGGAAACACACTGCATTGTTGTTATTTTGGATTTGTAAAGTGTGTACAGGTAGATTCACAGATATTAATGTTAATTTGAGCTACATCTAAAGCAATTTATGTTACATTTTCCTTCCTCACTGACGACGTATGGCTCCTTTAATTTGTCATGATAAATGAAAGGGACACGCTACAGGCAATACAAAAATGCACATTTTGCGGTTTAATGTTGCGATCTTTGGGCTATGTTGCCTCAATATCATGTTTCCTTTCAAAATAGTAAGAATAAAACATCCAAAATACATAATAAGGTGTATATTTATGTGTGAACAGTGCTGTCACAGAGATGAATGTCAGCATTTTAATACTATTTTAAATATTGCTTCAACCTTCACTCGAGGGTTCTTTATTTTATCACAATGATTGAAATCGGACAAAAAAACATGCTATTTTTTATCATGTGCTGGTTAATTTTAAGGTTTTGATGTCAGACCGGTGGAAAGGAAACATCCATGGCACGTAATTAGGATTATATTTTACTTATTTTGTCCAATTGCGTCTGTAGATTACCCATAAATGACCCAAACATTGGCATAAGATAATGCCTCATTTGCATATTCAAACAGTACATTTCAGAAAACTTGCAAAACGAAAAATAATTGTCTTAATGTCAGTAATGAACTTGGGAGGTTTCATGGAAATTAGTTTATTTTGTACCCCATCCACCTCCTGTGGTGCCTCTCAGCTCACTGACATGATGCAGACCCTCCTCTCCTCACTGCAGCCATTCTTTCAGATCAACTCTCCACCTTCCCTCTGCACACAATGCAACAAGGCGTTAGCTTCTCTGTAGGCTAGGTTACCTTAGCAACATGTTACGTGGAGACAGAGGAAGCTATGTGAGCTCGGAGGTGGAGACTAACAAGGACATTTCAGCAAAAAAAAAAAAGAAGGATTAAACTAATTCTGTTTTGCTCAGTTAATGGCCTCAAGTGCACCACACGCAGAAGAGGCATTGCTCCACAAAAAATGATGCTCATGTCCTGTTACATAATCTGCAGCATTAGCGACACTAACACACTTGCCTCACACACTGTGGAGTGTCTGCAGAGAGACAAGGAGCCCTTGGGTGCATGCGTGGTCTCATTAAAGCACAAAACAGCATTCTGCACGCACACACTTCATTATCAACCTCCACCATCACAGACATGAGCAGTTTTTTACATGATTAACCCAAAATTGATTCAGAAAAGTGTCATTTTATGTCAAATCCCTCCCTAATGTTGCACCGAGACAGCAATCGATGCCCTTCCTGTGTTTAAAGCTAAATATCGTGACACTTTAGCCTCTAAATCAGGATGTTGGTCACCATGTTTATGTAGCTTCAGGTATTTGTATAAATGTTGTTGTTCCAAATTGTATTTCGGCCATTTTGTTTGTACCAGACATAACAAAGAAAGTCCCCCCGGTGGCCGCATGATGTTGGGGGGGGGGGGGGGGTGATAATTGAGAGGATGTCTCCATCTGCTGTACACACACAGGAACTGCTGCATGATGTAACAGCAGGGAGCTAACATGCGCTAGCGTGGCTATCCTGATTGTGCTCTTATTATGCTCATACTCTACACTTCACAAGATGGAGAAGATGATTGGTGCCAGATCAAGTGCCTTCATAACAGAATCTCGAAAATATCTTGATCATGTCATTTAAAAGATGAATACATCACCTACCACCTTAAAACTACCAGTAGCATTATTAAACACTACATTATAAAAAAGCTCTCCTTGTATTTACTGGTGAAGTCAACCTGGGTTTAGCTTCAGCAGTAGGAGGCATCAGTGTTATATGAAATATCTTACTGCCGATAAAGTAGATTGTTATGGTCTTTTATTGGCCATTTTACTTTTCATGTTTATATGAATAACTTTATTGATCTATTTTCCTTTAACATTTGTGTGTGTATTTGCATAATTTCTATTCCATTTTTTTATTTAATTTTAGAACAATTTAGCTTTTTATAACCTTATAATCAGCTTGTAAACCAGCTGCATGTGAAACAAAATGGAACGCATCTCACAAACCCAACTCTGATCTTGTGTCTTAAAATAAGAAACTTTATTATCAATTAAATTACATGAAATTATGGGAAAAACAACCAGCCCAATTTTCATGAAACTTGGTTTGTAGACAGAACTCCTTTCAAATGACACACCTTTTCAGACAACTATGACCTTGTGTAGAAATGAAAGTATTAGACTCACAGTTGTTTATGTAAAGCTCGTGGATTTAATATGGCAATTTTCACCAGCAGATAGAATCAACACACAGGATTCAGTCCAGCTAAGTAAAATAAACGCACCACTCAGAGATCAGGGACACTACAAAATACACCTCTGACTCATCAACCCCCCCCCCCCCCCCCCCCCCAAATAAATTTTATATATCCTGTATAACACTTCCTCAGTAAGTACAGCATCAGAAACAGAGCAGCACTCCAGGCTTTGCATCGTGAAGAAACATCCACAGAAAGACACGTCCACCAAAACACCGTCACAGAGAGACGACTACACAACAGCTTCTGTGTGTACAGTATGAGAAGAAGTATTGTGTGTACTATATGAAAAGAAGTACTGCGTGTACTGTATGAGAAGAAGTACTGTGTGTACTGTATGACAAGTGGTGGAACAATACTCCTTTACTTCAGGAATACTACAGTCTAAAACTACTCCATTACAAGTCCTGAAATCAATAGAAATGTACGAAGTATTATCAGCTAAATGTCCTCTCATAAGCACTTGTTATGCAGAATGGCTCTTTTCACAGTAATATAGTATAATTATAATTGTTTATCCCTCACAAATACATGTACTGTAAGGGCATTTCATATTGTAGTTTGTTAATGTTGAACTTGTTAAAGAAGTAGAAATACTAGTCTTAAAATACTCCAATACAAGCCCAGAATCCAATAGGTTACTCAAGTAAAATTGAATAATTATTATCAGGTAAATGTAATTAAAGTATCAAGATTAAAGGTATCGTTAGAATAACTTTGTTTCACAGTAATATATTATTATAGAATATTATAGTGTTAACACATACATGTACTGTAAGAGCATTTCAATGTTCAATGTGGTATCGCTTTTAGACACTTCTAAAGTGGGTTGATTTGTAGTGAAGTCCTGCATTAATATTTTTTAACATAAACTGAAACGCATTTTTAAAATCTGGCTTTTATGAAGTATTTTATAACTCTCTGGTTTTGTTTTTACTCTTCTTTTATTAATATCTTTATTGTTGATTTCCCTGCACTTTAACACTTTATTGCTCGATTTTGTTTAACATTTACTACTTTTAACATTTCAGTGTATTCACCTTGCGATGCATCTCATTTGCTCAAAAGGAACTTTATAAATCAAGTTGTATTGATGGTATCATCTATTTTTACTTCACTATGGATTCAGCATATTAGACGTTAAAGGCTCCTGAACACGTTGAGTTCAGTCACTTTTAATTGTCTGTTTCGTCTCCTAATATGTGTCCTAGTTTTTGTTGCAAATGGAGCTGCTGTGATGCAAGAACAATGATGTCTCTGATCACAAAAAGCAGCTGGACTATGAAACGTAGTGCAGTGAAAAGTATGACGTTTACGACTGAAATGCAATGGAGTAGGAGTATAAAGTAGCATTACATGGAAATACTCAAGTACATGAAATCCGTACTCAGTTACATCCCACCACTGTGTATGACACACACACACGGGTTACACTACAACACAGTATATATACAGTAGCAGTGACTCTCAGTTTCTCTTTCTTCACAGCTCTGCGTGTGTGTTAATGAGTGTGAACACACTGGTTCTCCATGCTGAGAGGCAGAAGGCGACTGTGCTGCCATTTCTTTTTTGTTTCGGTGACTCCAAACACATTTTCGCGGTCGTGTCGCTCCCTCTCGAGTTCAGCCGGCGGGCATATGCTGCTGGAAAAGCCCTGCCGAAGTTTAAGTTCATTTCCTGACAATCTGCATCTGCAGGTCCGCAGAAAATTAGAAAAGAGTTTTTTTATCTTTATTTACACTTCAAGATGATACCTCCTATTAAAACTGAGGAAGTCAATAACAGTACTTCACAGAGAAAGAACACAACACACGTTTCGGGTTGTGAACTGCCACCAGGCACATGTTCAGAGGTTTGGAAAACATTTTTTAAAAAGGAAATTTGACATTTCCCTGTGTTATAATGATCAGGGTTTATATGACAGGCAGTGGGACACTACGCTCTAAAGAAAAGTCTCAAGATAAAGAGTATTCACCTTGAAAAAAAGTATTAAATCCCTGTCATAGGATCAAAAACAGTCTGCAGTGAAGGGTAAAAACTGTCCATTTAACATGTAGATATACTGTACAGCAGTCTCAGATTGAAAAACATACAGTAGATCGTACACATTTAGTGTAAAAGCAGAGACGACACAGAAAGAATTCCCAGTTTCCTTAAATCTAATCTAGCATCCAGCTCAATGCAAAGGAACACACATCACCGTAAAACAGCAGGAACACATTGTCTATCAGTTTGTTCTTAAATAAATCATACAAAAATAGTGTACAATCTGTCATGGTCCCTTTGATTCTCAGTGTCAGTGGTGGGTTTATAACTCTCACACACACACACACACAAACAAACAAACACACACACACTCACTGGGTCATAGCTAATTGACATCTGGAGTGCTGGTCCTCGGGGAGTTTCTGTTTCTCTGGTGGAGCTCAGCTGCTTCTCAAACAGTCCGACTCTCCACAGACCTTCCCTCTGTAACTCGTCCCGTCGCTCAGGTAATCTCTGCAGGTCTCCGGGGAGGAAAATAAACCATCTTCCCTCCGATCCCTACGATCCCTCATTCCCCTCCGAGCCCTCGGGCGGCGCTGGAGGCCCATCCGCCGTCGGGGACTGGGCCTCTCCAGCACCATCTGTGAACAAACCCAAAAAGACACAAGAGAAGTGTTGCAGTCACTCTGAAGGACACGAGGATAAATTGACAACATTTGATATTTGATATGTCTGTGTTATGTGTAAGAATGTGCCTTCTTGGCCTCAGCATTGTAAATGAGATTTTGTCTCAATGTTTTCACCTGGTTAATTAAAGGTTAAATACAAAATAAAAATACATTTGAGGGTATAGGAGGGGAAACAGTTAAATCCCAAATTTAAAACTTTCAATTTGAAGACTTTTCTATTTCAAATGTTGAACCTCGAAAACAGTTTAATAAACACTTTAACCTTTAAAACTGTTATATACAATTGTGTCACTTATACCAATAAAAACCTCACCTCTAAAACCTTAAACTACCAAACAATGCATTACTTTTAAAACATGATAAAGTAGTTTGTGCTTACTTTAGTTTGTTTGCACTTGCATATACAGAGTCCATCAAAAACATTGAGACGTTGGATTGGAACTGACTAGCTTTTGGAGCATGCAAGACAAATTGTGTCATCATTTCTGATTTACCAGCGTGATCGTTAACTCGCTATCCACAAAAACACTCACAGCAGTCGAAATGTTCCTGTTGTAGCCACACTCATGCCAGAGTTGTGATGAATGATTTTTGCCAGTTTTAGCCAATTCCCAAGTGGCCCTCCAAGCCCAAACATGGACCAAATGTTTCTTACTAAAGCTGATCCGAACCCTAAATCAACGACAATCTGTGCAAAAATCTGGCAGCCATATTTGTATCAGACCATGGGGACGAGTGTCACAGCGGGTTGTAATAAAATACACATGTAAAGAGCAGCGTCAGATTTCGGATTATTGAATACAAATAATCTATGTCGAAAAAAGGTTACACCACTTTATGATTTTTCAAGTAAAAAAGCTAAAGTTGGGCTATAAAGGACCTACAGCACGGTCACATGACTTCACGTGACCACTGCTAAGCTAAAGGCGGCTAATGTTGGGCTATAAAGGAACTACAGCACGGTCACATGACTTCACGTCACCACCGCTAAGCTAAAGGTGGCTAATGTTAGGCTATAAAGGAACTACAGCACGGTCACATGACTTTACATCACCACTGCTAAGCTAAAGGCGGCTAATGTTGGGCTATAAAGGAACTACAGCACGGTCACATGACTTCACGTCACCACCGCTAAGCTAAAGGTGGCTAATGTTAGGCTATAAAGGAACTACAGCACGGTCACATGACTTCACGTCACCACTGCTAAGCTAAAGGCGGCTAATGTTGGGCTATAAAGGAACTACAGCACGGTCACATGACTTCACGTCACCACCGCTAAGGTAAAGGAGGCTAATGTTGGGCTATAAAGGACCTACAGCACGGTCACATGACTTCACGTCACCACCTCTAAGCTAAAGGAGGCTAATGTTGGGCTATAAAGGACCTACAGCACGGTCACATGACTTCACGTCACCACCTCTAAGCTAAAGGAGGCTAATGTTGGGCTATAAATGAACTACAGCACGGTCACATGACTTCACGTCACCACTGCTAAGCTAAAGGCGGCTAATGTTAGGCTATAAACGAACTACAGCACGGTCACATGACTTCACGTCACCACCACTAAGCTAAAGGTGGCTAATGTTAGGCTATAAAGGAACTACAGCACGGTCACATGACTTCACGTGACCACTGCTAAGCTAAAGGCGGCTAATGTTAGGCTATAAAGGAACTACAGCACGGTCACATGACCTCACCTCAACACCACTAAGCTAAAGGTGGCTAATGTTAGGCTATAAAGGAACTACAGCACGGTCACATGACTTCACGTGACCACTGCTAAGCTAGAGGTGGCTAATGTTGGGCTTGATGACGTTTAATCGTCTCATTTAGACAAATTTCAGTTCACAAATTGGGTATTAGCGGATGTAAAACGTTAACATCTCTTCAGCTTGTGTTAACCACAGACCTTATTTCAGACATCCGACCATGATCTGACTTTCAGACAAGGGATTGCATAATTGCTGCCTCTTTTCTAGAATTAAGGCTCCTTCCTTCAGCAGATAATTATAATAATTAAAACGAGCACATCATGTACGTTACCTTTGAGGGTCATCTCAGCCAGTTTCAGAGGCAGGTCTCCGGGGTTAACGCCTGCCGGAGACCCCAGGATGTCGGGCAGAGCGTTCCTCCGGCCCGACCGACCCGAGGTGGCGAAGTCCAACACGGGCTCCACCTCCGTCATCTCAGGACCGCTCTGAAGTCACAGAAAGGGGGAAGTTAGGACACGTAAAATCAGCCTAATGTATAATAGGCCTACAAGACATCAGGCAGCACAACAAAGGGTCAACAATCTGACACTATTAATGGACATCAAATACACACTGTTTTCACACACATGTAAATAATATGTACACATCATTTCAATTGTTTTACCTGTAAATGCTAACAGTTAGCCATAATATTAGCTTTGTTTATTTTTAAGGAGGAGCATTTGCAGTATCACACATTGGCACAAATGTTGTTTATCTATAATAATAATAATAATAATAATATAATAATAGTACAAATAGTAGATAGTAGATGAGTAGATAGTGAGTAGATATGTCTTGTAAACCATTAAAATCAATAGTATGTTTGATTATCACATTACATAATATCCAAATGAAATACAGTAAAGAAAGTAACATTCTACACCCCAACTAAGTCATTAGTCATTATTATTTCCCCCCCCAGCCTGTGTCTAACCTCATAGAACATTCATGACATTACATTTGACCGACGTTTCAGTTTTTGAGAAACAGAGCACATTTATCTCGACGTGTCTACAAAACGCTCCTGATCGGGTTTACATATTCGAGCATCCAGAGAGGAAGGAGATTATCAGTGGAGCGGAGGATGTGTGTCTGTGTGTCTGCTCTCATGGCAACCAGCGGCTGGGGAGTCAGCTCAGGGCTGCATGGTGACAGGCACGCGCACACACACACACACACACACACACACACACACACACACACACACACACACACACACACACACACACACACACACACACACACACACACACACACACACACACACACACACACACACACACACACACACACACACACACACACACACACACACACACACACACACACACACACACACACACGCTGTTGCCATGACAGCAATGCAGAAAAAGGCACCACAGGTAAACATATGACTCAAATCCTTTCTCCCTCTCTACTCTCCCTCACGTTCTCCCCCCCCCCCACCCCACCCCATCTCTCCCTCTGCTGTTGTGTCGCCTCACTTTAAATAACCTTATTCTGGGGAGAAAAGATCCCGTTTCCATCCGTCTCTGTTCAACAAAGGAAGGACATGTGAGCTAATGCAGCACTTCAGGTCTGCAGGAAAAAGGGCCACAGGTTAGCCATCTGTTAGCCTGCAGCGCTACTGTAATGTAGCCCATGGCATATTAAACAATCAACACGTTTATTTGTTGATAAGAAAATGCTTATAATGCTAATGCTGCATCCGTCACATTTAATCAAACAAAGCCCATCATTTGCAATTGCAGTCTCCATCTTTGTGTCGGATGAAAGATGTTGAGAAAAGGCCACTACTATGCCTTATACAAGCTTAATGACTATGCTATAACAGTGTGTGCTTGGGATAAGATATATCAATCATTTATGTGTATTATAGTTAGCCGTTTTCTAATTTAACAAATGCTACCTATTTACATTGTCCATTCCTCCCCTAACATGCAGAGTCACTGCTTACGGTATAATTATGAGAAAGCTTGAAGGAAATATGTTTAAACTCGTTTATTATTATGTATGTATTTAAAAAAGGCCACTACTATATTTTATATGGGCTTTGATCACATGCTACATTAGCGCTTAAGGCTAACAGTTTGTGCTGTCATCATTTATGCTAATTGTAACTAGCACGACTGATTTCATTATTAAATAAATGCTAAACCTGTCACCTTGAATCAAACAAAAGGCCCACAAAAAGTCCCACAAATTGATGATAAAATATCAAATAGCTAAATATATTTCTGAATATTTTAAACACTAACAGAAAAGCTATCAATCATTTATCGTTATAGCTAGCACAATCATTTAATAATTAGCATGATTGTGTTGGAAGAAATATGTTTAAACTCATTGTTTTGTGTTTACAGAGACAAGTTTTGTTAACAATTATTATACATTAAAGGTAGGGTAGGTAAGAATGGAGAAACCAGCTGGAGTGCGCTAGAATTTGAAACTACACAGCCGAAAAAAATTGCCCCTTCCTTCAGACTTCCTCACAGAGCCCCTCCTCCATCACACGAACGCGCACATGACCAATGAAGGCACGAGATAAGTTTGTGCACAGATGGAAGGCTGACAGGCAGCTAGGCCATCCAGTTACTTTAGCCGGCTCAGATGATTGGACGTGCTTTTTACACAGATGACATTTTTTTATGTATTTATTGTCAAATCATTTAATATATTCATTGCTATCGGGATGTTAAGAGCATTCCATGGAATATAACAAAAAGTGTTTCTGAAGTGAATTACCTACCCCACCTTTAAGTTGTGTATACCATGAACGGAACAAATACAAATGAAATATTTACACTCATTAATTATTATGTTTTTATTTAGAAGAAGCTACTATGGCTTGAATTAGCTTAAAGGCTAAGCTCCAATAGTGTCACGATCTGTCTCTATGGTGTCTTGTCTAGATCTATTTTTGGTTTTCTGTCTGCGTTTTGTCTTGTTTAGATCTGTCTGTGGTTCCCTGTCGTTAGTTTCCCTGGTGTGTCTAATTTACCCGATTGTGTTCACCTGGTGTCCCCGTGTTTTCTCCTCCCTCCTCACCTGTGTCTTGTGTGTATTTAAGTTCTGGTTTTTCTGTCTGTCTTTGTCGGTTCGTCTTTTGTTGGTGACTGAGTTCACCGGTGAGTGTTCTGTTTAGTCTGTATTAGTTTCATTATCCTTGAAATAAAGGTTTATCAGAGTTATCTGCATTTGGGTCCTGCTTCCTTCACTCAACCGTGACAAATAGAGCTCATAGGGCTAACAGATGGTGTTGATATCAATCATTTACTGTAATCATAGCACGCACAAATCATTTGAGGGTTGACTAAATGCTACATGTGGCCTTTGTTGATTGAAGGTGGCAGCTTGGTAAACATTAAGCTTCTCTTTAACAGCACTAACATGTCATATCAAAATAATGTATATATGTATCCATGTCAATGAGAAGGCATAGTCCTTCCTGCCCACACAGCATCTTAATGTACACACAGTAAAACACTAAATATTAATGCATGTATGATTTATTGATGGCGAATGCTGTTGCACTTTTAATGTTTTACCCTGTCTAACACCCTCAGTCTGACCTGGGTCACAGCCACGGTTTACATACTGAGTCATTATTTTTTAAAACGCCCCCTCCATAATACTGAATGTACTCTTCCAATATGAGAGAAGACATGATAACAAAGGTATCCAACTGTAGCTGTGAACATGACAGGATGTCTGATCACCAAGAAGAGCATCAGGACTGTTTTAGACATATGACAAGCATGCTCATTTCTGACGTGCAGCTAATCTGAACTAAACATTGAATACTGCTTTCTATTCCTCCATCTTGTGACTGTGTAACTCCCTCTCTTGGATATCAGCATGTGAAGGACACTGTTCAGGAACTAGTTGATGCTCTGTATGTGACGACTCCTTCCATTCTGGAGAGGATCAGAAATACATGGATCCTGAGATTGAAGCTCAAGCCGGGGACGAGTGAGATTTTCCTAACAGTTACAGATTAAATGTACGCATATTCCCCTGTATTCTGCATATATTGTGTAAATAAACCTTAATTATTATATCAGCATATTCCATATTCCATGTCTTAATCTGAAAATGTCACAATCAAAATAAGGTTAATTGGGAACATCGAATAAGCTGCATGACCTGGTGTTATGAGCGCATCCACATTAATGATCAGATATCGCCGTTTATTGAAAGAAAAACAGACAAAATACTAAACAAAACCCTAAACTCTTAATCAAAAGATTCGAAGCCATATCTTGGGTACATTTTTCTCTTTCGCCATGCGGTCTCTATCGTGCGGTTAATAAATTGTTTGCCTTCCACTCATCGTGAGCACCTGTCACCTGTCGTCTATTAAAGGGTTAGCCTGACGTCACCATAATAATACATTGATAGTCGGCATCAATCAAAAAAATAATACATATAAATAATAAAACATCATATACAAAACATTCATAATATTTCCTTATATCATTCCTTAATTCAAAATGGCTTCAGCACCTGGGAATTATTGTCACATTCAGAGTAATTGTTTGTTATTAGCATGTTAACGTAGCATATGGCTAATTCTAACTTCAGGTTTCTGTAGCTCTCCAGTGTTCCTCTCTCGCTGCAGATTACATTCTCCCTTTAGTTGGATCTTAAGGCTTGAAGCCAGAACATTGTTCCAGTTTCTCCGGCCTCACGTCATGAAGCTGCTTCTTTGTCCTGGATCAGAGGTCAACAGAAGCTTTAATAAGCTCCGATAAGAGGCTGAGCAGCAGGAAGCTGGTGCCACTAAATGTTTTTAAATCTCGGTTGGATGCTAGTCAATCGGAAGCTATTGGTACCTGTTTATGTGGATAATTATGTAAATGATGTCCTTTTGTTGTTCTATGTACATGTATGTTTCATGTGGAACTACTTGAGCAGGTCTCCCTTGGAAAAGAGATCAATGATCTCAATGGGATTTATCTGTATAAATAAAGGTTTGAAATGAAATGAAGGACACTTAGTGTAACGTGTCTCACTTCCTGCTTTAGTCTATCGGACAGACTTTACCTAATATCCTGGAAACATCTGCTATCTGTTAATCTGGCTAATTAAAATGAGACTGTAGCGGAAATACTGACCTGCAGGTCGATAAGGAAGTTCCATTTAATAAAAGCAATCAGGTCACTATGTGTGCTGATTTCAGATATTTAGATCATAATAGATCAGATTGATGTTATTGATCACAAACTGTTATGTTACGAGGAGGCTGTGGCTCAGTGGAATAGTGCGCTGAACTTTGAATCAGAGGATAGCAAGTTCGAGTCCCACTGCAGTCAGCATGTCGTTGTGTCCCTGAGACACTTCACCCCAAATTGCTCCTGTGGGGATTTTCCTCAGAGCTGAATGTATGTAAGTCGCTTTGGATAAAAGCGTCTAACAAGTGACATGTAATGTAATGTAATGTCAGCATGCTAACGAGGCATTGCACATTAATCTAAAATAAAATAAGATACATGTAAGTAAATAAATACAAATCAACAGTGGACGATAAACATCTTTAGAGTATCTCTATCAAATATTTGTCTTAAAGTCATTTATCCTACAATTACATTGTCTGGTTCTGAAAAGTGGAGATCTGTATGATTTTCCTTCGACTTTTTTTCAGCAATTTTATATATTTTTTAGTTTTTTAAACATTGTTAAGTTGTCATTTTGAGCTCTGAGTAATTGCATTTGAATTTCTTAATATTTTAACTACTATTACAAACCAAACAATTGATAAAATAATGGAATAATATATATATTTCTGCACTGAGTACATTTGATTTAACATTTTCAATTATTCACTTTCCTCGTATGGTATTAGTACTTTTACTTCCATAAAGGACCTGAGCACTTCCTCCACCTCTGGTGTGGATCACTGCCTCCAACATTAGTCTGTTCCTAATTATAACATCTGTTTGGTAACTTTAATTAATCCTGTGGATTACACATTGAACAGGCAGTGACCCATTATCTGGTTTCTTTTAGCTGGTAATCCAACACCAATTCCGATAGGATTAACTTGTCAAAACAATTGACCTAGATACTGTGACGCCGCTCAGCGAGACTCAGGAGCCGCAGGTACGTTACACAAGCAGTTATAAAAGCCTTTTGTTGGGAAACTGCTGCAGGTCAAGGGTTGTGATGCTAAAGAGAGGTAAACAAGGCTTTATTTCCTTCATGTCACACAAGCCCTTGAATTAAACAAGAGGTCATTAATGCTGCAAATAGCTACCTGGGCTCTTTCGAAACACAGTGACGTCAACAGTTAGCAACAAATTACACAGCATGTACTTGAAGCTCCCTCTATTATGCAGGGCCTGTGTGCATCAATATTCATGTGCTCTTTCATACATTGCCAGTGCTAAAAAACAAAACGCTGGTCGTCTTCTACATATTTAAAAGTTGAAGTGTAATCTTGAGAGCAGAACCTCATGCGTTGAGAGCAGCTGCATTCAGAAGAAGCCTCGCTTTTTTTTTTTAGAGACAGAGCCTGATATTTGAAATGGAAAAACAAGTCCAAGGACCCTTATAAAGACAACGAAGATAAGTGTTCTGAGAATATAAATGGAGGCTTTCAGCGCCACGGACAGAGCCAGAGGCAAACAGAAAGAGATGCTGCATAACTTTTTCTTTGTGCAACTAGGCGACGGAAGACCACATGTAATATTGCCGTCTTCTATTGTCAAAGTCAACTTTATGTCCATCTTTCAGTTCGATCAAATTACCGTTTCCCACAATCCCGAGGAAGTGGAAAAAGTGAAAACCTATATCTATTCAAAAAAGCTGGCAAGTAAATGTCTCTTTGTATTGACACATGACATGACTGGAGGCCTTCCACAAACAACTAATACTCTCTTAGGAGCTCTTATAACTCTACATGCTGAACCTGGCTGTGTTTCCATTGTGTTATATTCTCCAGTGTTAAGGTATTGGATCTACGACACTAGCAAACACTTTGTTATGAATTGATTTGGAGGCGCATTATATATCCCTTAAGCTCCTTTCCACCTCCCTTTTGCTGCTGAATCATCCACTATTTCAGAAGCTAGTGTACAGTAGTGCTACGCTTTTTTCCAATATATAAACAGCTGTGTTCTGCGGCTGAAAAATTACACCAAGAAAATCAGGAACTGTGAAACAAAATCAACATTTTCGACACAAAACAAAGCAATGGAATTCAATACCACAACCGATAAGAGAGTCCTCATCCTACTACTCATTCAGGCACGGTGTTAAAAAGTGGCTCATTGATAACCAACAGTGTCAGCACTGATGTGTGGGTGAGTGCGTATTGTGAATGTTTTCTTTATTATCATGACTTGCTCCTTACCTGTATTCAGTGATGTCGTCTATTGGAAATATGTACATTTATTTTGTATAACAATGTAGTGGTATTTTTATTCTTGCTGTTAGGATGCCGATCACCATCTGGCAAAGGGACTATTGGTGAAAACTAGCCTTTTGGCTAATTCGAGTACATTTACATGTTTTTAATATGTTGATTAAAGGTGGGGTAGGTACATTTCAGAAACCGGCTCGAGATACACTTTTTGTTATATTCCATGGAATGCTCTTAACATCCCGATAGCAATGAATATCTGAAGTGCTTTGACAAAAAATCCATAAAAAAAAGTCATCTGTAGAAGCCGTAATACTGTAAAAAGTACAACCAATCCGTTTACCTGCCTGTCAGCCTTCCATCGGGGCACAAACTTATCTCGTGCCCTCATTGGTCATGTGCGCGTTTGTGTGTGTTGGAGGAGGGCCTCTATAAGGAAGTGGCAGATTTTCTCCGGTTGTGTATTTTCAAATTCTAGCGCACTCGAGCCGGTTTCTCTTTAAAGGTGAGGTATGTAATTATGGAGAAACCAGCTCGAGTGCGCTAGAATTTGAAAGTACACAACCGGAAAAAATCTGCCCCTTCCTTCAGACTTCCTCGCAGAGCCCCTCCTCCAACACACACGAACGCGCACATGACCAATGAGGACACGAGATAAATGTGTGCACAGATGGAAGGCTGACAGGCAGGTAGGCCATCCAGTTACTTTAGCCGGGCCGGCTCAGATGATTGGTCGTGCTTTTTACAGCGCCACGGCTTCCACAGATGACATTTTTTTTTTTTTTTATTGTCAAAGCATTTCATGTATTCATTGCTATCGGGATGTTAAGAGCATTCCATGGAATATAACAAAAAATGTTTCTGAAATAAATGACATACCCCACCTTTAATGTACACTGTCCCTTGTTTTAAATAAATCAATTCAATTCAAGAAATAAATATCTCAAATGCTAGTTGTGGAAAATGTTAGTCGAGTCATGATTTTTGGAGGTTTTGTCATGACCTCTTTTGCCATGCACAGGCCATTAGAGCATGTTAGTGCAATCCATGGCTCACCAACCTTAATGTTAACACAGAGAGAGATAAATAAAACACAGACACAGACATAGTTGATCATTGATTATTATTCAGTTGCGCAACAACGATAATAATCTTGGAGTACAACATCACCTGCTACCACAGCAGCCAATCGCGGAAATGCCCCCCACCAGTAGCAACAATCAGACAGCATAATAGCCACTGCAATGAACACACACACAGCCTATCATGCAGCCTACCACACGATCGTCACATGGTTTTCTCTCTGAAAGCTCTACTGTTATATGTTGAAAAGTCATCATCTCATGACATCCTTAGTAGTTAACTAACAACTGCTTTTACAACCTGAGGCCTTCTCTGAACTTCCTCTAACCTCGGTGTCAGTTCACTTCAAATGAATACATCTATTGATAATTCAGAACGACCATTGTCTCTCTAACTCTGTGGGACCCAACTCAGTAACACACATGATATAGCTTACCATGTGACCTAATGAATAAACCAGAAATACGCTGGAATAAGGATTGCCATTACAAGCATCTTAAATGTTTTGCAGTCAGGTGCAGCAGCTGGTTTTGCTAAATTGTTTTTTTTGTTGTTGTATTTATTTATAGAAGGACCATGCATACAAAAACATTAATCTCAGCAAAGAGAAGAGATGCAATATGCCAGATTATAGCTAATAGCTCATTTCCATCTGTGGTCCTCAGGTTTACTGTAGCAGCTGATTTGAACAAAAACACGAAATAACAAACCGAGAAATGTGAAAATACTGGTCAGCTCCCTGATTTCAATTTTACAAAATGTCGTCTCTCATTATCAATCCAGTACAATATCTAAACTATGATTTATAAATAACAGATTTTTCTCCTGACACGTGGATGCTTTTATAAGAAGCTTTTAAGGATCCACTGGCAGTGGAAAATGCATGTGTTTGAAAATGTCAAGTCCATTACGGTCCCTTGTTATGTCCGAATAAATGGGGCATGTTTCCTGCGTTCTCCTCGCCTTCGGTACTGCTTACGGTCCGTGTTGTTTTGCAATAAAGCAGGAAGAAGCGCTGAGAAAGACTCTCTGTAAATAGGGCGGGAAAACTCTCATGCTACGGTTAACTTTGTATTAAACTGAGCATTGCAATGACTGGGATGAATGGAATCCCAAGCACTTATATTGTTTAAATAATTTGACATATGTAAAATATATTATATCAAAGCAAGAATCCTGTAAAGGTATGTTTTGTAATAAACCTTGATTTCAGAGCATGATGTGAGCCATAACGTCGTGAGCGCCTCCATTGGACTCCTTTGTTTACTTCCTGAACATGGTGACACCACAATGTTACTCTTGCGCTCCAATTTGATAGAACTCCAAGGAGAGGACTCTTTAAAGTAGAGACACTACATACTGATATACACCTGAACATCAGCAGGAGAGGACTCTTTAAAGTAGAGACACTACATACTGATATACACCTGAACATCAGCAGGAGAGGACTCTTTAAAGTAGAGACACTACATACTGATATACACCTGAACATCAGCAGGAGAGGACTCTTTAAAGTAGAGACACTACATACTGATATACACCTGAACATCAGCAGGAGAGGACTCTTTAAAGTAGAGACACTACATACTGATATACACCTGAACATCAGCAGGAGAGGACTCTTTAAAGTAGAGACACTACATACTGATATACACCTGAACATCAGCAGGAGAGGACTCTTTAAAGTAGAGACACTACATACTGATATACACCTGAACATCAGCAGAGAGGACTCTTTAAAGTAGAGACACTAAATACTGATATACACCTGAACATCAGCAGGAGAGGACTCTTTAAAGTAGAGACACTACATACTGATATACACCTGAACTTCAGCAGGAGAGGACTCTTTAAAGTAGAGACACTACATGCTGATATACACCTGAACATCAGCAGGAGAGGACTCTTTAAAGTAGAGACACTACATACTGATATACACCTGAACATCAGCAGGAGAGGACTCTTTAAAGTAGAGACACTACATACTGATATACACCTGCACATCAGCAGGAGAGGACTCTTTAAAGTAGAGACACTACATACTGATATACACCTGAACATCAGCAGAGAGGACTCTTTAAAGTAGAGACACTAAATACTGATATACACCTGAACATCAGCAGGAGAGGACTCTTTAAAGTAGAGACACTACATACTGATATACACCTGAACTTCAGCAGGAGAGGACTCTTTAAAGTAGAGACACTACATGCTGATATACACCTGAACATCAGCAGGAGAGGACTCTTTAAAGTAGAGACACTACATACTGATATACACCTGAACTTCAGCAGGAGAGGACTCTTTAAAGTAGAGACACTACATGCTGATATACACCTGAACATGAGAATAAAATGTCCTCTTTAACCTCAAATATACTTTTGTATTTCTTTGCTGCAATGATGTTTTGTATCTGCCTTTATATACTCTCTATATTGATCTGCAATAAGCTCAAATCCAACACTATCTCAGCCTGGCTGTGTATCGTTCTCGCTCTTCACTCTGAGACTCTCCAGGCTACACTAAGAACTAATTGGAAGTGACACTGTCTCTCTGCTCAAAGTAGTATGGCTCTTTCCAGGGAATGAATTATAAAATACTATATATTAAAGGTCCAGTATATGTTTCAGGGGCTATTTTTATTAAATTGTACTCCAAAATATCTTTATTTATTTTAGGGCTGCACAATTAATTGAGATTTTATAGAAATCGCAAAATGGAAAAGTGCCATATTCAAATTAGAAGCACAACATTTGTAAACGTGTTAATATACCTTTTTGAATTAAGGTACTGCAGTTTTCTACATTTAACAAAACACATTTGTTTCGTACAAATCCTCTTTAAAAATTCATACCATGTTCATTTAAATATATGTTGTCATGATAATAAGAAGAACATCCGTTTAGGAAAGGGATAAAGGGGAAATTACCTTTTTTTTGTACATTTGATTTATTTGGGTAATATCATACTATAATATATACATATTGCGATATTACATGTACACTACATATCCTCCTAGATGTTGGTTAACGTGATATTGTTAGTGTTGTTTTTCCTGGTCTTTAAGCCTCATTTCACATTTCACTTTTCTCTCCTTTGCTTATCCAAAGAATGTCGTGCATCATATCACAATTGCAATTAGACCTTTTTCGAATCGTGCATTGCTAGTTTTTTGCCAAAGTCTTTAGACGTTGAAATATCAGCGGCTTCAGGACAGGAATATCAGCTCCTGCTGCCTTTAAAAAGCCGTTTCAGTGGAGCCTTTATCTCTGAGACAATGATAGATCTGATCCTGCTGGAGGCTGACCTCCATCCTGCCTCTCATCAGTCTCCCTGTGACACACACACACACACACACACACACACACACACACACACACACACACACACACACACACACACACACACACACACACACACACACACACACACACACACACACACACACACACACACACACACACACACACACACACACACACACACACACACACACACACACACACTAAATATTATAGCGTTGTCATAGAGAGATGTTCAATGCAGACAGCAAACCCAGCCCCTATATGTCCATCTAGAGCGTGCGTTCTTTGTGTTATTCCCCCCATCGTCCCTGTGTTCCTGGCTTCAGTGAGACACTGAGAGGAACTGCAGAAGAAACGATGTTTACACAGCCGGCGCAGACAGAGACGTTTGAGATGAATAAATAATGCCTGGGATTAAGTCCCCGCGCTATTTTTAGTCCCTCGTACTCTGTGATTATGCCCCGTACTTCTCCCCACTTTTTCCCTGTTATCCCGAAGCTTAACATGCGTGAGCTGCCATGGAAACACCGCCGTCGCTTTGAAGTGGAGGAGGGGAGCCGAGGAGAGAGGAATCTCTGAGCTGCTTGGTTTCTGCTCCTGGAGACGCTTTTGTTAACATGTTATTTAGTTTGAGACATGGCTGCAGGTATAACAGAAATGGACTTAGATCTGATTAAAAGAGAGAAATGGTGATGATGACGAATGGAGCATTTATGGGATGGATGTGGTGCAAAACTAGCATGTTTAATGCAAAATGCAGCACAAATAGGGCAATATCATCAGATACACTGGTTATTATCTTAATGTTTAGTTTGGGGCATTAATGCTGCAGCTAAAAGCAAACATTAGCATTAGAGTGATATAACAGAAAACACAATATGAAATATTCTGCATCTATGGGATTTATGCAGCGCAAAACCATCATGTGCAAAATGCAGCAACAAATGGGCAATATCATCACATGAACAGATACGATACGATATACTTTATTGTCCCCGTAAGGAAATTTGTTCTGGGCTCCGTCCAGCAGTTCCGCATACATGTACATAATATACAAACATAGTAGACATTTAAGAGACATACACATATCATCAATCATACACCCTTTGAACACACACAATACACACAGACGCACATACTGACAATGGCGACCTATTGCACAACCCTTATGGCCAACATTTTATATATATATTTATATATTTTATACATTTTAGATGATTTGATCAATATGTAGTTTGAGGCTTTGAAGCTGCAGGTATATGACTATTTAAACCGATTGAAAGACGGTGCATTTTTTTCATAGGAATATATAGAAAGGGATATATCGGTGCAAAAGTAAAATATTGTAAAATAAAAATCATCATATGCACAGAAAGTCATGTGCACAGTTTCTAGAAGTAAAGCGCGACTGATATCTGCGTTTAAATACAACAATTCCTCTCCGGAGCGGCTTCACCCAGACGGAGGGAACGCTAAGCCTGATGTGATGAGACAGCGTGATCACAGCCTTCAAACATCCCGAGCCTCACGTCGTCTTTCCGCCACGCAGCTCTTTTTCTCCACGGCTGCCTGCTTTCATGTTTCAGAAAGCCAGGACTCGCAGACACAAGTGCATCAGAGCAGGGTTTTACTTTGTAGATCATTGGCTTTGAGAGATGAATGGTAAAGGTCCTGAGATCTGTGCATGTAATCCAGAGGGAACGAAATGTCTCCAAATGAAAGGTGTGTTATTGTTAATATCACCTTCTTCTCCAAGTATCTGATGAACAGAGGTTTTCTCATCAGTGTCATGACCAGTGCTTTCAGTTTGAGTGTCCCGTTGTAGTACACATTGTAATTCAGAGGATCTTTGATACGGGTATTGATGACATTTTGGGGGAATCCGTTAATTGAACATGATAAACAAGGGGGTCATCTCTATGTTGCTATGGGCCTCAATTATTTTCAACATTAATTAGCATCGTAAGACCGTCTACGAACTGGGGTCGGTCGCTTTAAAACCTCGATGAAGACGTGGGGCTTGGCGGACAGTGCGGCATGCGAGTGCGGTGACCCTGAGCAGACCGCTGTCCATATAATCACCATCTGCCTCTTATATAGAGCACCCTCGGAAGCCAGCCTCTTCGACCTAGGACCAGAGATGCGGGCATGGCTACACGACACCGAGTTGGACATCTAACGTTATACGAAAAAAGAAGAAGCATCGTAAGACAATGGTATTAGCCATTTTTCAGTTCATGGCAAAGTACTGAAGATAAATGTACGTTTTAAATGCAGTTTTAATCGTTAAAATCAGTTTAGCCACTGTGGAGATATTTATGTCTGAAGAGAAGAAAAAAACCTGACTTGCCCACAAATTTGGAAAAGTACATTTTATGGATTACACTGTGGGTCATTTCAACATTCTACCTATAGAGAACCATGCAGACCTGAGCATGACATACTTCCAAATGTCTTGTTATTGAGGTCATATAACAAGATGGGGCCTTATAATAACAAATAAAAAAATATAGCAAATGGAAGCAGGGTGGTCGTGTATGTGACCTTCTCTCCAAATCTAAACACATGAGCAAAACTGTAAGAAACGTGTTTGATCTTCTGTTAGTTCAAGCTACCGCTAACTCTAAACACCGGCTACCAACAGTAGTAACGTGGCGTTAGCAAAGGAGACCATTTTTAGCTGATTCATGGTGTTAGCCTTAAGAAACCGAGCCACAGCGAATAAACTCTGCCAGCAACAGTGAAGAAAAGGATGTTCAAGGGCTCGTAATGAGACGCTTGTTTCTCTGTGACATTTATAATAATAATAATAACCAGAAGAAACCATTCGTTTTCAAAGTAGATCTGCTGCTGTTTTCATTGTAAACTGCATAAGTTACTTTTCTTGTTCATTTGGAAAGTTAGACGGGTTTAGCATGTTAGCTTCCATTTGTTGGCATAGCATGTTCATGTGTTTTTGAAATGCAATGTAAAAAACAGCATGGCTATCAGCTGTTGGCTTTAATCTGGTTTGAAAGTTCAATTACATTGCCAGTTTTCAGCAGTTTTGGACACCGACAAGAGTACCTTTCTTAAAAAAAAGAGAACGTTACCAACTAGATCTGTATATATTTTGTGGGGGAAACTTCTGAAGCAATTGGAGTCAGGACTCAAAGAGACACGAGGAGAGCTGGAGCTTTGATGGCAAACACTGACGGTTTATTTGGAGCTTCGGCCGGAGAATTCAGAAGACATGTCACGGGCCAAGTTGACCACACGGTAGAGATGCCACAATCACTTCTGAAGAACTCCCCAGACCTGTGTGTTTAGCTAGCTCAGAGAGAATAATGAACATTGTGCATAACAAGATAGAATCATATAACACCTCTATCAGCTGACGCCAACAGGGAGACAAAACACTGAGAGCACAGCAGCCAAGGTTGCAAGTGCGTGTGCTCAGTCAGCACAGAACTGATCAACTGGGTCAAAGTTATGGGCCTTGGAGATTATTCCCTGACATATTTGATATACTCCTACCATGTTCTGCTTTACTCTATTACACGTATACTATGCAACAGGATAGAGTAGATTATGTACAGCCCCAACTACAGACAAAGATATTTGCTTTGGAGGCAGAACGTATTTAAAACTCAATGCCTCACTGTGTCCATCGTCAGCCATTTGCAAATTATAATTCCAATGTACTGTATGGCCAAGTGTAAGTATTAAACAATGTCAACGAAACTCCGTTGGTAAAGACGATCTTCACCCCTATTGTCCACGTTTTCTTGCAATTGCTGCATCATGTTAGCTTCCATTTGTTGGCCATTTCTACAAGTGGTTCGTTGATTCGTTGAATGTTCTGTCTCCATCTGTCCATGTTACATTTTCTGATGATTGCTTCTATTGTCTACAAGGTGGCGATTACGCAACGCCTCGCAGTCTTCTTGTATCACATCACTCCATGCAGAGATGCTGCGTACAACAGCCGATAAAAAACAACCACTCGCTGATATAATTGAGCGTCACTGGTGCACATCCATAGAGGACCTCCGTCGCACATCCTTCAAAAAGCCCCTAAAAGCAAACCGCCCTCTTTGTAATTAACCGTGTTTAGTGCGCAATAACAACAAGCCATTATAAGGAATGAGTGCGCTTCATGTTGCCAAATAAGAGACAGATTGAGCAGCTTTCATGAGGGTCAATCACAACAACAGAGCACCCGGGTATTTACAGCAATTAGCACACTTGACGGAGAGCTGTAGAGAATATCTGGCAGACTGACAGCACTCCGGTTTGATCTGAAGAACAGAACATGGCGGACGGGAACAGACTGTTATTTGGGGACGACTTTGACAATCCTCGTCCTGATTTAACTCTGATTATCAACTAATCCGGGGTGTACAAAAATGGCCTTCATTGGAAAGTCATCAGAAAAAGACGAGGAATGTCCTGTTTTCTGTCCGGTTGTGGCTGAACACAAAAATCAATGCATCAAAGAGAATTTCCGTATACTGTAGATTACGTAAATGCTACTGTGTTGAACTGCAACGAGTAGACTGCCCATTGTAGTCTATTTCACATGTTAATATTTCACTTTAACTTGCTCAATTATGGTCATTTGCACTATATAATTTCCTTATGTCTTTTCATCTCTTAAAAAGGACATATTCTGCTCATGTTCAGGTGTCAATCAGTATTTAGTGTCTCTACTCTGACATGTCTCCATGCTTTAATGTTCAAAAAGCTCTTTATTTTTCTTATACTGCCTCCTTTCACCCTCTGTCTGAAACCACAGCCCAGTCTGCTCCGATTGGTTTGCTGGCCAGCTCTTTTGTGATTGGTCAACCGCTTAGAGATGTCCCGCCCCTTAGCCTATCACGTACAATGTGTTGAAGCGCTAGCCAATAGAAGATCAAGTGTTCCATAGTTACAATGAAGTCAGACAGTTTTTCCTTTTGCCAAATCTAAGGCTATTATTTTTTAATCCATCTATTTCGAGTTCCCTAACTTTATGGAAGTGCCACATTGAATCACTGAAGCACTTTTTAATACCAGAGTAAGACAAACTATTAATCATTCAGCCTTGGACTCAAATGTAGAAAAGGATGATTTATTAGTGAGACGAGACACAGCTATAAAACTCTTGTAAATGGAGAAGTTGAAACTACAAGTACAATATTTTCGCGTTTACATTTTCCTTAAGAGTTTAAACAAGCATGCATACAAAGCTTGTACTATATGAAGGAGAGATGGTATGCAATGATTTCTTGGGGAATAAATAATCATACAACATTCATACTTTTTTAGATGAGACTTAACTTAAATGATTTCCCTTTTTCATCAGATTTTGTAATTGTTATTTTATGCATTATTTAAAATGTATTGTATAAAATACTGTATATTTAACTGTATGTTGTGCAATTTATAGAGTTCCGAGTCATTTTTCAGAAAATAAATATAATTAGAAATGTCAGATTAAAATCAGATCACAAAAAAGAAAATCTCATCTGGCCCTTATCCTCTACTGTATTTTAGTGTACGGCCCGTTAAAATATAGCTTAGTCAGAGCTGATTGTTTTTCAAAAAGATTCACAAATGTAATGGTTTCAAAACCCAAGCAGCCGTACTTGAACAGCCCCTAAAAATATCTGTACAATAAAAACATATTTTAATGGCTGCAACAATGCAATCAAAGAAATATAAATCCAGACAGACATTCGATGCCTAGTAATGAGGTCCAATCACCGCCCACAGACCAGTAGCTGCCAGCAGAATAAACACACACATGGCCGACATGTGTGACACCATACAGTGTGTTGCTGTGACATCCATATTTCAGCACACAGTCTGTTGTTAGGGAGTGTAACCGAGGCCATGCTCCTCCCCAGGCGCTCCCCAAACTAGACCATTGTGAGAACAGCGAAGCACGTGGTCCTCCTGAACGCCGGCTACCAACCGAGGGCCTCTAGCACTGAGACACACACACACACACAGACTCACACACACACACACAACACAATGCGATGAGCCCCAAACACACACTGCCACCCTGCATCAGCACAAGTGTCAAGCTCTTGTGTTGTGCTTGGGATTTAAGCTGCACTCAGCAATGAGGAGAAAAGAGGATTTCATCCACAGCAGTAGATACCCTGGGAATCCATCCCTCCATACTGACAAACGATTACAAAGGCAACTCATTTGTCCGATCTTAACAAAGGATGACCTGCATCCATTTCCCAAACATTTGCTCCAGTTCTTCCTAAAGAAACCCCACACATTTCCAGTCAAATGCTTCCATTCTCTGGGACAAAACCCACCAACGCCAGACCATCATAACCAGAGCTGCAACTAATTATGACTTTCTTTGCATTTAATCTGACTTACATTTCTGAATTGTCTTGAACAGATACATTGAAGTCACACCTAATATTAGATTACTTGTTTTGTTACTTGAGTTTCTTACCACAATAAGAAAAGGTAAGGCAGCACATACTTAAAACTGCCAGAAACAGACAAAATTGGGAAAGATAGCATAACAAAAACGACATAAATGGTCAATCATCAAGTGGGCCAGCTACTTGTAATTTACGTTGCATGCATCTAGAATTGGATGCTTCTAAACGTGAGCGGATAGTAGCTAAAGTTATTTGCTAAGAGCAAGTTTTTAATATTAAAAACAAACATATATTGAAAAATCTACATAGTTACTTCACCACTCTATTCATATTGAGACAAAACATCTGCCTCGTTAGCTGTTAAATGCTACGTCCTACGGCTAGTTGCTAACATTCTCTAAGAGCTCACTTTTACTAGCTTACTTTGGTTGAATGCACTGAAACGCTTTGGAAAATAAGGTCAGCTAAATGTAATGTCATAAAATCACAGGTTAAGGTTAGCCAGCTAGCTGTAACTTAGCTTAGTGGCATTCATCTGGCGTTAGTTGCTTATAAACCTACTTGCTAATAGCGAAGCATGGCAGAGAAAGTCAAATAGCTATCTCTTGCTAACTTTGGTTGAATGCAGTATAGTAGTTGCTTTAAGGTTCAGCTAAATGTAATGTAATGAAATGAAGGTTAACCTGCTAGCTGACATTTGGCTGTGTTGCATTCAACTGGAATTAGTTGCTTTTAAACATGAGCCTATAGTAGCTCAAGCCGTTTGCAAACAGCGCGTTTACTTAAAGGTCCCATGTCATGGCCATTTCTACTGATCATAATTCCATTGTTGAGGTCTACTAGAATAGATTTATACTGTGCAATGTTCCAAACTCACAATGGTTTCTCAAACAGCATCTCTGTATAGTATGTATTCACTCTGTCCTAAACGCCTTGTTGGAGCTCCTGCCCCCCCTCCCTGTGAGCCCACTGTGCTCTGATTGGTCAGCTCGCCCACTCTGTTCTGATGAGTCCACCACCGATACAGCGGAACATCAGTGATTATGTATTACAATGGCGTTAGCAACCAGAAAATGACACCAGTAATGACAAACAGATGAAAATGCTGCGTGGGGTCTGGGTGCCGTGTTGGCGGGATGTTGCACGACTCGCCGCTGAGAGTGTGTGTGTGTGTGAGGAGCTCCAAGGATTGGTACAATGGGTCCATTTGGGTATGGTTACGTCACTATACCCGAAATACGTCACTATACCCAGGAAGAAAATAATGGAAAAAGAGAAATCTCCAACGAGGCGTTCTGGGGCAGCAGACAGGTCTTTTCTGTGTTCGAGTTTTACTCGCTACAGGGTGTACTTTGAGGGTTTGTGACTCTGCAGACCGTGAGAAAAACCTTCATAACACACAAGGGGACGGGTCATAACCGGAAAAGCATGACATGGGACCTTTAACAACCACTGCAATGAAAAGAAAGACATTTCTGAAAATTCCATGTAAATTCTTAAGAGCTTCATTAATAATGAGACAACATATAAACTAAAGCTTCTAAAGGCTCGACCACTAGCTTGTTGCTAATGATGTCTGTCTGCCGTGAAAACCACCTTTGATGGTGCCAAGTTAAACACATTCTCAGCCTCTCAGTTTGCCACTCAACAGAATGAGTTCTTCTGATGTCTGACGACCCGTTTTTCTTTTCTTTTCTTTTGGAGCGATGCCATGCCTGTTTATAGAGCACGAAATTCCACACGTTAATTGCGGGGGGAAACGAAGCAGCTGATACTATTGTGTGGTCCGACCCTGAAAAGGTCGCTGAATGGATGCCTTGGGAATTACAATAAACCCGTTGTCTGCACAGAGGATCCAACCCACCTCACCTACTGTTCCCATCCTCATCTCATCAGTATGGAGAGGCTGGCAGCAGCAGCGATGACTTTGACGAACCCTCAGTTAAGCTGTTTCTTGCTACAGTGGGCTGCTGGGAAAATGTGCACGGAGAGGTGGAGGTCAGTACGGTCCAACATTGCTTCAGAGAAAACAGTGTTCCTATTGTCATCCTCTACATCTCTACAAAATATCTCCGCTGTCTTATACGTCCTGCAGGCCCAGGAGGCGGATGAACTGACATGTTTTAATGGCAGAAAGATGAAAGTAGCCAGCTATAGTTCACAGTAAAGGGCACCGGGCTTTGCAGAAGCACCAGCTTGGATTTCACTCGTATAGGTCACTGGTCAATACAGAGGAATAATGAATCACTGGAATTTAGCCCTGCAAATTATGGTTTCCATCATGAGTGGGCGAGGCCGGCAATCAATGGGAATTACATCTAGTGCCGGCTGGTGAAACTGAAACGAGCTACACGTCGTTTATCTTGCTGTGAAAAGACGGATAGAAAATACAATATTCAGCCTTAAAGAGGCCAAATTCTGCTGATGTTCAGGTGTATATCAGTATGTAGTGCCTCTACTTTAAAGAGTCCTCTCCTCCTGCTGATGTTCAGGTTCATATCAGTATGTAGTGCCTCTACTTTAAAGAGTCCTCTCCTGCTGATGTTCAGGTGTATATCAGTATGTAGTGTCTCTACTTTAAAGAGTCCTCCCCTGCTGATGTTCAGGTGTATATCAGTATGTAGTGTCTCTACTGGGACATGTCTCCATGCTTTAATGTTCAAAAAGCTCTTTATTTTTCTCATACTGCCTGTGCTGCAGCACCTGTTTTCACCCTCTGTCTGAAACCAGAGCCCAGTCCGCTCTGATTGGTTAGCTGTCCGGCTCTGTTGTGATTGGTCAACTGCTTAGAGATGCTAGCCAATACAAGTGTGGGCGTTACATAGTGATGTCACTATGTTCCTGAAGTAAACAAAGGAGTCCAATGGAGTTTCAGACGGGAGGGGGGGGGCTCCCTCTGGAGAGAACACAGGGATTTCAGACTTTGCAGACCCTTTACATGCACTAAAACCTATTTAAGAAAGCATAATAGGTTCTGTTCTAGCAACAACTGTGAGACTAATAAATGTATTCTGATTCTGAACAAAGCTGAACTTTAAAATGTAAAACAAGGTAAATAGACTTTGCGCACTTGTGAATCATCTGAATTCCTATCATCTGTTCACCTTCCTCCTCCTGCTCTTTCTTGGAAATTAGGATCTGTGTCACTGCATGTTAACACATGGTGGCAGGTGACACACACACACACACACACACACACACACACACACACACACACACACACACACACACACACACACACACACACACACACACACACACACACACACACACACACACACACACACACACACACACACACACACACACACACACACACACACACACACACACACACACACACACACACACACACACACACACTCATTATGTGCCCCTTTCACACCAACGCGTTTTCCGCTCCGGCTCGGAGCTGGAGCCTGAAAAGTGCCGTTTCTTCCTGTTCACACCGCAGCGGTGGCGCCTCTTAGCTCCGGAATCCGGTTAACTTCCAGCTCCAAAATATTGTCGGTCCAGAGGCAAGAGCTTCGGGTCTAAGAGGCGACGTCGCTTACGTCTCTCTTACGTCGAGGCGTGCAGGAAACTAAAGCCACCTCCCCTGAACATGGGTCGACTGTTATGCCTGCCTACAAGCAGTAGTGCCTATAAACACACTTTATAAAGTCAGGCAGCACTAACCAGGCTTCGTGTGATTCTGTTTATTTGTGCCTTACTTTGACCATCCGTTCGCTGTTATCCATCATTGTGGAGAGAGGCAGACGTGTTGTTTTGTATTATAGCAGCTATCGAATGGAATCAATACATGGGCTGCACAGGTTGTCGTGTCCGACTATCACAAGCAGAATCATAATAAAAATACGCCGGTAAAATGTGCCTGTAGAAAACGGTTTATGCCACAATAGGATAGCAACAAGTAGTCAGTTTAGCTTCGGTTGCTATGGTAACATCACCCATTTTATACCAGAGAAATTTTCATAACAGCGTTGTGATGCCAAACAGCGTCAATTCAGACTGACACACATTCACTTAGGCTAAGGGAACTGGGGATATGCATCAGCTGCTTGTGTGAGTCGGACAGTGAATACTTTAGAGCGGCCGCTGCAGTGTGAGCTAACCGGGAGCTAACGGGAGAATAAACTCCCGTGGAAGAGCAGCCAACACTGCAGCGGTCGGTAAATGCCGCAGAAACACATTAATAAATAATTAACCTGGAGAAAAGCATAAGGTTGGAGAAGTCGTTATTTAATTTCATCTGGCTTAGTGTGATTAAAAGCAACACGATCATCGACCCGACGCAGTTGTTGTTGTTGTTGTTGTTGTGAGCGCCGTTGGGGAGCAAATCAGCGATGTAAACGGTGACGTCATGACGCAGCAGCACCAGTCGGGCTCTGGGCGGTGTGAACAGAGCGGGAGCAGAAAAGGGAAACCGGAGCTGAACCAGAAAAGCTCTAGCTCGGAGCTAGAAAGGGAAAAGCGCTGGTGTGAAAGCCGCAATGGTGTCACCCTTTATCTCCAGCCTCCTGCAGCCTCACATTTATCTTTACGAGGAACAAAGGCTGCCAGTACTATCAGCTAACAGGTTCTTTACCAATACAATCTCTTTCAACTGCAGTGGCCTCTCCTGAGCAGCTTATCTCCATCCAGCTGTCTCCAACTCTTCCTAATTAAAGAGCCAGGGTATAAAATGAGAGCTTCATCAATTAATCTGGATGTGTGATATAGATATTTTTAGACTGAAGCGGAAATGTGTGTGAATATAAATAATATTTGATTTATTAGTTGAAAATGTAAGACAGCTGTGATATTTGTTTTCTGTGTGATCTAGATACATTTAATTTGTTTTAAAGAGGGAAACAACTGCATTTAATATGTACACACAGGCGAATGCATAAACAATCTGTCTATCAAACTCTTGAACATTGGTCATGAAAACAGCTTAAATTCATCAAGAATACACTTCATTGCAGTTCTTCGATAATGATGATTTTGAAGTAAAAAGCTAACGTTAGGCTATACAGGAACTACAGCACGGTCACATTACTTCACGTCACCACCGCTAAACTAAAGGAGGCTAATGTTGGGCTATACAGGAACTACAGCACGGTCACATGACTTCACATCACCACCGCTAAGCTAAAGGAGGCTAATGTTAGGCTATAAAGGAACTACAGCACGGTCACATGAGTTCACCTCACCACCGCTAAGCTAAAGGAGGCTAATGTTGGGCTATACAGGAACTACAGCACGGTCACATTACTTCACGTCACCACCGCTAAGCTAAAGGAGGCTAATGTTGGGCTATACAGGAACTACAGCACGGTCAAATGACTTCACGTCACCACCGCTAAGCTAAAGGCGGCTAATGTTGGGCTATACAGGAACTACATTACGGTCACATGACTAAACCTCACCACCGCTAAGCTAAAGAAGGCTAATGTTGGGCGTGATGACGTTTAGTCGTCTCATTTAGACACTTGTTATCAACCTCCGTTTTTAAATTCACCAGTGGGGTATTTACTGACGTTTTTTATGTCGTAGAATTTAAATCTCTTCAGCTTGACATACAACATACAAAAAAACATTGACTTTGATACAAAGGGTCTGGAAGTGGAAATGCTGACTAATTATCGGGTTTAAGGACTCATTCCTGCACCACTCAATTGTCTGAATACACAGGTGTGCACTGCATCTTAAAGCAAAAACAGCAACAAGACACTAAATCAAGATCAAGAAAACCCCCAAAACTGACCTCAAGAATAAGCAATTAACACCCGGTGAAATCCTTCAATTAAGCGGAAAGCATGCAGGGAAGTAAAGCCAAGATTTAAAAATAGCAAGGAAGATATCAGACTTCACTTTCCTTACTCCCATGGTGCATCACATTCAAGATTCACTATATAATACTAGAGGACCTAGAAGTATTTCAAATGTTGCTCTTTTTTTGGAAACGCTTTCTGTTCCACATTCATCAAGGCATAAAAACTGAGGCTTGTTCACAGGCTTCTGCACACAAGGAACACTAGATGCTCTCCAAAGGATCAGGATAACACACACACACACACACACACACACACACACACACACACACACACACACACACACACACACACACACACACACACACACACACACACACACACACACAGTTTACTCTTTCTTACATCAAGACTTAAGGGTTTGATAATAGTCGCATTACATCATATAAGCAGTCAGGGTTATACATTATAATTTTGAGGTTTTTCAGCATCTCATCTCTAACTTAAAGCTGCAAAATATATTTAAATGTATAATCTTCCATGCAATAAGACAATTGCACTAAAGGATTATTATTATTAGTTAAAAAACGATTTTTAGTCAAGGATTGCCCTTTAAAATGTTACTTTATTTTTTTTTAAATTAGTGCCTTTGTGATCAATTTGTTGAATAAAATAATATTTCGTATTATTCCCTTTGGTTTTGATTAAACCAGCAGAAGGCTGTATGGAGCTGAAAAGAGCAGAAAATACACTTTAATATCTGATTTATAGGAAGTAATATCATTATCACGATATTCAACAAAGATATATTATTTCCTTAAACACAAAATGTTTACTGTTTTTATTCCAGGGACAGTTCCTTTAGGGGTTTCTTATAATCGGACCTACATTATATCAATATTATATTATTTAAATTGCATGTTTTATCATCTAATGCAGGTATATGTGATAGATTTAGTCTCTTTTAGGTCACAAAGGGATTTAGATGTGTCCAATCTTTTGGGTGTGAGTGAAATGAAAACCCAAAATATGCTTTTCTGGTACGTATTAACAGATGTTTAACGTTTAAATGTGCAATTTTAGTTTGTCACAACTGAATTCGGACTATTTTTGCCCAATATCATGATTATTCACAGAATGTCAAGGTGTTATGGTCCCCCAGGAGATAATCCAGCTGCCAGTGACATTTCCACGAGAACAGCTGATGCAAACAATAGTGAGAGGCCGTATGGAGCTGACAGGTAGCCTCTTGTGGGCCTATTAGTCTTACATTTGAGCAGATATGTATGTGGAAGATGAGTTTGCACATCAGGACATGTTGTTTTAAATTTTCCTTGGTCAGTTTCAGGGCGCATACTGTCTCCAGCCTCATTATTCCTGCATGCAGGCCTATAATAATCTCATATAACCTGCCGCTTTTCTTCCAGCATGTATTCCTCTGCATGCTGTTGCAGGTTTCTCAACGCTTGCACCAGCAGCAGCCTGACGTCCTACCTGTGGAGCAGAACAGGTGACAGCGTGCATATATTTGCCTTGACGGACACTCACCTTCGGATTTCAGTGCGCTTCTCCGAGGAAAAAATACCCGACGGTGTCCGAAGTTGGAACTAACCGCCAGCCACCATCTTCTGCAGGGACGAAGACGAGAAAGAGCGAGGAATAGGACTCGTTAGACGGCTTCATTACAGCTGCTGGACCCGCGGCATAGTGGAGCTCAGCGGGCAGACAGCAGACGGACAGCCGGGCTCCGAGCGCTCATTCCCGGCAGAACAGGGAGGAGCGACAGGCGACAGCGCGGAGCCCGGAGCAGACCGGAAGAGGAGGCCTTCAAAGTAAAAGCACAACCGCTGCAAGGCTTTTCTTTTCCCGTTTCATTGCATCTTGTGTTTTAATTTTGTATGTATGTTTGTTTGAATGTTTGTATTACATGTTTGTTGGGTTGTAAAGCCTCTTTGAGTATTATTATTATAGAAAATTATGTAAATAAGTAAAAGCATTACAAATATGAAAGATAAAAGAGAATAAACACACTAAGGTATGCGATACAATATTCATAACATAAATAATAACAACAATAATTTTGGTCAAATGTAATAGTTTCACTAATTCACTAATCTTTTAAATGTTGTAGCCTTATAATGGGGAAATTTAATTATCATTATCATTACTATTATTATTATTATCTCGAAGTTGTAGCAGTGATTGCGAATGGCTCGTCATTTTTATTAGTTTTATTTTGAAAACCTGATGATACAGTTTCCGGTGAAACTCCGGCTGTTTTGTGTTGCTGCTGCTGCTCAAAGGTTTGTACCATTGTATTTATAGTAAGGGGTGGACTGCATGTCTCTACACATTCAGATTGTAAAATCTGTATTGTTTTTTCTCCTGTTTAATGATATTATCAAATCACTCAGTAATTTGTCCTCAGTCCTAAATTATAAGGACGATCTACTTTACCTTTCCTTATCTCATTGTTATAACACAGATGATAAATTAACGCACTTGTCTAGTAGATACTCCCTCCTTAAATAGCCATAGAAAGCAGAGGCTGTAATGGGTTCAATCAACAGGTTTTCTTGCAATTAATCTATAATGTGATTAGCATCAAATGATTAAACTGCTCATTCAGGTGCATTAATGTGTACACCATCATTCTGCTTTCTTATGAGGATATGACAAGGAAGAATAAGGTGTGCTGGAGCTTTATCTTTGCACATATTATTCACAGTCTGAAGGTCAGACTCAAACAGATGGAGATTTCACCTCCTGTGGTTTTAAACTCACTAACCTTCATCATCAGACCTCAATACTGTTTGCTAACTTAATCAGTATGCATTCCTATCTGCTCTTAGGACATTACTTTGAAATGGCCTGTGGGCTGTTGTTCTCCATTACTTCAATAAAACAATATAGACATATGTTCTAATTCATGTGTTTGTGTGTCTCTGTTGTGTTTGTGTGTCTCTCTCTCTCTCTCTCTGTGTGTGTGTGTGTGTGTGTGTGTGTGTGTGTGTGTGTGTGTGTGTGTGTGTGTGTGTGTGTGTGTGTGTGTGTGTGTGTGTGTGTGTGTGTGTGTGTGTGTGTGTGTGTGTGTGTGTGTGTGTGTGTGTGTGTGTGTGTGTGTGTGTGTGTGTGTGTGTGTGTGTGTGTGTGTGTGTGTGTCTCTGTTGTGTATTGGCCAATGCTATGAACACAGTCAAATACAATATAAAATACGATAATACACAAGTTTATATAGAATATTACAAATGTGTAAGAAAAATAAAGAAAAACAAGAAAAATAAATTTAGAAAAAAAGAAAATGACAATGGTCCTGATCCATTTATATAAAAACCGCTTTCACACCAAGTACTTTGCCGTATAGTGCCGGCACTTATGGCACATTTCCACTGCAGTGGTGTAGCCCCGTTTAAGCGTCCCAGCGTCCTCGCTCAGGCCGCGGGCTGCCTCGCTGGCCGTCCGAGGCCGTGGCACATTTCCATTACAGTTTAGGACCTGGGGTAGCAACGCAGTGCAGGCGGGGCGATCGGCTTCACATTTCGAGTTCCCGCTGGATTTTATCATCCCCAATGAGATGTAGGAACGTTGTCATCTCCTCGGTCGACCACGGTGTGCTTTTCTTTGACGTTACCATTTTGTAGCTCCTCCGTTTACAAAAATGCTGTGTATAAAAATGCTGCAAGCTTGCTTCTAGATATATATGCGACGCTAGGGATGATCTCGCGCGCGATCTTGTGACGATTCTCTCTGACCAATCAGCAGTCGAGAGTGTTGACGTCACTAGTTCAGCCCTGACCCTGGCCTGATAGAACCACGATTTTATGGGGCCCGGAAAAAGTACCCGCTAGCCGGTGCTACGCTATATGGAAAGGCCACCAAAAACTGGCCTGGCCGCTTGAGGACGGGGCTACCCGCTGCAGTGGTAATGCGCCATAGTGCCCCCATGGAACTAAGAGTAGATCACGTTCACACCTGAATAAGTTCCCTGAGGGAAGATTACGCAAATGAGCCTCTGACATCACTTTGTCTTCTTCTGCTTTAGGTTTACTGGCAGGCCGCGAACAACTTCACGGCGTATACTGCCACCCGAAGTTCCCGGCCGAAAGTCCCCGGAGTTGGGGACTGGCGATTTAATCGGAAGGCTTCAGTGGAAGCTGCTGGGACTCCCAGCAGCTTCCACTGAAGCCTTCCGATTAAATCGCCAGAACGCTGACACCTCCTCATCACTCCACCGCTCCCATGTTTTCTTTTCTGTTGCCATAACATTACATTGCATTTTTCCATAAGTTATTCTCTCTCCGTTGGTGCGCGGGGATAATGCTAATAATGCTAATGCCAGCAAATACAATGGCGGCTTCACAAAACGTTTCAGAGTTTTACAGGGCGTGGTTTGCAATTCGCCCAGCCAATCAGAAATGGGGGTAAAAGTTATCGGCACTACTCTACTAGTACTCTTTTTGGTGTGAACGCAAAATAAGGGGTACTAATGGCGTGTTTCCACTGCAGGCCTCGCTCGGCCTAGCTCGGCCTCGCTCGGTATAGTTAGGCCTTATTAGGCCCGGCTCACTTTAATGCTGCACTTCCATTACAGTTTAGGAACTGGGGTAGTTAGTATAGTAACGCAGTGTAGGCGGAGCCGTGACGTCATCTTCAATGAGAGCCCCAGAAAAACAACACAGCCGTTAGCTCTTAGCACTCAGAGCTCACAGCTCTTCATATCTGCTCAGAAACTAGACAAAAGTTAAACAAGTACAAACCACAGACTGCCTGTGTCATGGCGAATACAGTCGCTGGTTTATTTATGTCTGTATAGGCCGTTGTTGTGAGTGTGGACGGTCGGAGCATATATAATGTTAGCTTAGCCAAGCTCCGTTTAGAAAACAAGCATTTTAAAAGGTTCTGCGCCTGCCGTCTGTCTGCAGACTTGTCAAAGCATTAATTCATGGTTTTTACTAACCGGTATCAGTATGTTTTACTTCGGCATCATTTTTAAACGTGTATTACAATTAAATCACGGTCAAATCTGTTAATGTTGTTGTAGTTGTAGACCCCTTGCCAGCGATTCTCTCTCTAGTTTAGCATACTCAGCCCGACTCAGCCTGGTTGTTCCTGGCCCTAGAACCACGATTTAGAAAAAAGGTGAAAAAGTAGCCCCGGGCCAAAACTAGGCCAAGTGGAAACGCAACCAAAAACGGGCCCCGCACGGCTCGGCACGCTTAAAGCGAGCTACCCGCTGCAGTGGAAACGCGCCATAACAGAACTATGAAAAGTACGGGGAAAAGTACTCCGGTGTGTTCTTTTTAACCAAATATCTCTCAGAGGGATCCTTATTTTCATCTAAAGAAACAGACAGAGAATCAGCACTATTGAAACAGGGCTGAAACAGAGGGGATTATGGGTAATGCTGCAATGATCTGTTTGGTATTTGGAGCCAAACACTTCAGAGACATGTTTGTATATATCTGAGACCTATAATATATTGATGAAAAACAGTAGGCCTATAGCCTAATAGGGGACCTTTAACACAATGATATTGAGATATGAAGAATCAAAGAAATATACAATAATGCGAATGTAATATTAGAACTTGTGTTAAATGTAACATAACTTCTAATATTGCACCCATTCGTGTTATGTATAGATATCTGCTGCCAAGATTTACTTCCAACATGCACACGATGTAATTTAGAGTTTATGCGTAGGCTTCACGTGACTGACTGCATGCTTTTATTTTGAAGAGGCTTAACGGATATCCGTCGTTTTCTCTAAAGAAGCTAGACATCACTAACTTGACTTTATACAGTTTCGGTTTCTTCCTGAACTTTTTCAACATTTCACGCTTCTCATCTATATAACTATATTTGTGGATTAAATCAACATGGGGGCTTGTTTGGCAATAGGGTCCCTCGCCAGTTGTGTAAGTAAACATTTAACGCTTGTGTTGTTGTTACACGATGTATGTAGGCTTTGTATGTTTACGGTTTCTTGACTATTTTAAGTACGCGTTGGAAAGGAAAACAGATAAAGATCTACAGAAAGTCATGTGACAAACTATATAAACAAGTCTTAAATATGTTACTACCCCAGTATCTGTAGACATATTATTTAACATTATAAGTACTATGAATACCTGTTTCTAGTTAAAATAGGCGTACATTGTAAAACACGGTACCAAATAAGTTACTTTTACATTATTTAGAAATGTAGTCTTTTATCCGACCGTTGAAGCCGATTTTTTTTAATGGGCTTAGTGGCCAAACGGTGGTACTACATGTCACATGACGTCATTCTGGCTCAAAAATACTTTTCTCCATTGACTTACATTGGGCAAAGAGACGTCTGTAAATCGGCGTGTACTTTTTTTGGAGCTTAATTAACTTCCCAGCACGAACACTTGTAAAGCCCTTATTTAAATCATTATGGTCTTAAAGGTGTAAAATGCACAAAAAGCTGAATCCAGTGTTATTGTACATCTCCATTCATTTGAATGAGCCGAGAGCGGGAGGTCGGAGACTGGGTTTAAGGGAAACTGAACCGCGCATGCTCTGTCGGCCCACATCCGGGTACTTTTTGAATCTACAGTCGCTCTGTTTCTGGCTTCATACGCTACTGAGCAACCCTCATGGGATATATGGTGAAGATAAGTAACCTAAACATCTAATTAAAGATGACAAACATGTGTCGATGTGTAAAGTTAAACATTTACCAACTTAAAATGTGTTTTTATGCAAAATAACGTGAATTTAGTGTTAAATTGCCAGATTTGTGAATGGAGTTAGACGTGTGAACATTTGCGTCTTTGTTTATTTTATTTACGGTTACTAACTCATAGTGTCATTCTGCTTTTAATGTGTATTATGAAAATAAAATTAATAATATAGATACATTTACAGTTTTTGATGACAGCTTCCGGGTTTCAGTCTCTTAGGGCGTCACTGTTTTGTTTTTCTCTCCTTGTCGTTCCCACGATAACCATTCGTGCTATTTCTATTTAACCCTTTTCTTCGGTATTTATCCCTTTTTAGACTTTGACACTTTTCAAAATATACAACATAGATGCAGCCTACATGTGAAATGTGTCAGAGGATTTGACCTCAAATACAATATTATATGAAAGCTCAAACGGCTGCTTATCCAACTTCCAATCCTAAAATGCATGATTAAGATAAAATAAGTTATAACATTGTAAACTTAACAAATACAAGGCTATTGCCACGTCCCAAATAGAAAGGGGATTTCATTTTCTCTGGCTTTTTAGATACTGCTGTTACAACAACATATTTTGCTTGCTTTGAGACAGACACACACACACCTCCCCATTGAAACACATTAAGTACACACCTTTGACCCCACAGCCATTACTCCATAGATGCTTTCATTTGTATGACATCAGTCATAAAATATAGAGCCTCCTTTCTATTTTCCACTAGATTGAGCTACTTTGCCCTATTTGGCATGGCTACTGTATAATGTCTTTGAAAATAGATGCTCTTGCTCATCAGTAAAATATCCCAGACTGAAGAAAGAATAAAAGCAGAAGTAGTACAATTAAATATGGGAGGCGTGTGGCACAGTGGATAGAGTGTTGGTGTTCGGATCAGGGGGTCACAGGTTCAAACCCCACTGCAGTCAGCATGTCGTTGTGTCCCTGGGCAAGACACTTCACCCCACATTGCTCCTGTGTGGATTGTCCACAGTATTGAGTATATAAGTCGCTTTGGATAAAAGCGTCTAACAAGTAACATGTCATGTCATGTCAAATATGTGTTTTTTCATGTTGTAAACAATAGTGGGATTATGTACACAAACTATCATTTAAAGGCCGTGGTGTAAAATAAGAAAGTACAGTTACTCGAGTACTGCACAAGTACACATTTGAGGTACTTGTACTTTACTTGAGTATTTCAATGTGTTGTTACTTTGTACTTCTACTCCACTTTAGCACCTTTAGTTGTTTTACAGATTTTGATTAATGATGTGAAATATAATCAAAACTTAAATCAGACAATATGTACACAAACTGGCATTAAAGGGTTACTAATCAAAAAGTATTTGGTAGTTGTAATCTGGACTGGAGTTAATTGAAAGTCAAAGTGTAAAATAATAATATTTAGTTTCATTGCAGTTTTTGACACAGACATTTTGGACCCTTTATGAGGGCACGATGTGAGTGAACTCTGAGTTTTGTTCTGGTGTTTTTGTCGTTTTCCTCTTACTGAGTTATTTGTAAGAACTGTTTGTTGCCCAGACGAGTCTTAAATATGGAAACTGGGTTCATCTGGTCACGGCTGCATTGTTTACTCTGCTGCGCTCGTGTTTAGTGAAGGATGGCTGATCTCAGTATCTGAATCATGCAGGAGGCCTGATTCCTGCCCACAGGCCTGATTCCTGCCGCCCTAAATCACCGCATGTCTCGTGCAGGAGAGGGAGCATTTACAGTATTTACATTGAAATAGAATGGAATGGAATAAAATGTAAAAAAAACAGATATTGTCCACATTGTGTGCATTATTGTTGTTATAATATGAATAACCGTGCCTCATCTCCCTGCAGGCGTCGTGTCTGTGTGGCTCCGCCTCCTGCCTGCTGTCCTCCTGCTGCCCGTCAGCCTTTAACTCCACCATCACCCGGCTGGCCTTCTCCTTCCTGCTGCTGCTCGGCACGCTGGTGTCCATCATCATGATCCTGCCGGGCATGGAGGAACACCTGAAGCAGGTAACTCAGAGTCAATGCTCCACACTGCGCTGCTGCAGGACTAGTCAACTTGTAGTCAAAATGTTTTCTCTCTTTAAACTAATTCAGTTAGGCAAATACAGGTATCTGAAATTGGAATCAAGGTGACAGTATCAAGTGTTGACATTGCTTAAAGCAACATTTCACTCTCTTAACACTTTACTTGAGTGGCGTGTGCAGATTCCCAGAATCCCAACTAATTCAACCAATGACAGGGATGCATTTTGACAGACAAGACGGACAATTGGGAGAAAATGTCCGATAGTCCACCATTAACACCTTAGTCTCGTCTCGTCTTGTCAACGAAAACAAAATATACATTTCGTCTTAGTTTTTATTATCAAGAATCTATTTTTAGCTCGCCTCGTCTTAGTGATGTAAAAAAGGTCGTTACTTAACACTGCTGCAGGAGCACCTGTTAAAAGACTTAATGAGAATCAGGTTCATTGCTAAGCAGTGCTTCACATAGTATAAAAACACAGTCGTAGAAATTCATCTTACATTATGTTTTATTTTATTCCATTTGACATGTATGTAGTTTTTGCTTTAACTTCTCATTGTTATATTACTATCTTTATTCTATTTTATTACATAGGAATGTTTTTGTATTCATTTCTTATGTCTTTCTTTTAATTATCCGTATTGGACATTTCTATAAATAATATTATTGAATTTAAATTAATGTTATCTTTATTGGGAATTTCACTTTAAAATACTATGTTTTTATAATATTTGTATCCATTTTTTTTCAACCTATTTAATAAAAATACTTTTTCATTATTTATAAAGTTTAATCGAATTTGTTTTATCCTAATAAACCTGTCAAAAGAAAATGTTCCACCGGGATACATAAAGTAGTCTGATTCAGATTTTAACTATTTAAATAAAATACATTTTCATTCAAATTATTTGTATTGCCTGATTTTCTCATATTATCAATATCAATATATATGTGGTGTATAAAAGTACACAGAAATATTTTCTTTTGTACAAGTATGTAGTTTGACATAAGAGAAAATATAGAACAATTATAAAGACTGTTTAAATAACATTTACATTACATGTTACTTGTTAGATGCTTTTATCCAAAGCGACTTACATACAGTCAGCACTGTGGACAATCCCCACAGGAGCAATTTGGGGTGAAGTGTTTCAGGGACACAACGACATGCTGACTGCAGTGGGGTTTGAACCTGTGCCACACGATTTAGAAGAAATATAAAATGATAAAATAACAATATGCCAAATCTTGGTGAGAAAAATATATATAGTATACAGGGCTCTTATGGGCATTAAAAACCTGGAAAAGTCATGGAAAGTCAAAATGATAATTCCAGGCCCTGAATGGAAAAGTTACGGAAAACAATATTTTTCCCAAAGTTTTGAAAAAGTAATGGAAATGTAACTAAAGTTGCATCAAATATAATTGATATTTTATCTAATCGCCGAAATAGTAATACTATAATGATAATAAATACTGTATTGTAATGAAATGTAAAATGGCATTTAACTGTTGAGGTATTTTGCTGGTGAGAGATTTGAGTTGCTTTAGCCTGTAGAAGCTAGCAAGCCAACTATTTGATTTGTTTTAGATAGGCACGACATGTTTCATATGCAGACCTTATTTTCCTGTTCCATGTTCAAATAAACCACTTTCAGTGGTACCGCTGTGAAAGAGTACTTTTTTTGGTCATGGTCAAAATTAGGTAAAGGTCACGGAGAGGTCATTGAAAATCATTGGTGAAAAAGTGTATGAACCCTGAGTGAACCTGTTAAGCCCGAGCCTGTTTTTCGGGCTCGAAAATGACATTCCCAGAACAAATGACCATATCTTCCCTTCTAAAAGGTTTAAATTAATAATCTTTGTTCTCAAAGCAAGGTTACATCTGTGAGTTGGATGTAGAAGTGTCAGAATCAATATGGATGTTTTTATTTTAAAGTAAATTCAGATTGAACACAGTAAAAACCCACTTCTTGGGTCATTTGAGTGGATTTTCCATATCTCTGGCCCCCCTTGCTCGATTTTGCTGATCTCTTTCTAACCGTCAGAGCCAATGGAATCGAGGGAAACTCCCACATACTCCTTATTTGGTAATGTGTGTGTGTGAGACTGCCGCGTAGCCAAAACCGGAAGCTGCGATAACTCTGGTGGCTACCATTAGCAGCTAACTTTTACTCTCCGATTTTTATATAAAAATATAATTATGGATTATAAATAATTATTTCAGTTCTACAGAAACATTATCAACATATGGATTAACAGATTCAGCCGCATTTTTTCTCGTTTTAATGCCATTGAACACGTCTTTTGATCAGATTGACAGCTACGGTGAGACGATCTCCCGTAAAAGTACGTGTTGTGATGTCTGAGTTTGCTTCCCCTGTCGCGAGTTCGGATCACTTAGTGATGATATATATACCTAAATAATGTGTGGAACCTCAGCTTTAATCGGATATCTTGTATGTGCAGCTACGATAAGTAATAAGGGTACTTTTATCTTGAGTTCTGTGCCAAAGTGCGTTAGCATTTTTCGCTCAGGGGTCATTTAGATGCTTCTTATGAGACTTGTGTTTTGTTTTGGTAAAAATGGTTTGTATCGTCAGTTAGCTGAGATTATTCCCGTTAATCTGGTATAACACATTACTAGGTTCTTAAATATTAAGATGCCCTGAGACAGTGTCGTGGGAAAAAAAAAAAAGCCCCCGCAGAGAGGGGCTTTGGGGCTTAACAGGTAAAAGTGTTAGAGCCAGTGGTGTAAAATAACTAAGTACATTTACTCGAGTGCTGTACTTGGCCTTAGTTCTGGTAGTATTGTGCAAAGTAAGGTGCAAAGGTTTACAGTCAGGAGTATACAGAGGGACGCACAGATGTCACAGGATGTGAGTTAATGTAACACCAGAGTATCTCTTTAATATAGTCTCACCCCTCACGTCATCTCCAATTCAAAAAGGGAAATAATGAGTCTCTTAAGGCTGTAACCCAGCAACAGAGACCCTGCAGAGCAGCTGGAGGCAGTAAGTCCTCCAATATCCATTATTACTGGATGCTGCTTCAGTCACTTTATAATTACACTTCCTACTATGTTTTCTGATTTGACTTTATAGACGTCATGATGTTTTAATAGACTGCTCACCAGTGGAAGAACAATCTACTTAAGTTAATTTAAAATGCACTTTTGTTAATTGTGTGCGTTTGTGTGTTTTAGTCAGAGGTGGGAGAAGTACTCCTACATTTACTCAAGTACAAGATCTGAGTACTTCTACTTTAACTCAAGTACAAGATTGAAGTACTCAGATCTTGTACTTGAGTACAAGTGGAAGTACTCAGATTCATGTGTCATGTTTTTGTCTTTTTGTTTATGTATGTCTGTAAGTTGTTGCTATTGTCGGGACCCCCTTGAAAACGAGATGGTGCATCTCAAGGGGTTTATCCCAATAAATAAAATGTATATATATGAAATACATGTAGGGGAGTAAAAGTACACCATTTACTCTGACTGGAGTAGAAGTATGAAGTAGCAGAACATGGAAATACTCAAGTAAAGTACAAGTACCTAAAAATTGTACTTAAGTAAATGTACTTAGTTACTTCCCACCTCTGATTTTATTCATATACTTAACTTACTAAAACAGGAAGTAACACATTGCAGAAACAACCTTTGCCTTTTCTCTCTCTTTTTGTCCTGATCCATTTCTATAAAACCTGTCTGAAAATGAGTTGATTTTGGTCACTTTATGATGTCATAACGATGTGTTGTCTTGTGTAACCATTAGCCAATCAGCAACCAAGGTAACCCCCCCCCCCCCCTTATCACCTGAATCTCCTCCTCGAGCACCATTGAGTTCTTTGTAACCAAATATCTCTCAGAGGGGTAACAGACAGAGAATCAGCACTTTTGAAACAGAGGGGATTCTGGGTAATGCTGCAATGATCTGTTTGGTGTTTGGAGCCAAGCACTTCAGAGACATGTTTGTGTGTATATCTGAGAGCCATAACATATTGATGAAAAGCAGTATAATAGCGGACCTTTAATGGACAGTAAAGTAACGTGTGTTGTTCCCTCAGATTCCAGGTTTCTGTCTCGGAGGCTCCTCTATCCCGGGCATAGAGAACAAGGTGAACTGTGACATCGTCGTGGGTTACAAGTCCGTGTACCGCATGTGCTTCGCCATGGCCTGCTTCTTCTTCCTCTTCTCCATCATCATGCTCCGAGTGCGCAGCAGCAAGGACCCTCGAGGAGCCATCCAAAATGGGTCTGTGGATAAATAATACAACACTAAGAGCTGCCAACAAGGAGTGTGTGTGTGTGTGTGTGTGTGTGTGTGTGTGTGTGTGTGTGTGTGTGTGTGTGTGTGTGTGTGTGTGTGTGTGTGTGTGTGTGTGTGTGTGTGTGTGTGTGTGTGTGTGTGTGTGTGTGTGTGTGTGTGTGTGTGTGTGTGTGTGTGTGTGTGTGTGTGTGTGTGTGTGTGTTAGGGCTGTGCGATTATGGCAAAAATCATAATCACGATTATTTGGGTCAATAATTGATATCATGATTATTTTGACGATTATTCATTGACAATTTATTGAACTTTAAAACAAATAATATTTTACCAATAAACAAGAACAACAAATATGTTGGAGCGCACTTCCAAAACCATACTAAACATATATTATTAATATGATAAATAAAAATAAATTAGACCAAAATAAATTAAATCAAATATGATGCAGTGCACTGTCACAACCTACTGAAAACTCCTTAACATATAGCCAACATGTTGGTAAAACATATTCAACATATTCCACTCAGTTAAACGTTGAAGGCTGGCCAACCGTCATGGTCCAGAAGTAACAGGAAATAAATGTTGAACTACAATTTAAGACCAAATAAAAATGTTTAGGCCACCGTGGTCACACCATGCTGGTAGGGCTGCTCATGTCATCTCTTAAAGATTGTTTGCCAGAAACACCAGCCTGTTTACATGGTCTGTTTTCAGAGATGAGCGCAGGCAGGTGACAAGCCACCTGTACTGAAGACCCTCAGCCACGCCCGACACATGGGGTGACGCCGGCCAATCACAAAGCTATGATGCGTTCAAGTGCATTATTCTGGCACAGGAAGATTATGTTACAGGACATTAACGATAAAACAGAATATTGTTGTTCTATTTTTGGACACATCTCGCGATCGACTGGTTGGGCACCCCTCGGCTAGACCATAGGTCTGTTGTGGTAGCAAAGTAGTCAGCTGAAGCCACATCTCTCTCAACTTCCCCACGGCATTTGTCATATAGTGCAGGCAGCGCAGACCTGCTGAAATAATACCGAGCCGGCATCGCGTAACGCTTGTCCAACGTGTTGACAAGTTGCTTAAAGCCCTGGTTGCTAACAGTGCTAACTGGGCACATATCTTTAGCGATGTGAAATGTAATGGCAAAGTACTTGCAAATAGTGGAAATAGTTTTACCCCTCTTTTTAACGAGTTGCTGCTCTTGTTCTGACAGCTTCGCTCGCGCTGAACACTCACAACACATGTCACTCACAGGTGGCCGAGTGGGTTTTTAGGGAGGGGCGAAAGCGCACCCAGCAAAATAATCGTATTTTGTCAATTATGCTGTTTTCATAATCGTCGCAAGCCATAATCGTAATCGCGATTAAAATACGATTAATTGCGCCCGTGTGTGTGTGTGTGTGTGTGTGTGTGTGTGTGTGTGTGTGTGTGTGTGTGTGTGTGTGTGTGTGTGTGTGTGTGTGTGTGTGTGACTCAGACTATAATCAGAGGGGAGGAACACACCTGGAATAACTTGTCCTCTTGTCTCAGTTTCTGGTTCTTCAAGTTCCTGATCCTGGTGGGAATCACCGTGGGAGCGTTCTTCATCCCCGACGGCATCTTTAACACAGGTAGTGTATTTATGAACAACTTGTATTTATTGTATGTCCGTTGTATGAAGTTAATTCATCATAACATCATTTTTTAGTTGGCTTGAGCTTTTATTTCAAAGGATTCTCGGGTACATTTTTACTTTGAGTTTTTTAACCATGTTTACTCTAGATGTCTGTGATTACCCAAATAGACTTTTTGCTCACTTTTCTTTGTCGAAAATCTGTGATTTAAAACTTTACTTTAATTTTTAGGTTTACGTCTTTTTCTTTTGCTAAATAAAATATTTTTTTGTTATTAAAAAAAAAGTGTGTTGATAAAGTTAAAAACAAAGAACAGGTCATTTCCTGCCAAGAACTCAGGTTTAAGATTTGCATACGTTGCAGCTCAACCTCCCATTGTAGCTCATTGATGCTGCATGAATGACCGCCTCTAACCTCTATGTGATTAATGGAAATGGGGAAGATTGTTTATTTTGTTAATTGGCTAAATCATCACGTTATGTTACAACTAGATCTGATAAATGATGACCTACACTCTACTGCTCTGGTGTAGCACTGTAGATGATATATCCTTGCCTAATTACCTTATGAATAAACCCTGTTGATCTCTTTCTGCCCCCCCCCTCAGTGTGGTATTACTTCGGCATGGTGGGCTCGTTCTTCTTCATCGTGGTGCAGCTCATCCTCCTCGTGGACTTCGCTCACTCCTGGAACCAGTCCTGGCTTCTGAAGGCCGAAGAAGGGAACTCCAAGTTCTGGTACGCAGGTATTTATCCAAAATTAACTCCAATAAACGTTTACAAGTGAGGGTTCTTCCAACGGTTTTCATTCCACTACGTGATATTTAGCTGACGCTCCGAAACGACGGACAAACACTTATCGTAGACGTGCTTATTAAAGCCATTTGAGATATCTTCCCACAAGACGCTTCAAACCACTGACCCTATGATGGTATACGCCTTATTTCCCCCATCAGCCAACGCCGCCCGAGGCAATCCCTGTAGGTCAATGTATTCATGTCAGTTTTCATAAAAGAAAATAGCATTCTCACTCAATTTCTCACATGGCAGGGTTTCATATGATCAGAATTTAAACAATTCAACAATAAATCACTCAAATCATGAACAAAGCTATGTTTATTTGCAAATATTGCATTAATATTGGTCGAGTAACAATCAATCAATCAATCAATCAATCAATCAATCAATCAATCAATCAATCAATCAATCAATGAATCAATCAATGTTTATTTATATAGCCCAATATCACAAATGTTACATTTGTCTCAGTGGTCTTCACAGTGTGGACAGAATATCAGTATGACAATACGACACCCTCTGTCCTTAGACCCTCTGTCCTTAGACCCTCTATCCTTAGACCCTCTGTCCTTAGACCCTCACATCGTACAAGGAAAAACTTCCGGAGAAAACCCACAGTTTTAAGGGAAAAATGGGAGAAACCTCAGGGAGAGCAGCAGAGGAGGGATCCATCTCCCAGGACGGACAGACGTGCAATAGATGCCGTGTGTAAATCGAAGAGATAATACATTTGCAACATAGGTAGTCCAAATGTTTGGAAATGCATGTGTGAATATTAGGAAGATGAATCCACGAGGATGTCAACAGTCCTGTGGGAGCCATCAGGGAAGTAGTATGGTGAGAGTCAGGCAGGACCACAGCAACAGGATCAGCCACGACTCGAAGTCCAGGACTCATATCAGAACTCAGGATAGAGGATCCAGGACTCAGGATAGAGGATCCCGGACTCAGGACCGCAGCGACCCGATCAGCCACGACTCAGGACCCCGGCGTAGATAGTAATAGTGTTAAACAAGTCAAACTGCATGAAGCAGATGAACCCTATGTGAGTCTGCCCTCATGTGATTGTTTACTGATGTTTTCCGCAGCTCTGCTCACGATCACCGTCATCTTCTACGCTCTGGCGTTCAGCTTCGTCGTGGTTTTCTACGTTTATTACACCAAACCCGACGACTGCACGGAGCACAAAGTCTTCATCAGCCTCAACTTCATCTTCTGCATCATCGTGTCCGTCGTGTCCATCTTGCCCAAAGTCCAGGTAATAAAAGACTAGTTTAAAAACAATATCACTATTAATGCCTCTCAATTATGGCATTTTGTTCCTAATCCTTCGTGTTTAATACCATACCTCTATAACTGATTTCAGTGCTTTTAATGATTTACAAGGCTTTACATAACCTGCCCCCTACATACTTCACTGACTGCCTGTCACTTCATAACAAGGACACTTTTAGATCCTGTCTCTCTTTTAGAAGTACCAAAAGTATTACACAATAAATGTGGGGGGCTGCTTTCTGTCCCGTTGGATCTTAGAACAGCAGCTCGACCTATCTTTTTCATTTGTGGTCATTTTAGTGGTGTATCGTGCACACTTCTGTATCTTTGATTGAGCTCAATCAGTATTTTCCCATCGCTGGTTCATAAGTCAAATGAGAAAGTAAAAATGATCACCATTTACTTTTTTCTCACCTGCATCTCAGGAAGTAATTTAAACAATGAAGAGTTTTGTTTTAGTTGCACTCTGATGCATTCCCTCATGTCTCCACAGGACGCTCAGCCCAGCTCCGGCCTGCTGCAGGCCTCCTTCATCTCGCTCTACACCATGTACATCACCTGGTCGGCCATGAGCAACAACCCCAGTACGTCCCCACAGCCTGTTAGAGAGCGGGGCAGCGAGGAGCTATTTCTGTAGGAAACCTCAGAAGTTAAAGAGCAAGAATAAAAACGATAGGATGTTTCCATATGTTGGTATATTGCAGAAAATAATCTTTGTGGCCACATATTAACACCACATTATGATTTCTGAAGTAAAAAGCTAGCGTTAGGCTATAAAGGAACTACGGCACGGTCACATGACTTCACGTCACCACCGCTAAGCTAAAGGCGGCTAATGTTAGGCTATAAAGGATCTACAGCACGGTCACATGACTTCACGTCACCGCCGCTAAGCTAAAGGTGGCTTATGTTAGGCTATAAAGGATCTTCAGCACGGTCACATGACTTCTCGTCACCACCGCTAAGCTAAAGGCGGCTAATGTTAGGCTATAAAGGAACTACAGCGCGGTCACATGACTTCACGTCACCACCGCTAAGCTAAAGGCAGCTAATGTTAGGCTATAAAGGAACTACAGCGCGGTCACATGACTTCTCGTCACCACCGCTAAGCTAAAGGCGGCTAATGTTAGGCTATAAAGGATCTATAGCACGGTCACATGACTTCACGTCACCACCGCTAAGCTAAAGGCAGCTAATGTTAGGCTATAAAGGAACTACAGCGCGGTCACATGACTTCTCGTCACCACCGCTAAGCTAAAGGCGGCTAATGTTGGGCTATAAAGGAACTACAGCGCGGTCACATGACTTCTCGTCACCACCGCTAAGCTAAAGGAGGCTAATGTTGGGCGTGATGATGTTTAGTCGTCTCATTTAGACACTTGTTAGAAACCGCTGTTTGTAAATTCACCTTTGGGGTATTACTGACGTATTTTATGGTGTAGAATAAAAATCTCTTCACCTTGTGTTAACCACAGACCTCATTTCAGGCTAACAACCAAAAACACTACCAATTTCTACCAGACTAGGGGACAGGAAGTGATCAAATGCTGACTAATTTCAGGGTTTTAAGACTTATTCCTGCAACACCCACCCAGCGCCTGCAGCTTTGACAGCAGTTGTAATATTTGTCTTTGTGTTTCCGCTGCAGACCGTAACTGTAACCCCAGTCTGCTCAGCCTGGTGACGGACCCTCTGGCGACTCCAGCTCCAGGCCCGGCCCCCACCACGGCTCCCGGCTCCGTCCAGTGGTGGGACGCCCAGGGCGTCGTGGGGCTGGTCATCTTCCTGGCCTGTACTCTCTACGCCAGGTACGTTACTCTAATGCTGTGGTGTGTAGGCTCCACGTGGTCGCAATGCGCCTTTTATAAGAAGACATTTTTACAATGCTCTTACAACACTGTCTGAAATCTCACTATTTGTCTTTTTTCGTCCGTAAAACAACGATTGAAACATCAGTGAGAAAAAGCAGTGTTGGTTTTGTCAGTTTGTTGTGTTGCTTGAACATTAAATGAGAGTTTCTATGAAGGATCATTTCTATAAAAGGAGACCGCTGCAAAAATATACGTTTATTCTGTTTTTCTTATTTGTTCCAAGTATTAAAATAGTGTTTTTGGGGCGTTCTGCAGGATTTAAAACCCAGATTTTGGAAACATTACAACAGTAAAAGCGCTAAAAACGTTTTTTTCAGTGCTTGTTTTGTATGTGTTGTCTGGAAGCCACCTCGATCACGTGGTAATGGGAGCACAAAAAAAGAAGCATTCAAACTCCATTCAACCAAACCTCCTCCAGTATAAATAAGAACCACGAATCAACACTTTAAAAAAACAATTAAAAGAAGTAATCAGCATGCACAGTGAGGAAGACCAGGTTGCTTACTTCACGTAAAAGATCACCTATTATGCAAAATCCACTTGCTCATGTCTCTTCTACATCAACATGTGTCCCCTCTTCTTCACGTCTCTTCTACATCAACATGTGTCCCCTCTTCTTCATGTCTCTTCTACATCAACATGTGTCCCCTCTTCTTCATGTCTCTTCTACATCAACATGTGTCCCCTCTTCCTCATGTCTCTTCTACATCAACATGTGTCCCCTCTTCTTCACGTCTCTTCTACATCAACATGTGTCCCCTCTTCTTCATGTCTCTTCTACATCAACATGTGTCCCCTCTTCTTCATGTCTCTTCTACATCAACATGTGTCCCCTCTTCCTCATGTCTCTTCTACATCAACATGTGTCCCCTCTTCTTCATGTCTCTTCTACATCAACATGTGTCCCCTCTTCTTCATGGCTCTTCTACATCAACATGTGTCCCCTCTTCTTCATGTCTCTTCTACATCAACATGTGTCCCCTCTTCTTCATGTCTCTTCTACATCAACATGTGTCCCCTCTTCTTCATGTCTCTTCTACATCAACATGTGTCCCCTCTTCTTCACGTCTCTTCTACATCAACATGTGTCCCCTCTTCTTCATGTCTCTTCTACATCAACATGTGTCCCCTCTTCTTCATGTCTCTTCTACATCAACATGTGTCCCCTCTTCCTCATGTCTCTTCTACATCAACATGTGTCCCCTCTTCTTCATGTCTCTTCTACATCAACATGTGTCCCCTCTTCTTCATGGCTCTTCTACATCAACATGTGTCCCCTCTTCTTCATGTCTCTTCTACATCAACATGTGTCCCCTCTTCTTCATGTCTCTTCTACATCAACATGTGTCCCCTCTTCTTCATGTCTCTTCTACATCAACATGTGTCCCCTCTTCTTCATGTCTCTTCTACATCAACATGTGTCCCCTCTTCTTCATGTCTCTTCTACATCAACATGTGTCCCCTCTTCTTCATGTCTCTTCTACATCAACATGTGTCCACTCTTCTTCATGTCTCTTCTACATCAACATGTGTCCCCTCTTCTTCATGTCTCTTCTACATCAACATGTGTCCCCTCTTCCTCATGTATCTTCTACATCAACATGTGTCCCCTCTTCTTCATGTCTCTTCTACATCAACATGTGTCCCCTCTTCTCCATGTCTCTTCTACATCAACATGTGTCCCCTCTGTGGAAAGAGACTGAAAGTTTCAGGAAAAAAGATTCTCTCTCTTGTTGTCATTTCTAGAAAAACCTGTCTGAAAATGAGCTGATCAGATTTTGGTCACTTTATGATGTCATAACGATGTGTTGGCTTGAGTAACCATTAGCCAATCACCAACCAAGTTAACCCCCCCCCCCCCTTATCACCTGAATCTCCTCCTAGAGCACCATTGAGTTCTTTGTAACCAAATGTCTCTCAGAGGGGCGTGGGGAGGGGCTCCTTATTTTCATCTAAAGTAACAGACAGAGAATCAGCACTTTGGAAACAGGGCTGAAACAGAGGGGATTATGGGTAATGCTGCAATGATCCGTTTGGTGTTTGGAGCCAAACACTTCAGATACATGTTTTGTATATATCCATATAAAACAGTATACTATAGCGACCTTTGAATCAACATCCTTTGCTCTCTCAGTGTCCGCTCCTCCAACAACACCGCAGTGAACAAGCTGATGCGGACGGAGGAGGTCCAGAGTCTGACGAGCGAGAGTTTTGAGACGGGGGAGGACGGGGTGCACCGCGCCGTGGACAACGAGGAGGAAGGGGTCAGCTACAGCTACTCCTTCTTCCACTTGAGCCTCTGCCTCGCCTCGCTCTACATCATGATGACCCTCACCAACTGGTACATGTAAGTATCCTTTATTTATCCTTCTGCTTATAAAAAGATATCTGGTTATTTCACGGTTTTTGCCACAATATATGTTTTATATCTCAATAAGAAGAAAATGTATTAGTGTTTCCTGTGGATACAAACCATAGAGCAGGTGCAGTGATGACGTATCTTTGCAGGTCGAAGCGAAAGTAAGCATCGCTCCCTCCACAAAAACAGTCATTTTTCCATTGGATTTTGGCCTTTTTAGAAAATAAAATATAATAATCTCCACATATTATCACCACTTTAAGATTTCTGAGTTAAGAAGCTAACATTAGGCTATAAAGGAACTACAGCACGGTCACATGACTTCCCGTCACCATCGCTAAGCTAAAGGTGGCTAATGTTAGGCTATAAAGAATCTATAGCACGGTCACATGACTTCTCGTCACCACCGCTAAGCTAAAGGTGGCTAATGTTAGGCTATAAAGGAACTACAGCACGGTCACATGACTTCCCGTCACCATCGCTAAGCTAAAGGTGGCTAATGTTAGGCTATAAAGGATCTACAGCACGGTCACATGACTTCTCGTCACCACCGCTAAGCTAAAGGTGGCTAATGTTAGGCTATAAAGGAACTACAGCACGGTCACATGACTTCTCGTCACCACCGCTAAGCTAAAGGTGGCTAATGTTAGGCTATAAAGGATCTATAGCACGGTCACATGACTTCTCGTCACCACCGCTAAGCTAAAGGTGGCTAATGTTAGGCTATAAAGGATCTATAGCACGGTCACATGACTTCACCTCACCACCGCTAAGCTAAAGGTGGCTAATGTTAGGCTATAAAGGATCTATAGCACGGTCACATGACTTCCCGTCACCATCGCTAAGCTAAAGGCGGCTAATGTTGGGTGTGATGACGTTTAGTCGTCTCATTTAAAGTCACCAGTGGGGTATTTGCTGACGTATATCAGGCTAGCAACCCATTGACTTCCAGACGAAGGCGACAGGAAGTGACAAAATGCTGACTCATTGGGACTCATTCCTGCACCACTCTATTTGACTCCTGGTGAAAAAAAATAGCCAACACATTTTCCTACGTCCCAGAGAAAGCACATGAGACAGAGGGCAGGTTGTAACATGATTACGGGACAATTGTGTACTTGATATTCCCGACATAGACATTTACATATGTTGGGAAAATACAGAATGTACTCTTCCAGTATGAGAGTAACATGATAACAAACAGTGTTGGGCAAGTTACTTCCAAAATGTAATATATTACATATTACTTATTACTCTCTTTTGAAAGTAATAAGTTACATTACAAAATTACTGTCTCTGAAATGTAATGAGTTACACTACTTTAGTTACTTTTGTAGTTACTTTCACCAAAATAACCGCAAAAGAATGGCTAGGTATTTTAAATGCTAAAATGTAGTTTAGTGCAGCTCATTATACATCCAATGAAGGCTAATGTGGTATAGCATAAAAACTGTGTAGGCCCTTAAGGCTACTAACAACTTGTATTACACGGCTTAGTTGAATACTCGATTCTGATTGTAAATTCTTAACATGTGACACGTTGTTAATACAGTACAGACCACTGTCAAGGACTATAACGAAGGTTGCTAAGGAGGATCAAGAAAGAGAAAGGAAAAGAGGTTAAAAGACGGAGCGCTGGACGTCAGATAAATCACCAGAAGAAGGCAGAGAGGAAGTAAACACTAACAGGACACCGAATGGGCTCTGTAGTTTGTTTAGTTTATGGCCATACAGGCCCGGTTCCAGAACAACATGACTCAGGGTGAATCTGAGGTTACAGGGGGCGCACCGGTAGTAGGTTTACATGAGCAATAGTGGCCGGAAACAGCAATGAGAAATAGCATTGATGGTCCCCAATGAACAGATTATGGCATTTGTTATGTTTTGAAACCAAGTGAGAACATTTCAAGTGAGTTAAAAGTGCAATCCTGAAATATCTCATACAGTCCAAAGTGGACTGTGGCAAAGAAAAGCACCAACGCTTCAAAGCTGTACTGATAAAACAAACGAGAACATTTTGTAAATCAAGGCAAATATTATTTGAACCAGCTCATGGTTTGAAATGGCAAACATTGAAAAGCAAAAGTATTATTAAAACCATGTAGCCTACTAAATCATCACTTTGGTCCCATCATACTCTGGGAAGAGAATATGTACTGTGCTTGAAAACTGGATCACATCATCATGTGAGGTTGAATTTGTGACCTGGAGATCATTTCAGCTGCAACATCAGCTTGTTGATAAACTTGGGATATGAGATATCTTTGTAGCCATTCGTGGTGAAGGCATCTGTGCTATTGTATGCATTATTTTGACCCAACATTTCTACAGGCAGGGCAGAATATGGCACTATTTTCACATATTCTAGCCCTTGTCTATTTGTATACCATGAGCTGCAAAATGACCGCCTAACCCCACTGTACAGGCGGGTACTTGTTTATATATACCTGGGCAGGCTCTGTGTTGCCGTGGTATCCTGGCTGGCACCTGCGGGCCGCAGAGGGGCGGCGGTGTTTCGGGCAACGAAGAGTGCTGCTCCGGGGTTGAGGGCGGCGAGTCAGGCGGGAGTAAGCTAGTGTCCACATGGAGGGTAACGTGATGTCCCCATCTGACCTGTTGCTACTGTCTGCAGTAGATGCAGTGTTGCTGGCGTTTAGTGATGCTTGCTTTAACCATTTTCGTATAAATGATTATCCACAGATGTGTGTCACTGCTGTGGAAGCACTTTGGAAATGATGCACGCGCAGCGGAGCAGGTCACGCGCACCTGACACAATTTGTTGTTAGTATTTTTCGCTCCGTTCTCTTTTTTGAATAGAGGGTGCATAACATTCAACTGCCCTGAAGATCCCGGCGCGAAGCCTGAAGAGTAAACACCAGGTTTACTAATCTACTACCCGCACAATGTGTCTGGTGTCGGAATGTCTCGCTATGTTAGTACATTGTTAAAAAAACAAAACACCATTTAATTTCGGGTTAAAATGTGTTGTAACTGCGTTACTGAGCATTGTAACGGGTAATATATTACCCACATTTCATTAGTAATGCGTTACATTACTTCGTTACAGCAAAAAGTAATATATTACTGTAACTCCGTTACTTTTGTAACGCGTTACACCCAACACTGATAACAAAGGTATCCCAACTGCAGCTGTGTTCATGACAGGATGTGTGATGACCTAGAAGAGCATCAGGACTGTTTGAGGCAGATGATAGCTATGTGATTAACATGATGATTCAGCCTCTATGGAGAGAGACATGTGACAAGCATGCTCATTTCTGACGTGGAGCTAATCTGAAGTAAACATTGAAGACTGCTTTCTACTCCTCCACCTTGTGACTGTGTACCTCCCTCTCTTGGATATCAGCATGAGAAGGACACTGCTCAGGAACTAGTTGTACCAAATGCTTTGTATGTGATGACTGCTACATCTAACAAGCCACAATGCATGGATTACATTCGATCCACTGCTGACTCCTCCTCCCTGATTGGTTCCCCAGGCCCGACGCGGCCTACGAGACGATAAAGAGCACCATGCCCTCGGTGTGGGTGAAGATCGCCTCCAGCTGGTTCGGCCTGGCCATCTTCCTCTGGACGCTCATCGCCCCGGTGATCCTGTCCGACCGAGACTTCAGCTGAAACCACGGTGACACGCAGCAGCAGCAGCTAGCACGTTAGCATGTGCAGGCTATATGCACCGCTTGGACAAACACAGCTTTCTCTTCCAATTGATTGTATTTACTCGCGTTAGGGCTGCACAATTTGGTGAAAAATAACGATTATTTTGGCTGGTATCACAATCAGGATATTGGATGGATTGATCTTTTTTTGTAGTTTTTATAAAATGATGATTGGTGAAGAGGATATGCCAAGAATATATGATTTGTTAAGTTTGTAGATTACAATGTATAGGCCGGGAGATCTCTGCAGCTGCACACACTTTATTTAATATTACATTTAAACACATAGTCAGCCTTTATCCTACATGTTGATTCATTGTGGAGCCCTAACTTGTACCTCCACAGTTAAAAAGGGAGAATATAATGGTTATATGCTTATTTTTTTTACCAGAAGCCATTAATAGCAAATGAGCAGTCGGGGTCATTTTCACACTGTTACGATGATTACATCAGAGCACTACCTGCCTTTCTACTGGACCAAATGAACCTTTAATGATGCCTTTTTAAAGAGTTTATCTCACGTTATGGTTGTTTCTACTTTTTATTACCATTCTCTTTAAATCAGTTTTATTTCATGCAAAGATTATTCAAGTTATGCCTTTTTTTTAATGACACAGCTTGTCCACTTTTTTACTGTTTGTGCGGTATTATATTTTGCACACAAGCTTTTCAGAAGCAGCATTTTAAAGTCTTTGGTGTAAAGTGACTTCTTCGATAAAATGTTTCATTATAATCAATAAAGTTCTGTTTAATGTGATTGTAGGCCCATTTTCTGTCCTGCAGAGGGCGCTGCTGCACATCAAATTACTCTCTTTATCCTGGATCATTTTTAGAATAAGAGACTGCTTTCCCTTTTTATTTGTAGGTATGTGTTTGAGTAAAATATATTAACTTCAAACCACATATATCCCAAATTTCCCTCAAATAATATTGTCGTTTAAAATATTTATTATTTGATGTCTGAAACCACAACCTTTTTTTATTTACTAAAATCTGGATCTAGTTTGACATTTAGGTGTTAGTTCCAATACAATTAACAATGATGTTTTATCTTATAATCTAATGACAACATTTAACCTGAATTATGAATTACTATGAATTAATTTGCAGAAAATATTTATAAAGGTTGAATAACCTGTAAAAAACGAGACGCCGCCGGTTTAAATTTAGTTTATTTTAAAGCCTGGTGACGGACCCTCTGGCTTCTTACATCCTGAGGCCTTTTTTTTAATCGTAATTTATTGACTTCTTAATTTAAGTTATTGCCTATAGTAGGTAACAGTATTTGAAGAGATACCCAGCATGCAGTGGGAACCAGTTACACAAATCTGGATGCTCAGCAATACCGAAATGTGTTTTTGGAGCAAATCCCGGGACGCAACGTCGAGCGTAGCGTTTGAATCCAACTAAGATCACTCTTTATTGTAGTCAAAAATTGTTTTATTTTTGGAATGGAGAAAGTCAGGTATTCTGGGAACAAATCATCATTGCACAAGACCGTTAGTTATGAGATCTCATTGGCCCTAGGGGATCTTCATCATAATTTCCCAACAGCTCCAACCCCCTCCTCCCCCTCCTCCTACCCAGAGGCTTTAAGGCACCTGGCAACAGGTAGAAAACAGTCTGAGTGCAGCACCTGAAGGCTCTCTGTGTTCCTCAGAGGCTCCACGAGGATCAACTCGCCTCATATCACAGGTTGATGCAGAAAAAGGTAAGATTTCTAAAGTATATTTAAACTGTATTGCAGGAAGTTACAAGTGATCCGTTTGACACTTAGATAATTCATCCTGACACATTTAACAACATTTGACTATATAAGATGTTTATTATTTATTATTCATACACTGTGCACTGATTACTGTATTACACTGTTTATTTAAAACGGTAAGGTTGTGTATCTTGTACTTTTCGGCGAACGTTTTACCATAGATATCATTTTCAACAATCATATGTTTATTAATTGTAATATTTGTTTTCGTTTTAATGATATATATGAAATCATCTTAAATATCAGTTTTGTATTATGTTTACATATATTATATATTCATGTCAATATAATTATATTTAATGTTTTCTGTTCAATTAAATGCATGAAGTAGTTCAATCATACAATGGGATGGACAGTAGTGTGTACTATCAGTTTAATTAATACCAATGTGTGTTATAGGTGTTATTAGATATTATTAGATATTAGAGGTCAATCAATCAATCAAATGTGTTTATAAAGCACATTTAAAACAACCCATATTAACCAAAGTGCTGTACAGAACAGAGCAGGTAACCTTAAATACAATAAATAATAGAGTAACACCGGCGTAAACGTGAATACACACAGCTCATATGCACACACAAATGACTATCAGTCAGATAAGGAGTCGAACGCTAGGAGATAAAGGTATGAATTTAGAATACGGGATCCGCAACATAGGAGGCGCCCTGCCCATTTGGCTTTATAGGTAATGTTTTACATATTCAAATCAATAAAATAAATGATAGAATTGAATAGTTATTGAATAATTAATGAGTTAATTATTCGGATGAGAGCACATTAATAATGAGGTCATGTTTAGCTGGTGTTTTGTGATTCAAGTTCTACTTGGGCTGCATCCTTTTTATATTTTATTTCATATCACAATGTGGTTTAAGAGACACTGAGAAAGCCAAATTACGTGCATGAAGAACCTCATCATATTTTAAATAAATATTATATGTAATGGCAACTTAAATAATTTGCTAGATTTATGTAATTGAAGGTTTTATGTCCATAAGAACCGGACATGAGTTGATTTTATCTTTAAAAGTTCAAATGTATAGGTATTGATGACTTTTTATTCACATTCCTGCCTGTTATACTTGGGTTATTCATGACACGAAAATAGCATAACCAATTCAACATAATTTGTAAGTGATAAATATAAATGAAAATACAATTGTGACCCTTATTTTTCCATTGTGTATGCATGTTTTCCCACGTAGCTGTGAATTAGGTAGTTTTTGTATCGACCCCAAACGCCTCCTATCTGTATTTTCACAGTAGAAAGCTGCGTAGCTACGTTCAATGTCTGTCGTTGAAAAAAGTTTTACCCGGAAATGCTGTTTGTAAATATGCAGCATCAACGTTAAAGAGGATTCCTCTCTTACGTTATTCCCAGTTAAAAAGTGAGCTGATATACAATACAAAACAAACAATTATTGAGTCGGATATTAGCAGCTAAAAGTGTTATTGTACATTAGCATATTTACGGTAATCCTAGGTGAGTAAGGTGTTAATGCTAAAAGCGTCAAGCAAGCTAAAATGTCATATAGAATTTCCGGTTTTCAAAATAAGGCTACACGTTAGCCTTAATAATAAGAACACGACGCTTTGAAGGAAAACCAAAAACTGCTCAATAATAATTACTTTAACACATTATTATGTATGTATTTATTAATTACAAGTGAAGACAGACTGGACTAGTACCAGTGTTGCAAGAAATACTCTTTGAATGGCAGAATCTTCAATAAAGTACAAGGATTACTTATATTTTACTTTTTAATTCAGTTTTATTTTATATTTTGAGATGTTTATATTTTATGTGGGTTTATTTTCTACTATTTTCTTCAAATGATGTACAATGCCTTTGTTTTAACCTGCTGCTGTAACGCAAAAAGTCCCAATTTGGAATCAATAAAGTATCTGATCTACGCCCCGCTTTTATTTTGAAGGCGTTACACTTCCGGTGTAGCGTTGCTGAATGACGCTGTCTTGACGCAGCTTGTAAACGCTGTCCGCTGCAGCGCAGAGAAGTTGATCCTGCAGGTAATGTAAGCTCATTAATGTATCACTGAGGGCTTAATGGAAATGTTAACATGTATTTTAAGGATTTATGTTATTGTAAATGTCCACATGGTGTGACATGGTGGGGTATTATTGATTAGAGTGTTTTTCCTGTCGCTATTTGGTGAGATAAAGGGGGAAATTGACAGCCTAAACGTGGATCTGGTGTGTGTTCTTTTTGTTATTACCATGCTAAAAGGGTGTTATGATAGCTGAAGTGATCCTGGGTTTATTCATCCCCAAAACTGGCTTCATTCATTGTCTGTGAGAGGGAGGAGGTGGCGAGATGCGGCTAGTCAGCCACAATTGCACCTAACGTAACCGGAAGTACGGTGATTTTCAAAATAACAATAATAAAGCCTTATTTGTTTTGTTTCAATAATAAGGACAAACAACTACAATAAAAATAAATAAGGAACCCTCTATCTAAAAATACAGGCTAATTTGTCTACCATGTACAGTTGGTGTTTTTCAATTGGCTGAGGAGGTGTTAAAGTACAGATTGGATTTATTCTGAAACACTTGCATGGGTTGTATTGCTATGATTTCGTGATGCAGTTTCATTTTGAAAGTGAGGTATCTGAGGCTGTGTTATTGCTGCTGGCTTGACTCTGGTTGTAGCTGCATGGCTCTGTATGAGGTGCTACGTAAGAACACTGCCACTACGGTGCTCTGGTGTTTTGTTAATCGATATTGCCTCCTGCTGTTGTTCTATATGAATATGTACTGTCAATCCCTAAATAAGACTGTTTTTTTGCACAGGTGTGTCATATTTGGCTTTTTGGTTATTGATTATCCCACTCGGTTTTATCACAGCTCTGCGCCCCTGTAGCAAACCAGCCTCCATTCAAAAAATCTGGCACCTCCAATATATTTTAATAATTATTCTGTAAGTGCGCATGCCTGGTGAGAACAATTACTGATTTTACGATGCCGAACGAACTAATATACCTTCAGTAGCAGTAACTGGCTATTAATAATAATATGCCTTCTTGTCGAAAAGCTTATTTACACTTGTATGTGTGATTCGTTTAACGGTATTTGTCGTTCAAGTCTATTTGTGGCACAACACCATTGTGAGAATCGGTACTAAAGGGTCCAGCTGTGATACAGTGAGCAGGCGGAATAAACACATACAATAACTTTAAAATACAGTTATCGTGATACGTAATACATGCGTCTTGTTGAGAAACATTTTGTTGACTAAAATGTGTGATTTATTGAAGGGAATTCGCTGTGGCTGCTTCTATTTTGGGTATACAATCTTTGTTATAATCGGTCCACATGTGATAAATGGACCATGCCGAATTAACACATGACCCTCAGTATACTCATAAAATACCGTTATCATGTTTTTTTAATACATGCGTTTTGTTAAGGAGCATATTTGGGACTGCGATGTGTTGAACGGTTTCCCCTCATGCAACAGAAAGCGAAACTATAGAGCTGATGCTGCTCGGTCATTTCGGCATACAACCTGCTTACAACGTGACATCATGCATGAGAAACAGATGTATTTATGTTGTGGCTTCAGGATCAAATCACCAATAATATTACATAACATCTGAGCTTAAATTGGTGGATTTAACGTCCCACGTACCCGGGGATTTCGTACTTCTTTGTACTGTTAAACACAAATAAACACACATATGCTTTATGATGTGTTTATAAAGAGCAGGAAGATGACCTAGTGTCCACTCGGTCTCTGCAGCACTCTGCCTGCTGGATTAGAGGGCATCTGAGGACAGTTTGCATCATTGCTCTGCTGCAACAAAAAAACACACTTGGAACAAATAGGCATTTTTTCATTTTCTCTATTGGTTTATCGCCAGATTAAGAATATTTCTCCGAAGGCTCACAACATTTCTGGGCACAAAGTGGAGCTATATCTGTCTGGGTTACAGAGTTTGATCAATAATGTGAGGGATTGTCATCCTTGGAGGGAGGGAGGATGATTATTTTCGTTATTGATTAATCTACTGATCACTCTTTTGATAAGAGACATCCAATGATATAAAACATAATAAATGAAACACATCCACATTAAAGAATCTGGAACCAGGGAGCATTTCACATTCATTCTTTCATAAAGGATCAACATCTTAATTGATTAACACTATTGTGTGGCCCTATAGATGCATTTGCCTTCCACTTAGGGTGCAATTATCACGTTTCTATTGAAGGGGAAACTGTTTCCTGCTACACCCTGAAGAAGGCTCTTTGTTCCGCCACTATTGTTAACACCTAGTCTCTATTGTATGAACAGGGTCTGGGATGTAAACAAATCCTAATGACAGAGCTGTTTGATTGGTCTATCACTATTTGCCTGAGCAATGCCTTACACCTCTTCCTTATATACCACTTGTCTTGGTGTTGTCTAATTGTATAATGGGAAAGGATTACAAATAATGAATCAGAAATCCTTTTTAGTCCCAAAAAGTCAAAACAAAATTAAGTAGGGTAACATATTGAAAAAAGGGGCAAAAGTGTTTTAAAATCAAATAAGTGCACAACTATTGTTCGTTAATTGTTGGTGTAGTGCTCTTCCGGTTCCTTCATCTCTATATGGTTTCCTGAATGTGTTGTTGGTTGTTATCCTGAGAAAAAGGTCTACACAAACTGAAGAGATTTGAATTCTACCACAATGAAATAAGTCAATAAATACCCCAAAAAGCATTTGCCCCATCATCACTGCACCAGGCTGATTGATGAATCCTAGTGAAGTGATTTCTTGATCATTCCAGTGAAGTCCTTAGCATCTCTTAGCTGGATGTTTCCCCTCAGTCCGTCATGGCTCCCCCTCCGTACTGAAGTCACATTTGGGTCGTTCCTGTCAGTCCGCGTCCTCGACAGGGGATTTCTTTCCTCCGTAGAAGAGCCGGTGCGTGTGGTTGTTATTATCATGTTCTCTCCCCGAGGTGTCCTTCACCTCAGGAAGGACACAACAATCCACGACTCTATGTTCCCAGTTTGATGCCGTGTACCTGCATCAATCACCAACGCTGTCATTGTGTTTGTTGCAGCAGGCTGGACGACATTGACCTCTTGTGTCTATTAAAAGCACAGACTATATTCCTTATGTCAGTTGTACCATGAAAATACACACATTTCAAGAAGACATCCACCTTTTTAAACACAGTATAGTCAATGTACCTATATATACCATGAACGACCATTGTTTGCGTCTTTCTATTGGACTCTGACAGAAAATGTGAGTCATTTCCCAGAAAAGACCGGATATGAAATGTTTCAAAATCATTATAAAAGCAACAACTGTCTTGCTGTGTCTTCCACTGTATCGGGCATAAACAAAACCATCATCACGCCATTATCGACGTTCCTGTTTGTTTGTTTGTTATGGATCCCTGTGGAGCTGGAGTCTATCAATCCTGATGCTTCATGGGTGCTAAAGTGGCAGCATAATGGACTGTCTGTGGCACTGATAGGCCCCGAATGGCTTTCACTGAGTTTTCCACTGGAGCCAGAACTGTGTTTTTACTTTAGATGAAGTTAACCCCACTAAAGGCACATTCAGTGGTGGTATGATACACACGTATTTGGTGTGCGGGGTCTTGGAGCTGTCCTGAGGTCCCACGGCCTGCTGAGGCTTTATGAAATGGCATGAACTCTGTTCTTTTTGTTTGTCAAAGGTCTCTCTGTTCAGGCTAGAGCAGCGAAGCCAGAGAGACAACATGGATATTCATCAGCTTCGTTCTCATGTCAGTGATGGGTACTCAGACCTTAAAGTGTCCTTGGTAGCAGGTGAACTGTGAGGGCACTTCACTGATGTTTTCCACATTGCTATTTTTAGGCACTTAAAGGTCCCATGTCATGCTTTCCTGTTATTACCCGTCCCCTTGTGTTATGTAGCTTTTCCTGCATGTAAACGGTCTGCAGAGTCACAAACCCTCAAAGTACACCCTGTAGGGAGTAAAACTCTAACACAGAAAATACCTGTCTAGCTGCCCCAGAACGCCTCGTTGGATATTTCTCATTTTTGTCTTCCTGGGGATGGTGACCATACCCAAATGGACCAATTGGTCTCAGCCTGAAGATGGCGGGACGCGTGTGTGAGTGCTCGGGCTGGTTTCGGGCTGGGTTTCGCTGTGTCTCGCGACCCCACGCAGCAACCAGGAAACCACCAGTAATCCAGCTCACACTGTCCGCTCCTCGCAGCAGCGAGCCTCGCAAGGAAGAACATGCCAAGTCAAGATGCAATCTGGATCTTATGAGACACAAAGGAAATGCATATAGGACAATGGTTTCACTTTGTTTTTCATTTAGATGGTAGGCTTAAGAATCCTTCAGGGGTTTTTGTACCGATCAGAAAACCTCAATGCAATAAACGACTTTAGTGTTGGTTTGGAGGAAATGTATTGACTAAGTGGGGCTTTCCAGTGGCTGTTGTGTTTGCTAATGCTCTCCATGTTAGCATAGCATGCTCAACAGGATGGTGCTTTTCGCAAATGATTGTTATGATGTGTCCCATTGGTGCTGGGAAGTGATTTCCAATACAACACATCTGACATACCATTTCTAGCTAGGTTAGCATTGTTAGCAAATGCCACCATGTTCACAGGTGGACCTTAAACTATTTATTTATTATTTTATTTATCTGCAAGTTCGTTTTTCAATTATTTGATACATTTTTAGTTTTAATGACAAATGGCCGTTACAATATCTCAGATCACAATTAAACATAATGAGCTTTTTGGTTTAAAATAATAGGCAAAAACTCAAATAACTGAAGTTTATCGAAATCTTAAAACATTTCATGAAATTGCTTTTTAATTACTCATCAAATATGACGCAGATTCATGTTTTATGAATCAATTTTAAGGGATCTCTTTGGACACATATGGACTGGTTGGTGAAACCACGGTCTTGTTTAACATATAACAAATTAAATCCGTACGTCTCCAACCATCTCTGGATCCCGTTCATCTCAACATTAATTCTGAACGGCCACAGCAGTTTAACCAGGAAGCAGGAAGTGACCGTTCTCTGTTCGGTACATAATGCTGAAGTTGCATTGCTCTTATTGGAACAAATGTCCTCCCGACGCCATACATCATCAAACACCTCCTGCCTCCAACCTGGAAACACATCCTTTTTTCCAGCCACCACAGCGGTAATAAATCACAGCTCTGCGCAGAACCCTGTGTTCGTGATTTAAGATGTGTCGTGTAAGCGGTGCATCCTCACGTAGATTCAGGGTGTCAACGCTTCAGCTCGTCATGCAGCCGGGGACCCAAGGGTGCCCTCATCCATCATTAGGATCCCCCCAGCAGCAGACTCAAGTTAAATGTCAAAAGTGCCGTAAGCGAGCAGATTTCCTCGCCGCCGGAAAACGGCCCAAGACTACGGGAGCGGAAATGGAATGATAATGAAAATGGAAAGTCTAAAGCAATATACCTTCGAGATACAAATAGTGCAAGAAAAAAATGTGAATAGTCCAAGACAATGGCGATAATAGAATAATACCCAAAGTATTGTTGTTATTGTTTTGTTTAATGCTTTATTTATACAGTCAAATGCAATACAAAATAATAATAACCATATTATATAAATCTAAGAAGTTCAAGTAAGAAAGAAAGATTAAAACAAATACAAAAAAATAAAATTGAATTAAAAAAGGATAAAAGCATAAGTAGCAAGGATGTGCCATACAAAGATAAATAATTTGTTTACTTCCGCACATTTCTTATACTATCTACATACATCTTATAAGAGTAATAACATATGTATAATATCAGTTAAAAATAGTTAACATTGCTGGAAGTATACACATATTGATAGATGTCTTGTAATGCACTGTTGAGGAGACACAAGTTTTTCATTCATTGCATAACTACACCGTAGTTGTGTAAATGATATGTCAATAAACTTTAGAAATCTTGAAATCTTGAAAGGGATGTGCAAAATAGTCATTATACACAGTCTTTAATTAATTTTAAGTCTGTCTGTATGTGTGTGTGTGTGTGTGTGTGTGTGGTGTGTGTGTGTGTGTGTGTGTGTGTGTGTGTGTGTGTGTGTGTGTGTGTGGTGTGTGTGTGTGTTGGATGCCGTCAGAGGCCCCGGGGCCGAGCGTATGGACCCAGCGGGGTTTCTCCGCGAGGTGGAAGGGCCACCCCCCCCCCCCCCCCCCCCGCAGAGAGAGCAGCCTGTCGGGCAGAAGGCCTGTCAGCTGCACCCCTCATTCACAAAACACCAAGTGGACACACACACACACACACACACACCACACACACACACACACACCACACACACACACACACACACACACACACACACACACACACACCACACACACACACACACACACACACACACACACACACACACACACACACACACACACACACACACACACACAGGCCAAAAAAAGGACCTTTTACATTCATGCCCATCCAATAGTGCCCCTGCAAATGCCATTCATACATAGTGTTTGATATCGCTGCTGAAGGTCCTCTGAGGATGAAGAGCATCACAGTGACGTCTCCTCCTGTCCTCACTCTCACATTGTCCATCAAGGTCATGTTCTGCAGAGAGGAGGACACCACTTGCTTTTATTTAATTATATAACAGCCGGTTGTGTTTGTTTTTATGGGTTTGTCCAGTTCAAAAAGCCTGGTTGGTATCTACAGGTAGAGCTCTTTGGCAGCCATTTGTACTTCTTAGCATCGTGAGTGCATGTCACAATATTAGCGCTGCATCCAGTAACACTATCTTCTCTCTGTGTGTGGACGATATAGATTTCTGGATCCCCTATGGCAGGCTTCCCCTGTCTGTTGATTCTCTGTTGGTGAAATAAGAGAGCGTACGGCTGCTCTCTCCCCACATCACACCACCTTCACATCCAACAGATCGCTTCAGCTCATTGTTTTTGGATAGGAGCTACAAAAGAGAAAGAGGCTTTTTTTGTTGTTTTACGTGGAATCAAAAATGCAGGTTGGGATGTCCTGATGTGTCGTGTATCCTGCTTAACCCGGCCGCGTCAGGCTCAACAGAGTTAGTATTGATCCATCAGTTACATCATGCAGACTGAGTCCAGCTTCTCACTGGTTTCCATTAGCTGATTTCCTCCCCTTCATGCTCTCTCTCTGCTCTGGTGGTTACTTGGTTTGAAACTTATTTAAGAAGCCCTATTATTCTCTTTGTGGTTTTCCTATAATGGGTTCTGTAGGTTTTTGAGCACGTAAACGGTCTCCATTGGAATTCTTTGTTTACTTATACATCTTAAAATTGCTGTCATATTGAATAGACATCATTTACAGGGATTTTAGCAGATTATTTTCAATTTGAGTCGAGTTCACATGATCAATTTAAATGCAATATTATCAGTACTTGCTCAGTTTTGGTCTCCACCTAAACAAATCCTACAAATATATTCCTCTAAATCAGGGGGTCAAACTCAATTTCATCGTGGGCCACATTAGCATTATAGTTGCACTCAAAGGGCCGGTTGTAACTATATAAATATACATATATAAATGCATAATATACATGAAATTATGTATTATATTATATTATTGCCTCTGCATTGGATTATTATTGGATAGGGTAATAACTACGTCTGAAAGCAGAAGTCTAGGGCAAATAATTGCAAGTCTCTTCAGTGAGAATGTCACAAAATGAGATGCATTGTGGGACATATAGTCTAAGGGCAACATGCTTCTGTAAAATAAGATAAGATAAGATGGAACTTTATTAATCCCCGTGGGGAAATTCAGTGCTTTAACAGCAACAGGGTAAGATTGAAAAACAGGAGAGCACAGATCCACACAGATTAATACAATTAGGATAAATCAAAGAAAAAAACTAACTATAAAATAAGAAATTAATTAAAATGAACATATATAGATATACTGTTATAGCATGTAACCGTATAATAAACGTATTATATTCTTTGCAAGCTCTTGCGGGCCACATAAATGAAGTCGCGGGCCGGATTTGGCCCCCGGGCCTTGAGTTTGACACCCCTGCTCTAAATGCTCCATTCAAACTCGTGTTTATTACCATCATTTTAAAGTGAAATGCAAGATAAGATAATCTAAGAGCAAAATTCAGAAACTATAAAAACTAGTTTGTGCTTTTTGGAATAACTATCAGGAACCCGTTTAATATTCAAAACTAAATATTATTGTATGGGTTCACGACAACCTGTCTGCAGATGCCTCTACCAACTCAACACACAGTGAATAGCAGCGTGTGTTAGCCTAACAATTAGCAAAGCGCGTCATCTACCTCACTCTGAAGTTGGACATCTTACACCAAGCTTTTTGAACTCTTAGGTTTGTAAATCCATAAGCATTGATTCACAGAGTCTAACACGATTCACAGAGACTAACAAGATATTTAAACGGTGTCACATTTTCAGGAAGTGTCCTTACAGAAACCCACACTGACTCCCTGAACCCACAAACCCTCGCCTAACTTAGATGTAGAGACCATTATAGCACATTGCTGGTCATTTGTCCTATATTTAGCATTTCCTCCAAATATTTTTAACTTGTTTTCTCTTCACTTGCACAATGCCGTCCATTCTGTCGTTCTTTGTGCCTCTGCCCTTGTTCCTGCTTTGGTTTGCTGCTGCTCTAAATATGTGCCCACTTTTTCTGTGAATGACCCTATTTTCCGTAAGTCCGTAAATAAACATTTTTATTATAGAGTAACGCCCCTTGGTTACCTATAGATATACATTTGGTTTAGTAAGTGTTTAGATACTCTGGATTTAAAGGGGCCATGTTCAGCTCATTGTCAGGTGTATATCAGTATGTAGTGTCTCTACTTTAAAGAGTCCTCTCCTGCTGATGTTCAGGTGTATATCAGTATGTGTAGTGTCTCTACTTTAAAGAGTCCTCTCCTGCTGATGTTCAGGTGTATATCAGTATGTAGTGTCTCTACTTTAAAGAGTCCTCTCCTGCTGATGTTCAGGTGATATCAGTATGTAGTGTCTCTACTTTAAAGAGTCCTCTCCTGCTGATGTTCAGGTGTATATCAGTATGTAGTGTCTCTACTTTAAAGAGTCCTCTCCTGCTGATGTTCAGGTGTATATCAGTATGTAGTGTCTCTACTTTAAAGAGTCCTCTCCTGCTGATGTTCAGGTGTATATCAGTATTTAGTGTCTCTACTTTAAAGAGTCCTCTCCTCCTGCTGATGTTCAGGTGCATATCAGTATGTAGTGCCTCTACTTTAAAGAGTCCTCTCCTCCTGCTGATGTTCAGGTGTATATCAGTATGTAGTGTCTCTACTTTAAAGAGTCCTCTCCTGCTGATGTTCAGGTGTATATCAGTATGTAGTGTCTCTACTTTAAAGAGTCCTCTCCTGCTGATGTTCAGGTGTATATCAGTATGTAGTGTCTCTACTTTAAAGAGTCCTCTCCTGTTGATGTTCAGGTGTATATCAGTATGTAGTGTCTCTACTCTAAAGAGTCCTCTCCTGCTGTTGTTCAGGTGTATATCAGTATGTAGTGTCTCTACTTTAAAGAGTCCTCTCCTGCTGATGTTCAGTTGTATATCAGCATGTAGTGTCTCTACTTTAAAGAGTCCTCTCCTGCTGATGTTCAGTTGTATATCAGTATGTAGTGTCTCTACTTTAAAGAGTCCTCTCCTGCTGATGTTCAGGTGTATATCAGTATGTAGTGTCTCTACTTTAAAGAGTCCTGTCCTGCTGATGTTCAGGTGTATATCAGTATGTAGTGTCTCTACTTTAAAGAGTCCTCTCCTGCTGATGTTCAGGTGTATATCAGTATGTAGTGTCTCTACTTTAAAGAGCTCTCCTGCTGATGTTCAGGTGTATATCAGTATGTAGTGTCTCTACTTTAAAGAGTCCTGTCCTGCTGATGTTCAGGTGTATATCAGTATGTAGTGTCTCTACTTTAAAGAGTCCTCTCCTGCTGATGTTCAGGTGTATATCAGTATGTAGTGTCTCTACTTTAAAGAGTCCTCTCCTGCTGATGTTCAGGTGTATATGTAGTGTAGTGTCTCTACTTTAAAGAGTCCTCTCCTGCTGATGTTCAGGTGTATATCAGTATGTAGTGTCTCTACTTTAAAGAGTCCTCTCCTGCTGATGTTCAGGTGTATATCAGTATGTAGTGTCTCTACTGGGACATGTCTCCAGGCTTTAATGTTCAAAAAAGCTCTGTATTCTCTCATACTGCCTGTGCTGCAGCACCTCTTTCACTTGAGTAAAATATATTAACTTCAAACCACATATATCCCAAATTTCCCAAATAATATTGTCGTTTAAAATATTTATTATTTGATGTCTGAAACCACAACCTTTTTTATTTACTAAAATCTGGATCTAGTTTGACATTTAGGTGTTAGTTCCAATACAATTAACAATGATGTTTTATCTTATAATCTAATGACAACATTTAACCTGAATTATGAATTACTATGAATTAATTTGCAGAAAATATTTATAAAGGTTGAATAACCTGTAAAAAACGAGACGCCGCCGGTTTAAATTTAGTTTATTTTAAAGCCTGGTGACGGACCCTCTGGCTTCTTACATCCTGAGGCCTTTTTTTTAATCGTAATTTATTGACTTCTTAATTTAAGTTATTGCCTATAGTAGGTAACAGTATTTGAAGAGATACCCAGCATGCAGTGGGAACCAGTTACACAAATCTGGATGCTCAGCAATACCGAAATGTGTTTTTGGAGCAAATCCCGGGACGCAACGTCGAGCGTAGCGTTTGAATCCAACTAAGATCACTCTTTATTGTAGTCAAAAATTGTTTTATTTTTGGAATGGAGAAAGTCAGGTATTCTGGGAACAAATCATCATTGCACAAGACCGTTAGTTATGAGATCTCATTGGCCCTAGGGGATCTTCATCATAATTTCCCAACAGCTCCAACCCCCCTCCTCCCCCTCCTCCTACCCAGAGGCTTTAAGGCACCTGGCAACAGGTAGAAAACAGTCTGAGTGCAGCACCTGAAGGCTCTCTGTGTTCCTCAGAGGCTCCACGAGGATCAACTCGCCTCATATCACAGGTTGATGCAGAAAAAGGTAAGATTTCTAAAGTATATTTAAACTGTATTGCAGGAAGTTACAAGTGATCCGTTTGACACTTAGATAATTCATCCTGACACATTTAACAACATTTGACTATATAAGATGATTATTTATTATTCATACACTGTGCACTGATTACTGTATTACACTGTTTATTTAAACGGTAAGGTTGTGTATCTTGTACTTTTCGGCGAACGTTTTACCATAGATATCATTTTCAACAATCATATGTTTATTAATTGTAATATTTGTTTTCGTTTTAATGATATATATGAAATCATCTTAAATATCAGTTTTGTATTATGTTTACATATATTATATATTCATGTCAATATAATTATATTTAATGTTTTCTGTTCAATTAAATGCATGAAGTAGTTCAATCATACAATGGGATGGACAGTAGTGTGTACTATCAGTTTAATTAATACCAATGTGTGTTATAGGTGTTATTAGATATTATTAGATATTAGAGGTCAATCAATCAATCAAATGTGTTTATAAAGCACATTTAAAACAACCCATATTAACCAAAGTGCTGTACAGAACAGAGCAGGTAACCTTAAATACAATAAATAATAGAGTAACACCGGCGTAAACGTGAATACACACAGCTCATATGCACACACAAATGACTATCAGTCAGATAAGGAGTCGAACGCTAGGAGATAAAGGTATGAATTTAGAATACGGGATCCGCAACATAGGAGGCGCCCTGCCCATTTGGCTTTATAGGTAATGTTTTACATATTCAAATCATAAAATAAATAAATGATAGAATTGAATAGTTATTGAATAATTAATGAGTTAATTATTCGGATGAGAGCACATTAATAATGAGGTCATTTAGCTGGTGTTTTGTGATTCAAGTTCTACTTGGGCTGCATCCTTTTTATATTTTATTTCATATCACAATGTGGTTAAGAGACACTGAGAAAGCCAAATTACGTGCATGAAGAACCTCATCATATTTTAAATAAATATTATATGTAATGGCAACTAAATAATTTGCTTAGATTTATGTAATTGAAGGTTTTATGTCCATAAGAACCGGACATGAGTTGATTTTATCTTTAAAAGTTCAAATGTATAGGTATTGATGACTTTTTATTCACATTCCTGCCTGTTATACTTGGGTTATTCATGACACGAAAATAGCATAACCAATTCAACATAATTTGTAAGTGATAAATATAAATGAAAATACAATTGTGACCCTTATTTTTCCATTGTGTATGCATGTTTTCCCACGTAGCTGTGAATTAGGTAGTTTTTGTATCGACCCCAAACGCCTCCTATCTGTATTTTCACAGTAGAAAGCTGCGTAGCTACGTTCAATGTCTGTCGTTGAAAAAAGTTTTACCCGGAAATGCTGTTTGTAAATATGCAGCATCAACGTTAAAGAGGATTCCTCTCTTACGTTATTCCCAGTTAAAAAGTGAGCTGATATACAATACAAAACAAACAATTATTGAGTCGGATATTAGCAGCTAAAAGTGTTATTGTACATTAGCATATTTACGGTAATCCTAGGTGAGTAAGGTGTTAATGCTAAAAGCGTCAAGCAAGCTAAAATGTCATATAGAATTTCCGGTTTTCAAAATAAGGCTACACGTTTAATAATAAGAACACGACGCTTTGAAGAAAACCCAAAAACTGCTCAATAATAATTACTTTAACACATTATTATGTATGTATTTATTAATTACAAGTGAAGACAGACTGGACTAGTACCAGTGTTGCAAGAAATACTCTTTGAATGGCAGAATCTTCAATAAAGTACAAGGATTACTTATATTTTACTTTTTAATTCAGTTTTATTTTATATTTTGAGATGTTTATATTTTATGTGGGTTTATTTTCTACTATTTTCTTCAAATGATGTACAATGCCTTTGTTTTAACCTGCTGCTGTAACGCAAAAAGTCCCAATTTGGAATCAATAAAGTATCTGATCTACGCCCCGCTTTTATTTTGAAGGCGTTACACTTCCGGTGTAGCGTTGCTGAATGACGCTGTCTTGACGCAGCTTGTAAACGCTGTCCGCTGCAGCGCAGAGAAGTTGATCCTGCAGGTAATGTAAGCTCATTAATGTATCACTGAGGGCTTAATGGAAATGTTAACATGTATTTTAAGGATTTATGTTATTGTAAATGTCCACATGGTGTGACATGGTGGGGTATTATTGATTAGAGTGTTTTTCCTGTCGCTATTTGGTGAGATAAAGGGGGAAATTGACAGCCTAAACGTGGATCTGGTGTGTGTTCTTTTTGTTATTACCATGCTAAAAGGGTGTTATGATAGCTGAAGTGATCCTGGGTTTATTCATCCCCAAAACTGGCTTCATTCATTGTCTGTGAGAGGGAGGAGGTGGCGAGATGCGGCTAGTCAGCCACAATTGCACCTAACGTAACCGGAAGTACGGTGATTTTCAAAATAACAATAATAAAGCCTTATTTGTTTTGTTTCAATAATAAGGACAAACAACTACAATAAAAATAAATAAGGAACCCTCTAGCTAAAATACAGGCTAATTTGTCTACCATGTACAGTTGGTGTTTTTCAATTGGCTGAGGAGGTGTTAAAGTACAGATTGGATTTATTCTGAAACACTTGCATGGGTTGTATTGCTATGATTTCGTGATGCAGTTTTCATTTTGAAAGTGAGGTTCTGAGGCTGTGTTATTGCTGCTGCTGGCCTTGACTCTGGTTGTAGCATGCATGGCTCTGTATGAGGTGCTACGTAATGAACACTGCCACTACGGTGCTCTGGTGTTTTGTTAATCGATATTGCCTCCTGCTGTTGTTCTATATGAATATGTAACTGTCAATCCTAAATAAGACTGTTTTTTTGCACAGGTGTGGTCATATTTGGCTTTTTGGTTATTGATTATCCCACTCGGTTTTATCACAGCTCTGCGCCCCTGTAGCAAACCAGCCTCCATTCAAAAAATCTGGCACCTCCAATATATTTTAATAATTATTCTGTAAGTGCGCATGCCTGGTGAGAACAATTACTGATTTTACGATGCCGAACGAACTAATATACCTTCAGTAGCAGTAACTGGCTATTAATAATAATATGCCTTCTTGTCGAAAAGCTTATTTACACTTGTATGTGTGATTCGTTTAACGGTATTGTCGTTCAAGTCTATTTGTGGCACAACACCATTGTGAGAATCGGTACTAAAGGGTCCAGCTGTGATACAGTGAGCAGCGGAATAAACACATACAATAACTTTAAAATACAGTTATCGTGATACGTAATACATGCGTCTTGTTGAGAAACATTTGTTGACTAAAATGTGTGATTTATTGAAGGGAATTCGCTGTGGCTGCTTCTATTTTGGGTATACAATCTTTGTTATAATCGGTCCACATGTGATAAATGGACCATGCCGAATTAACACATGACCCTCAGTATACTCATAAAATACCGTTATCATGTTTTTTTAATACATGCGTTTTGTTAAGGAGCATATTTGGGACTGCGATGTGTTGAACGGTTTCCCCTCATGCAACAGAAAGCGAAACTATAGAGCTGATGCTGCTCGGTCATTTCGGCATACAACCTGCTTACAACGTGACATCATGCATGAGAAACAGATGTATTTATGTTGTGGCTTCAGGATCAAATCACCAATAATATTACATAACATCTGAGCTTAAATTGGTGGATTTAACGTCCCACGTACCCGGGGATTTCGTACTTCTTTGTACTGTTAAACACAAATAAACACACATATGCTTTATGATGTGTTTATAAAGAGCAGGAAGATGACCTAGTGTCCACTCGGTCTCTGCAGCACTCTGCCTGCTGGATTAGAGGGCATCTGAGGACAGTTTGCATCATTGCTCTGCTGCAACAAAAAAACACACTTGGAACAAATAGGCATTTTTTCATTTTCTCTATTGGTTTATCGCCAGATTAAGAATATTTCTCCGAAGGCTCACAACATTTCTGGGCACAAAGTGGAGCTATATCTGTCTGGGTTTACAGAGTTTGATCAATAATGTGAGGGATTGTCATCCTTGGAGGGAGGGAGGATGATTATTTTCGTTATTGATTAATCTACTGATCACTCTTTTGATAAGAGACATCCAATGATATAAAACATAATAAATGAACACATCCACATTAAAGAATCTGGAACCAGGGAGCATTTCACATTCATTCTTTCATAAAGGATCAACATCTTAATTGATTAACACTATTGTGTGGCCCTATAGATGCATTTGCCTTCCACTTAGGGTGCAATTATCACGTTTCTATTGAAGGGGAAACTGTTTCCTGCTACACCCTGAAGAAGGCTCTTTGTTCCGCCACTATTGTTAACACCTAGTCTCTATTGTATGAACAGGGTCTGGGATGTAAACAAATCCTAATGACAGAGCTGTTTGATTGGTCTATCACTATTTGCCTGAGCAATGCCTTACACCTCTTCCTTATATACCACTTGTCTTGGTGTTGTCTAATTGTATAATGGGAAAGGATTACAAATAATGAATCAGAAATCCTTTTTTAGTCCCAAAAAGTCAAAACAAAATTAAGTAGGGTAACATATTGAAAAAAGGGGCAAAAGTGTTTTAAAATCAAATAAGTGCACAACTATTGTTCGTTAATTGTTGGTGTAGTGCTCTTCCGGTTCCTTCATCTCTATATGGTTTCCTGAATGTGTTGTTGGTTGTTATCCTGAGAAAAAGGTCTACACAAACTGAAGAGATTTGAATTCTACCACATGAAATAAGTCAATAAATACCCCAAAAAGCATTTGCCCCATCATCACTGCACCAGGCTGATTGATGAATCCTAGTGAAGTGATTTCTTGATCATTCCAGTGAAGTCTTAGCATCTCTTAGCTGGATGTTTCCCCTCAGTCCGTCATGGCTCCCCCTCCGTACTGAAGTCACATTTGGGTCGTTCCTGTCAGTCCGCGTCCTCGACAGGGGATTTCTTTCCTCCGTAGAAGAGCCGGTGCGTGTGGTTGTTTATTATCATGTTTCTCTCCCCGAGGTGTCCTTCACCTCAGGAAGGACACAACAATCCACGACTCTATGTTCCCAGTTTGATGCCGTGTACCTGCATCAATCACCACGCTGTCATTGTGTTGTTGCAGCAGGCTGGACGACATTGACCTCTTGTGTCTATTAAAAGCACAGACTATATTCCTTATGTCAGTTGTACCATGAAAATACACACATTTCAAGAAGACATCCACCTTTTTAACACAGTATAGTCAATGTACCTATATATACCATGAACGACCATTGTTTGCGTCTTTCTATTGGACTCTGACAGAAAATGTGAGTCATTTCCCAGAAAAGACCGGATATGAAATGTTTCAAAATCATTATAAAAGCAACAACTGTCTTGCTGTGTCTTCCACTGTATCGGGCATAAACAAAACCATCATCACGCCATTATCGACGTTCCTGTTTGTTTGTTTGTTATGGATCCCTGTGGAGCTGGAGTCTATCAATCCTGATGCTTCATGGGTGCTAAAGTGGCAGCATAATGGACTGTCTGTGGCACTGATAGGCCCGAATGGCTTTCACTGAGTTTTCCACTGGAGCCAGAACTGTGTTTTACTTTAGATGAAGTTAACCCCACTAAAGGCACATTCAGTGGTGGTATGATACACACGTATTTGGTGTGCGGGGTCTTGGAGCTGTCCTGAGGTCCCACGGCCTGCTGAGGCTTTATGAAATGGCATGAACTCTGTTCTTTTTGTTTGTCAAAGGTCTCTCTGTTCAGGCTAGAGCAGCGAAGCCAGAGAGACAACATGGATATTCATCAGCTTCGTTCTCATGTCAGTGATGGGTACTCAGACCTTAAAGTGTCCTTGGTAGCAGGTGAACTGTGAGGGCACTTCACTGATGTTTTCCACATTGCTATTTTTAGGCACTTAAAGGTCCCATGTCATGCTTTCCTGGTTATTACCCGTCCCCTTGTGTTATGTAGCTTTTCCTGCATGTAAACGGTCTGCAGAGTCACAAACCCTCAAAGTACACCCTGTAGGGAGTAAAACTCTAACACAGAAAATACCTGTCTAGCTGCCCCAGAACGCCTCGTTGGATATTTCTCATTTTTGTCTTCCTGGGGATGGTGACCATACCCAAATGGACCAATTGGTCTCAGCCTGAGATGGCGGGACGCGTGTGTGAGTGCTCGGGCTGGTTTCGGGCTGGGTTTCGCTGTGTCTCGCCGACCCCACGCAGCAACCAGGAAACCACCAGTAATCCAGCTCACACTGTCCGCTCCTCGCAGCAGCGAGCCTCGCAAGGAAGAACATGCCAAGTCAAGATGCAATCTGGATCTTAATGAGACACAAAGGAAATGCATATAGACAATGGTTTCACTTTGTTTTTCATTTAGATGTTAGGCTTAAGAATCCTTCAGGGGTTTTTGTACCGATCAGAAAACCTCAATGCAATAAACGACTTTAGTGTTGGTTTGGAGGAAATGTATTGACTAAGTGGGGCTTTCCAGTGGCTGTTGTGTTTGCTAATGCTCTCCATGTTAGCATAGCATGCTCAACAGGATGGTGCTTTTCGCAAATGATTGTTATGATGTGTCCCATTGGTGCTGGGAAGTGATTTCCAATACAACACATCTGACATACCATTTCTAGCTAGGTTAGCATTGTTAGCAAATGCCACCATGTTCACAGGTGGACCTTAAACTATTTATTTATTATTTTATTTATCTGCAAGTTCGTTTTTCAATTATTTGATACATTTTTAGTTTTAATGACAAATGGCCGTTACAATATCTCAGATCACAATTAAACATAATGAGCTTTATTTGGTTTAAAATAATAGGCAAAAACTCAAATAACTGAAGTTTATCGAAATCTTAAAACATTTCATGAAATTGCTTTTTAATTACTCATCAAATATGACGCAGATTCATGTTTTATGAATCAATTTTAAGGGATCTCTTTGGACACATATGGACTGGTTGGTGAAACCACGGTCTTGTTTAACATATAACAAATTAAATCCGTACGTCTCCAACCATCTCTGGATCCCGTTCATCTCAACATTAATTCTGAACGGCCACAGCAGTTTAACCAGGAAGCAGGAAGTGACCGTTCTCTGTTCGGTACATAATGCTGAAGTTGCATTGCTCTTATTGGAACAAATGTCCTCCCGACGCCATACATCATCAAACACCTCCTGCCTCCAACCTGGAAAACACATCCTTTTTTCCAGCCACCACAGCGGTAATAAATCACAGCTCTGCGCAGAACCCTGTGTTCGTGATTTAAGATGTGTCGTGTAAGCGGTGCATCCTCACGTAGATTCAGGGTGTCAACGCTTCAGCTCGTCATGCAGCCGGGGACCCAAGGGTGCCCTCATCCATCATTAGGATCCCCCCAGCAGCAGACTCAAGTTAAATGTCAAAAGTGCCGTAAGCGAGCAGATTTCCTCGCCGCCGGAAAACGGCCCAAGACTACGGGAGCGGAAATGGAATGATAATGAAAATGGAAAGTCTAAAGCAATATACCTTCGAGATACAAATAGTGCAAGAAAAAAATGTGAATAGTCCAAGACAATGGCGATAATAGAATAATACCCAAAGTATTGTTGTTATTGTTTTGTTTAATGCTTTATTTATACAGTCAAATGCAATACAAAATAATAATAACCATATTTATATAAATCTAAGAAGTTCAAGTAAGAAAGAAAGATTAAAACAAATACAAAACAAAATAAAATTGAATTAAAAAAAGGATAAAAGCATAAGTAGCAAGGATGTGCCATACAAAGATAAATAATTTGTTTACTTCCGCACATTTCTTATACTATCTACATACATCTTATAAGAGTATAATACATATGTATAATATCAGTTAAAAATAGTTAACATTGCTGGAAGTATACACACATATTGATAGATGTCTTGTAATGCACTGTTGAGGAGACACAAGTTTTTCATTCATTGCATAACTACACCGTAGTTGTGTAAATGATATGTCAATAAACTTTAGAACATCTTGAAATCTTGAAAGGGATGTGCAAAATAGTCATTATACACAGTCTTTAATTAATTTTAAGTCTGTCTGTATGTGTGTGTGTGTGTGTGTGTGTGTGTGTGTGTGTGTGTGTGTGTGTGTGTGTGTGTGTGTGTGTGTGTGTGTGTGTGTGTGTGTGTGTGTGTGTGTGTGTGTTTGGATGCCGTCAGAGGCCCCGGGGCCGAGCGTATGGACCCAGCTTGGGTTTCTCCGCGAGGTGGAAGGGCCCCCCCCCCCCCCCCCCCGCAGAGAGAGCAGCCTGTCGGGCAGAAGGCCTGTCAGCTGCACCCCTCATTCACAAAACACCAAGTGGACACACACACACACACACACACACACACACACACACACACACACACACACACACACACACACACACACACACACACACACACACACACACACACACACACACACACACACACACACACACACACACACACACACACACACACACACACACACACAGGCCAAAAAAAGGACCTTTTACATTCATGCCCATCCAATAGTGCCCCTGCAAATGCCATTCATACATAGTGTTTGTATATCGCTGCTGAAGGTCCTCTGAGGATGAAGAGCATCACAGTGACGTCTCCTCCTGTCCTCACTCTCACATTGTCCATCAAGGTCATGTTCTGCAGAGAGGAGGACACCACTTGCTTTTATTTAATTATATAACAGCCGGTGTGTTTGTTTTTATGGGTTTGTCCAGTTCAAAAAGCCTGGTTGGTATCTACAGGTAGAGCTCTTTGGCAGCCATTTGTACTTCTTAGCATCGTGAGTGCATGTCACAATATTAGCGCTGCATCCAGTAACACTATCTTCTCTCTGTGTGTGGACGATATAGATTTCTGGATCCCCTATGGCAGGCTTCCCCTGTCTGTTGATTCTCTGTTGGTGAAATAAGAGAGCGTACGGCTGCTCTCTCCCCACATCACACCACCTTCACATCCAACAGATCGCTTCAGCTCATTGTTTTTGGATAGGAGCTACAAAAGAGAAAGAGGCTTTTTTTGTTGTTTTACGTGGAATCAAAAATGCAGGTTGGGATGTCCTGATGTGTCGTCTGTATCCTGCTTAACCCGGCCGCGTCAGGCTCAACAGAGTTAGTATTGATCCATCAGTTACATCATGCAGACTGAGTCCAGCTTCTCACTGGTTTCCATTAGCTGATTTCCTCCCCTTCATGCTCTCTCTCTGCTCTGGTGGTTACTTGGTTTGAAACTTATTTAAGAAGCCCTATTATTCTCTTTGTGGTTTTCCTATAATGGGTTCTGTAGGTTTTTGAGCACGTAAACGGTCTCCATTGGAATTCTTTGTTTACTTATACATCTTAAAATTGCTGTCATATTGAATAGACATCATTTACAGGGATTTTAGCAGCATTATTTTCAATTTGAGTCGAGTTCACATGATCAATTTAAATGCAATATTATCAGTACTTGCTCAGTTTTGGTCTCCACCTAAACAAATCCTACAAATATATTCCTCTAAATCAGGGGGGTCAAACTCAATTTCATCGTGGGCCACATTAGCATTATAGTTGCACTCAAAGGGCCGGTTGTAACTATATAAATATACATATATAAATGCATAATATACATGAAATTATGTATTATATTATATTATTGCCTCTGCATTGGATTATTATTGGATAGGGTAATAACTACGTCTGAAAGCAGAAGTCTAGGGCAAATAATTGCAAGTCTCTTCAGTGAGAATGTCACAAAATGAGATGCATTGTGGGACATATAGTCTAAGGGCAACATGCTTCTGTAAAATAAGATAAGATAAGATGGAACTTTATTAATCCCCGTGGGGAAATTCAGTGCTTTAACAGCAACAGGGTAAGATTGAAAAACAGGAGAGCACAGATCCACACAGATTAATACAATTAGGATAAATCAAAGATAAAAAAAACTAACTATAAAATAAGAAATTAATTAAAATGAACATATATAGATATACTGTTATAGCATGTAACCGTATAATAAACGTATTATATTCTTTGCAAGCTCTTGCGGGCCACATAAAATGAAGTCGCGGGCCGGATTTGGCCCCCGGGCCTTGAGTTTGACACCCCTGCTCTAAATGCTCCATTCAAACTCGTGTTTATTACCATCATTTTAAAGTGAAATGCAAGATAAGATAATCTAAGAGCAAAATTCAGAAACTATAAAAACTAGTTTGTGCTTTTTGGAATAACTATCAGGAACCCGTTTAATATTCAAAACTAAATATTATTGTATGGGTTCACGACAACCTGTCTGCAGATGCCTCTACCAACTCAACACACAGTGAATAGCAGCGTGTGTTAGCCTAACAATTAGCAAAGCGCGTCATCTACCTCACTCTGAAGTTGGACATCTTACACCAAGCTTTTTGAACTCTTAGGTTTGTAAATCCATAAGCATTGATTCACAGAGTCTAACACGATTCACAGAGACTAACAAGATATTTAAACGGTGTCACATTTTCAGGAAGTGTCCTTACAGAAACCCACACTGACTCCCTGAACCCACAAACCCTCGCCTAACTTAGATGTAGAGACCATTATAGCACATTGCTGGTCATTTGTCCTATATTTAGCATTTCCTCCAAATATTTTTAACTTGTTTTCTCTTCACTTGCACAATGCCGTCCATTCTGTCGTTCTTTGTGCCTCTGCCCTTGTTCCTGCTTTGGTTTGCTGCTGCTCTAAATATGTGTTTCCCACTTTTTCTGTGAATGACCCTATTTTCCGTAAGTCCGTAAATAAACATTTTTATTATAGAGTAACGCCCCTTGGTTACCTATAGATATACATTTGGTTTAGTAAGTGTTTAGATACTCTGGATTTAAAGGGGCCATGTTCAGCTCATTGTCAGGTGTATATCAGTATGTAGTGTCTCTACTTTAAAGAGTCCTCTCCTGCTGATGTTCAGGTGTATATCAGTATGTAGTGTCTCTACTTTAAAGAGTCCTCTCCTGCTGATGTTCAGGTGTATATCAGTATGTAGTGTCTCTACTTTAAAGAGTCCTCTCCTGCTGATGTTCAGGTGTATATCAGTATGTAGTGTCTCTACTTTAAAGAGTCCTCTCCTGCTGATGTTCAGGTGTATATCAGTATGTAGTGTCTCTACTTTAAAGAGTCCTCTCCTGCTGATGTTCAGGTGTATATCAGTATGTAGTGTCTCTACTTTAAAGAGTCCTCTCCTGCTGATGTTCAGGTGTATATCAGTATTTAGTGTCTCTACTTTAAAGAGTCCTCTCCTCCTGCTGATGTTCAGGTGCATATCAGTATGTAGTGCCTCTACTTTAAAGAGTCCTCTCCTCCTGCTGATGTTCAGGTGTATATCAGTATGTAGTGTCTCTACTTTAAAGAGTCCTCTCCTGCTGATGTTCAGGTGTATATCAGTATGTAGTGTCTCTACTTTAAAGAGTCCTCTCCTGCTGATGTTCAGGTGTATATCAGTATGTAGTGTCTCTACTTTAAAGAGTCCTCTCCTGTTGATGTTCAGGTGTATATCAGTATGTAGTGTCTCTACTCTAAAGAGTCCTCTCCTGCTGTTGTTCAGGTGTATATCAGTATGTAGTGTCTCTACTTTAAAGAGTCCTCTCCTGCTGATGTTCAGTTGTATATCAGCATGTAGTGTCTCTACTTTAAAGAGTCCTCTCCTGCTGATGTTCAGTTGTATATCAGTATGTAGTGTCTCTACTTTAAAGAGTCCTCTCCTGCTGATGTTCAGGTGTATATCAGTATGTAGTGTCTCTACTTTAAAGAGTCCTGTCCTGCTGATGTTCAGGTGTATATCAGTATGTAGTGTCTCTACTTTAAAGAGTCCTCTCCTGCTGATGTTCAGGTGTATATCAGTATGTAGTGTCTCTACTTTAAAGAGTCCTCTCCTGCTGATGTTCAGGTGTATATCAGTATGTAGTGTCTCTACTTTAAAGAGTCCTGTCCTGCTGATGTTCAGGTGTATATCAGTATGTAGTGTCTCTACTTTAAAGAGTCCTCTCCTGCTGATGTTCAGGTGTATATCAGTATGTAGTGTCTCTACTTTAAAGAGTCCTCTCCTGCTGATGTTCAGGTGTATATCAGTATGTAGTGTCTCTACTTTAAAGAGTCCTCTCCTGCTGATGTTCAGGTGTATATCAGTATGTAGTGTCTCTACTTTAAAGAGTCCTCTCCTGCTGATGTTCAGGTGTATATCAGTATGTAGTGTCTCTACTGGGACATGTCTCCAGGCTTTAATGTTCAAAAAGCTCTGTATTTCTCTCATACTGCCTGTGCTGCAGCACCTCTTTTCACCCTCTGTCTGAAACCAGAGCCCAGTCTGCTCTGATTGGTTAGCTGGCCGGCTCTGTTGTGATTGGTCAACCTCTTAGAGATGTCCCGCCCCTTAGCCTATCATCTCCAATGTGTTGGAGCACTAGCCAATAGGAGCGCAAGTGTTACGTAGTGATGTCACTTTGGCGCTGAAGTCTACGAAGGAGTCCAATGGAGGATCATCTTTATCTGCGAATGTTCAGAAACACCAGGTTTAACACAATTATTCAACATGCAAAAAAGGAGAATCTGTGCAGGATTTAAATGTTTAGATTATAAATAAATCCTCAAAGCTTTGCACTGATGGATAAAGATACAGAAATCAAAACAAAAAGCTGAAAAACAGTCAAATGTCTCTAAAGCTTCAAAGTAAACCCGCGAGTCAGGTCGTACACTCATGGCTTTCAATTTCCTGGCAGTGTGAACAAAATAAATCAAAGCATAATAAATGACTTGACAAATATGAATGTATTTTTAATGTCGGCCTGTAGAGTTGGGAGTGTCTTGCTTTGCGGTCCAGTCGGTGTATTATGCTTACAGTGCTGTGTAGTAAAAATCTGAATTATTGCGCCTTGAGTACACACACCGGCGTCTTTGGTCCATAATGGTACAGTTGTACATACATGGCATTAGTATGTTATTGGAACGTTTGGTAGTGGGTCTGAAGCGGCACCGCCCACCACAGCTGAGCTCTGCACAACATCTGTCAACATCTCTTCTTGTGCGGACTCTTTTTAAATCTGCGATGGTTATTTCTCCTTGTGGACGGCAGCGCGTTGGTCGGTGTTTGTTCGGTGGTGATGGGGGCGTTTGGTCTGTCTGTGGTTCTGGTTATTGGTGTTGTACACACACATTTGAAAAGATACCCATCAAACTTCTAGATCCAGACATCAAGGTCCATTTAAAGCCAGGGTGCAAACATGGTTGCTCGTGGGCACATAAAGCAAAAATGTCTCGAATCAGAAAAATGTATTTATCCCCGGGGGGAATAAGAAATGATAAAATAACCACTATTTAAAGGATTTAGAGGTCATTTTTGTTGATCAAGAGGTTTAAATGTCTCGATTACTCAGTCCAAAATCCAAGGATATATACTAACTAGGGCTGTCAAGTTAACGCGTTAATAACGCGTTAACGCAAACAAAAATTAACGGCACTAATTATTTTAACGCGATTAACGCATGTGTATTTTTTTTCAGAGCGCATCGAGTTTAATATACCATCTACAAGCTGATGCTGACAGCCCCTCTCCTGCCGCCCGCTTGTGGCAGACCACACTTCCACGCTCACCGGCAAGCACAGACTAGCCATCGGGAGGACCGGGAGGGTGTGTGTATGTGTGGCCCGAGCGAGCGAGAGAGAGACCTTACGTGCATTAGGCGCATTCACACTGCCTTTTCCCACAAAGGTTCATATGAACTAAGTACAGATCGCGTTCACACCGGAAAAAGTCCCTGAGGGAGGATTAGGCAAATGAAGCCGCCGACGTCACTTCTTCTTCTTCTTCTTCTTCTGCTTTGGGTTTACTGGCAGGCCGCAAACCACTTCACGGCGTATACTGCCGCCCAAAGTCCCCGGCCGGAAGTCCCCGGAGTTGGGGAAGGCTTCAGTAGAAGCTGCTGGGAGTCCCAGCAGCTTCTACTGAAGCCTTCCGAGTAAACGGCCAGAACGCCGACACCTCCTCATCTCCACCGCTCCCATGTTTTATTTTGTGTTGCCATAAGTTAGTCTCTCTGCGTTTCTGCGCTGGGCTAATGCTAATGCTAATAATGCTAATGCGAGGATAATAATATGGCGGCTTCACAAAACTTTTGTGGGAGTTTTACGGGGCGTGGTTTGCAATCCGCCCAGCCAATCAGGAATATAGCTCTTTTCTCACAAAAGAGCCGCTCGAAAGTCCCTGCTTTCTAGCAGGGACTTTCGAGGGGGTAAAAAGGTTCGCATGAACTACTTTTAGTACCGGCTCTTTTTGGTGTGAACGCGATCATGAACTAAGTTCGCATGAACCTTTGTGGGAAAAGTACCGCAGTGTGAATGCGCCTATTGTTGTTGTTAGCATCGGGTGCTAGCTAGCTGCGCTAACGGATATAAGGAGCTGTTTAAATGAAAACAGAGGAGCGCTCTATCCACACAACTGCGCCGAGCACTTGACTTTATGCAGGAAGCCAGACAGCGGGACATTGGAGGAGAAGTCAGCACACTCAGCACGGATGGTGCAACATGATTGCAGCGTCCAGGCAGCTCCCGTTCGAGCATATGCCTTGAGTTGCACATAGCTCCAACGATCCATCTCACTCACACACACACACACACACACACACACACACACACACACACACACACACACACACACACACACACACACACACACACACACACACACACACACACACACACACACACACACACACACACACACACACACACACACACACACACACACACACACACACACACACACACACTTTTGTATTGTATGAGAGGTTCCAGGTTGAATTGAGGCGAATATTTGTAATGTTCAGAGGTTGTTGTGTTTAATATTCATGAGAATATTTGTCATTGTTAAAATGATAATAAACATTAGCATAAAGCATATTTGTCCACTCATATGTTGATAAGAGTATTAAAAACTTGAAAAATATTCATCTAAGGTACATTTAGAACAGATAAAAAATGTGCGATTAATCGCGATTAACTATTTTAATCGACTGACAGCCCTAAGACACTTCACCTGAACTTGCTCCTGTGGGTATTGTCCACAGTGACCATTGCATGTATACAAAATATGTGTAATGTGTATATGTAAAGCGCTTTGAGCATCTGGAAAAGCGCTATAATAAATATAAGGAATTATTATTATTATTATTAATACTAATGCTTGATTTAAAACAGAAAATGGAAGGACCTCTCCATATTAAAGAAGCAAAAACATAATTTTTCCATAAAGAACTACTTAAACAATGATCAAAATAGATGGTAAATACTTTTCTAATCTGTGCTGCTCTACTCTGAACTTGCACTGACATATTCTCTATGAAATATTTCCATAAGACAGTGATGATGCATTTCAGAGGTCGTTAAACACGGTAAAGATCATGTGATGCAGCAGCAGAGACTCTGAGGTCTGTTGCTGAAGGACAGATGCTGAGGAGACTCTGGCTCTTTCTCTCTTCTGACAGGTGGCTTCATGCCCAGAAACTCCCTCTGAGGCTCTGCAGGAAGCTGCCGCTGCCGCTGCTGCTGCAACAACCGGTCGCTCCAATATACGTGTTCGCCTATATCTGCCTTTTGAGTAAAGTCAGATATTCCCCGGTCAATGTCGTCCCCTTTCAGTTTAAAGGAGGTTCCGCAAGTCACTCAGACTGTATGTAAATTACACATTTCTCAAGTTAACATACAACTAACCCAGGTGTCCTTTTCTGCTGGGGCTCTGGACATGTCCCAGTGTAGTTTTGTCCACACTGCTTTTTTAGTGTCACATTATACACGGAAACAACATGCTGGTTACAACAACATTACAATCGCGTAACAAAAGGCCAGCAAGGCAATACAAAATAAAAGCTAGGGATATGTCTTCATGTTATTATATTCTTGAAGATGTATCTATTAGCTATTGTTCCAGTCACATTTCTTTGTTTTGAGTCTTGGAGTCCACACTGCTGTTTTATTGTATCATTTTTAAAACACTTCGATTCGAATGTTATGAAGCTGAAAATGAGCAGAACATGTCCTCTTTAAAATGTCTAGTCTTTAATCCATTGCTCTGATGTGACGTCACTCCAGGATTTTCTTCACACACACCGCCACATTCAACATGCACAACATCATGTGAAAGCCTCGATGCATCCTTAGCAAACAGCCCTCATGTATAAGTAGTAGAACAAGCACTACACGTGCATTTCGTGTTTTGTCCTCCAGCTGCAGGCGCTCACAGCCCGATTCGGCCCCAGGCTTTTACTTTTCCTGCGCTCTGTGAGGCTGAAGGTTACCTCTTCCTGCTGAAGTCGGCTCTGATGTAGATCACTGCTGCTAGAGATTATGTAATGGACGAGATGCCAAATAAAAAAACAAGGCTTTACTTTACAGAATTATGTTGAGAGAGATCCTTTTTGTAGAAGTACAAAACCTTTGTAATGCATTACTGCACTGCAATGGTAGAAAACAGATATGAGCGAGATGAACCCTTTGCATGCATCTTCAAAAATAGCACATCATTTGCATTCAACCACTGCTTAATGTTAATGTATTATAGCTTGAGGTATTACATGAATACCAAGCAAATTCCAATTCCGAACACAAAGGAATATTCCTGTTGAGGAAATGTGTTTGATAGCACGATGCTCATAAGGCTGCAGAGAGGAACACCTCCTGTGAAATTATTCAACACTGGCAGCTCTGTCAACTCCAGGAAAAGGCTGACAAGACAGATTTACTGAGCCAATATTAGTCTGAATGTCATACTTAAATAATATGACAACAAACCAAAATATGTTGAAAGCAGAAACCGCCTTTATTTTCAGCAGACGACGCCTCAATAAACAGTCATTTATCATAAGTGGAAAGGAGATGAAAATATATTTTATTGCAAAACTTAATATGCTTCTATTGGCCATCGCTCAAACACATTGTACAGTACGTGAGGGGTGGGACGTCTCTAAGCGGTTGATCAATCTCAACAGAGCCGGCCAGCTAACCAATCAGAGCAGACTGGGCTCTGGTTTCAGACAGAGGGTGAAAAGAGGTGCTGCAGCACAGGCAGTATGGGAAAAAGACAGAGCTTTTTGAACATTAAAGCATGGAGACATGTCCCAGGAGAGACACTACATACTGATATACACCTGAACATCAGCAGGAGAGGACTCTTTAAAGTAGAGACACTACATACTGATATACACCTGAACATCAGCAGGAGAGGACTCTTTAAAGTAGAGGCACTACATACTGATATACACCTGAACATCAGCAGGAGAGGACTCTTTAAAGTAGAGACACTACATACTGATATACACCTGAACATCAGCAGGAGAGGACTCTTTAAAGTAGAGACACTACATACTGATATACACCTGAACATCAGCAGGAGGAGAGGACTCTTTAAAGTAGAGACCCTACATACTGATATACACCTGAACATCAGCAGGAGGAGAGGACTCTTTAAAGTAGAGACCCTACATACTGATATACACCTGAACATCAGCAGGAGAGGACTCTTTATAGTAGAGACCCTACATACTGATATACACCTGAACATCAGCAGGAGAGCACTCTTTAAAGTGGAGACACTACATACTGATATACACCTGAACATCAGCAGGAGAGGACTCTTTAATTCAGGCTTCTAACCAAAAACCTATTCAATAATCCATTATCTTTGAGGGGATTATCTATGTTAAAACGAAAAAGAAAAGAAAATAGTGCAGTAGATTTAAAAAAACAAAACAATAAGCAGATTTGAAAGAAGCGGCTTTAGAGGTCAGATGAAGGTCTCAAAGAATACAAATTCAGCTTTAATCCAAAGGTCAGCATCTAATGTGGGCTCCATGTACAATTCTTTAATTTCAGAACTCTCTAAACACAAGGCAGAGACTCTTTTTCTCCAGATGAACTTCATCCTAGCAGCTGGTATTCCCTCGATGCTCCACATGTCTGCAGAGAGAGTCAATTAGGGGATGTAGGAGTGTGTAGGGATGACACACGCACGCACACACACGCACGCACACACACGCACACACACACACACAGCTCTGGCAGGAACATGAACGCCGCGCTGTGTGGACATTTTCCAGAGCTGCTCTTAAACAGTAAATCCTTCTGACGTGTTTCCCCCAAATCAGATAAAAAATACTATGTTATAAGTCATGCATTCGACATCTTACAAAAACTACAAAAAGTATCGGCAAAAGTTGCATTATTTGGCGTGAAAATGTACCCAAAGTAAAATGACTTTTTGTGGATAATGCCCCATTTCAGAAATATGAAATGACAGGATTATTGATGCATTCATGTGTTCATCACAGCTGGTACAGGTGAAGCTAATTTTAACAACTTAATAAACCGCTGCTGGATATCTTTACCTATAGTTATAGTTCAATGTTTAACTATTAGCTGATGTATGCTTTGAATCTGTGAAGTACTTTCGGATAAATATGTACAAATGACTTCCAAAACGAAGTGGAAAAAAACAAAGCAGCACAAAATGAAACTGGATTTCCTTTAAATATTTGTATTTCTTTAAGTTAAGTGGCGTAAATATGTGGAGATTATTATATAAAATATTTCAATTATTTTAACTAATTTAGTTGAATGCACCTGGTCACCAATTGTCTGTAATAATATTGAATCAGTTAAAAAGAAGTATTGTTTTGTTTAATAAATGTACTTCGATCCATTGCACCACTTCCAACGCCGGACCCTTGACTTTGTTTTGTATGAAAGTGCATCTGCACCGGCTCTCCACCTCTGCTTGGAAGTGAGCCCTGAATGGCGAAGCTGTGTTTTAAAAAAAAAATATGAAGTAACTCCTCCGCCCTCTTTGCCCGGTCAAATATAAAAAAGAGAAAGCCCCTCCACCTCTCCCTGCTCTGCCAGCTGTGCAGCCCGACACCGCTGCCAAAAGAAACACAACGCTGACGTCACCCTCCAAATAAGGAGCTGCTCCTTCACTCTGACCTGAAAGAGAGATAGTAAAAGGTGGAGATGAACAGGGAGAAAGAGTCCCCTCCTCCTCCGTTCATTCATACGTACAATATACTCAGATACCTGTTTATCAGCCCAGTGCACGTAGAGACTCCATTACCCCTCGTCACTCTCATTCATCCTTTTCTCTCTCTTTTTCCCGAATCCAGTCATTCACAATCGGAGGACAAAACACCACCACCTGCTACCAGGTAACCAAAACCATGTCCCCTCTGTCATCTGCAGTGATTACGGTGTGTGTGTGTGTGTGTGTGTGTGTGTGTGTGTGTGTGTGTGTGTGTGTGTGTGTGTGTGTGTGTGTGTGTGTGTGTGAGAGTGTGAGAGGGACAAGATTTGAGGGGATTTTCTCTTTGTTGTTGCTGCTACAATCGTGTGTCCTGTGAATGGTGGAGAAATTAATCATTTGAGGAGACGTTTGGAATATGTTTGAAGCTGCAGTGTGTGTGTGTGTGTGTGTGTGTGTGTGTGTGTGTGTGTGTGTGTGTGTGTGTGTGTGTGTGTGTGTGTGTGTGTGTGTGTGTGTGTGTGTGTGTGTGTGTGTGTGTGTGAATGAAGGATGCGTATAGTGAGTTGTCCGTGGGCTGTGTGTGTATTAAAGCTCAGATTGGTAGTGAATGAGCTCCCTGTGCATCAAACGTCCTATGCTTCGCATGTTGTCGACCGGGGAGCATGCACACACACACACACACACACACACACACACACACACACACACACACACACACACACACACACACACACACACACACACACACACACACACACACCAGCACAAAATACATACATCACTTCAGGGGACATTACATTGACTTACATGCATTTCCTGGAGACTTATCCTAACCTTAACCATAACCAACAAATGCCCTAACCCTTACCCTAACCTTAACCAAGTCTTCACCCTAAAATGAGTGATTCCCCTTATGGCGACCTCCAATTTGTCCCCATAAGGGAGGCGAGTCCCCACACGTGACTATGTAAACAGATTTATGTCCCCACAAGTATAGTAATGCTAGTACACACACACACACACACACACACACACACACACACACACACACACACACACACACACACACACACACACACACACACACACACACACACACACACACACACACACACACACACACACACACACACACACACACACACACACACCCAGAGGGCTCTCCTCTGTCCCCGGAGAGCGCCGCGATCGGGCCGCAGACGAAGCTTCTGATTCTATAAGGTTTATTGTGCTGGAAACAAAACGGCAGATGAGGGCATTTGTTGCTCGGTTCAAACGAGTCGACGAGGCGGGGAAACAAGTTCAGATCAGATGTTTTCATTGTGTTTCATCATGACATTATTAATGAAATTCCTGCTTTTTTTGCATCAACATCCTTAGGTATGAATGTCATTGTTGAAGTTGGGAGATATTTTCAGAAATCAATTGTTAAGAAGCTTATATTTTACATTTGTAAAGAGTTATGCTAATTTACAGGTTCGTATCAGTACTAACGGCCCGTCCACACGGCGGCGTGCGTTGAAGCTTCAGCGCTTCTGCCCATTCACTTTGCATGGGGTGACATCACGCTTTGCCGAACTGCATTGTGGGAGTGTTGCTTCGCGTTGCTCGCTTCAAAAGTTGAGCAATATTCAACTTTTGAAGCTTCGGCGGAAGCGTCAGCCAATCAAATCATATGCCAGTACAAGCTCTAGCCAATCAAACCGCGTGCTTGTGTGTCCGGGGCGGGAGATTCATGTGATTGGTTGTTGGTCGAGTTTCAGACACGCCCACCTGCAAGCTTCAACGCACGCCGCCGTGTGGACGCTGCGTTAGTGTCTCTCCTGGGACATGTCTCCAGGCTTTAATGTTCAAAAAGCTCTGTATTTCTCTCATACTGCCTGTGCTGCAGCACCTCTTTTCACCCTCTGTCTGAAACCAGAGCCCAGTCTGCTCTGATTGGTTAGCTGGCCGGCTCTGTTGTGATTGACATATTTTTACCCAAATGCAGCCTTTAAACCAGGAACACGTATGCCACATTTAATATTAGAAAAACAAAGAATGTTATATAATTAGTCTGATATCACTATATCTATTATAAATGGGAAAAAATGCCAAACCATATTTTAGATAACGGCACAATCTTCATTATTATAAAGTATTGCCATTGTCTAGTTTAATACGACCCAAAGGTGGAAAGAAGGGTTTAAAATGTGCTGGATTTGTATAGAAATGATAGCTTCCTCTTGCATGAAAAAAGAAGAATGGTCCAGTTTTCTTTGTCATCCTCCGTGTATGCACTTCCCTTTCTAGTTTCCTCTTGAAAAAGAGTGGAGGAGTATCGGTGTGGAACGGATTTAAGACTCCCAAAGTATTGATTTCCTCTCCAAAAAAAGCTGTAGCTTCGAGGAGGGAGGCACCTTCGCCTGCCTGCCTGCCTCCCTCTGTAGTGGGTGAGGATGCTGGGAGATAAATTTAGCCTCCAGCTCTCCTTCCATCTGCTACCACATGGTTTAGGGCCGTTACCATAGGAACCACCGCTGGGTGCCCATTAGTGTGAGAGGAGGAAATTGACAAGATTTTTAAAAAGCCATTTATACAATATTCTCTTTCCGCGTGGTGGTGTGTGAATGGATGAAGCGTTTATATAAGAGAGTTGTTTTTTTTACTCAACTTGAGGTTTCAGTACCTGTTCACTCTGCAGATTTTAACTGATGCCCACACTGCAACGACATCAGAATATTACTTTATTCTGTGCTATTATATACTATAGCAGCCCCTACAGATTTGTGGATGTTCACTGAAAACACTATACATTTATATACTGACATATTGATCATATAACGGGCATATTTTTTCACTTATCATACGTTCCTTACTAAAGGCTGGTGATGTCCTAATGTCTTTAGCAGGAATTGATTGTGTGCTAGTTCTATGAACCTCTGATTAATTTGTATTCATAGGCTGTATATAAGGATTGGATTCAGTTAGCGTGACATCACCCATTGGTTTTCTAGACTACCGTTTAAAAGCCTTTAGTTTGGCATTTCAGGTTTTTCTGAAATATGAAGTCAAACGAGACGGTGGAGAAAAGTACGACCGAACGCTGGACAAGATATTTGTAGGCAAAAATAATGTTACAATTTACTTTCAAGAAATAAGAAAACACTGTAAAAATAGTTTAAGTTTGGGTAAGACAGAAATACGAACAACGTTGTGGAAGCGGTTATCAACCCCAATGTAGCCCCGCCCTAATACGTACCCTCTTTATCATCCATGTTACCCTAAATAGGACAATACATTATACATTTAACATTAAAATGTTTTGAGGAAGATTTGAAACTAACAATTAGGACCAAAAGATTTAATGAGGTACTGAATCAAGTAAGAAGAAGGGTCATTTTCATAGACTTCTATAACATTTGTTTTACTATAGTGGCCCCAAGCATTACTAGAAAGAATGTGGATTAGTTCTGCATTGGCTTTATCGTCAGGTTGACCATTGTTGGTATGGCATTATGGAAAACTGTAAATAGATCAACCCCAATAATTCATGTTTGCAATAAACATGAACGTTTCTACAGTGATCAAAAAAGCAGCCTTGCAATAGTTTCCTTAGAACAACAACTTGCATTTCAATGACAACTCTTGATCCTACCTCAAGAAGCATGTCCTTGATCTGCCTGATTCTCACTCCTGTAGCTCCTCTCCTCGATAAAACTATAGTCGCTTTCCCACCAAGTACTTTGCCGTACTTAGTTAATCAGAACTAAAGATTTCTGATGAACTAAAGAGCAGATCGCGTTCACACCGGAATAAGTCCCTGAGGGAGGATTAGGCAAATGAAGCCTCTGACGTCACTTCTTCTTCTTCTGCTTTGGGTTTACTGGCAGGCCGCAAACAACTTCACGGCGTATACTGCCACCCGAAGTCCCCGGCCGGAAGTCCCCGGAGTTGGGTACTGGCTTCAGTAGAAGCTGCTGGGAGTCCCAGCAGCTTCTACTGAAACCTTCCGAGTAAATCGCCAGAACGCCGACACCTCCTGATCTCCACCGCTCCCATGCTTTATTTTGTGTTGCCATAAGTTAGTCTCTCTGCGTTTGTGTGCTGGGCTAATGCTAATGCTAATAATGCTAATGCGAGGAATATAAAATGGCGGCTTCATAAAACTTTTTGGGAGTTTTACGGGGCGTGGTTTGCAATCCGCCCAGCCAATCAGACAAAGTACCTGCTCTCTAGCAGGGACTGAAAAGGGGGTGGAAAGGTTCTCATGAACTAAGTTCCGGATTTTTTTGGTGTGAACGCACATTTTCAGAACTATATCGGAACTATACTGGGAAAATGTCCATCAGTTTTGGGGTGCAATGGTCAAAAGTTGATTCAAGGCTGGTAATTCTCTTGAATTCGTCATTTATCTGTGGACCAAACAAACAGAATAGTTAAATATTGCAGACAATTAGTTATACAGCCTTCATTTATACTACAACACATTAGTTAAAGAGGAACAACTCCTACATCAGTATGAACTGACATACAGTGGTAAAAAAGCAAGTCACTGAAATGACGCATTATTTTTGACTGGTTTTCCGTTCCTAGTGAAGTCACCATATAGGTCACTTAGAAAGAAAAGACCAGTCAACAAGACAGGCCACTTAAGTACCCTGCTAAAGCAAACTGTAACAGTTGTTACAAGCAGATTTCATGCTTTCATGATATAGGGAAATGTAATGACTAACTGTTTACTGTCATGGATTAACTATCTGTAGCATGTTTAACTAACTTCAAGCTGATTTCAATAAAGTTCTGTAAGTGTAACCAATAGCTGCCTGAAGAGGGAAAAATCAATCAATTAACTTTACAAGATACCAATCGGCCTAGAATGGCATAATATCTTTGTATTTACTGTTGATGCAAAGTCTTAACATCACAGCGGCTGATTTCCAAAGACGGATGAAAACAGGATTCGTGTGGAGCAGTGTTTCTCAAACTTTTTCATACCAAGGACCACCTAACCAATAAAAAAACACTCGCGGACCACCTAACTCCACAAATATCCCAAAACACATCGTTTTTTACAAATCGCCTGAAAATGGTACAAACAAGTGGCAACATGTGTGATGAAGGTGTTTATCTGGGCTATTGCATGCAATCGAAAGTGAAACTTAAGCTCGCTCCATTGCGGAGATATTCCCGCGAGAGTGCGAAAAACTTAAATAAATGTATTTCTTTCAAATGTGACATTTTACCAATATACTCATAGACCACTAGGGGGCGCTCGCGGAACACCAGTGGTCCGCGGACCACACTTTGAGAAGCACTGGTGTGGAGAGAAGAGTTGAAGAGAAAACGAGAGGTGCAAATTAGCAGTCTTTAATTAACTCTGGAAGTGTGACACGGGTCTGTAAATGTGATGCATTGCATGTTATTTTAGGTGCTAGTTTTGTGACTGCAAGTGCGGGGGCTCTGAAAATCCCACAGTCTGAACTCTGAGGCAAACAAATTCTGTGGGATGACTGAGTCCCTGCCTCTCCTCCAAAAGCTCTAAATCCATTTATAACTCCTGTTGGACCTACATTTAGTCTCACTGCAAGAGTTTGATGACATCTGAATGGTCTTTTACAAAGTACAGATTGCTTTTGGTTTAATATTCGTCCAATACTACAATGTATTCTCTCCCCACAAGTAAAATCAAAGATGGTTATCAACCTGTTATCAGTCATTTGGAGATACTCCAGCAGCGTCCACCTGCACGTGGGAGTAGAAACCAGCTGGTCAGTGCGTGGGATGCCTTGTTTACCGTTTCAGTTTGCTGGCACTAAAAAGCATTGGGAGATCTCTTCAGTATCTCAACCCAGTCACCTTGTGTAATGCACTCACAGCCGAAAGCAATCCCTCTCCATTACTTGGAAAATCATTAAAAAATCATAGATAAAATGATTAACACGCTATGAGGAAATTATGCTGCCATCCACATCTGATCTAATGTGGCAGGACTGTTCTGGAGCACTGTCTAATGATCGTTATTCTGAAGAAAGTAGATCTGATGCTAGAAAACGCAATATATCAAACGGGCAGCAATAATTAGAGCATGTTGAGACACTGTCAATATATACGTAATTATTCCCTTGTTAAAATGAAAAACTCTTCATTGTGCATCTTTTTTTAATCTGTTTTGGAGTATTTATTGATTTCATTAAAGTGAGTTTGACAGAAAAGCATTTGTCCACTGTTTTCTTTTTTTGGATGAGTAATACACGGTTGAGTACAAATCATTGAAGACCTTGACAATGTCACGTTATGCTGTTATTGAAATGTCACAGTCATTGGACACTCTCTTTGAATGTTAGCAGAATAATCGTTTTTATTTGCTTGCGTGCTGATGTATTTTCATACACAAATATTACATAAGCTTATTCTAATTTAAAATAATTCAGCAGCCGCCGGAAAGCGAAAGCTGAACGTTATGACACATAAAGGGATTATGTAACACATGAAATATAAATATCTATATTTGGAAAGCAGAGCGTCAGAAGGTTTTCTGTGTCTCAAAATTGCATCCACTATTTTATATAATGAGTTGTTTGTTTTCACAGATCTTCCTGTTGAGAAGACAGAAGGATAATTCATTCAGCTGAGTCTACTGAGACTGTGTGGCGGGAACAGACAGGCTGAGTGCTTCATGATGGGAAACTTTAGGTCATCACTGCAGAGGACTTCCTCCACGCATGATATATCAAGGCTGCATTTCTTGATGCCGCCTTTCTGCAACTAATGGCATCTTTCTGCAATAAAGTTTAAGCAAACAAGTGATGAAGTCAGCTAAAGTGGATGCAAATTGATAGAATTCACACTTTAAACCCATTATCCAGTTAATGACTTGGCTTGAACTCTGTAAGCTGGCGCAGGCAGACGCTTCCCACGCGTCTACCTGAGGCCGTCCGTTTTATGGAGGCCTTGCATAGTCGCCTGACGACTGGGGAGCAGTCCGGAGGTCAAGAACATTGTCAACCAGAGTCTCCTCCCCCTCAGAATAAGTCTCCCCCCCAGACTCGTCGACAACAGCAAACTGGCTCTCCGAAGCCCCATGGCTCGCAACCCAAACAGTCCAGACGACAGCATCCTGGACGCAAGCGTCTCAGGCACCAGCGGCAGAGCGTCGACTCAGATACGGCGCCAGAACACAAACATGAGGCTACAAAAACAACCACAGCTTCTAGTCCATCACCGGGCTCGCCTTCCTCAGCAGGAGGACCCAGCGAGTCCAAACCAGACAGCCAGGAGGGCACCCCAAAACAGAAACGAGAGCGCAAGCCTCAGAGACCGGGCAAATATGTCTGTTCGTACTGTGGCCGTGCATGTGCAAAGCCAAGTGTGCTACAGAAACATATTCGTTCCCACACAGGTGAAAGACCCTATCCCTGCGCCCCGTGTGGCTTCTCTTTTAAGACCAAGAGTAACTTGTACAAACACCGTAAGTCGCACACCCACAGGGTGAAGGCAGGTCTGACGCTTGGGGAGCCGAGACCTTTAGAGGAGCCGGTGACTGAATCAGAAGATGAAACCAGGCAATTATCATCAGCATCAACCCTTTTAGAAAGACGAGACAGCGTAGCCTCAATCAAGAGTCATGAAACAGACAGGGCCAAAGATTGCACCGGAGGCAGCGATGACTCCTTCGCAGTGAAGAAGAGACTGGCTCTGCGTCTAAGTAGAGGAAAGCATGGTCAAAGAGACTCATCTGATGAAAAGACCTCATCTCTAGTTTTAGGGAGTAAAGGTAGTACAGAGTCAGGATATTTCTCTCGCTCTGAAAGTACTGAGCAGACACAAGACAGTCCACCTAACACAAGTGCCAAAAGCTATGCAGAGATCATCCTCGGCAAGTATGGACGTCTCGGACACCTTCAGAGGATGTCTCGGCACCATAACCAGCAGCCCTCTGGTCAGGAGGACAAAAGCATCCCATTCACAGTGCCCAAGAAGCAGGTCATTGACCACATCACCAAACTTATCACTATCAACGAGGCGGTGGTGGACACCAGTAAAATTGACAGTGTAAAACCAAGGAGATTCTCACTCTCCAGGAAGAACAGTTCAGACACTAAAAAGAGTTCAGCTCTGAAAGAAACACTTGTTCAAAGTCTTAAAGCTGTAGATCTGGGCTTCAAAGGTGGCTCCATAACCATGGGAGTTCCATGTGAGAAATTTCATCATCCGACCCTAAAAGTGGAGCAACCAGCTGGTCAGACATCTACCGCTCCTTTGTTGAGAAGCAACTCAATGCCAGCTGCAGCTAGTTCGTTCGACGCCTCCAGTGGGGGACTCAGTAAATTCCGCCTAAGTCAGTCTTTTGATGAACGACAGCCGGTGTCCCGTCGTTATGGGATGCTCAGACGGCAGCCAGCTATTGAAATCCCTATTGGAGCCGAACTAACACAAGAGGAACGTGAGGTTTCTCATTCCCTTTTCCCCGACAGCGTTACCACTGTGCCTGACCACACGCTAAGCCAACCGCAGCCGTATGAGTGTGAGGCCTGCGGCACCGGCTGCAAAGACTGGGAAGGTTACAAGAAACACAAACAAAGCCTATGCCTAGCACATCATCCCAGAAACGAGGTGGTCATTAGTCAAATGGGATGCTCCCAGCTAACTAACCATGCAGTCAGAGCAGGAGCTTCAGCAATGCGAAAGAGAAGGAAAGAAGAGAGTTTTGAATTTGACGATCCCTCTTCGCCGTCTTTACCCTCTCCTGCGCTCTTGTCGGGGAAGTGTAAAGATGAAAGCAGTTTAGCTTATGAGAGTCCTAGAAGACCTACACTACAAACCTGTTCGGTAATCCAACATACAAGTTCATTTGAAAAACAGGAGTCTTTGTGCATTGAGAATCAAGACCCTCATGAAGAATATCAACTGGTGCCTCAGAAAGAACCGTCGACAAAACAAGCAACTCGAAAGCTGGTCCGCCAACACAGTGTGCTGGTCCCAGAAATACTGGTCACCGAGGATTCAAACATGAGCACAGCGTCCTCAACAGAGACCTCATCCATAGCAAAACATTCAGAGAAACCTGAGGAGTTTCAGTGGCCGCAGAGAAGAAGCCCCTCTCTGGCCCAGCTCCCCATTGAAAAGCTCCCTCCAAAGAAGAAGCGCTTACGTCTAGCCGAGATCGCCCAATCCTCGGGGGAATCCAGTTTCGACTCGATATCCCTGCCTCGCAGCCCGAGTCAGGACAGTAGTGCATCTTACGCATCCAGTCGGTCCACGTCCTTTGAAGAGTCGAATAGACCAGACATGGAGTTAGCAGGATCAACCCCTACTGAGGAGATCAAGAGCGGCTCAAATGTTGATGGTGCCCGGGGTGCATCAGCACCGAGAGATGAGGCGTTTCGGCTTCAGAGCAGGCGCCTCATGACCCCCAACTGAGTGTCCTCATGTCTGAGACCTCGCAGTAAGTCCTTTGACTACAGTTGCCTGTCGCCTGAACGCTCTGCAGTGGGCTGGAGGGAAAGAAGGAAATGCCTCCTTGTGAGACACACTGCTATTAGAGATCCAGATGAGGAGGAGGAAGAGCGGTGCACAATACAGACCGTAGTCCTGAACGCCTCAGCTCATACAACAACTTCTAAAGCAAGTCCCAACTTCTACGTACAGGTCTCCTGCTTCCCGTCATTAGGCGATCCAGTCCTGCGTAATCCAGTGAGATTACAATGCAAAGAGATCTTCTCCAGTGGAAACTAAGTCAAAATATTCAGTTAACCGGCGGCACGGAGCTCACATCTGTAGATCCCGGGAACGAGGAGGTCTCGAACATCCCAACAGAGCAACCCACGCCTCCAGCACCACAACCGTACCCTTCACATGCAGCATCAGGTGCAGCCAGAGCTCGATACCCTCCCCATGTCTACAGGACTGAAGCTAGAGATCCCCCTTCTACATGAGGATTACTCAGAGGTTAGAGTTACTCCGTCCGTCCCTCTTATATCTTCCAGTCTGGAATTAGTGCGGACGGTCACATCTCCAGCAGTAGCAGTTCGTCTCCAAACAGACACCCTCACCCTTGCATGTGCCATATACACAACATATTCTCAACCCAGCCCCCCAAGACCCCCAGATGCTTTTGATTCACACAATATAGGCATCCCTACAGCTGAATATAGAAACCACAGGTATGCAAGTACGGACGTTCAACTGTGGCCTGACGATGGCCCGGGGGGATCGGGCTCAGGGGGGAACAAACGCATGCTTTCGCCCTCAAATAGCATGGAGCTCCCCCCTGAGTCTAAGCAGCAGCAGAAGAGAGTGAAAGAAGAAGAAGAGGGGAAGGAGGTGGGAGGGGTTGACAAGGCATCAGTGGACACGTACAATCAGGAACTAAAACATCAGACATCCAGTGTTTACACTCCCATCACACATGTGGGAACATCATACCCCAGTCTGCAGTCCGGCACCTGTAATAGCTGGTGCTATTTGAACTACATTAAACCAAACCCTTCCCCTCTGGACGAACAGAAGCCCTCAGTGTATTCGTCCTGGTCCACGAGCGGCTATGACCCCAACCCACCTGGCCTCTCCAGCAAGACGGTGCTCTCTCTGCTGCAGTGCAAGCAGAGGCTCAGTCCCTCCATCTACACCTTCTCCCCCCATGACAGACAGGACAACAGAGTCAATGGAGCAACCGGACAACAGAAGACCGTGCTCAACTGAGGTAATTTCATCACTAATCCCCAGAGGTGGAAGAAGTACTCAGAACTGGAACTTAAGTAAGAGTAGATATACCATAGTGTAAGAAAACTCTGTTACTCCGCCTTACAAATGTTTCTCAAGCTAAGAAAAACAAGTATTGGCAACAAAATATACTTAAAGTACCAAAGTACTCATTATACAGATTGGCCCATTTCAGAATAATATATATATATATGTTTTGATTATAAATATAGTATTCATGTATTAATATGATTATCACAGTTGGGAAAAGTTTAACTAAAGTGTTAATTATATTTGTTATCCGTATCCACGTCTATGAAGTTACTTAGGGTAAGGTAATACATGTAGTGGAGTAAAAGTACAATAGTTACATCTGAATTGTAGTTCAGAAATACAACGTAGCAGAAAATTATAATACTATAATAGAGTATAAGAACCTAAACATTTTACTTTACTGCAGTACTTAGTTACTTTACATCACTGCTAATCACTGATTGCAATACTGTCTGTACATCAACCACTGTCAAATATTTGTAAGCCCTTTTTTTTTCTGTCTCGAAATCTACCAAACTGTAATTGTACCTACTGTAGCCAACCACAGGAGTTGCTGTTCTACAACTGCCATCATCGCTTGGTTTATTTGTCATTGTGTGACTTTACTGTTTTAAACGGATTCACAAAAGTCACATCATAACACAAACTATCTAACCAATGGAGGCAGAAATTGACCAGCAACTTCCCTTTTCCAAAAGGTATCCTCAAAAGGCATTCATTAAACTTTGCTTAGTTATCCAGAACTATTATTTTGTTTGTTTTGAAAAAAAACGTTCAATGAGAATTCCCAATTTCTTTCTCCCTGGGCATGCTGGAGCAGAGTTGGTGAATTTGCCCATGTCTCTTTCGGGTGTAGGTGTACAACAGCCAGTCGTTCTGCAGAGACCGAGAGGAAACGAGGCAGCAGTCAAACAGAAAAGAGGGGCAGGAGAAGAAGAACGATGAGGAGGAGGAGGAGGAGGAGGAAGTACAGTCATGCTCCAGAAGTCAACAACCTCCTGACGTCTGGACATCTGAGAGAGGGTGAGTGTGAGCTCATGAGAAGCTTCAGGTTTGCCGGTGACATATGGTCTGTATTTACAGAATGAAATCCCTCGTTACTAACAGTGTTGTGGGATTGCGTCACGTATTGTGGTTTGTTGTGGAAACGGTTGTCTGTCCACCGTGTTGGACAGGGCGAGGGTTGGCTGTCTGCTCCAATAGAGCCGTCTGTTGAGGGGCTGAAGCCAGAAAATAACAACATTGTTTCCTCTTCGCCTGCAGAGAGTCATTTACACCAAACATCCCAGCCACTCACACGGAGGGGCTGTATTTTAAATTCCTACCTAATAGAAAAAAAGGAAGATTATTAAAGGTGGGGTAGGTACGTTTGAGAAACCGGCTCGAGATACACTTTTTGTTATATTCCATGGAATGCTCTAAACGTCCCGATAGCAATGAATATCTTAAGTGCTTTGAAAATAAATACATACAAGCACGTCATCTGTGGAAGAAGCCACGGCGCTGTAAAAAGCACGACAAATCATCTGAGCCGGCTAAAGTAACTGGATGGCCTACCTGCCTGTCAGCCTTCCATCGGGGCACAAACTTATCTCGTGCCCTCATTGGTCATGTGCGCGTGTGTGTGTTGGAGGAGGGGCTCTGTGAGGAAGGGGCAGATTTTTTCAGTTTGTGTATTTTCAAATTCTACCGCACTCGAGCTGGTTTCTCCGAAATTACCCACCCCACCTTTAAGTAGTTGTTGTGGTCGTTGATTGTCAAGAGAGTGATGTTTCAATGTCTGGACTTGTCTTTTAAGTGGACACCAGGAGGAACAGTTGATACTGTGGTAAATGGTATAAATACATCTTAAATAGACAAATCATAGCGTTAGTCAAGGGGGCCATATTGAATGGGATTGAGCAGAAAACACAGACAAACTATTTAAAATCTTGTTTTTTGAGAACATGCTTGGATAACATTTCTTTAAAAGTTACAATTGGCTTCTGGTTGTTGTTTTATACAGTGTTTATATTGCCATTTCATCTTCCTTTTTATATTATAAATGGGTGAACGAATTGAATCAAGGCTTGAATTCCCCCAAACAGCATTTCACTGTTAAGATTAAGGTAAAATGAGGTTTGATTTGAGGATTTTCTTGCCCTGACTAAGGCAGGGGGTCCGCGGGCTTGATAAAATCAATTTAGCGAAAATTAAGGCTATTAAAAAGTATTAAACGGCATTTCCCAAGGTATTACATTTTGTAGCTTGTTTCCAATAAGTATATAAATTGTCCAAAGAGGTTGTATTCTACAGTCTGCCTGAATGTAATCATGGCGTAGGTGTGTAGTGAGATTCTGTGAAGTTTATTGATGGCATCCCGTTGGGTTTGACGTCATCTGAACAGGACATCGCACGCTCACTGCTTGATAGCGCGTGAAGCTCCGTTTACGCCGGTTGTTAAGCAACATCGTTATGGGGAAATGCAAGTCTGCGTCCAAATGGTTGAAGATAAGGAGGAAGGACAATCAATACTGTATATAGTCAATGTGAGGTAAAGTGTGTCGCCAAGGTAACCGGTTAGAACTCAAAGTGGCGATGAAGTCTTAAAATGTATGGAAAGGGTCTTAAAAGGTCTTACATTTGACTTCAGGATTCCTGCTATACCCTGTAAGGCCTCTCAAGCTAAAAGATGTTTATTAGACTCAGTGGCATGCTCAGTAGGCTACTGTAGGTGTTTCTAAGCAGTAAACTCAAACTCCTGGCTCCCACTTTTATAACCTCTGAATGAGGTTATATTTTCGGCTTGGCTTGTTTGTAGCAGGATTACGGGAAAACCACTGGCCGGATTTTCATGAGAAATTGCTGGAAGGTTCGGCATCGGCCAAAGAAGAACCCAATAAATATCCACATTGGTTCTCACATTTGTGAACAACAGAGAATGTGTACTTGGAGGAGGTCTTTGCCACGAAGCGCCCCTTTAGTTTTTATATTTTTGCATATTGAAAACAGTCAGGTTTTAATATATCTTACTATAAATGGGCAGAAGTCTTAATTTGTTGATATCATAGTCACAGAAACAGCTTTTTCTGATTAGCTTGAACCTCTCACAATCCAGTGTACACTTAAACACTACCCTAAATCTGTTTGCAAATACAGCATATTAAATATTAAACGGTGTCTTTAAATACGATTAGCCAGAGCAACCATACGTATGGCTCGATAACAATACAAATCTACCAATGATATGCAAACACTCAAAACGAAATATTGATGTATGTCCTCAAATAGAAAATATTGGACTCTTTGTTCCTCATAAGTTTGCATAAAACAACATATTAAAATGGTATTTTTAAAAATACAAATAATCAAAGCAACCATACATCTGCTTAATGCTGTATTGACAGATACAACTTGGACTATTGCTGTGTTAAAAACTGATTGACAACATGTTTTCAGTGCCCTAAAATATAAAAGTATTTTGTCCCAGGATCATAGTTTAGGACAATTTCCTGTGTATTATATGTATTAGTTAAAGTTAAAATAATACTATGAACAGAGATGGCAAAAGTACACACATCCTTTACTCAAGTAGAAGTACAGATACTCATGTTTAAAAATACTCTGGTAAAAGTAGAAGTACTGACTAAACTTCTTTACTCAAGTCAAAGTAAAGAAGTTGAAATGTACTTCAGTAAAAAGTACCCATAGCTAGCAGCTGTTTTAAAGAGTACCTGACCTCCCTTTATATCAATAGAACAATAATGTCATTGTTAGCTAATGAATGTTTCCATGCTGAACAACGGCAACATGACAACGTTTCCATTGGTCCCTCTTCTTTAGAGAAGACCAGGAAGTGATGGATACACGGATCGTGTTCAAATCAATAGGCACGCAGTGACTCTAAATAATAATGATCACGCACCAAACACACATTCAGACTAAAGGAACCAGCTGTTTGGAAAATGAGAGAAGTAGAAAGTACAGGTATTTGTGTTCAACATGTAAGAAGTAGAAAGTACAGGTATTTGGGTTCAACATGTAAGAAGTAGAAAGTACAGGTATTTGTGTTCAACATGTAAGAAGTAGAAAGTACAGGTATTTGGGTTCAACATGTAAGAAGTAGAAAGTACAGGTATTTGTGTTCAACATGTAGAGAAGTAGAAAGTACAGGTATTTGTGTTCAACATGTAAGAAGTAGAAAGTACAGGTATTTGTGTTCAACATGTAAGAAGTAGAAAGTACAGGTATTTGTGTTCAACATGTAAGAAGTAGAAAGTACAGGTATTTGTGTTCAACATGTAAGAAGTAGAAAGTACAGGTATTTGAGTTCAACATGTAAGAAGTAGAAAGTACAGGTATTTGTGTTCAACATGTAAGAAGTAGAAAGTACAGGTATTTGGGTTCAACATGTAAGAAGTAGAAAGTACAGGTATTTGGGTTCAACATGTAAGAAGTAGAAAGTACAGGTATTTGTGTTCAACATGTAAGAAGTAGAAAGTACAGGTATTTGTGTTCAACATGTAAGAAGTAGAAAGTACAGGTATTTGTGTTCAACATGTAAGAAGTAGAAAGTACAGGTATTTGTGTTCAACATGTAAGAAGTAGAAAGTACAGGTATTTGTGTTCAACATGTAAGAAGTAGAAAGTACAGGTATTTGTGTTCAACATGTAAGAAGTAGAAAGTACAGGTATTTGTGTTCAACATGTAAGAAGTAGAAAGTACAGGTATTTGTGTTCAACATGTAAGAAGTAGAAAGTACAGGTATTTGGGTTCAACATGTAAGAAGTAGAAAGTACAGGTATTTGTGTTCAACATGTAAGAAGTAGAAAGTACAGGTATTTGTGTTCAACATGTAAGAAGTAGAAAGTACAGGTATTTGGGTTCAACATGTAAGAAGTAGAAAGTACAGGTATTTGTGTTCAACATGTAAGAAGTAGAAAGTACAGGTATTTGGTTCAACATGTAAGAAGTAGAAAGTACAGGTATTTGTGTTCAACATGTAAGAAGTAGAAAGTACAGGTATTTGGGTTCAACATGTAAGAAGTAGAAAGTACAGGTATTTGTGTTCAACATGTAAGAAGTAGAAAGTACAGGTATTTGTGTTCAACATGTAAGAAGTAGAAAGTACAGGTATTTGTGTTCAACATGTAAGAAGTAGAAAGTACAGGTATTTGTGTTCAACATGTAAGAAGTAGAAAGTACAGGTATTTGTGTTCAACATGTAAGAAGTAGAAAGTACAGGTATTTGTGTTCAACATGTAAGAAGTAGAAAGTACAGGTATTTGAGTTCAACATGTAAGAAGTAGAAAGTACAGGTATTTGTGTTCAACATGTAAGAAGTAGAAAGTACAGGTATTTGTGTTCAACATGTAAGAAGTAGAAAGTACAGGTATTTGTGTTCAACATGTAAGAAGTAGAAAGTACAGGTATTTGTGTTCAACATGTAAGAAGTAGAAAGTACAGGTATTTGTGTTCAACATGTAAGAAGTAGAAAGTACAGGTATTTGTTCTCAACATGTAAGAAGTAGAAAGTACAGGTATTTGTGTTCAACATGTAAGAAGTAGAAAGTACAGGTATTTGTGTTCAACATGTAAGAAGTAGAAAGTACAGGTATTTGGGTTCAACATGTAAGAAGTAGAAAGTACAGGTATTTGTGTTCAACATGTAAGAAGTAGAAAGTACAGGTATTTGTGTTCAACATGTAAGAAGTAGAAAGTACAGGTATTTGTGTTCAACATGTAAGAAGTAGAAAGTACAGGTATTTGTGTTCAACATGTAGAGAAGTAGAAAGTACAGGTATTTGTGTTCAACATGTAAGAAGTAGAAAGTACAGGTATTTGTGTTCAACATGTAAGAAGTAGAAAGTACAGGTATTTGTGTTCAACATGTAAGAAGTAGAAAGTACAGGTATTTGTGTTCAACATGTAAGAAGTAGAAAGTACAGGTATTTGTGTTCAACATGTAAGAAGTAGAAAGTACAGGTATTTGTGTTCAACATGTAAGAAGTAGAAAGTACAGGTATTTGAGTTCAACATGTAAGAAGTAGAAAGTACAGGTATTTGAGTTCAACATGTAAGAAGTAGAAAGTACAGGTATTTGAGTTCAACATGTAAGAAGTAGAAAGTACAGGTATTTGGTTCAACATGTAAGAAGTAGAAAGTACAGGTATTTGTGTTCAACATGTAAGAAGTAGAAAGTACAGGTATTTGTGTTCAACATGTAAGAAGTAGAAAGTACAGGTATTTGTGTTCAACATGTAAGAAGTAGAAAGTACAGGTATTTGTGTTCAACATGTAAGAAGTAGAAAGTACAGGTATTTGTGTTCAACATGTAAGAAGTAGAAAGTACAGGTATTTGTGTTCAACATGTAAGAAGTAGAAAGTACAGGTATTTGTGTTCAACATGTAAGAAGTAGAAAGTACAGGTATTTGTGTTCAACATGTAAGAAGTAGAAAGTACAGGTATTTGTGTTCAACATGTAAGAAGTAGAAAGTACAGGTATTTGTGTTCAACATGTAAGAAGTAGAAAGTACAGGTATTTGTGTTCAACATGTAAGAAGTAGAAAGTACAGGTATTTGGTTCAACATGTAAGAAGTAGAAAGTACAGGTATTTGTGTTCAACATGTAAGAAGTAGAAAGTACAGGTATTTGTGTTCAACATGTAAGAAGTAGAAAGTACAGGTATTTGTGTTCAACATGTAAGAAGTAGAAAGTACAGGTATTTGTGTTCAACATGTAAGAAGTAGAAAGTACAGGTATTTGTGTTCAACATGTAAGAAGTAGAAAGTACAGGTATTTGTGTTCAACATGTAAGAAGTAGAAAGTACAGGTATTTGTGTTCAACATGTAAGAAGTAGAAAGTACAGGTATTTGTGTTCAACATGTAAGAAGTAGAAAGTACAGGTATTTGTGTTCAACATGTAAGAAGTAGAAAGTACAGGTATTTGTGTTCAACATGTAAGAAGTAGAAAGTACAGGTATTTGTGTTCAACATGTAAGAAGTAGAAAGTACAGGTATTTGTGTTCAACATGTAAGAAGTAGAAAGTACAGGTATTTGTGTTCAACATGTAAGAAGTAGAAAGTACAGGTATTTGGTTCAACATGTAAGAAGTAGAAAGTACAGGTATTTGTGTTCAACATGTAAGAAGTAGAAAGTACAGGTATTTGTGTTCAACATGTAAGAAGTAGAAAGTACAGGTATTTGTGTTCAACATGTAAGAAGTAGAAAGTACAGGTATTTGTGTTCAACATGTAAGAAGTAGAAAGTACAGGTATTTGTGTTCAACATGTAAGAAGTAGAAAGTACAGGTATTTGTGTTCAACATGTAAGAAGTAGAAAGTACAGGTATTTGTGTTCAACATGTAAGAAGTAGAAAGTACAGGTATTTGGTTCAACATGTAAGAAGTAGAAAGTACAGGTATTTGTGTTCAACATGTAAGAAGTAGAAAGTACAGGTATTTGTGTTCAACATGTAAGAAGTAGAAAGTACAGGTATTTGTGTTCAACATGTAAGAAGTAGAAAGTACAGGTATTTGTGTTCAACATGTAAGAAGTAGAAAGTACAGGTATTTGTGTTCAACATGTAAGAAGTAGAAAGTACAGGTATTTGTGTTCAACATGTAAGAAGTAGAAAGTACAGGTATTTGTGTTCAACATGTAAGAAGTAGAAAGTACAGGTATTTGTGTTCAACATGTAAGAAGTAGAAAGTACAGGTATTTGGTTCAACATGTAAGAAGTAGAAAGTACAGGTATTTGTGTTCAACATGTAAGAAGTAGAAAGTACAGGTATTTGTGTTCAACATGTAAGAAGTAGAAAGTACAGGTATTTGTGTTCAACATGTAAGAAGTAGAAAGTACAGGTATTTGTGTTCAACATGTAAGAAGTAGAAAGTACAGGTATTTGTGTTCAACATGTAAGAAGTAGAAAGTACAGGTATTTGTGTTCAACATGTAAGAAGTAGAAAGTACAGGTATTTGTGTTCAACATGTAAGAAGTAGAAAGTACAGGTATTTGTGTTCAACATGTAAGAAGTAGAAAGTACAGGTATTTGTGTTCAACATGTAAGAAGTAGAAAGTACAGGTATTTGTGTTCAACATGTAAGAAGTAGAAAGTACAGGTATTTGTGTTCAACATGTAAGAAGTAGAAAGTACAGGTATTTGTGTTCAACATGTAAGAAGTAGAAAGTACAGGTATTTGTGTTCAACATGTAAGAAGTAGAAAGTACAGGTATTTGTGTTCAACATGTAAGAAGTAGAAAGTACAGGTATTTGTGTTCAACATGTAAGAAGTAGAAAGTACAGGTATTTGTGTTCAACATGTAAGAAGTAGAAAGTACAGGTATTTGTGTTCAACATGTAAGAAGTAGAAAGTACAGGTATTTGTGTTCAACATGTAAGAAGTAGAAAGTACAGGTATTTGTGTTCAACATGTAAGAAGTAGAAAGTACAGGTATTTGTGTTCAACATGTAAGAAGTAGAAAGTACAGGTATTTGTGTTCAACATGTAAGAAGTAGAAAGTACAGGTATTTGTGTTCAACATGTAAGAAGTAGAAAGTACAGGTATTTGTGTTCAACATGTAAGAAGTAGAAAGTACAGGTATTTGTGTTCAACATGTAAGAAGTAGAAAGTACAGGTATTTGTGTTCAACATGTAAGAAGTAGAAAGTACAGGTATTTGTGTTCAACATGTAAGAAGTAGAAAGTACAGGTATTTGTGTTCAACATGTAAGAAGTAGAAAGTACAGGTATTTGTGTTCAACATGTAAGAAGTAGAAAGTACAGGTATTTGTGTTCAACATGTAAGAAGTAGAAAGTACAGGTATTTGTGTTCAACATGTAAGAAGTAGAAAGTACAGGTATTTGTGTTCAACATGTAAGAAGTAGAAAGTACAGGTATTTGTGTTCAACATGTAAGAAGTAGAAAGTACAGGTATTTGTGTTCAACATGTAAGAAGTAGAAAGTACAGGTATTTGTGTTCAACATGTAAGAAGTAGAAAGTACAGGTATTTGTGTTCAACATGTAAGAAGTAGAAAGTACAGGTATTTGTGTTCAACATGTAAGAAGTAGAAAGTACAGGTATTTGTGTTCAACATGTAAGAAGTAGAAAGTACAGGTATTTGTGTTCAACATGTAAGAAGTAGAAAGTACAGGTATTTGTGTTCAACATGTAAGAAGTAGAAAGTACAGGTATTTGTGTTCAACATGTAAGAAGTAGAAAGTACAGGTATTTGTGTTCAACATGTAAGAAGTAGAAAGTACAGGTATTTGTGTTCAACATGTAAGAAGTAGAAAGTACAGGTATTTGTGTTCAACATGTAAGAAGTAGAAAGTACAGGTATTTGTGTTCAACATGTAAGAAGTAGAAAGTACAGGTATTTGTGTTCAACATGTAAGAAGTAGAAAGTACAGGTATTTGTGTTCAACATGTAAGAAGTAGAAAGTACAGGTATTTGAGTTCAACATGTAAGAAGTAGAAAGTACAGGTATTTGTGTTCAACATGTAAGAAGTAGAAAGTACAGGTATTTGGTTTAACATGTAAGAAGTAGAAAGTACAGGTATTTGGTTCAACATGTAAGAAGTAGAAAGTACAGGTATTTGTGTTCAACATGTAAGAAGTAGAAAGTACAGGTATTTGTGTTCAACATGTAAGAAGTAGAAAGTACAGGTATTTGTGTTCAACATGTAAGAAGTAGAAAGTACAGGTATTTGTGTTCAACATGTAAGAAGTAGAAAGTACAGGTATTTGTGTTCAACATGTAAGAAGTAGAAAGTACAGGTATTTGTGTTCAACATGTAAGAAGTAGAAAGTACAGGTATTTGTGTTCAACATGTAAGAAGTAGAAAGTACAGGTATTTGGGTTCAACATGTAAGAAGTAGAAAGTACAGGTATTTGTGTTCAACATGTAAGAAGTAGAAAGTACAGGTATTTGGGTTCAACATGTAAGAAGTAGAAAGTACAGGTATTTGTGTTCAACATGTAAGAAGTAGAAAGTACAGGTATTTGTGTTCAAAATGTAAGAAGTAGAAAGTACAGGTATTTGGGTTCAACATGTAAGAAGTAGAAAGTACAGGTATTTGTGTTCAACATGTAAGAAGTAGAAAGTACAGGTATTTGTGTTCAACATGTAAGAAGTAGAAAGTACAGGTATTTGTGTTCAACATGTAAGAAGTAGAAAGTACAGGTATTTGTGTTCAACATGTAAGAAGTAGAAAGTACAGGTATTTGTGTTCAACATGTAAGAAGTAGAAAGTACAGGTATTTGTGTTCAACATGTAAGAAGTAGAAAGTACAGGTATTTGTGTTCAACATGTAAGAAGTAGAAAGTACAGGTATTTGTGTTCAACATGTAAGAAGTAGAAAGTACAGGTATTTGTGTTCAACATGTAAGAAGTAGAAAGTACAGGTATTTGGGTTCAACATGTAAGAAGTAGAAAGTACAGGTATTTGTGTTCAACATGTAAGAAGTAGAAAGTACAGGTATTTGTGTTCAAAATGTAAGAAGTAGAAAGTACAGGTATTTGTGTTCAACATGTAAGAAGTAGAAAGTACAGGTATTTGTGTTCAACATGTAAGAAGTAGAAAGTACAGGTATTTGTGTTCAACATGTAAGAAGTAGAAAGTACAGGTATTTGTGTTCAACATGTAAGAAGTAGAAAGTACAGGTATTTGTGTTCAAAATGTAAGAAGTAGAAAGTACAGGTATTTGTGTTCAACATGTAAGAAGTAGAAAGTACAGGTATTTGGTTCAACATGTAAGAAGTAGAAAGTACAGGTATTTGTGTTCAACATGTAAGAAGTAGAAAGTACAGGTATTTGGTTCAACATGTAAGAAGTAGAAAGTACAGGTATTTGGGTTCAACATGTAAGAAGTAGAAAGTACAGGTATTTGTGTTCAACATGTAAGAAGTAGAAAGTACAGGTATTTGTGTTCAACATGTAAGAAGTAGAAAGTACAGGTATTTGTGTTCAACATGTAAGAAGTAGAAAGTACAGGTATTTGGTTCAACATGTAAGAAGTAGAAAGTACAGGTATTTGTGTTCAACATGTAAGAAGTAGAAAGTACAGGTATTTGGTTCAACATGTAAGAAGTAGAAAGTACAGGTATTTGTGTTCAACATGTAAGAAGTAGAAAGTACAGGTATTTGTGTTCAACATGTAAGAAGTAGAAAGTACAGGTATTTGTGTTCAAAATGTAAGAAGTAGAAAGTACAGGTATTTGTGTTCAACATGTAAGAAGTAGAAAGTACAGGTATTTGTGTTCAACATGTAAGAAGTAGAAAGTACAGGTATTTGTGTTCAACATGTAAGAAGTAGAAAGTACAGGTATTTGTGTTCAACATGTAAGAAGTAGAAAGTACAGGTATTTGGGTTCAACATGTAAGAAGTAGAAAGTACAGGTATTTGTGTTCAACATGTAAGAAGTAGAAAGTACAGGTATTTGGGTTCAACATGTAAGAAGTAGAAAGTACAGGTATTTGTGTTCAACATGTAAGAAGTAGAAAGTACAGGTATTTGTGTTCAACATGTAAGAAGTAGAAAGTACAGGTATTTGTGTTCAACATGTAAGAAGTAGAAAGTACAGGTATTTGGGTTCAACATGTAAGAAGTAGAAAGTACAGGTATTTGTGTTCAACATGTAAGAAGTAGAAAGTACAGGTATTTGTGTTCAACATGTAAGAAGTAGAAAGTACAGGTATTTGTGTTCAACATGTAAGAAGTAGAAAGTACAGGTATTTGTGTTCAACATGTAAGAAGTAGAAAGTACAGGTATTTGTGTTCAACATGTAAGAAGTAGAAAGTACAGGTATTTGGTTCAACATGTAAGAAGTAGAAAGTACAGGTATTTGTGTTCAACATGTAAGAAGTAGAAAGTACAGGTATTTGGTTCAACATGTAAGAAGTAGAAAGTACAGGTATTTGTGTTCAACATGTAAGAAGTAGAAAGTACAGGTATTTGTGTTCAACATGTAAGAAGTAGAAAGTACAGGTATTTGTGTTCAACATGTAAGAAGTAGAAAGTACAGGTATTTGGTTCAACATGTAAGAAGTAGAAAGTACAGGTATTTATGTTCAACATGTAAGAAGTAGAAAGTACAGGTATTTATGTTCAACATGTAAGAAGTAGAAAGTACAGGTATTTGTGTTCAACATGTAAGAAGTAGAAAGTACAGGTATTTGGGTTCAACATGTAAGAAGTAGAAAGTACAGGTATTTGTGTTCAACATGTAAGAAGTAGAAAGTACAGGTATTTGTGTTCAACATGTAAGAAGTAGAAAGTACAGGTATTTGTGTTCAACATGTAAGAAGTAGAAAGTACAGGTATTTGTGTTCAACATGTAAGAAGTAGAAAGTACAGGTATTTGTGTTCAACATGTAAGAAGTAGAAAGTACAGGTATTTGGGTTCAACATGTAAGAAGTAGAAAGTACAGGTATTTGTGTTCAACATGTAAGAAGTAGAAAGTACAGGTATTTGTGTTCAACATGTAAGAAGTAGAAAGTACAGGTATTTGTGTTCAACATGTAAGAAGTAGAAAGTACAGGTATTTGTGTTCAACATGTAAGAAGTAGAAAGTACAGGTATTTGGGTTCAACATGTAAGAAGTAGAAAGTACAGGTATTTGTGTTCAACATGTAGAAGTAGAAAGTACAGGTATTTGGGTTCAAAATGTAAGAAGTAGAAAGTACAGGTATTTGTGTTCAACATGTAAGAAGTAGAAAGTACAGGTATTTGTGTTCAACATGTAAGAAGTAGAAAGTACAGGTATTTGTGTTCAACATGTAAGAAGTAGAAAGTACAGGTATTTGTGTTCAAAATGTAAGAAGTAGAAAGTACAGGTATTTGTGTTCAACATGTAAGAAGTAGAAAGTACAGGTATTTGTATTCAACATGTAAGAAGTCAAAGCAAAAAGTTGTCAGAGAAATAAGTAGTGGAGTAAAGTACTGATACTAGAACAATGTACCTCGGTACAGTAACGCAGTATTTGTACTCCACTACTTCCCTCCTCTGACTATGAATATAATAATAATACAATTCAGCATGTAAACATAAAGGGTGTTTATCTGCACACTGTTCTGTCCTTTTTTTCAGTTTTTCTCACATACATGTTCAGCAAGGTTAAAGTAGACAGGCTGAGATAAACACGCTGCGCCGCAGAGCGCTGCCATCTGTGACTCTCTTCTGGCTTTGGGAGTCTGTGAACAAATCCCTGTTGGGACTCATGTTGACGCTCCTCGCTGCCTTCCTCACGGAGTGAGTCATCCTCGCTCTCTCCTCCTCAGTCTGTCTGAGGAGGAGAGAGCCAACAGAGGCAGAGGAGTGGTTGTTGGGGAAAGGGGAAAAGCAGGGGCAACTAGACTCAAATCTCAGGTGGGAAAAGGTGCTGCATGAAAGGCTGATGATGTTGGGAGGGTCACTTAAAAAATGTATTCCATTACAATGACTAGTTATCTGTAGAAATATGTAATCAGTAACCTAATCTGAGTATCACAATATAAAAGTAAAGTAACCTGACTACTTTCTGTTACTTTTGGATTACCTCCATATCAAATGCAATGCAAATAAATACAAGAGAAAACAAATATCAATGTTTTACTTAAAGGTGGGGTAGGTAAGTTTGAGAAACCGGCTCGAGATCGCTAGAATTTGAAAATACACAACCGGAGAAAATCTGCCACTTCCTCACAGAGCCCCTCCTCCAACACACGAACGCGCGCATGACCAATGAGGGCACGAGATAAGTTTGTGCCCCGATGGAAGGCTGACAGGCAGGTAAACGGATTGGTTGTACTTTTTACAGCACTACGGCTTCTACAGATGACTTTTTTTTATGGATTTTTTGTCAAAGCACTTCAGATATTCATTGCTATCGGGATGTTAAGAGCATTCCATGGAATATAACAAAAAGTGTATCTCGAGCCGGTTTCTGAAATGTACCTACCCCTTTACCTTTAAGTATGAGTACGAGTGTCACCTTATTGGGCCCTATTAATGCAAAATAAAAAACCCATTTACTTCAGTTCATTAAGAATTATTTCGGAATTCTCGCGTCATTTCTACATTCTAATTTTAATTCCAGAATGGAATCGTCGTCTTCATTTGGAATAATGTCATATAGAAATGTAAAAGTAATCTGATTTTGTATGTAACTTTAATGGCTTCTTTCTTGTGTCCTGATTATCCCGTTACATGTAATCCATTACTCGCCAAGCCTGGACATGAAGTGGAACTATAAGCGCCCCTCAATGAAATGTTTCTCTTTCATTAAGACCGTAAAAGCCACCCTGCGCCGAAAATAGAAGCAAAAACAGCCGATGATAATCAGAAGGATTGTTTGTCGTAGGAATGTGTTTTTATTTTGGGTGTTTTTTTACGCTTATTTGCAGCAGCAGCTGGTCACGGCCAGGGTTTCCCTCCCTCTCCCGACTGTTTGTGTTGGCTTCCTTGCAGCTAAAAGGCCCTGAAACCTTGGGCCAGGCTGTTTGGACTGGTGTGAGCTGTGATGGGTGGGGGGGTTGTGCTGGTTTTGGCGTATGAAAGCCCCTCTGTTGCAGCGAAGTGGGAGCCCCTTCAGTGTACATGTGTGGCAGCTCAGTGTGTAGATAGCGTACGCTGGATAAACAGAGGCGGTGAAACGCTGCTTACAGGCCTGTCAGATCCTGTTACTCCTATTGATTGAGCAGCATCAATACACATCTGACAGGGAAACCTCTCCGTACACCTGCAGATCACATGAGAAGCATCCACTCGTGCATGGTGATGGTGGAGGGAAGAAGTGCCAAAGTGAGGACAGTGGATCCAACCTGCCAACATGCAGCCACGGTGTCACACAATCCCCATCGAACACCTGTCTCAAAGACAAAAGTAAGAGTTATTATTTATTAGTTTGTGATTTCCATTTCCTGTGCGTCCATTATCCATTCTTCTCCAGTTGGACGCAGATGAGGGTGTCACACGTTTCCGTGCACATGTGATGTGTTGGTGGTTTGTTTCTTTCCGTTAACTGTCAAGTGGGAACGAAGTATTTTGTGTAGTACGTTTTTGTGTTTCTCTTATTTTCCTACGATGCTGTGAATGAGTAAATATGAAGGACAGACCATCTATTTCTATTTATTTTATTTTTTTTAGAAAGGGACGGGTCATATAAGGTTATTTTCTTCTCCCTGCTCCTTTTCGCTCAATGGTGTGTTTACAGAGACATGTTTTGTTAACAATTGTTATACATTAAGTTGTGCATACCGTGAACGGAACAAATACAAATGAAATGTTGTTGTTTTTGTTGTTGTTGTGATTGCAGGAAGCAGCGACGAACACCTGAAGTCTGAAGCACATGGAGAAGAAACCGTTTGCTCTCCGGACGGCACACATAAAGGTATCATTTTTACGAGGTTGTTTTTCAGACTTCTAATGCTGTTTTCACTCGAAACGAGGCGCCTTTTTTGTTAATTCATCTGGTTTTCTACTGTAGAGGAAAAACATATATATATCTTGAGTCTCCAGGAATTATGCATTTCAACTTTTTAACCATCTCTCTGTTACTTAGCTCACTATCTAAAACATTCAGCCATTACTTTGAGGTTTTCATTTCCTGCTTGACGGCCACACATATTCGCTCAACCCTAACCCTAACCAATTGTGTTCAGGTTTGTCTGTATTTATATGCACATGTTTTCAAATTAATTGATCTACTATTACCCTTTTTCTGATCCCCTGTTTAGTGTAAAAGTACAATAGGAATCAGAGCAGTTATCCAAAATCAGAAAGACCTGAACCGTTGACTTTAATTCAATGTTTTATATCAACAGATTTCACATAAATGTATTGGCTTAGTTGAAAGCAATAATAATAAATTGACCCCGATCCTTTTTTATTTAAACTTAATATTATTGCTTTCAACTAACACATTTATGTGAAATCTGTTGATATAATACATTTAATTAAAGTAAACGTTTCCGTTTTTTCCCTAAAAAAGTAAGTGCAAGAAAAATGGAGAGGAATTAAAACAAAATGTGTTAGATATGACTTTTTTCTTTTTGCCCCAGGAGGCTGTGAAGATCGTCCTCTTCCCCCAGATACAAGTCAACATAATGAGGATAACAAGGATGGCCCTCGTGATGAAGACACCAGCTCCAAAGCACCTGAAATCCCTCACCCTGCCTCCTCTGAGGGAGATAAACCTCACCCAGGAGGTCAGGAGATGAAACTCGAACAGAAAGAATCCCCCCGGAGGAGCTCGGCCTCCGCCATGAGGGCCGCCTTCGCCCGCAGACGATTAGACGCATCAACGTCCTCCGGAGAATCTGCACGAACTAAAGAGACGTCTCCCCCTCAGAGCCTTTCTCCTCCCCCCTCCTCCCCCTCCACATCCAGTTGTCATGTCTCCATCTCCACCCTAACTCCTCTAACAGTGCAGTGTCACACCCGTCTCCCCCCGAGAGACAGACCGACTACAGCGAGACAGGTGAGTCACTTAAAGGTCACCTATTATGCAAAATCCACTTTTTCCTGTCTCTTCTACATCAACATGTGTCCCCTCTTCTCCATGTCTCTACATCAACATGTGTCCCCTCTTCTCCATGTCTCTACATCAACATGTGTCCTCTCTTCTTCATGTCTCTTCTACATCAACATGTGTCCCCTCTTCTCCATGTCTCTACATCAACATGTGTCCTCTCTTCTTCATGTCTCTTCTACATCAACATGTGTCCCCTCTTCTCCATGTCTCTTCTACATCAACATGTGTCCCCTCTTCTCCATGTCTCTACATCAACATGTGTCCCCTCTTCTTCATGTCTCTTCTACATCAACATGTGTCCCCTCTTCTTCATGTCTCTTCTACATCAACATGTGTCCCCTCTTCTCCATGTCTCTTCTACATCAACATGTGTCCTCTCTTCTTCATGTCTCTTCTACATCAACATGTGTCCCCTCTTCTTCATGTCTCTTCTACATCAACATGTGTCCCCTCTTCTTCATGTCTCTTCTACATCAACATGTGTCCCCTCTTCTCCATGTCTCTTCTACATCAACATGTGTCCCCTCTTCTCCATGTCTCTTCTACATCAACATGTGTCCCCTCTTCTCCATGTCTCTTCTACATCAACATATGTCCCCTCTTCTTCATGTCTCTACATCAACATGTGTCCTCTCTGTGGAAAGAGACTCTGAAAGTTTCAGGAACAAATATTCTCTCACTTTTTGTCCTGATGCATTTATATAAAAAAACGAGTTTTTTAATAGCTAACAGTCCATAAAAAATGTGCATTAAAATGTATATTTGAAAGGTTATTAAGAAATCTAGTCTGGTTAATATTTAAACATATACTGTATGCACATACTGTATATGTACCCATCAAATATTGAGATGTATAAAAATGTGTCCCCTTACCACACAAACCCAGTTAACAGGTGTAGAAATGTTTGCAGCTGTGAGAAACACCCTGCAGAGAATAAGCCCCTCCTCCACTGAGACCTATATCAGTGCGAGAGGAAGTGGTGAAGTTACACCGAAACATAACCACACTTTTAGAGTCGTTTTTTCATTATTATATTCGGGAGAAGTGAGATATTCTCCCTGGTTGTTTGATATGTGGTTCCCATCTTTGGTTTTTAACGATGGCCTGCTTCTCGTTTTATCAGCGGCTGCCCCGGGAAAACATGTTGCGTCTATTTGGGAGCTCTGCGCTTTATTTAAAGGAGCTGCAGGCTGGTTTCGAGCGATAATAAAACAAGAAGAGATTTGCCTTTTCCTTCCTTTTGCAATAAATGTGCAGCTTTTAAAATAACCCTCGTATGTACCAGCCTATCTATATTTGTTCTAGGTGTTGACTCACTGAGCCACACAAGATTATCTTTGTGAGCCCAAAGCTGCTGTGTGTAAAAACTGTCGGCTAAACTAACACCGGCGCAGGTGAGTGAAAAGACGGCGGTTTGAACAAAAGCCACGCTCTGACCAAGTGTTAATTATACACACGACTAAAACAGATTCAGAATACATGAAAAACAATAAATAAATGCAGATATTATGTTGAAATCTGATGGAAATGCTGCAGAAGATGTGGTTGCATTTTCTGTTGTTTGTCATTTAATGCTTATACCTTGCATAATCTGTTTATTCCACATATTTATATATTATCAAAGTATACAGTATTTATTCTACTGTACATTTATTAATCTATATATTTTGTATGGATATCATTTTCTTCTTCCTGCAACTCACTTTCGCCATTATGTCTGATGCACTGTTTCAAGATGTGTCCCCGGTGTGTCGGGGAACTCACGCAGCGTCAGAAAATAAAACCCTCTCTCTTTTCCTCCGTACCCAAATCTCTAAAAACGGGGAACAACGGAGCTGATCCAGATTTGTGTCCGATATGACGTCATATCTGAAATGTGGACCCACGGCCCAATCAGAAACGTTGCTATCAGAAACAATGCCCGACTGTTTTGGACGTAATATGGTCGGTGTTTACATTAGCATGGCTAACACTCAGAGCTAACCTGTACTGGAGAGCATGTGTGTGAAGAAGCAGGAAGTAAAAAGGAACTCACCTTGTGGTATAACCGGCAAGAGAGAAAGCCTTTGAGCTCCAGACTGTTTCAGATCCTTGATAATCCATGATATGGCGTTTCATCACGGCAGCATTTAGTTTAGGCAGTAGCTGCCGGGTCCCGCATGAACTCAGACCCCTCCTTTATTATGTATCAATTGTTTTGTTTTTTAAAGCTTTATACCCAGAATCAGCACTTTTGAAACAGGAAGTGAAATAGAGGGATATGAGGCGTGGCTAGAACGGGTGATCTGTTAGACATGTTTTTTTTTAATATTTATATATATCTGAGACCTATGCTATTGCCTACAAATAGCATGATAGGTGAGCTTTAAGTATATTGTATTTTGCATTGTTGGAGGATCCTGAGATTTTAATTCCCAAAACGACGGTGTGCTTATTGTGCATATGAAAAATAAAACCTTTGAATTATATTTAAATGATGACGAACAGGTTGTTCACTTTCTGTCAAACGTAGTTGTGGAATTTTAGGCTTACTGTAAATGAACAAATAAAAGGTTGAAATTGTTAGTTTAAATAATAAATAAATAGTTTTAGTTCAATGCTGCTACTCACAGTCAGTTCATTTAAAAATCACGGTAGATAAATCAATATCCTAATTTCTCAGAATGATGAACAGCCTTTATATTTTCTGTCATTATTTCTAAAAAACAGAAAAGCCCAGGTGGTTTTTCTGTCTCTGCAACTCAACTCCCTTTGAATAATCTGATGTCCCCGTGTTATGTCCCCTATCATACTGTTTTTCATCCATATATTATAGCTCTCAGATATATACAAACATGTCTCTGAAGTGTTTGGCTCCAAACACCAAACAGATCATTGCAGCATTACCCATAATCCCCTCTGTTTCAGCCCTGTTTCCAAAGTGCTGATTCTCTGTCTGTTACTTTAGATGAAAACAAGGAGCCCCTCCCCACGCCCCTCTGAGAGACATTTGGTTACAAAGAACTCAATGGTGCTCTAGAGGAGATTCAGGTGATAAGGGGGGGGGGGGGGGGTTACCCTGGTTGCTGATTGGCTAATGGTTACACAAGCCAAAGTGACCAAAATCTGATCAGCTCATTTTCAGACAGGTTTTTATAGAAATGGATCAAAAAGAGAGAGAATCTTTGTTCCTGAAACTTTCAGAGTCTCTTTCCACAGAGGGGACACATGTTGATGTAGAAGAGACATGAAGAAGAGGGGACACATGTTGATGTAGAAGAGACATGGAGAAGAGGGGACACATGTTGATGTAGAAGAGACATGAAGAAGTGGGGACACATGTTGATGTAGAAGAGACATGAAGAAGTGGGGACACATGTTGATGTAGAAGAGACATGAAGAAGAGGGGACACATGTTGATGTAGAAGAGACATGGAGAAGAGGGGACACATGTTGATGTAGAAGAGACATGAAGAAGTGGGGACACATGTTGATGTAGAAGAGACATGAAGAAGTGGGGACACATGTTGATGTAGAAGAGACATGAAGAAGAGGGGACACATGTTGATGTAGAAGAGACATGAAGAAGAGGGGACACATGTTGATGTAGAAGCAGACCCGGTGTCATGGGCGGGCCATCCAGGATTTGGGCCCGCTGTTTATATCAGGGCTGAATACAACATTTTAATTGTTTTATTATTATGTTCAGTGGTGGCGCCAGGGTATACTGGGTACAGCCATACCAAGAAATGGCTTAGCCCACCATGAACAATTATGTTAAAGTAAGCAAAATAAAGCCCGCCAACTCGCGCGGAGTAAATTGCACAGACAGCAGTTAGTAAGATTGATTTCAGTAGCCACTTGTCTGGAAATACCGAAGACTAGAAAACTTTTGTCACGTAGTGATCGTCTTCTCAATAGAACATCTTTGATAATGTCTCCTGGCCAATCAGAATAACGGCGTGGTGTTGTTGCAGGAAGTCCCGACGGAGAATACTTTTGCTGTAGTACATCTCTATATACATCGATACAACATTACGTGTTGATAGAAAACACGTAATGAAATAAGATCCCACGGTTTGATGATTGATAGGTGTGTGGGCTGTCTTTCATTTTGACACACAGAACAATGGGGGCTATCCACCCTTATCCACAAAGTAAAGTCATTCACAGCCTCTTCCCTCTTCTCTCTGTGAGGAGCAGCAGGTTCAGCTTTCAGAACAAAGTAACAACAAACTAAAATAGCATTCATTTTTTTAAATATGTCGTGTAGTAATAGATGTATTTATTTTTCTTCTCAAGAGAGTACCAGAATGTGTATTTTATGTTAGTATTTAAAAAAATCTCCTGTGGGACAATCCCCTCGAGCAATTCAGATTTCCCGGGAAATGTAAGTTTCGGGGTGGGCCCGCCCTGGTAAATCAAATGCCCGCCCAGAGACGTATGTCTGCTGCCGGGTCTGTGTAGAAGAGACATGGAGAAGAGGGGACACATGTTGATGTATAAGAGACATGAAGAAGTGGGGACACATGTTGATGTAGAAGAGACATGGAGAAGAGGGGACACATGTTGATGTAGAAGAGACATGAAGAAGTGGGGACACATGTTGATGTAGAAGAGACATGGAGAAGAGGGGACACATGTTGATGTAGAAGAGACATGGAGAAGAGGGGACACATGTTGATGTAGAAGAGACATGGAGAAGAGGGGACACATGTTGATGTAGAAGAGACATGTAGAAGAGGGGACACGTGTTGATGTAGAAGAGACGTGGAGAAGAGGGGACACATGTTGATGTAGAAGAGACATGGAGAAGAGGGGACACATGTTGATGTAGAAGAGACATGAAGAAGAGGGGACACATGTTGATGTAGAAGAGACATGAAGAAGAGGGGACACATGTTGATGTAGAAGAGACATGGAGAAGAGGGGACACATGTTGATGTAGAAGAGACATGTAGAAGAGGGGACACATGTTGATGTAGAAGAGACATGAAGAAGAGGGGACACATGTTGATGTAGAAGAGACATGTAGAAGAGGGGACACATGTTGATGTAGAAGAGACATGAAGAAGAGGGGACACATGTTGATGTAGAAGAGACATGGAGAAGAGGGGACACATGTTGATGTAGAAGAGGGGACACATGTTGATGTAGAAGAGACATGAAGAAGAGGGGACACATGTTGATGTAGAAGAGACATGGAGAAGAGGGGACACATGTTGATGTAGAAGAGACATGGAGAAGAGGGGACACATGTTGATGTAGAAGAGACATGAAGAAGAGGGGACACATGTTGATGTAGAAGAGACATGAAGAAGAGGGGACACATGTTGATGTAGAAGAGACATGAAGAAGAGGGGACACATGTTGATGTAGAAGAGACATGAAGAAGAGGGGACACATGTTGATGTAGAAGAGACGTGAAGAAGAGGGGACACATGTTGATGTAGAAGAGACATGAAGAAGAGGGGACACATGTTGATGTAGAAGAGACATGAAGAAGAGGGGACACATGTTGATGTAGAAGAGACATGAAGAAGAGGGGACACATGTTGATGTAGAAGAGACGTGAAGAAGAGGGGACACATGTTGATGTAGAAGAGACATGAAGAAGAGGGGACACATGTTGATGTAGAAGAGACATGAAGAAGAGGGGACACATGTTGATGTAGAAGAGACATGAAGAAGAGGGGACACATGTTGATGTAGAAGAGACATGAAGAAGAGGGGACACATGTTGATGTAGAAGAGACATGAGGAAGAGGGGACACATGTTGATGTAGAAGAGACATCGAGAAGAGGGGACACATGTTGATGTAGAAGAGACATGAGGAAGAGGGGACACATGTTGATGTAGAAGAGACATGAAGAAGAGGGGACACATGTTGATGTAGAAGAGACATGAGGAAGAGGGGACACATGTTGATGTAGAAGAGACATGAAGAAGAGGGGACACATGTTGATGTAGAAGAGACATGAAGAAGAGGGGACACATGTTGATGTAGAAGAGACATGAGGAAGAGGGGACACATGTTGATGTAGAAGAGACATGAAGAAGAGGGGACACATGTTGATGTAGAAGAGACATGAGGAAGAGGGGACACATGTTGATGTAGAAGAGACATGAAGAAGAGGGGACACATGTTGATGTAGAAGAGACATGAGGAAGAGGGGACACATGTTGATGTAGAAGAGACATGAAGAAGAGGGGACACATGTTGATGTAGAAGAGACATGAGGAAGAGGGGACACATGTTGATGTAGAAGAGACATGAAGAAGAGGGGACACATGTTGATGTAGAAGAGACGTGGAGAAGAGGATTTTGCATAATAGGTGATTAATGTTCCTCTTGTTTTGTTGCAGGATGTGGATGAGGCTGGTCTGACCCTCACCCCCCCACATCCCCCTCGACCCCGAGGGAACCATAACCTTCTGAGTCACCTCCCCCTGCACTCCCAGCAGCCCGGCCGGACCCCCACCCCCCTGATCCCCATCGGGGGGATCCACATGATCACGCCCCGCTCCACCATGCCCCTCTACAGCCTGGAGAGCAGACCCTCGGCGGGGGCGTCCTGGAGGCTGGGGGGGTTTCCTCCACTGCAGCGCCACGAAACTCTGGAAGAAACGCAGCGAGACCCAGAGGTGTTGGTGGGAATACAGAGAGACACCAGCGGAGGTGTTCAACAACCGTCGAGTCCCGGGGAAGAGGCAAGACATCCGGGTATCAATACGGAAAGACGTGCTGTGTTGAAGAAGACTTGAAACGACCGATTGAGGGCTTACATTGATCAGGAAAATGTTTACTGAGGTAATAAATCAAGTTAGAAGTTTCTCATAGACCTCTATACAATCAGACTTGCTCAGTTAAAGGTCACCTATTATGTAAAATCCACTTCTTCATGTCTCTTCCACATGAACACGTGTCCCCTCTGTGGAAAGAGATTCTCTTTTTGTCCTGATCCATTTCTATAAAAACCTGTCTGAAAATGAGCTGATCAGATTCTGGCCACTTTATGATGTCATAACGATTTGTTGGCTTGCGTAACCATTAGCCAATCAGCAACCAAGGTACATTTGAATTGCTTTTCTTTATATTACTGCCACTAATAATGCCATTTTCTCACCTGCAGCCACGGGAAACTCTTAAAGAGACGTCGGCCAGCAGCGACACCCGGGTCAAAGACGAAGATCCGGATGTGGACAAACATGTGGCAGAAAGACCCGTTTACCCGACACCCCCAAAGGCCAAAAAGAGACTCCTTCCTCCGAGACACAACTCTTATAGGAGGCGGAGTCTTAAAGGGACAGTGCAAAAAGACTAAAAACCAGAGTCTGGTGTAAAAAAACACGACAAAAAGGCACTTCAGCACCGCTTCTGAATGACGCTGTTATGTAATTATATGAATAATATATATAGACACTACGTTAGATATGCAGTACGTTTTGTAAATCTTTTTTTACCCTCTGGTTTGATGTCATCGGTGTTAATTTATTTAAAGGCTATTATGCAAACTCTGTACTATATGCAAAAGCAGCTGGAATGAAAATAGAAGTTTTAATCTGTTTTTCTTATTAACCCCTTATAGCAGCTCTGATATATTATTGCTGTGTAAATGTACTGTATTACCAAAATGGATATAAGAAGGTACTACAAATATTTATCCACCCGACCAGTATTTTGAAGTGCAATTTATGTCGAGATTGTGGTTTGAAACGTCATTCTTAAAGGCTGTGATTATTATTATTATTTGTCAGTTTTTATTTGTTTGTTGTTGTCTTTGTTTGTGTTTTGAAGAAGCAGGGTTTACAATCACCTCCTTTTCTAACGTCAGATCAGATCAAGCACTGAAAAATAATTTGATATCCAAAAGGGAAACCTGTTTTCACGTACATGGTAGCTACGGTGCAGTTTCTTTTCATAAACAGATTACATGTATTTTTGTGTTGTTGCTTTTATAAACGATGCAATCACTCCGTCATTTTCATGTTTTCCATTAAACTTCTCATTTTTACAGATTTATATGAAAACTGGGATACGTGTGTGTGTGTGGTTCTTCAGTTTGGCTATAAGGTTTTTAATGAAGTGAATATATCTGCACTTTCCTTGTTGTTCGGAGATAGAATCTTCATGGTTTTTGCACTTATTGTAAGTCGCTTTGGATAAAAGCCTCAGTGCTGTAATGTTTTTAAAATGAATGGTTCCTTGAAAGGTAGGAAAAACATATTTAGCCATCTTTAACCAGTTTTATCACGTTACTAGTTTAAATTAATGGCATTTTCTTCATGTTGCTCAAAGCGTTAAAAAATTACTTTTAAATCCAATGAATACAAAAAGTAAATCAAGTAAAAGTCCATTCAAATACTTCAAGTATTTTCGTTTCGTTATAGTACGTGGAAAAAAAGTCATAGTATATTATGTCGATAAAAAAGTCATATTATAGTACGTCGAAAAAAGTCATAGTACAGAATGCCTGAAAAAAGCCATGTATAGTATTTTCTTTTAAATCATACAAAAATTATAGTATAGTATGTTATTAAATATTAGAACAAATAAAATTATAGTATGTCAAAAAATATCATAGTATCATTTGAGCAATTGTTATCAGGTACTTTCCAGCATTGGGCTATGGTAACATTTTATTTGATGTATATATGCTACTTAATAGAAAGCACTCATTTTAACATCGTTATACTTTAACTACCTGCCTTCAATTTGCTTTGAAGATGTGTCCTTTTCCTCCTCTCCTGAAGCTTCTCCCTGTAACCACTGGGTGGCAGGAGAAATCCACCTAAAGTCCACTTTAGCTCACGCTGCAACTTTCTCCTAAAATATAACATCCGGGAGATGACACGCACGCACGCACGCACACACACAGGAGACTGCAAGCTTCAGTTGGTGTGATTCACTTTGATTATTCCTCCTTTTATCAATAAACTGTCGCTCTGCTTGGGAGACGCTCCACAGCAACAGGATCAACACCATATAAATATAATGACACATTAACAAAAGAGGCAAGCTTTGATAAGGTTCCTTGGTGTCTAAAGTCAAAGATGAATCTGGATTGGGCCACATTTGATCCCAAGTCACACAAAACAATATTGCTTTTTTTTTAGAGACCTTCAGACTTGGCTAAAATGGTCCAAATCAGTTTTGTAGTGTTTATAAAGTTGTGGAGGATATCATGAAGCCTGGTTATATAACTTTAACTTGAAACGGGTCACGGGAGACCCGAACACAACATAATTGTTAAGACATAAATAAAAGCACAACAATCAATATATACAACATAGCAGTCACTTCACTTCAATCTCTTTGAGGTATAGGTTATAGCATTTGGAGAAACATTTTAGAAAAATCAATACATTTGCTGTTTCATGCTATCATGTGCTCTCATTGACCTCAGCACCCTTTGTTTCCACTGTTTCCAGAATGTGTGATTGTGTGTCACATCTAACCTCAGCCCAGAGGAACAACAGAGGACTCAATGGTTCCTCTTTGTGTTGATCATCATCGCGGTGCGGCTTCACATTCCTGCCGCCCTCAGCAGGAAGTGGAAACAGATAAAAGTTCTTTTGCATCACGGCGGCAAAGTCCTCCTGCGATGCCTAATCTGGAGAAAGCTGGAGGTCAATGGGTTTCCTTATACACAAATATTTGCTTTAGATTAGTTATTTTCCCTCTTTGATAGATGGTTGGTGCAATGCCACCATCCTGTTGTTACATCCTTCGGGCATTTCCCCCAGCACTTAACCCACACACTCACACAAAGGCACTCACACACACTTAATGTTGTCAGTTGTGTTATTTCCTTTTGCTGTTGGTGCTTCTTTCCATGTTTTACATTCCTGCTGGAGTTCTGATGAAAAAATGCTCAACCATTGCGAGAGTTTCCGTCTTACACCTTAAACCATTTAAGGTAAAAAAATATATACATATATATATATATACATCTTCTATTCATTACTAAAAAAAAAACTCCTTTTTAGGATGAAACCAACCTTTTTTAAAAATGTTATTAAATTGACAAATGTATATATTTACATTTGTGTATTTATATATTTGTTTGTTTATTTTATAGGCTTATTTATTTATTTATTTATATATGTATTAAGTTATTATTTATTTATTTCATAGCCATTTTTATCTGTTTATTTATGATAATTTCTAATATTTAACTCAATGGCATTTCATGGCTCATTGCTGTGAAGCTTTTAAATCAGATCTACAAAGAAATCGATTAGAAAAATTATCCGAATTTTAAATCTTTTAAATGAAAGTGTCTTTATCTTATCTTTTATAATTATATTTATTCTAATTTGTATCTGTGGATTTGATTCATATAACCTTATAACTTAAGTAGCCGATAAGAGCGAGGAATACGTTGCATGACAGATGTTATACACTTATGACTGTGTTGGAGGCCAGGCTGTGGTCAAATTCAGGATGTCAGTGAGTGTGTGTGTGTGCGTGTAGGAGTGTGTGTGTGTGTGTGTGTGTGTGTGTGTGTGTGTGTGTGTGTGTGTGTGTGTGTGTCTGTGTGTGTGTGTGTGTGTGTGTGTGTGTGTGTGTGTGTGTGTGTGTGTGTGTGTGTGTGTGTGTGTGTGTGTGTGTGTGTGTGTGTGTGCGTGCGTGCGTGTGTGCGTGTAACAGAGAGCTGATGTGGCAGCCGGCTGCGTATCTCTTTATGAAGGTCAGAGCATGTTACACGCAGAGATTCTGTTTGTGTGACAGTAAAGACGGTGCCATGACCTCACTTTCCTGCAGGGGCGTGTGTGTGTGTGCGTGTGCGTGTGTGTGTGTGTGTGTGTGTGTGTGTGTGTGTGTGTGTGTGTGTGTGTGTGTGTGTGTGTGTGTGTGTGTGTGTGTGTGTGTGTGTGTGTGTGTGTGTGTGTGTGTGTGTGTGTGCTGACAGCTTACCCCAACTTCATCCTCCTCATATCAGCGGCACATGCAGGCCTCGCTCCGTTTCTGCCGCTCATCCTGCAGCGCCTCTGGAAAAACACAGAAAGAAAAACATGAAGCACGTCACCTCACACAACCTCCTGTCTCCGTCACAATACTGAGGTATTTTACGTATGTGTTTAGTTATTACTAATACTTGCACCAAAGACGGCAGTTGCAACTAATCGTTTTATTAAACAAAAAACCCAGTTTTGGGATCTTTTTTGATTTCTCACTCGGAAATCCTTTTTTCGTCCCACAGCGGGGATATGTGCAAGCACACAACTATAGTAAACAATCAGTAGCAACATTACAGTGAATACATGGTTAGCATGATGCAAAATGGTGTTCATCATGGTGTTTTTTGAATTCCTCCTGTAACATATTAACAGTTAATACAAATGACCGAAAGAGACACAAATAAAACACAGACACAAAACATCCCCGATAAGACAAAACATTTACTATTGGGCGACTACAATAACTACAAATCATAAAAAAATCACACAAAAGGTGCAACAATTATCTCCGAGAGATAAAAAAGACACAAAAACACAATATACAACCCCAGAGAGACACACATTATCACACAGACATACAAACAATAATGTTTAATGATGTTCAGGGGAGGCTGTGGCTCAGTGGGTAGTGTGCTGGACTTCGAATCAGGGGGTAGCAAGTTCAAGTCCCACTGCAGTCAGCATGTCGTTGTGTCCCTGAGACACTTCACCCCAAATTGCTCCGGTGGGGATTGCCCACAGTATTGAGTATGTAAGTCACTTTGTATAAAAGTATTTAACAAGTGACATGTAATGTAATGTTCTATTGGTGTATACCCTAAATATTAGTATTTTAGTATTCTTTAGAATGTGAACATCTATCCACATAAAACACACCGAACACCATCAGTACATGTCTCTGAATCAGCAAGTCCTCTCCATGTGCTCCTTCACCCTTCTTGGCCTGTAGGGGGCGCTCACAATACTGCATGTTCTGGTCACTTGAGGAATGTGAGGAGGGCAGGTGTGTGTGTTGTGTAACAGATGTGTTGTGACGAGCACAGTGCAGTAGGAGGTGCTGCAGTGATTAGTATAAGTAGATGATCTGGAGGAGCCTGAACACAAAGCACCTGCTCTCCGGACTCAACTAGCTCTAAAGACTCTGAACACTTAAAGAAGTGTATATACTTCAGAGACTTTTAAGACTTAAGAGTTTAGTTGCTTCTGTTTTTTTCGCATCAGGACATCACACACTGATAAGGATGTCTTCCTTCATGTGCAGGACTCTGACTTTACTCATCATCTGCATGGCTCTGCAAGACGGTGAGGAACTTTTCTTTTAAATGTAATAATTTTACTTAATTAGATTTTTTTTTACTTAAAATATCATGGAAGTGTTTTTCATGATTTAATACTTTAGGGGAATTTTAAGGTGTTTTTGTAATACTACATAACTATTTTTGCAATATATTTTTAAAATATTTGATAATTAATTTGACATGTATTTATTTAAGTACTACTTAACGAATCAGTTGATATTTGTTTTATACTTAATGATTGATTCAAATCTTAGTTTAAAAAACCCGAAATCATTTTGTCTTTGGTTGTTAATGCAACAAATCATCAGTTCTTTCTTGGCTGGTTAAGATAAAGGCTCGATAATACGTATCATAATTTCTTAGAATTTATTTTAAAATACTAGATATCATTTTTATGGTGTATAAGACTATGCTACAAAAAAAAAAACGTGCTACTTTGACTCTCTGCAAATCTCCAGAGAAAGCACAATCTAAGATTTGGGTTTAACCTTCCAGAGAACATTAACCCACCTTTTTATTGAAAAGCAATCCCACTTCAAACCACTCGTTGCATGATTGTTTGACTTGGTTATTGATTCATAACATAATACACATGTTCCTCCATTAATCACAATCCCATTTGTTTAACTGCAACAGTGGGTGTTAACCGGCTTGTTGGATGTCTTTGTGTCAAAGTGCACAGTGTTCCCGCATGTGTACACTGTATGTTATTGTGTTATGTGTGGGACAAACCAATAAATAAAGTGTTTAAAGAAAGTGCACCGTCACCCTGCATAGTATTAGTCAGCACTTTTTTAATCTCGGGCTCCTTTGTGTGTGTTCCAGGTTGTGGACACCCGCTATCAGAGCATCACGTCAGGACCAAGCGCTGCTCCTGCAACAGCTGGGACGATAAAGAGTGCATCTACTTCTGCCACCTGGACATTATCTGGGTCAACACGCCCAGGTGAGGCTGCACACAGGACCCTCGTACAACATGTATTACTGCAGTTACATTAAAAATATAACATGACTAGTGTCTTGCTACTTTCTACTTCTCCTCTACTTCAATTCCAAAGGGAACGGATGCTCTTTGTCACTCCATGATATGTATTTAACAACTTAAGTCACAAACAAAACAAATTGAATGACTAAATTATTGAGGTATGTTATCAATCAGTAGGAAATATTCAGATCTGTTACTTGAGTAAAAGTAGTAATCCGAAGTATAAATATAAATTCCATACAAGCTTGTCTTCTTGATTTATGATAAACTAGTTATCCTTTTCTTTGCTAATATGCAGTGTTACTTAAGGACAAATACCACACTTTAAACTATTATAGTACAAATCTAAACTATTTTAAAAGTAAGTCCTGCATTTAAATGTTACCCAAGTAAAATGATGTAGGTGTAAAATATTGTTATAAAGTGGAAGTACTCAATTCAGAAAAATATTCACATTGCAGAAGGTGAAAATATGATGTCCTCTTACATGACAAATCAATGAAATGTCAATATTGTTTTTATTTGTGCCGACCTGTAGGCCTTTATCTTGTTAGAAATGTAATTAATGACAATGTGCCATTAGCAAAGTGACTAAAGATGTTATATGGATGTACTGGAGTAGAAGTATAAAGTAGCCTAAAATGGAAAAAACTAAATTGTATTTAGGCAAAGTGGTGGAATAAATGTCTTTAGTTGAATTCCACCACTGAGTGTTTCAATAATGTAAAATACTCACAATCACAGATAGTGTGAAGAACATTTTTCTTAGTAATGGTTGATTTTAAAAACCTTTCCATTCCCGGACACACCTTCCTAAAATATCTCTTCTTCTGTTTTCCAGTAAACTCCTTCCTTATGGTCTTGGAAATCCCCTGTCGCGTCGCCGCCGTTCAGCCGAGCGTTGCGAATGTCTCAACTCGGCCGATAAAACCTGTTCCGGGTTCTGTCAAAAAAGGTAAGCGCCCTTCCCTTTTCTTCTTCTTCCATTCACCTAGACCAGGGGTGTCCAAACTTCTTTCACCGAGGGCCACATACAGAAAAGTATACGAAGGGCTGGGCCGCTCACTAGGAGGTTTATTGCCTCATAAGTTATAAGTTAGAAAATCAATCAAATGTAGATAAATGATTAATACTTGAATATGCTTTAAGAAAAACAACAGTCTCCATCACAGATCTCCGTGGGGTTTCATTTATTTTGTTGATAGCTCATTCCTTACAACAGAAGCCTCAGGTTGCCTATAATAAGAGGATATACAGTAGGAAGGGTATATTTCAAGGTTGTTATGAAAATAAGTTATTGGGCTTTTTTCTCATCAACTTAGATTTGTTAGAAAAATGTTTCAACTTTAACCGACCGAATTTATTTGAAAAGTGGGCTTCTTAACACATGAACACTGTGTAATATCTGTTTTCATCTATATTTAAGAAGTAAAACACAAGCACAAGTTTCATTTGAGAGCCATATTGCATTATATTTTTAGAATTTGCTGTGGGCCGATTCAAAATGGCTCGCAAGCCGCATTTTGCCCCCGGGCCATAGTTTGGACACCCCTGATCGAGACCTACAGCAAAGCACCATCACGTACATGTTTTTTTAGAGGACCAAAGAAGGTTATGTCTTCTTCAGCATATCTGAAGTATGATTCAACGTGTGATAAAGTCACATAGGGGTAGTAGTAATATCGAGAATAGCCCGCATTTCTTTGACGGCCTTGAAAGAAAACCACCATGCTGCTATTTCTGGATAGTCCTTGAATTTCTGCTTTCACTCAAGGAAATGTTTGTTGCGTCTCCGAGTTATTGCGGTCATGAAGCCACCATTACAGATTAGTCACTGTCTCTAGATGTTATCCGAGGCGATGTTTACGAAGCACACCTCTGCATTCCTGGGTATCTACGGATACATTCGTCTGAAAACTCGACTAGATCAATAAACTATTAGCGTGATAATGCCCGACAAGAATCCTCTAATTCCAAGAAGTAATTGGCAGGGATATGTTTCTAATGCTGTTGTGTTTTCTGTCCGCAGCTCAGAGAAACCAAGGAGGAATATCGTTGGACCATTGGTGGATTCTACAAGTACAAACAGCAACAAGCTGCTGGCATCTTTCAGGTACATTAACGATAATTTAAGGTTGATTTAAATACATACTGTGCTGTGTAGGGATGTCATAATATCAGGAATTAAGAGGTCAATACTAAAACAAGTGAAAATCCACGTTTTGTTGACACCAATAACACAAAATCCAATGTACTTCGACATACAGTTGTTCATTACTGTAGGCAAAACTAGTTCTTGTTAGGAAGTGAATCAGGTCATAATTCCTACTTTAATATCTATTCTGAATTTCTCTGAAAACATCTTATATATAGTTTATCGCTAAAAAGTCACACAATACACATTGTTTGCTGAATAGATGCAAGTTGTCTCATCCTGCTGCTTATGGCTAACTCAAACTAGCTTGCCTCTTGTAGCATTATCATGGAAATGTTTTTATTGTGTAGATAGCGAACTTACAAAGAACTTACAAAGTTTCAAAACCAATTTTCTATAGTCCTGTGAAATCCGTTTAAGGCCTTAATGGTTCTACGGTATCTCCGGTACTCGAATATGGTCACGTTTTAGAACATTTTACATCAACTTTGCACACGATTATTGGTTTTCGTTGCATCCCTAGTGCTGTGCTTGACGGTCATTTCTAAAGCGATCAAAGCTAACCTATGTTTTTTCTTTTGTTCTTCTTGCAGATCTAGAGTCGAGACCAACACTGTGATCGTCAAATACTTTCTGTCTATGAAACCCAGAGGAGTAAAAACTGGCTGAAGAGCAACACAACAGAGAGGTAGAGGACCAGAAGAAGTTCAACCGCAATGGGCCGGAGACCCCACGGTTCGAGAACTCATCAAGAGTCTTACCAACTCTTGGGATGTAGAGGGGGAATGGTAAAATGAAAAAAGGCAGTGGATCGAGAACTTGGTCAACAAAAACCAAGCCTCGGAGGCCTGGCACCAGGAAACAAAGCTGGGTGGAGACGTTTCGAGTCGCTTATTGAACTCTCTTTGAACTTTTTAACAGCAGATACCAAGAAAGGATCCATTAAAGCCAAGGACATGGAAACTGGTGTCTGGCCCTTTGGGGAACTACCAAGAAACAACAATCAAGACATGACTATTGTTCAGAGGAGGAATATAACAAAGTACTTCTCCTATTCTACAATTCAAAGGGAAATGTTATTGACTTCACTACATTTATCTGACAGCTGAATACTACTACTACTTTACAAATTAAGATGTTTGCATAGATTACCCGTAATATAGGTTTATAGGTAATCATTCATAAAACATTTCATGGTTCAAACTTCTCAAATGTAAAATGTACAGGTCTCACTGGTCTAGCACATTTTTTGATTTGGACCGTTACTCTCATACGACATTGTGAAGTCATCAATTTGGCCTTTGGATAATTGGCATCTTCACAATTTTTACCGAGTACTCTTCAGTGTGATTCTGGGTATTTTACTTAAGAAACAATCTTAATACCACCTTATCCACTGCTGTTATTAAAATCAGTTAATGTCGATCACCGGGAATTGTTTTTCAATGTTTACTAAAAAGTCATTGCTGACCTTTGGTTCAGTTTCATGTTCCTCTGTATCAGAGCGGCGATCTGCTGTCCTGCCTGAGTTTAAGGCAAATTGCTTTTTTAATTATCAGGCAGTACTTGAAACATATTCACTCATAGCCCAGGGAAATGAAGGTCATCTCTTCGGAGTTTATCTCATAAACAGCTCTACATAAGGCCCATTGTCAGCTCCTATACAGCAGTCTGCTTTCTGCTAGCATAACAACAACAGTGGGTCCATTGTGTTGGCTCAAGTGTTTATTGCATAGCGCTTGTTTAATGTTTTGATTGAAGATAAGCCAAACAGTTTCAATGACGAGCGGCTAGCCAAAAAATGCACCAATGGTTTTTTTCCTCTCCTGACAAATGCTAACTTAATTCCTCCGTTATTACCCACTGGGAAATGATGACTTGAGTTTATGCACTGCAAAAGTTAACCATGTTAGGAATGCACTTTCTCCGTGGCACAGATCCGTTGTCACATGGAAATATAAACCTCCATCCTCAAATATCTCAATGCTGCAAACGATGGATAGTTTGCCAGCTTAGAAGTTTACTGTTACATGCTTTGTTGTATATAGAACTATTTATTTATTCTCTAACTTATTCAGAGATGTATTTATATTTGTATGAATGATGCATTGGATTGTGTATGAGAAAATAAAGAAAAGAACATTTGCAAGAAAACTTCTCGTACCAAAATGGTTATTTATTTGACTTTTTGTATTTGAATGACATTTCTGTTTCCCACCGTTTCTCCAGCTACACAATGCAAACACTTGTAATCATTTTAAATAGAATATAATTAGAATTGAATAGAATTGGGAGGGATGAAACCCTCTTTAATGGTCACACATGCAGAGCACACACAGTGACATGTGTTCTCTGCATTTAACTCATCCTAGTACCAGGAGTCTAGTACTAGGAGCAGTGGGCAGCTATTGTACAGCGCCCGGGGAGCAATGGGAGTGAGGGGGGAAGGGGGGTGTCTGGTGCCTTGCTCAAGGGCACCACGGCAGGGCAGGAGGTGAACTGGGACCTCTCCAAGTAGCAGTCCACACTCCATATTTTAGGTCTGTTCCGGGACTTGAACCGGCGACCCTACAGCCCCTAATACTGACATGCCAGTAAGCACAAGCACAAGTTCACCACTGGATCTACTGCTAACTTTCCCTTTCTTTTTGGAGGAAATAATCCATACATGTCATGTACTCTATGTCAAGGGATATTGATACTTTCACTTTACACAATGGATTTCTGCAAATGTAGTCTCATTGTTTAATCGATATGGACGCTTATTGTTAAGAAACTAAAGTTTGCTAGACTTAAACAAATAATTAACTGTAGTCTTTGGGAGTAACACCAGTTCATAGACATTTTACTAATACATTAAGCAAACACAACAAAAGAATGGACTTTGAAAGGACAAATAGACATGCTGCAGTGATTTCAGTGTATAAATGATAACTTTTTTATCATTTCATTGAATCTTTTAAAACAAACAATCAATGATCTATTAATCTGACCAGTTGAGACGTTTAGAAAATGCCATTACGTTGAAGAAATTAGATTTTCTTTTTTTGAAAGTATATATTTAATAGAAATGGCTCAGATCCGTCTACATTTGATAAATGATTAAAGGTTAATTAAAACGATGTCCATTATTCCTGCGAGTCTAATTTAATACAAGAAAAGCTTCCCATTATAAAAGATTGATATCTAACTTGTTTTTGTAAATTAAACTACAGGGTTTTGTAATAGCAGAAATGTGATTTGAGCATGAATTCGAGAGCTATTCTATTGATATACTATTGGTCATACATCTTTCAGGAAGCCATCTTAAGATACGAAACCTATGAAGCATATATTTAATGCACATAAAATGCACATGTCATCATATTAAGGCAGTTCATTAAGTCCATCACAATCAATATGGATAGCAAACAGAAACATTCCTGTTTAATTTGGCTGCAAAACACTTTCTCCTCCTGTCTCTACCTGTTTTTCAATATAGCGTGTGGTTATTTTGCACTAATAATGCACGTAATCAGTCCTTTCTGTGTGTAAGCCGGGGGGCACGCGGATTATCCCAAAGACATGCCTCTGTGATTGCATGAATGTTTCAACTTGAGCGAAACGCATGCACGTATATCCCGAGGCTTTCTGAATCCTCAAAACATACAGATACAAGAGGCAAAAAGGCTACATAACAGAGTAACGGAGACTTTGGGGAAAGAGTGGAACAGTCTTCAGAAAAAGTGCCTGAACTTTGCATTTTTGATAATTTTTCAATCCGAGGTAAAGAGAAGTGGGCTTTGTGGTTGTGACAGCACCCGTGTCGGTGTTAGTTAACGTTATAGATAACATTCAACGTTGACCGACTGTAGCTGCAAGCATTGTAAATTATAGCCTCAACTTCTTTCCAACATTAACATTTGAATACCTGTTAGCTAACGTGTTTTTGGAGGAGCGATGCAGAAGCTGAGGACAGATAATTTGGTGGTCGTCTTGCAAAATTAGATATTAAAAACATAATGCTACTTTTACAATAAAGGCTTCCAAAAAAAGGCAGAACAATGCAAACTGCAAAAGACTACAGACTGCAAACTGTTTATTGTTCTTCTTTGGTTTTAAAGCTTTCATGTAAATGTTCTTTATTGCTGATTGCAACAAATCATTTGCACATTAACAAGGGCGTCATAGTTCCGAGATATTTACTATGACTGTATCATCCATAGTTATTATTGTCCAATTTACTAGTTTTAAAAACAAAGCAATGTATGAGGACATTACAATTGTTCATTTTCTGAATGCATGATGCTGCTGAAAGACTACAGTATAACATGGATGATGTATTGACAGGGACAATACATGTAAGCAGTGCTAAACTTAAATCAAGTATTCCCAATAGCTTTGTACAGTTCTACTTCATTAGCTTCTGATCCAATACTTTGGAGCTTGAGCGTAGGATGACATTGCGGAAGAGAAATATAATGAAATCATGATGTGGATATATATTTTGTACCGTGACAATATAAAAACCAGTATGGCTTGAAGTATTAACAGATGTTTTAAGTTGTAGGTTGTATGTATGAACTTATGTATTTATTAATAAAGATGAAATCCCTGGTCAAGTCTCCAGACTGATCAGGTGAATATATGTAATAGTCTACTCAATATTTAACTACAGAAAAGGCCCACAGTGAACCTGCTGTAGTATTTCGTTTCTGCACACAGCACGTCTTTGTGTCCAGTATAATGTAGCCTGCAGAAGTGTTGAGTTTGTCCCCTTGTCGCTCCGTGCACTGATGTTTACTTTAGATAGGCTGTCCTCCGAGAGCGACGTGTTTACTATAGAGGATGTCGGAGACTCCTGATTATCTGCAGGGCTTCCAGGTCACAGGACAAATGTTTAAGGAATGACAGATTACACAGTAAATGAAGCATTAGCAACATTCAAAGTCAAACACAGGTTAATATGTGTTTTTTTGTGTGCATTGAAAACTTTTGTTGGGGAAAGAAAATGAGGAGAATGATGCGGAAACACACCTTGATAATGTGCACCTGCATCCCCATTGCCATAGCGACATCCTCTTCATTTAGCCTGACGTCAGTAGGATTTCCATAAAGAATACAGAGTGTGAAAAGCTGACTAAGAGCGAGGAATGAAAACAGGATGCTTTTTCTGCATTCCTACCGAATTCCTTTAGCGCAGGAGAAAACCGGGAGGAAAAAGAAACAAAGGAAAAGCAGGAGCACGTCTGCTGTTTGCTCAGGGAACTGATATGGGCTGGATGGAGGAGTGAGATTACAACCTTAATCACGCTGTTGTCAAAACAATCCTCGCATTGTTTGCCTTTGTTTTAGTCCTCGTTCGATGATGTTGCCCTCATTTCTTTTCTTTTCCCGACATGTGGGCTGATGGTAAATCCCGATTGTGTTGCTGTGATTGTTTGTGAAAGTCTCACTGGGATCAGGGGTGTTGTTTTTGCTTGGAAACATTTCAGGTTAGGACATTGTGCTTGTTGTGAATTTACAGTAGCATGAAAAAAAAGTACTGGGCTGAGGAGAGGGATAAGATCTCAAACTGCATGAACTTTATCCGGGCAGGTAGTCTTTTTCAAGAGATACCTGATACAGAGCAAACATATTCCACCATGAATAACTTACCCAATACATCCCTGAAATTATCTAGAGGACAGGTTTCCTAATTTGGAGTCGATCCAAAGATCAAACAGCATAATCACGATCCAATCACCATCCAGGAACGCTTTCCAAGGCTTTGAATAACCATGATCTAGACCAGGGGGGTCAAACTCAAATACACAGTGGGCCAAAATAAAAAAATGGGTGCTAGTCGAGGGCCGGACTGGTTCAATGTTTATAGCAGAACTTATTGAAATGAACTTATTGCACATATTAAACCTGGAACTAACAAAGCTTAAATTATTGCCTATAAAAACAACATTAAATAATCAGTTGCATTTATTTCTTATGGCTCTATCTGCAGATTGTCCCACAGGCCAACAACAGCTTCAACAAAACTATTTCCCTCAAAGAGAAAACCAAACATGCCCTGTTGTCGAGAGAGAAAGTGCAGAAGGAAGCATCCATGTAAACTCAGGTTGCTGCTCTGATGCTAGTTCAGATACTTGGCGTCTCATCTTGGGGTCAAGGTCATCAATGTTTGGGCTCAGGCTCTGAGCGGAGGAGACCCTCAGGATGGAGTGAAGGTGTGCGTGCAATCTACCGGCGGGCCAGACCTAATAGTAATTGAAAATTATCCTGCGGGCCGAAATTAAATCCACCACGGGCCTGATTTGGCCCCCGGGCCTTGAGTTTGCCACATTGATCTAGACTAAATTATCCCACTTATTCTGACTGGACTTTAAACCGACTCAACCCTTCCAATGTACCAACACAAGGTCTGTTGAAAGTCTGAACACAATGTACAGCCGAGGCTGATTGATATGTCTTTAGTCACAGAAACCACAGTAATCAATTATGACCTGAACAAAATGGGGGATAATTGAAATCTATGGAAACGAAGAAGTCATTTGGAGGTAATAAAATAACAAGTGGTTAACCAACCACCTTCATCATCCTTAGAAGAGGAATAAACTATGTCCAAATTGATGGTAATATAAAACGAAAGGCTTCACCTAAATTGTAATACTGGGCAACTTTATGATATATTCAAATGTATGTTTAACTTTTTCGTTAAGATGCAAAAGAAAGTGAAGGAACTCCCTGACTCTGGTAAAGTCATGTGCAAATAACCTGAAAGATGTATTGGGATATGTGTTACGACATCATCTACACACTACCAAACTTCAAATGTTTTTGTGTTTTCGCTTAGTGTTCTGCGATTACAGTAAAAGTCCCCCTCGGTACATTCCTGCTCTTCCTGGTTTTGTTTGCTGGGACCACAGTGGCTCGGGTACAGACTGGGGACAGACCAGCCTATCAGCACCGCCGGCCCGAAACATGCCCGCTGATACCAAAACATAAAGTCTAGTCTAAGCGAGATCCAGCAGGAAGGAAGCAGGCTCGCTCTGAGACGCTGTCTGCATTAATGGGTAACTTTCCAAGCAAGTGTCATGTATAAACAGTGACGGAGATGTTTTGAATAGCAGGCATTCCTGGATGCTTCCTCAGCGGCTCAAAGGTGAGACTCATTACGGAGAAACACAAATGACATGTTTGTCATTTTTCTTGCTGTAATGGTCACAGACTGCCAGACATTCCTCCTCCTGCTTAAACCGTGATAAGTAGCTGTTGTGCAAAACGGCCAGAGAGAGGGAGAAACTCTTAGTGTATCGTTTTGTAATAAAATCCAAAATCTGAATAAAATATATTTTAAAAGACACCTCACCTCAGCGGCATGTTTGCACTGGAGGGCATTCTTCACTGTATTCACATCCAGATTATCATCACATTCCCCTGTGTGTGGGCACACGTACGCCTGATGTATGGAGGTGATAGTCGCTCACATTGCAACAGTATAAACAACCTGAGTAAACAGTTGCCGTCCTCTGTGTGACACCGATGATCCAAATCTTAATTATGCCATTCAGACCCACCATGATGTCCATCTTTTATCAGACAGGTAAAGCAGGTGAATACGGGATGAAATGTGGCTGAACACACAGGGCGCAGAGATACAGTGTTGTTGTGCACGTCCACTGAGACCAGGCGGACACGCGAGTAGATCAGTGTTAGCATCATCGTGGTTGTAGGACAGCACATGATATCCTAGCACAATAACAAAGAAGCAAAACAAGAATACTTGCATTTTTTTTACCTTAACTTTAGCTATGTGGATCAAGACTTGAGTTCTGACGAGCTGGGAAAGAGTGACGTCTTGGTGCCATTAGCAGCTAATGTATGCTAGCTTGGTTCACACTTTGCTTCCGTAATTCAAGTGAACTGAGATAATATTTTGAGATGCAAACTTTGCGAGCTAAAACCGAGCTTTGTTGGTAGTGAAATGACCAGACAATTAGTAATTTAGAACAACTGACTGCTGAAGAACACTTAGATAGCGACTTGTTAATCACAAAGGAGGAGCCACACTTTGAACACCACTCATCAACTATATTGTGTATTTTACTCTAAATCAGGGGTGTCAAACTCAATTTCATCGTGGGCTACATTAGCATTATGGTTGCACTCAAAGGGCCGGTTGTAACTATATAAATATTAGGGGTGTTGAAAATAATCGTTTTTACGATGCATTGCGATGCGGACGTGGACGATTCGGTCTCGATGCAGTGACGGAAGATAATCGGTTATAGAGTAGTAACGTTGCTTCCTGATTTTCCGGCCGCGGCTTTACTATAACGTTTTTTCTGTCACTTTAATATCAAATCGGTCGGTGACGCAGAGATCAGGGAACAGACGTGACAGTGGCACAGCAACACCGAACACGGAGCAGTCTGCTTTATCCACCAACACAAGAACACCAGTCCAGAACCAAAAGCAGAAGGACCCGCTCCGAATCACTCCGTGTCGCTGCGGCTCAGAGACACAGACAGGGATTTATGTTTTTCAAAAAGAATCGCGTTACAATCATGTCAGGTTTTTGGTGGATTTAATTAAGTCTTGGATTGCAAAGTATGAATGTCCTCTAGCAATTTTCAGACGATATATACGTGTGTAAAGTTTGTGAAGGCAGGAGGAAAAAAGCTTCCGCGATCACCGTCTCCTCTCCGTTCCTCCAAGCCCCGCCCCCTCCCTGAAAATAATGACTGACAGGCTGACAGTGACCCGAAAGAAACTTTATTATTCACTTAATCACTGAGATATAATGAAGCTAACTTAATCTCATACATGCATGGGATTTATGCAACAGTAAAACAGAGAATGTGAGTGTGCACCCACATGCAGTATTTTAGTTGTTATATGCTGTTGTAAATCCTCCTGTTGTCTGCTGTGTTCAGACTCAGGTCCTGTGTGTGAGGCCACATTCAGGACATTCAGTGTCCTTTCTTAACAGAAGACCGTGGCTAGAAGCTGCAGCTAGACTGCAGAAGCATTAGCTTTTTGTTTTTGAGGATGGAACAACTTCACACACGGAGGCTAGACCTATACAATTCATTTATTATGGTTTATAAATTAATGTCAAGACATTTATGTTATTGATTTCTGAAGCACTTTCTAAATAATAAAAAGAGAGTTCATATGTATTTACTGCATGTATGCGTTGATGAAAAACAAGCCATGTGCAGTAATATAGAAAATTGAGGATGCAACGCATTGGTATGAATCGTGATGCACCGTGATGCACCGGGATATCGAACCGAATCGAATCGTTGACAGGATAATCGTAATCGAATCGAATCGTGAGACCAGTGAAGATGCACAGCCCTAATAAATATACATATATAAATACATAATATATATGAAATAATGTATTATATTATTGCCTCTGCATTGGATTTTTATTGGATAGGGTAATAACTTTGTAATTATGTCTGAAAGCAGAAGTCTAGGGCAAATAATTGCAAGTCTCTTCAGTGTGCATGTCACAAAATGAGATGCATTATGGGACATGCAGTTTATGGGCAACATGCTTCTGTAAAATAAAATGGAGCTTTATTAATCCCCGTGGGGAAATTCAGTAGTTTAACAGCAACAGGGTAAGATTGAAAAACAGGACAGCACAGATTCACACAGATTAATACAATTAAGGATCAATAAAAAATAAAAATAACAAATAACTATAAAATAAGAAATTAATTAAAATGAACATATATAGATATACTGTAAAGTAGCATGTAACCGTATAATAAACGTATTATATTCTTTGCAAGCTCTTGCGGGCCACATAAAATGAAGTCGCGGGCCGGATTTGGCCCCCGGGCCTTGAGTTTGACACCCCTGCTCTAAATGGTGCCACAATGTACAAAATGAACATAATGAAGAATTGAAAAATACTTCAAAGTAGCGATTAAGTGCATACACTAATTAGGAAAATGTTTCCTGAGGTAATAAATCAAGTGAGAAGAAAGGTACATTTCTCATAAACTTCTATAAAATGTTTGGATGTATTGTTTTTCTTGAAAAAATGAATTATATGTCAATATATATGTTTTTGAGTGTGTGTTGATGGACATGTGCCAAGTAATTAAAGTACAGCAAGGTGTTGAGTTGAACAAATATAAATAAGTAAAAAAGTATCTTTTTAACTAGTAGAAAATGTGTAAAGATGCCGGTCATGGTGAAATAGCTACACACTGAGGGTAATAACAATTCTCTTTGCCAAACACCTATGATTCCCATGATGTGAACACAAACTAAACCCTCTTCACAGTCGCACAAGGTCACAGCTGTCTATTTAAGCATTGTTTAAACACGTCTCAGTAGACCAAAGGAGAGACGGGAAATCTCTGAATGTAGGACTGGAACTGGAACCGGAAGGATGCATTTTTAATACGCCACAATAGCAACGTCATGCATTTGTGTCACAAACAAAAGGACATTCCTAGAATTGGTAAAGTCATCTTCACAGAGAATGACCAAAAAAGGAACATATTTGTTTTGCATTTCTACCTGCTCATGCTGAGTAACACGCGGAAGTCATGCGACAAGAATGTCGACCCTCCCTTCTCTCCACGTGGGGTCTCCACTCAGTTGTTTATTAAGTACTTCTTCACCTATTTAGTCATCATGGGGGCAGTAAATCTTCCCCTCCCACCGCGTCCAGCCTCAGAGTTTTGATTGATGACATCCTTCACATCCGATCATGAATCACTCTGAAACGTTTGTCTGATTAGTGGAATAACACCTCTCCATTCCTGATGAAATATGCTCTTTGTCATCGAATACTGAAGTACAGAGCGTTACCTTTGGTCAAGGAGACGAGACTGTCATGGACGCTTTGACGGGAATTGTTTCTATTTCTGGTAAACTGTTTTGCATCTTGATTGATATCGTCCTTAAGGGGTTAACGTGGTAAAAATATAACTTGCTGTGTTCGTCATACCTGCCACTTATCACCACTATGTGTGACTTGTGCTTTTGCAGATGAACCAAAAAAGGAGGAACTTTTGAGATTCGTTGGCAAAGAGGAAGGATGTTCTCTCGACTTCTTTCTGATTTTTTTATGATCTCTTTAACTCTCCTGTTGTCTTCGGGTCAAATCTGACCGATTTACTGCTTTCATCAATCATAACTTTTTAGTTTTACATTCGATTGCATCAAGGCTTCATGATATCCTTCACAGGAGACATCTGAACATATACAATTGCTGATCTACACTTTCATTGCATTTTGGATGATTTAGTCAACCTTGTAGTATTGGAATTAGTTACCATCCGGATCAGATAACACACACACACACACACACACACACACACACACACACACACACACACACACACACACACACACACACACACACACACACACACACACACACACACACACACACACACACACACACACACACACACACACACACCACACACACACACACACACACACACACACACACACACACACACACGCACACACACACACACACACACACCATGTATACATCACTTCAGGGGACATTACATTGACTTACATGCATTTCCTGGAGACTTATCCTAACCTTAACCATAACCAACACATGCCTAACCCTTACCCTTAACTTAACCAAGTCTTCACCCTAAAATTAATGATTCCCCTCCAATTTGTCCCCATAAGGGAGGTGAGTCCCCACACGTGACTATGTAAACAGATGTAGGTCCCCACAAGTATAGTAATGCTAGACCACACACACACACACACACACACACACACACACACACACACACACACACACACACACACACACACACACACACACACACACACACACACACACACACACACACACACACACACACACACACACACACACACACACACACACACACACACACACACACACACACACACACACAGAACAATTTCACACATGTCCCGCTCTTATGTGCCCACCCCCCCACATGGATCACACCTGGCACACGCAATACATGTTCAGTGTCTATTCTTTGTATATTCACTGCAGTTGTTCATGTATACCAGTACTCTGATACAATATGTACCATTTGAAAGGGTGTTAAATTAAATTTGGTGAGGATTAATGGTTTTTGTGTTAATGTAATAGCAGTTAAAACAGGACCGGTCAAATTTGACAGCAAACACCAAAGTAAGGGGGGGAAGACGAACACAACAGGAGGGTTAAAAGAAAACTTTTTTCATCTTAATGAGGATTAGAGTCCTTTATCTCGGCACACAATGTGACTTCCTGTGATAGCAGTGAATGAGCAGGTGTAATTAATGATGGTAATCAGCAGCGCAGCAACAGCTCCCTGGAACTGGCTCAGCTGAAAGGCATGCAGCCATCGTTACTGTTATCAGACACACCTGGGCTTCCCCTGCTGAAGGCCTGTCAACATGTCTGCTCTCATAAAGTCTATTGGAGTTATTTAAAGAGGACATATTAAAAAACATTTAGGTTCATATTTGTATTTTTTGTCTACTCTGACGTGTTTCCATGCTGTAATGTTCAAAAAGCTCTTTATTGTTCTCATACTGCCTGTGCTGCAGCACCTCTTTTCACCCTCTGTCTGAAACCAGAGCCCAGTCTGCTCTGATTGGTTAGCTGGCCGGCTCGGTTGTGATTGGTCAACCGCTTAGAGATGTATCACGTACAATGTGTTGGAGCGCTAGCTAATTCAAGTGCGAGTGTTAAGGCGTGTAGGGAAAGAAACCCCTTCAGAGGCGAACTTTGGGATTGTAGCCTTTGCCGACCATTTACATGCACTAAAACCTATAGAACACATTAAAGGAAAGGGAAAACCCCTAAAAGCTAAATATGGCCGAGGGTCAGCACTTAAAAGTACGTTTTTAGTTTAATTTACAGATTTCATTTTATGTTTGCAACAAACAATAATACAAATTGATACAACAGCTTTAGATGTGTTATTTTACTTTAGAGATAGTCTAAGCTAACCACCTCTGCTAAGCTAAACTAAACACGTCCTAACTTTAACTCAGTACCACAAAAACATGCTATTGATCTTATTTAAAGGGGACCTATCATGCAAAATGCACTTTTTGATGTCTTTTATACATAAATATGTGTCCCTGGTGTGTCGGGGAACTCACGCAGCGTCAGAACAATAAAACCCTCTCTCTTTTCCTCCGTACCCAAATCTCTAAAAACGGGGTTGATCCAGATTTATGTCCGATATGACGTAATATCGGAAATGTAGGCTGGCTTTACACCAACGGCCCTATCAGAAACGCTGCTATCGGAAACAATGCCCGACTGTTTTGGACGTAATATGGTCGGTGTTTACATTAGCATCGCTAACACTCAGAGCTAACCTGTACTGGAGAGCATGTGTGTGAAGAAGCAGGAAATAAAAAGGAACTCACCTTGTGGTATAACCGGCAAGAGAGAAAGCCTTTCAGCTCCAGACTGCTTCAGAGAGAATCCTTGATAATCCATGATATGGCGTTTCATTACCGCAGTATTTAATTTAGACAGTAGCTGCCGGGTCCCGCATGAGCTCAGACCCATCCTTTTTGTTGTTGTTGTATCAATTCTTTTTTTTAAAGCTTTTTACCCAAATCAGCACTTTTGAAACAGGAAGTGAAATAGAGGGATATGAGGCATGGCTAGAACGGGTGATCTGTTTGGTATTTTGAGCAAAACACTTCATAGACATGTTTTATATATATTTTTTTTATATCTGAGATATGCTATTGCCTAAAAATAGCATGATAGGTGACCTTTAAACAAAAAACTTAGCAACCCCTTTCCTGGTTCATTTAGCTGCACGTTCACCAAGCACACTCCCTTAATGTGAACCAGGCATTCACTTTTACTGGATTAAAAAGGTTAATAATTCCTCTTCTTTGATCTACGGCTTGTTTTCCCATAAATCACTTTCACCACACCTATTTTTGTTGCAGGACACCGTGAACCATAACAAAACTCAACTAACCAAAACCATCACGTCTGCCTCAGGCCGACGTGTTTAAGCTAACGTGCAGCGGCGCATCGGATGGGCGTGATTTGAGGTTTATCGACACCTTTCTTTTGTGGAGCCAAACCGCAGTGAACACAATTAAGCAGCTAATCATTTAACATTCACGTTTCTACCCAAACATGTTCTAATGTGTCCGGCATTCTTTCTTTTTTTCTGGTTCGACGTGTTGTTGATCCAGTAATGTGGGAGGTAAGACCATTAACAAGGTTCACGAAGGAATGCGGGTAAATTCCACCTCAGTACGAGACACTATATAATAACATGACATTGTTGTACATGTGAGGGAAAAACTGATCCAATGGGGAATGTTTATCCTCTTATAAACACGGCAGACACTCGCTCCAAACCTCGATCTTATCAATCTACGGCGCGCTCACACATTCCTTCACTTCGGACACCTTTGTTTTATTTTCTAGCCTAAATATATCTGACACTCTGCAGATCTTTCGGTAACTAATTATAGTCTGAGGAATCTCCCTTTAAAAACAAAGAACCTTTCCTCATGCAAACCTTTTTTTATCAAGTTTCCGTGATGCTCCCTCTCCCCTGGGTGTATTCCCATTCTTAGCTTTTATCAGCGGGGACGCCCAGCATGACGGTCGTCTTTCTTCGTGGTGACAGGAGAGGGGGAGACATGGGGATGGGATGACAATCACTGTGCCACACAATGGGCTTCAAGCAGCAACAATGTCTGAAATGTTTCCTATGTTTCCTCTTAGTTTTCTGTTAAGAGATGAAATAAGGAACGTCTCATTCAGATGCACCATCCAAATCTGCTCTGCATGTGTGCTATATAATAAAACCATACTTGATCATACATTGGTGGCTATGGTTGATTTTGTTTATTATTAGCATAGGTCACATAAACACCATGGCTCTGCCTTAATTTGCGTACTTTTGTAAATACCTTTGCTATTTTGAGTGCATCACTGTGTTCGAATGTGTAAAATGGCAAAATGAATTGTGTAATGGGATGATGCAACTTTCAAAAGGTTGGTTGTCGAACGTGGGACACTTCTGTTAGGAACCTTGACTCAATAGCTTGGAGGACTCAAATGCACGACCCAGAGACAAAAAGGTTTTGAAGAAAAAATAGTCTTTACTTGCAAAAAACAAAATCACTCTTTTAGAGGAATGAACAAACTGACAAACGTAAAGCGCTCTCGTGGAGGGTAAAAGGCAAAACACTGACTTTCATTAAACAATGGCTTAGATCTTACTTCTTGGAGCAATGAACAAGACGAACCGACAACTAACAAGGGGAGACAGGACAATATATACATGAGGTAAGTGGGCACAGGTGGAAACAATCAGGGGCGGGGCAGACACTGATGATGGCGGGAAAAGGAACCAGAGCAGGAAGTACCTGGAATGAGACAAGGTGAGTACAAAATAAAACAGGAAGTGGAACATAAACTAAACTAACATGACAAAACTTAACATAATTGACGGGACACAACAACTTCTCACACTCAAAGACCGCCATCTTGGCTGCATAACCGGTAAACCCTTCCCATACGAATGAAACATGTGTTCTATATTTAATACAGGTATCTCTATGCTTAACTGAGAAATATGTGATGATTTACGTAGCTAGCTTACATTGGTTATCATATCTTCCGACAGCGCTACACGGTTGAAATTCACACCTTGCAGCAAGTGTTCATAATGGGAAGTATCCGAATTGAGACACAGTATAAGAGACCTTCCGTGTGCAAATGTTCTGGCACATGCCGAAGCATTGGAGAGATGCAAACAAAAAAATACTGCAAGAAGAAGAACTTCAGCAAATGGAGGTACTGATAAATAAACTAAAACAAAGTAAACAAGAACTGTTCCAGAAGGTCTGGGGACGTTTTATAGAGTATACCAAGAACAACGACCTATCTCAATTTCTGAACAAACCTGGGGCAGGATAATGCGATAATGCTATAATATGCTATAATATGTTAAAATGTAAATGACTGTGATATCCTCTGTAGAAATACGGTCCTATTGCTGGAAAACTGGATGGTTGCCGATGTATTAGAGTGCCCTTGTAGTATGTACCAATTTAATTTAGTGTTGTTATTTTTCTTTAATGTAAAGTAAAGTAGTTTTCCTGTGTATATATGTATTGCTTTTGGCTCTATGTCTTCGTCCTATGTATGTGTTTTTTTGTAAGCTGAAAATCAATAAACATATTGATAAAAAAAAAAAAAAAGTAAACATGTTTTTCCAAAGTGTGAGTGCTGGTTTCATTTATTTGATCCAGTGTTTGTGTGTGTTTAGATACACAACAATGTAATGGAATAGAAGTAGTAGAAAGGACCTCAAATGTGTACTTCATTTCTTAAATTGCATCGCTGCATTAAGTTCACAATTGTGCACCATTTGGTTAAAAAAAGTAATTGAACAGGGAAAATAAATGTTCCAGAACAATAAGTTGCCATGTCTCATAACTGTCTCCAAACTATTCCAACGTTAATGTCAAGTTAATACAGGGTTGAATTAAGTGAATTATGCAAGCTAATAAGTTACAATACCTTCCTCAACAGTCAGCACTGTCAATACTGCTGGCTATTATTCAATTCTTCAGTTCAAAGTTCACCCAGAGTTTAACCAACACAAAAGTTCTTTCAGATTTACTCTCGATGCCATGACCAGGCCTTTAGTATGAGGCTGTGTACAGTTAAATGTGGCCTTTAATTATACAGTCTATTACGTTTCTGTTTTCAACCAATAGCTTCGCCAGCTTTTTCAACCAGAACACACGGATGAAAACCTAGATGCCAAATATGAGATCATAGAACCATAACATGTTAGTAGTATTAGTTGTTGGAGTTGTAGCTGCACTGTTTGTCTTAAAATCTCCTTTACAATATTGAGGTTATATGTTTTGCTTTGTATTTGAACAGGTATTAGATTTAAAAACAGTCAAGCGATAAACATTTTGGTGATTTATATCAAGCTGCTGTAAAGTCTGGTTCGTTAAAGGCACATGCTATTTACACCCGGGGTAAAACACTTAAATTCAAGTGACTTTGTTGTTCCACACACACACATTTGTATTGTATGAGAGAGGTTCCAGGTTGAATTGAGGCGAATATGTGTAATGTCCAGGTTGTTGTGTTTAATATTCATGAGAATATTTGTCATTGTTGAAATGATAATAAACATTTGCATAAAGCATATTTGTCCACTCATATGTTGATAAGAGTATTAAAAACTTGAAAAATATTCCTCTAAGGTACATTTAGAACAGATAAAAAATGTGCGATTAATTTGCGATTAATCGCGATTAACTATTTGAATCGACTGACAGCCCTAATGGAAACGTGATATTTAGGAGAGTGCTCCGAGGTTTTAATCATTGCTCCATCAGACGCTCCTCTTGATAAAGAATAATACTTCTATGGTTTCCAAATGATCCTGTCGGTCACTACATTGTCAATCACTGTCAAACAACCATTTAACTGTGACTATCTTCTAACTAGATAACAGATAAAACTGAGAGTAACCGGGTAGATGAATCACATTTTCGGTGAGATTGCATCCTTCGTTTGATACTTTAAAGATTTTCAAACATCAAAACTAACACAGTGCTTTTTATCTTCTTGTCTTTTCAAACATCATTGTTTAAGCTGCATCTTATCGGAGCTCTTCGGGGTGTTTCGGTTTGTCAGCTGGGAACCAATTTGGCACTAAAGTTCGTATTTATTTTTAGCTGGATTGGATACAAATAAAAAAAAAAGCCTCAGTGTAAGGTTTCTGCAGAGATCATATCCAACGAAAGCGTACACATGACTTTAGGTGCATTTTATCCTCCACTGCTCAAAGTCAAATGATTGAAAAGTGAAACAAAGACACACCTTATAATCATAAATAGGTCTCTTAACTTAATACAAACTACTGTACTATTGATTGCCTGGTGTATGTTGGTCATCTCTATCACAATTGCAGAACGCTTTGCTAGTTAAATACAGCTAACGTTAGCTACACTCGACAACCAAATCATTAACTAGCTTTGATTTAGCCACCGTCATAAATTCATAGATCAGTCTTAGCATTATGCAGCAGTGGCCAAGAAATATGACGGCTACTCAATCAATCAATGTTTATTTATATAGCCCAATATCACAAATGTTACATTTGTCTGTGACTTCACAGTGTGTACAGATTATCAGTATGACAATACGACACCCTCTGTCCTTAGACCCTCACATCGTACAAGGAAAAACTTCCGGAGAAAACCCACAGTTTAAAGGGAACATGGGAGAATCCTCAGGGAGAGCAACAGAGGAGGGATCCCTCTCCCAGGACGGACAGACGTGCAATAGATGCCGTGTGTAAATTGAAAAGATAATACATTTGCAACATAGGTAGTCCAAATGTTTGGAAATGCATGTGTGTATAATAGGAAGATGAATCCACGAGGATATCCATCCAGGACCGATGATCCAGGACCACAGCCACGACTCAAGATCCAGGGCTCGCGATCCAGGACACAGGACCGCAGGATCATCCATGACTCCGGATCCCAGCGTATATAGACACCAAAAAGAAAGACATTTGGGGAAGCTGGGTTAATCGGAACATGAGAGTACACAGGTACAGACAGAGAGAAGGAAGAAGTAAGATGTCCCCCGACAAACTAAGCCTATATCAGCAAAACTAGGGGCTGAATCTAATCAGCCCTAACTATAAGCTTTATCAAAAAGGAAGGTCTTAAGCGCACTCTTAAAAACGGATAGGGTGTCTGCCGCCCGAACACTAACTGGAAGCTGATTCCACAAAAGTGGAGCTTGATAAGAAAAGGCTCTGGAACAACCAACAACCCTGCATTCTTGGAACGCAATGCCCTAGCAGGACAGTATGGTACTTTATGGTAGCTCTGAAAAACAGCAATTTGTGGCACTGACTTTATGCATTTAGTTAAAGTTAAAGCCTTTTATTGTCATTATACACAGAGTATAACGAGATTCAGAGTGCAACTCTGTCCCGGTGTGCAAAAAATACAAACAAATACATAACACTAAAACACACGTCAATAGGACAGACAATCATACGGGGGAATAAATAGTTAAAATTATTTATTGATAATCAGACCACATGTGAGACAAGAGTAAGCTAGCTGACAAGAATAAGCTAGTTAACCACAAAATATAGTTAAAAACGAATTTGTTTGTTGTTAAACAAAGCCTCTGTAATGTTTTGTCTCTAATTTCGCAGGAATAGGCATTAGTTCTCAACTCAAAATAGCTAATCAAAATGTTGTTAGCTCATGTACGTCCATGTCTCACGGCATTTGGTGTTATAGTCACGAAAACATTTTTTTTGTTGTCATCTTTTTTTCCTTCTAATTTGTTATTATTTACATTGCTTTTAAAATCGTTCTGTGTGGCACGAAAAAAATGGCGAAATCGTGTTGTTGAACACGAATCAATAGATTAATTTCGTGACTATAACACGAAATGCCGTGAGACTGCGTTGGTACGTCATTTAGAGACATTCGTATTAAACTGGGAGCATTTCATAACAATGTAAAAGTTCATTCTAGTTACTTAAAGGTGGGGTAGGTAAGTTTGAGAAACCGGCTCGAGATCGCTAGAATTTGAAAATACACAACCGGAGAAAATCTGCCACTTCCTTATAGAGCCCCTCCTCCAACACACACGAACGCGCACATGACCAATGAGGGCACGAGATAAGTTTGTGCCCCGATGGGAGGCTGACAGGCAGGTAGGTACTTTTTACAGTATTACGGCTTCCACAGATGACATTTTTTTATGGATTTTTTGTCAAAGCACTTCAGATATTCATTGCTATCGGGATGTTAAGAGCATTCCATGGAATATAACAAAAAGTGTATCTCGAGCCGGTTTCTGAAACTTACCTACCCCACCTTTAAGTTGAATTGCATATATTTAAATGACTTTATTAGGTATAACACTTAAGCCACAGACCTGTGTAGTAGATCAATGTTGGGCTAACGATAACTTATTTACTGTCAATCCATAGAAATGTATCATATTTAACAAGATCATCCCAATTCCTTCCTAAAATACTGCAGCAAAAACCTAATTATGCTGTTGGGAAAATTCAAGCTTTGAATTCAATATTATGAATTTCAGCTTTTTTAAAAGGTATTTGACCGAACATCCCATTAAGGCAGTGACATTAGGAATATAGCAAGGTTTAATTTGCACTGAAATAATGAATAGATTTGTAATTCCGCTTGGATAATTGTATAATTAGTTGGTAAGGACTAATTGTAAAGTGGAGAGTGATCGACATGTTGCCGTTCAGGTTTTCTAAAGGTCAGTAAAGAGGGTTATAATCATGAATCACACATAATCTGTTTTTCAGGATTGCTTGGCATTGGCTTATCTAATGTTTGAGTGAAACCGTGATAGGCAGTGTTCAATCGGCATCTGTGTGCACGGTGATGAGCGCATTGTTTTCCTGTCTGTTTCCTGCACGGTGACAACAGGAAAGTGTAGGCGGCTCTTTTATCAGGACAGTGGTTTCGCCCTTGCTTCCAAATATAACCTGCATTTCTTTGCTTTTGCTGATTCACGTTTTCCACCGTTTTCTTTGGGTTAAGAGGGGAGGGTTATTATGTAAAAATAGACTCTTGTAAATAAGGAATACCATGGAAACGATGTCGTCTTTACTACTGTACATGTACATAGAAGAAGATTAGTAAGCAAAAATGTGGAATAAAAGATTAAATGAAATACATACTGTACTAACATACTAAATTACGGTAATAGGTCCAATAACGATACACACATACTGTAAGAAGTCGATTGGGGTATAATTAACTCCACCCTAATGTATTACAGTATGAACTTTATACTGATGGCAAGTACTTATCTGCTATAAGCTAATAATACATTAAAGGTGGGTCACTTTAGGAAAACAGATACTATACTTAATTACAATTAATGCTATTTTATACTCCATTACTTCTAGGGTGCTAATAAAATATGATTCAAAACATAAATCTACAAATTAATCATTATATATCAATGTTACCAAGCAGTATGTAAAATAACTAAAATCACCTCTTTATCACCTGCGACATCAAAGTGAAGAGCACATTAATGCATTTATATAATATGTATTATTCTTAAATTGAGCCATTCTGCTTGATGAGTACTTTTACTTTTGGTACTTTAAGTACATGTTGATACTAATACTTGTGTACTTTTACATAATTAAGACTTTGAAGGCATGACTTTTACTTGTAACTAATTACGTGACATTGTTTGCCCCATCAGAGCACATTACAACAACTGTGAACACACACGCACACGCACACACACACACACACACACACACACACACACACACACACACACACACACCACACACACACACACACACACACACACACACACACACACACCACACACACACACACACACACACACACACACACACACACACACACACACACACACACACACACACACACACACACACACACACACACACACACACACACACACACCACTCACACACTGAAACGCTGCTGGGAGAGATGGAAAAGACACTGCAGTTGATTCAGCCCAGGAAATACACACACACACACACACACACACACACACACACACACACACACACACACACACACACACACACACACACACACACACACACACACACACACACACACACACACACACACACACACACACACACACACACCACACACACACACACACACACACACACACACACACACACACACACACACACACACACACACACACACACACACACACACACACACACACACTACCGCTCAAAGACGGCAAGCACTACTATTTAGAAATACTTATGGCTATTTTACTAATATATATTTAGACTGTAAGTGTAAATATGCATATTGACACCGTATTTTATCTCGTTGCACTATCATCGCTACTACCTCTGCTTTTACCACTCTTATTTATTTATTGTCTCTATTTTTTACTACAGTGAGAGTTACCAAGGAAATGTTGTTGTACTTTGTATGATGACAATAAAGATATATTCTAATATAACAATAAAAGGATTTCCCCTGATAAATAAAGGGTATTCTTCTACTAGTTTTACCTAAAGCAGCATCAACTCAGATATCTATTTTTCTGTAAAGTTCTGAAGTTAAACAGATAAATATCAGCACATTTTCCGACTTATTAACCCAAAGTAATGTTCAGATCAAATTTGTCTCAGGAAATTAGTATCTTAAATAGAGACACAACAAAAGTATTATTTATAATGCTGATGACTAATTATAGATTTGCAGACGTGGGTGTAGCTAATCAAACGGCACATGCATTGTGCAGATTCAAACGTATTTATAGTCAGCCTTTTCAGGGTTCAGTGATGCCGGTTTCCTCTGTTTGTTTCACAGTTTCTGAGCTCAATATGAGGAGGTTTCAAGAAAGATCACAACGCCGATTGGCAAATAACTCTTTTAGCTGGAAAATACCCATAATGGCATTTGATACGTGGTGAAAACTGCGTCTGCTTGGTGGAAAAACACAAGAAAGAAAAGGACAATATGTTCAAAAACAGCATGTATCTGTGGCTACAGGGAATATGACTGTTAGGTCAGTCAGGAAGTATTGCGGCTGTGTTATAAAGTACATTATTTGATAAATGTATTGATTTTCAGTTCACAAATGAGACAAGAATTAACCATCCCTCAGTCTCCCCGCCTTGTATGCATCTGAGCCGCTGTTGCGAAATCCTACAGGAAACAACTGCCAAAGTATATCATAAATATACTAGAAATAATAAATGTAAATCGGGAAACATAGTGCACATTCAGCATTGATTTTAAGTCCCCTGTTGAACTGTTTTAGGAGGGAAATCATATAATCAAATGTAAAACATGATGAAAAGTGAGTCTGCCTCATGGAAAAACAGAAGAAAAGCACGACAACATTTTCAAGAACATCATGTTTCTGTGACCTTATCCACAGGAAATATCACTGTAAGGTCCGTCTGAAGTATTGTGACATGGTTTGGGTTCAAATACATACAAGTAGTAAATATGATACTTACATTATGTGGTTACTGAGTACGCCTAATGTAATGACTGTATGTTCGTTACTTAAAGGTCACCTATCATGCTATTTTTAGGCAATAGCATGGGTCTCAGATATATACAAATATATAAAAAAACATGTCTATGAGGTGTTTTGCTCAAAATACCGAACAGATCACCCGTTCTAGCCACGCCTCATATCCCTCTATTTCACTTCCTGTTTCAAAAGTGCTGATTCTGGGTATAAAGCTTTAAAAAAAAAAAAATGCTGCCGTGATGAAACGCTATATCATGGATTATCAAGGATTATCTCTGAAGCAGTCTGGAGCTCAAAGGCTTTCTCTCTTGCCGGTTACACCACAAGGTGAGTTCCTTTTTACTTCCTGCTTCTTCACACACATGCTCTCCAGTACAGGTTAGCTCTGAGTGTTAGCCATGATAATGTAAACACCGACCATATTACGTCCAAAACAGTCGGGCATTGTTTCTGATAGCAACGTTTCTGATTGGGCCGTGGGTCCACATTTTCGCTATTACGTCATATTGGACGCAAATCCTGATCAGCTCCGTTGTAGCCCCGTTTTTAGAGACTTGGGTACGGAGGAAAAGAGAGGGTTTTATTTTCTGACGCTGCGTGAGTTCCCCGACACACATATTTATTTTATATATTTATTTATGTATAACAGACATCAAAAAGTGCATTTTGCATGATAGCTCCCCTTTAAAATAACTCATTGTGTTCAGTTCTGGATTCACATGGGACACTGACTCCTGAGAGAAAATACTGTATTACTTATTATTCCAATGTACATTTTTAATATGTAATACTATTTTATTTATAGTTACAACACTTTCTTATATAAACAGTGAATTTCTATTTTATTTGATCTTTTTTTTGCACATTTTTTACTTTCACTTCTAATGTTTATATACACATGTTTGTTTAATTGCATTCTAATGGAGCAAAATCCAATCCAATACTTTCTTACTCTTGTTGTTGTTAATGTATTTAAATGTTATATGCGTATTTCTCCTATATGCTCTTATGGTTTTTACATTTTTGTAAAGCACTCCTTTGCCTTGAAATAAATAGACTTACTTTCCTTGTATTTTACATTTACATAATTTGAAATGTAATTATATGTATAGGTTGTCTCATGCCTTATGTCTACATAACATCCCACTAAATCTATCAGACAGTATTGTACCACTTGTTGAAAAAGCAATGAAACCTAAATAAAAAAGCCTCCAGCCTGGAACAGTGACGCAGCAAAAAAACCTTGTATAAAATCCTAAAAAAAGAGTTCCTAGAATTAAAAATAGTGGAGACCCTGTCTGGGGCAGTGGGAATACACCGGGTCAGAGTAAAGGTCAGCTGCAGGCTCTCTTTGTGTCCTTCAGACCCAACAGTTCCTCTAGATGTCGAGAATTCAGCAGAAAAACAACTCCAGACTGGGAATGTCTGCGGCCGCTATTCTCACAGCAGAAACACTGTTTACTTTCTAATACCAGGCTGACAAAGGGCACATAAATGTACATGAAAAGCACCGCTGCAGTATCAGCGCTGGCATCAGCGCCTTGTTCTTCGATGGCTGCAAATATTTGAGGAGTGTCTGGGAAAATATCAGAGGAATTATATGTTGTCTAAATATTGTCTTCATTTTGTATTCTTGCAATAGCCTTAGCTTTTATAATTGTATTATTTGTTGGGTTATTTTCTGGTTGGTATTCTTCTTTCTGTGTCTCTGTCTGCACCACTTATACCAGGGGGGTCAAACTCAAATACACAGTGGGCCAAAATAAAAAAAATGGGTACTAGTCGAGGGCCGGACTGGTTCAATGTTTATTGCAAAACGTATTGAAATGAACTTACTGCACATTTTAAACCTGGAACTAACAAAGCTTAAATGATTGCCTATAAAAACAACATTAAACATTAAATAATCAGCTGCATTCATTTCTTATGGCTCTATCTGCAGATTTTCCCGAGTCATTTCTTATGATCACATTTTTCCATTTGAGTATGACATATGTGACTTATACCAAAGCAAATTGCTCATATATAAACTTGGTAATAAAGCAGATTCTGATTCTAAAAGTAACTTTTTCCGTGTTTAACTTTTTCCTTTCATTTAGCGATTTTATAGGGTTTTATATTTTATATTGTTGTATCGACTCAGTTGTCTTGTGTCTTACCTGTCAGTGAGAAACGATTATTTATTTAATTACATTTGTATCATCATACCTTTTACCTCCTTGTGTCCAATAACCTGATAAAATGTAATATGTTGCTGCATGTACCTTTTAAAGTTCATAACAAATAATCTGAGGGGAATTTCTTGTTGCTTGTTTTTAACTTGTGATGTGTCAAGCACTTTGAGCTGTATGAAAAGTGCTATAAAGCTTTATTATTATTATTATTCAGTTTGTTTAAGACGTTTTAATTGAACAACAAAAAGGCAGTGGTGGAAGTTCAATTACTTAATTACAAATTTGAGGTATTATGATTTCCACTTTATGCTACTTTCTACTTTACATTACATTACATTTAGCTGACGCTTTTATCCAAAGCGACTTACAATAAGTGAATTCGACCAAGAAGATACAAACTTGAAGAAAACAGAATCATATAAGTACATCAGGTTTCATAGAGTCAAAACTACTCTTATACTGACTGAGCTACGACTTATTATATTTTTTATCTGACGACTGAATATTTTTAGCCGATATAAGAACCAACATTTTTTTTATCTGTCCGACAGAAGGGAATTTTACATTGTTACAGGCAGCACAAGTATAGATAGTTAAATGCGGAACTTGTACTTGTGTATTATACTTTCATTGTGGTTTTGTACTTTTTTCCACCTTTGCAAAAAGTGATGCATTTTACAGGTGATTATTGAGTAGTTTTTCTTTCTCGCCCTGCAGCTTTTGCACTCTGTGGCAGAGTCTTTACCAACCAGTAGATGGCAGACACATCTTTAAACATGGCGTATCGGCCACAAACACTTGCAATGTGCTCATAACATGCAGTTCAACAAACGACCAGGAGAGATCACAATGTTCAAACTTTTTGACTGCTGATCCTTCTGTAGAAACAGGGATGTGGGTTTTACTGACTGAGGTTTAAGGAGTTGAATGAAACTCAAAATGTAGATAGCAGAAATAAGCTGGAAATGTCTCCACAAGCTATTTCTTTGAAAACAATTATATGTACATGTAATATAATGCTATTGTATTTCCTCCCAGATTAAAATAGACATATTTTATGTCCTTACATTTACACTTGGGAAATGTTTCAATCTGTTTTGAAATCAAAGTGATGAAACAAATGGCTTTATTTAAAATTAATGAGAGAAATATACTTACAATTTACTAAATGAAGAAAAGCGTACATCATTTGATTATTGTTTTCTGGAAAAATAATCCATTGTTTGGTTTGTAAATCAGGAAATGATAAAATAAATATTTCTTTACTGTCAAATTACTGTAATTACCCCCAAAAGAGATGATCTCTTGTCAAACTCTTCATATGTTCTGTGTGTAAAAAGCTTAATTTTTAAAGTATTAAATAAAGATGTAGTAGTATATTGTGCTTGCAAATTGGAAATATGTTAAATTAGGGGGGGGAAACCAAACCCTTCTCTGTCCCTATAACTAAAGTGTTAGTTATTCACTGTACGTTTTTTGTATTTATTTTGTTATGGTTACAATCTTTAACAAATGATCCAGCCAGCACAGCATCCAGGGAGCTCAGCTGATCACGTGATCTCGCGGTGTTTACAGTTCACTAGATGGGGGAGCAGTCACCCTGCTCTGAAGTGCGCATGCGCAGCCGTACTTAATCTGCCGAGTTAACCATGCAACACCTTTTCTGACAGCAAAGTTCTAACAAACGTTTTTTTTAAAACAACAACATTTAGCGGATTTTACTCCAATTGGGGAACAACTCATACGATACCTGAATGCTTTGGTTGTTTTTTGTTGTTAGTTTTGTGACTTTATTCGGGTCAGAAGGTAGTTAGTGAAGCTACTTCCGCCTTGTGATGGACAGCAGCGACAAGTGTCAAAAGTAATCAGGTACGGGATAAACAACGACAAAGGAGGATAACAACACGACACTTACCTTTTGGATACACACCAACACAGGATAACCGACTATACGAAAAGGTGAGTAACTTCTGTGGACCATAATGCATACGTTTAGTTGAGATCCAACAGCAAATGTGAGCTAATTTGTGTTAGCTAACTAAGCTAATTGCTAAAGTACTGGAACAGCCCTTGAAGCTGTTTTTTACGAATGAACGTATTGGCCAAACGACGGTACTACAGCTTGCGTGACGTCGTTTTAGGTCAGAAAGACTTTTCCCCATTGATTTAGAATAGACAGAGAGACAACATAAACAATATATACATATTCTCAGTAAAAAATACGTATGTAAACCTTATAAAATATACAGAATACAATATAATACTGTCTAATATACCAATCTGCTGAACATATAAACATAGTGTACTTTATACATAAAGAGAACCTTTTACAGTAGCTTGAAATTAAAAGTAAAATACCTGTACCTTGGGAAATTAACGTTTATACATCAGCGTTTAAGACATTTGAACTACCCATTTTGAACACTTTTATAGCCCTTATTTAAATCATTATCGTCTAAAAGTCGGAGAGCAGGAGATAAGGGAAACCTCTACTGCGCATGGTCTGTGGGCCCACATCCGGGTACTTTCTTGATCTCCAGTCGCTCTATTTCTGGCTTCATGCGCCACTGAGTAACTCTCATATAAATGAATGGAGCCCCGCCTCTCTCTCTCTCTCTTTATACATCCATCAGCTACCTGTTGCTGCTCTAATTTACCCAGGCTAGCAGAGGATTAGCATTATGGCAGTGCGTCTCTATCTTTAGCTCCCACACCTAGATCTAGTGTATCACATTAGTAAGGAGAAGAGAAAACCGAGAAGGAAAATGACTGGATTCAGACTTTGGTAATAGATAACTTGTATTTACAAGTACCTGCTACCTGTATTGTATAAGCTTGCAGAGGTGGAAGAAGTAATCAGATATTGGAATTAAGTAAAAGTAGAAGTACCAGAGTGTTGGAGTACTGTGTTACAAGTAAAAGTCCTGCTTTCAAAATGTTACTAGAGTAAAAATAGAAAAGTATGAGCATTAAAATATACTTAAGGTAAAAGTAATCATTCTGCAGATTGGTCCATTTCAGAATAATATGATTATATTTCCCATCATTAATCCAAATCTGTAAAGTAACTAAAGGTATTAAATACATGTAGTGGTGTAAAAGTACACAATTTACAAAGTAGCAAAACAACAACAATCAAGTAAAGTACATGTATCTGAAAATTGTAGTTAAAGTACTTGAGTATGTACTTAGTTACTTTACACCACTGCTAGGTTGTTGGGTTACATGTAACCGTAGTTAAAGCTATGTTACAGCAACAGACATTGTACAGGAGTTAGAAAATACGGTAAACATTTGGAAATTCCTCATAGGGATTAACAAGGTCACTCTTATCATATTCAATAATTGAGTGTTATTATTAAGACTAAACTATAATTGCTAAGAGGACTTCTGATTCAACCAAATGCAACAATTTAGCAGCTTTTATTGCGAGTCTCTTGTTCAGTATTAAATATATTTAGCTTGCAGGTTAAGAACAAAAAGTGCCTGTCTCTTTAGCATTCACTGCATTCCTTTCACAGGCCCGTCTACTTGTTCCAACAAGCAGACATTTCTTTAGTACTGACTGAAAGCACTAATACGCCCTATAGGACATCACAGACTCTTTAAAAGAGGAAAGACAAAGGGAACTGCAGCTATTTGTTCTAGATAGGCCGCATTGTAATCAGGTCGGTCGTGTTATTGGGCTTTGTATTCAGATAGTGGGTCGTCACATCTGACAGAGATACAGCCTGGCGTCCATGGAATTGAAGACATGATGGTACATTTCATTTTCAATCTGAGTTATGTAAAAGCAGGTGGTATTTCAGGTTGGTGGTGATGTGGCATGTTGCAGCCGGATTGGTATTGATTTCTCAGAGGATTCGAGTGGTGACCCTTCATGGCTTAAACCGTAGTCTTTTTGTCAAATAACACCTTCTAGTGCAGCTATCCAACTTTCAATGCATGAGATACTTTATCCTCAGCTGAAGAGGTATTGCTTTTGTCTGATGGAGAGGAGCGAGTCTCAAGAACTTGAAACATTTTTACGGAGTGGCACAACAACACAAACTTTTTTCTGGTCAATTTGTTGAAATGCTAGTTGGAAAAGAAATATCCAAGACACACATTGAGGTGCTCACTAGTGTGGTCTATTTACATCTGTAGATGTATCAGCTGACAACAAGTGAGCGTTACATAATGCTATTTTAACATGTAACACTCAACATAATATGACTTAAGGTAAGTAATTAACTGGAGATATTTCATGATATTAGTACAATTTCCATGGTTACTTGGTTTTACTCTTGTAGTATCTTTCAAAATGTGTGGAGATTGACCATACATACCTTCATCGTCTTTTTTTTAATGAATATTCAAGTAATCTGTATTCTGAAGTTTGTTTTTACTGAGCCTTTTTCTTCTTACATCATTCATAGCCTGATTCAAATAACTTAAAAACCCACCAAACATCTTTTTGTATGACTTTTAACTACATCTGATTTAAGTAATACAAAGAGATATCAGAAATCACCTCGCTAAATACCTTTGACTCTAATATGTCAACAACATCCAACAAGAATTTTCAACGTGGTTGAATTCAATGTTCAGATTCCTGTTCAAACTTTGCAGAGGAACTCGTTTTTGGTGCATTTCTAGGAATATTCTTACCAACATTCTAGTTTCTGCTAGTTTTTCCTGTACTTCTGCACACCAAGGAACAATATCTGCCACATATTTTCTGAACCAAGATATTCCTAAAAGTATTACAAATCAATTTAGCGAAAATGAAGGCTATTAAAAAGTATTAAACGGCATTTCCCAAGGTATTACATTTTGTAGCTTGTTTTCAATAAGTATATAAATTGTCCAGAGAGGTTGTGTTCTACAGTCTGCCTGAATGTAATCACTGCGTAGGTGTGTCGTGTGATTCTGTGGAGTTTATTGATGGCATCCCGTTGGGTTTGACGTCACCTGAACAGGACATCGCACGCTCACTGCTTGATAGCGCACGAAGGTCCGTTTATGCCGGTTGTTAAGCAACATCGTTATGGGGAAATGCAAGTCTGCGTCCAAACGGTTGGAAGATAAGGAGGAAGGACAATCAATACTGTATATAGTCAATGTGAGGTAAAGTGTGTCGCCAAGGTAACCGGTTAAAACTCGAAGTGGCGATGAGGTCTTAAAATGTATGGAAAGGATCTTAAAAAAGGTCTTGAAAGGTCTTACATTTGACTTCAGGACTCCTGCATAGACCCTGCGAAAGGTTTTCTTTGTTAAACTAAAGCTTATAACAGACGCTCCTGCAGATGAATGCTCTGATTTCTAGTCAATTTTGCATTGTAAATAAACTGTCAAAGTTGCTAAAACAAGCTAGTTTGAATAGTCATGAATAGAAAGCAGAGATGTGTTCAGAATGGAGTTGCTTGAGTATTTGAATGTTGTGGTTGTCTGTGTGGGATGTTTGTTGTCAGCCATAGCGGCTGACAGAGGCCTCTTTGAGATGCATGCATCGTTCCCAAACAAACAGCCTCCTGGTTCTTCATTCAGTCTGAGCCAAGTGTGCAGAATGAGCCTGACGCTGATGAAACCCTCTCAGCCCTTCATCCAGAGGACTGCCAGTTCCCGACGAGCTAATTAGGAGCTCATTGTGAACAAACAGGATTGTGTCGAATGTATGAACTTTCAGAGTAAACAAAGAACAGCTGATTTTAAAATGCTAACTTTGTGAAAGGGATATTATGTCAACTATCGATTATCGAACTACCTCGGACATTTCCTACAGTCAATCATTGGAGTTATTTAGTTCCTTTGGCCTTGAGTACAATCTACATTTTTTTAGATTTGTTTACAGTTTAGATTTAGAAGGGAAAGTGTCTTGGAAAAATGCAGAATCTAAATGGTATTGTTTTGCTTCTTGCCCAGTATGAACAGTTCATCTAAACAGTATTTGGATGTCTTTGACCAAGTATTAGTTTACCTGCATGACAGTTATTATGCAAACAATGAAAGACCTACAGTAACCATTCTCTCAAAGCATTTTCTAGATGAATCAATTCATCATTTGCTGTTTAAAATGTGAGAAAATAGAGAACTACCCATAGCAGTCCAAGCGTATCTCTTTAAATGTCTTGTTTTGTCATTAAAAAAAACAAAGATATTCACTTTATCATGATATCAAATAGAGAAAAAAAGGAACTCTCCATTCTTTAGCGACTGAAACCTAACTTAACGATTTATTAAAAGAGTTTCTGCTGATTATTTTTCTGACTGTATAGACTAATCATGCACCTATAACTATCAAACACACATATGGACTAACTATAAATGGACTGTACTTATATAGCGCTTTATCCAGTCTTTAAGACCCCTCAAAGCGCTTTACATTCTCCCATTCACACCCATTCATACAGAGCAGTGTACCTTACTCGAGGACCTAACATTCACACACCGTTGGCCATCGGGAGCAACTCAGGGTTAAGTACCTTGCCCAAGGATACATCGACCTGTTGACTGCATGGGCTGGCATCGAACCCACAACCTTCTGGTTGAAAGACGACCGCACTCCCTCGACATTTTTTGTAGACTTTATTCATATTGCAATACCAACCGTTATTTTACGTCGATTTAAAGGGTTAGGGTTAGTCTTTATATGATTGCAGGCTTTTTGAATAATGCATAAGAGGCGTCGGAGCTCGACTCTATTATGGCGCGTTTCCACTGCAGCGGGTAGCTCGCTTTAAGCGTGCGGGGCCCGTTTTTGGTTGCGTTTCCACTTGGCCTCGTACCGGCTAGCGGGTCCTAATTCACAGTTTTTCTGGCCCCATAAAATCGTGGTTCTAGGGCCAGGAACAACCAGGCTGAGTCGGGCTGAGTATGCTAAACTAGAGAGAGAATCGCTGGCAAGGGGGCTACAACTACAACAAGATGAACATATTTGACCGTGATTTAATTGTAATACACGTTTCAAAATGATGCCGAAGTAACAACATACTGATACCGGTTAGTAAAAACCAGGCAGGCGAAAACCCTTTTTAAAATGCGTGTTTTCTAAATGGAGCTTGGCTAAGCTAACGTTATATATGCTCCGACCGTCCACACTCACAACAACGGCCTATACAGACATAAATAAACCAGCGACTGTATTCGCCATGACACAGACAGTCTGTGGTTTGTACTTGTTTAACTTTTGTCTAGTTTCTGAACAGATATGAAGAGCTGTGAGCTCTGAGTGCTAAGAGCTAACGGCTGTGTTGTTTTTCTGGCGCGCTCATTGAAGATGACGTCACGGCTCCGCCTACACTGCGTTACTATAGTAACTACCCCAGTTCCTAAACTGTAATGGAAGCGCAGCATTAAAGTGAGCCGGGCCTAATAAGGCCTAACTATACCGAGCGAGGCCTGCAGTGGAAACGCGCCAATAAACAACAGAATAAGGCGTTCACACTTGCACTCGTGTGAAAATACTAAAATACCGCGGATGGATCTTGTTACAAAACCTGTAAATCTGGCTGCCGATTTGCTTACAGTGATTTAAATTGTACTCTGTGATTGTGGAGATAATTGTCACAGAGACAACAAAGACTTGAAACCGGACATGAGGAAACTCAACCTTTGGATTGTGTGTGAAATGATGAGGACGGTGTGTGTGTGTATGTGTGTGTTGTGGTGTTCTCCATATTACAATGCAGGGACTGAGTGTAATAGTTGGCTGAACATTAACTCACCTGTTTGCTTTTCGCCGGCTCCCGTTTTATTTCGAGCTGGAGTGCTGTGGAGGATACTTGAGACCAGACTTTATCTCGTCAATTATTTGTGCGTTGAAGTGCGGATCAACTTCTCTCCTTATGGGCAGGTCGGAGGGGGTGAATAATGCATGGATAAAGTAGCTTTTTTTTAATGAGTCGTCAAATTTGTTGTTATTCAGCTATTTTATTGGATTGATTTTCAGGCTGAAAAAATAACTGTTCCAAAAAAAATTCTTTTACTTGTGCGTTGTTGACAATACATGGATGTGTCAGGGTTGGTATGGTATGAGATTTGTATCGGGTTAATACACTATTATTATCATTTGTTCCGTCAGTAACAATGACCCCTAAAAATAATGTATTTGCGATTTTTCTGACAGATATTGGGATTGCGATATTTGTTTTTAAGCGACCCAACGGAAGTTTATTGTAAAATGCGGCCATATCTCCGGCTAGGAAGGTCGTATCAACGTGCTCCCGTCTCTAGCACCCCCGCAGCCCGAGCTACGCGTGAAAGAACTACACTTACATGAAACTTCCGTTGGGTTGCTTTAAAGTCAAGCTTCAGTTTAAGATTCATTACATTACATTTAGCTGACGCTTTTATCCAAAGCGACTTACAGTAAGTGCATTCGACCAGGAAGACACAACCTTGAAGAAAACAGAATCATAAGTACATCAGGTTTCATAGAGCCAAGCATTTCAAGTCCTACTCAACTGGCTTTAGATAAGCCAGTCCTTTATTAGTATATAAGTGCTCTGTTAGCAGTTCTTTGTTAGTAATTCTATCGATCGAGGTGGAGTCGAAAGAGATGAGTTTTCAGTCTGCGCCGGAAGGTGTGTAAGCTTTCTGCTGTCCTGATGTCAATGGGGAGCTCATTCCACCATTTAGGAGCCAGGATAGCAAACCCACGTGTTTTTGCTGATGGGAACTTGGGTCCCCCTCGCAGTGAGGGTGCAGCGAGTCGTTTGGCTGATGCAGAGCGTAGTGCACGCGCTGGGGTGTACAGTTTAACCATGTCCTGGATGTAGGAAGGGCCAGATCCATTCACAGCATGGTACGCAAGTATCAGTGTCTTGAAGTGGATTCTAGCAGTTACCGGAAGCCAGTGGAGGGAGCGGAGGAGCGGCGTGGTGTGGGAACATTTAGGAAGGTTGAAGACCAGACGAGCCGCTGCATTCTGGATGAGCTGCAGGTCGGATGGCACATGCAGGTAGACCAGCCAGGAGGGAGTTGCAGTAGTCTCGGCGTGAGATGACGAGAGCCTGGACCAGAACCTGCGTCGCTTTCTGGGTCAGCTGGGGACGCATCCTCCTGATGTTGTAAAGCGTGTATCTGCAGCAGCGGGTTGTAGCAGCGATGTTTGCAGCGATTCACCCTGTAATAGAAACATGTGATGGAGCATTACTAACCTGACTCAGATGGTTTGTTCCTCCAAGCCATCTAGGAAAGCTCCATTGGAAGCCATTTGGAAAGGGCAGGCACTTTCAAAAATACTTGGCAGGTGATTGGATCAATCTGTCTATCACCTTCTATCATGGGCCACTTCTGATTGGTTAACAATGGCTAGTACATGTGGAGCACAGCACTTCTGATTGGTGTGGATGACTGACACACAAGAAAAACGCTGCCTTTGCGATTTGATAATCGCATCATTTCAAATCGCGATTTCGATTTAAAATCGATTAATCGTTCAGCCCTAATTCAAATATACTTTAGGTGCTCCTATTTTTACTTATGTAAGTATTTTTCAATACTGAAGATAAACACATGTACACAGTATGATAACCATCAACTTTAATACTCTGGCATGCCACGATACCATTTACCCCTAGTGTGTATTTATTGGAAATGAATGATTTGATCGTACCAGTAAGAGCTCAGTTACCTAATAAGAGTCACGTTTTCTGATTTAACCCCACTTTATTAAATACTTCCTGCTGTGAGCAGTTACATTATCTAAGTTTTAAAGTAGATCAATCTTTCAGGATTAGCTTTAAATCGCTCTTTATTTGAGTATTTCTGTGGACATGTCGTGGACAACCTGATGGACATATTGCACATTAGAGCAGTGGACGTTGTCTTTTAAAGAACCCTTTGCATGAGTTTACAGTGCAGACATGTGTCCCCGCCTACAGCTGTTGGACATGTGCTGTGTACATTACAGCAACACTTGTCAGACCGGTTGGACCGAACCAAAGCGGACCAGACAGAGGGGTGTCTGAAGTTAGCAAGCTAAAAGAAACTGCTTTGATATTGTTTTATTAATTATTTATTGCACTTATTAATTGATATCCTCTTGTTAGTGTCTGTATGATAGACCTCCGTCAGGTCACTTTTAAAAACCCACTTTTATAGTATTTCTTTGTGATTTTTATTAGGTTTCATTGCTTTCTATTTGTTTAATTTCTTTGTTTAGTTGCTGTCTTTAAGTATATTTTATTTCTTTGTTTGTTTGTATAAAATGTTTAGTTATTATGTGAAAGCACTTTGAAACTGTTCGAATGCTTCTATATAAATAAAATGTATTATTCATATTATTATAATTATTAATAATCTTTGTTTGTTTACCTTACAGGAGTTTCCTAATTGTGCTGCTACATTGTCCCACTGCCGACAGATTTCAAGGACAGCATTTCGAATCTACGATCAATGATCTCAAACAAGAGTACGTTTGTGAAACAACACAACATTTTACAACTGAATAAAGTCACGTACTGTATTGCCATTTTCTTAACACACATACATTTTAGTGCTGAATTCCCCAGAGAAACAGTGCTTTATCTTTCCATCTGAGCAAGGCCTAGTCCACCTGGTAAGGAGGTCAAATAGTTGCATTCCACTCTCCCTTTCTCTTATGCAGCACGCACGCACACACGCACGCACACGCACACAGTTTGTTGTCAGAGGTCTTTTGACACTCCAAAGGTCAGCCTGATACCGCTGAAGGACCCTCCCCTGTTAGCGTTAGCATGTAGCCACACCTGCTAATGTTGACCAATCACAGGCCGGGCTGTGATTTAAACACAGACCGTCGTTATGTTGGTCGATGCCAGCCTCTTATCTGTGCTGGTGATCCTGATATTGACACTATTGATCCTCCCTTCCCCGGCTGCTCTGCCCTGAAGCTACAGGACGTTTAGTGTTGGTGTTGGATTCATCACTTCCTCCTTCCCTGTGCTTTGACATATTGATTTCCTGTTTGAAGGCACCTAGTTAGGAACACAACAATTTAGACAGGACTGCGTAGTACATATTTAAGTGTCAAAGTGTGCATTTTTATCGCAGGAATTATTAAAATATGGACATAATAAAGATAAACAGTAAATCACAGCATAGAATTTTTCTATGTGAAATAACCAAATGTAAAGCATAGTTATATGAATTTAAATAAGGAAAACATGATATTAAGGGTGACTTTGGCTGCGAGGTAGTGTTGAATGATGACTTGATGCTGAATCAAAATGTAATATATCCTTAAAAAACTCATCAGATTTTCTGCTAAACATTATTTAAGTATGTGCTTTTTTTACTTCAGTTATGTGTATATCATATTTGTTTGTATTTTTTTCATTTGATCTTTTGGACATTTTGCGATGTGTAATATTTTAATTATATCTTTGATTTATTCATATTTGATTTAATTTCATTCTAAGACACGATTCGCCCCTGGATATGTAACGTATTCTGATTGTTTTGCTACTATTTCTGCAGCTTTGTGCACAGTTGGCCTCACTTCATCTCAGCCTTGTCACACTGTGAAATACTGAGTGTGTTTTGTTACTCATTGGATTGTGTGGGATTGATTTGGTGCTAAAACAAACTGGGGTGATTTGTCGGAAGTGTCGATTGTCCCTCAGTGTTCAGCAACAACACATCAGAGAGGCTGCTCTGCTGCATTTGTGATTCAACTTGTTCAAACGTTTCAACAGTAACTTCACTGCTGCTGACATCTTGAGGACATTTGCATTATTCACATGCTCAAGTTGTGACCGGACTTTAAATGTTTTTGTTTGTAATTTTAGATCTTGTATCACAAATAAACCCATAAACAAAAACGTGATCATAGATCAAGCTTTCTGTAAAACATGAGGATTCTAGACAAATGTGATTTATTTGATTATTTACAATTAATCTTTAAAGGGGACCTATCATGGAAAATGCACTTTTTGATGTCTTTCATACATAAATGTGTGTCAGGGAACTCACGCAGCGTCAAGAAATAAAACCCTCTCTCTTTTCCAACGGAGCTGATCCAGATTTGCGTCCGATATGACGTAATATCTGAAATGTGGACCCACGGCCCAATCAGAAACGTTGCTATCAGAAACAATGCCCGACTGTTTTGAACGTAATATGGTCGGTGTTTACATTAGCATCGCTAACACTCAGAGCTAACCTGTACTGGAGAGCATGTGCGTGAAGAAGCAGGAAGTAAAAAGGAACTCACCTTGTGGTGTAACCGGCAAGAGACAAAGCCTTTGAGCTCCAGACTGTTTCAGAGAGAATCCTTGATCTAATAATTCTTGTTTCATCACCACAGCATTTTAGACGGTATCCTTCAGGTCTCGCATGAGCCGACGTTGGCTCCGCCCCCTCTTATTTTTATACAGGTGAAAATCTCATTGAGACACGGAGGGTTTATATCAATGTCGAGGAGGCTTGCTTGGTAGCACATGTACCTCCGAGTCAGGTCCTTCCTAGCCTCGGAAAACAAAGAATGGTGGAACAGGCTAACAGGTGTGCGTCATATGCGAGGCCCCGCCTTAAATGGAGCGCGATTTCCACCAAAGATTTGAAAATCCAAGTATCCTGGACATTGGAACAGTCCTTCGGCGGGCACTCAATGACGTAGCATCCTTGAAATAGTGGCTCTGGAGCAGCCATCCTCGACATTGAGAAACAGCCAGCGTCTCATTCTCAAGAGAGACCTGTTAATACCCCAAATCAGCACTTTTGAAACAGGAAGTGGAATAGAAGGATATGAGGCATGGCTAGAATGGGTGATCCGTTTGGTTTTTTGAGCAAAACACTTCATAGACATGTTTTTTATATATTTGTATATATCTGAGACCTATTCTATTGCCTAAAAATAGCATGACAGGTGACCTTTAAATTCAGTCAAAAATGTTCCATCTATTCGAATGTTTGTATTACAATAGTATTTTAAACAAGCCCAATAAAACGATAATTAGAAAGTGCCATTATATGCTCACAATCAAATGTTAAATAGACTTATTATAATGAAGTAATACGCTGTGTTATTTAAATGTATTTTAATAAATAAATGTTTTAATGATCCCGTTGGTTAATTTGTTTCAGGAGCTGCTGACTGCTGAGTTTTGGACACGTGATGGAAAATCCTGGTGAGACGCTTTCCTACTTCTTTCATTTCGCTTGTTGCATACAAGTTCCAAAGCAAATCTATTTGAAGACCTAGAGCTGAGGTTGATAGCATTTAATCTGAATGTTGTATCCATACATTTGATCTCTATCTGTAAACCATTGCATAAAAGACTTACACAAACCTGTAGAAACATCCATGTGATTTGAGGTTGATCTGATTTGAAGGGTGTAAAATAAAACAATTTAAATCTAAAATGTTGTTTTGCCAATAGAAAATGATAAAAATAAAATATATTAAACAAATGTAAGCAAATCTTTACATCATTAGGTTTAAAAAAAGAAAGAAATACAAAACCCTACCTTTTTATTTGTATTTGTTTTATATAAATCAATTCATCAATGATCTAAATCAAATATAATATATGTTACTTGTATTTAATTTGATGGCATACCATCATAATTGTATCTAACTTAATTCATATATTTTGTCATTATTTTTACATTTTTCATATATTCTTTGAACATACCATTGCATCAGAGGTGTAAAAATACATTATGAAATAAAACAAACATTATGCCATCTCTTATAAACCCAGTGAGACTGCTGTTATCTGAGCCGTAGTATCGTGATGACGGAAAGTGGTGAGTCAACAAACAAAAGTGTGTGGTTATGAATCTGACTGTTAAAAGGGCGTCCCTGTGCTGCGATCTGATTGGCTCTCACCCAGAGGACACACCTGTAGGTTAGCAGTTTCTCTCGCTGTCACTACCTTCAGTATCATTGACAGACACACTGCACGAAACACCAGAGGATTATTAAACCCAGACTCAACTGTGTAGTGACATTACGAAAATATCTTGGATGGCTGTTCACTCTGAATATATTCGTGAGTAAAGCTGCTTTTCTATTTCAGTTAATATCTCTATTTTCAGTTAAGTGTTTACATTTTTGACTGACAACATAGCTGTGGTTGGTTTTAAATCTGACATAAAGCTGTGTTTAGTATTTAATGTTAGTTACATTTCCTTTTTAGGTGTTTTTAGCTTAGTCTGTTTTTAATGTAAGATATATTTGAAATCCTTTATATTTAGTGTCTGAGCCCTAGTGCTTTGGTACTGGGTATTTGTATCTGTTCATGAGTACAATGTGTTGAATAGTTATCAAATCAAATCAAAGTTTATTTATAAAGCACATTTAAAAGCGATTTTTGGTCGGGCCAAAGTGCTGTACATGTAATAAATACTACAATCACATACAAACACATTACTGCAATCACAATAAAAGACAATAAATAATTACAATAATATATATATATATATATATATCATTTGATTGAGACCGTATTGAAAGCAAATGATCACTCATTGCTTTGCTGTATTTAAACGCAGACAGGGCATGGCTTTAGATCCCTTCAGTCTTTCGGGTCACTGCAGGAACAGATTAAGGAAGCTCGATCTGCTCTTCCCCACCTGGACCAAAATAAACCAGACTTCCTCTTTGTCCTATCCTCTAAACAAACAGATGTGTTTTCAGACAAGAAGACATGGCAATTCAAGAACTCGACTTGTTGTGTTTTGACCAGATTTGGCAAAGTCCCCCAGTATGTTTACTCGTGAATGTTTTTTTTGGGTTGTCATTATGACACCGTGTGCTGGTATTTGTGTGAGTCATGTTTTTGTTCAGCTGGGATTCATGTTCTCATGTGGATGAAAAATGTGTTTGTCTCCATCTGCTGCTGCTTTTTGGAAACGGATTTATATGTTTGGGTTTTATCCCTTTTTGTTTACCTGAGATGTCTTGGGTTATTGGCCGATGTGCCGTCCTGTTTCCAAATATGCTGGATTTGCATTCCCGACGTTCCTCTGTCAGTGAGGCTGCAGGGGGAGCCACAGTGATGTGGCAATGCTTAACGAGTTAGCCGTTTCATGATAGACTAAACACATTCATAGCTCCTCTTTCACTTAATACTAATTTATTAATTTTACCTTTTTAGTTCTGAGATTAAAGTAAAGGAAAAAAAGTCAGAATTTAAGGAAAAAAAGTCCAGATCTTGAGGGGAAAACAATTTCCGAATGTTTAGAGGAAAAAGTCCGAATTTTGTGGGGGAAAAAAGGCTTAAGTGTTAAGAGTCCGATTTTTAAAGGAAAAAAGTAAGATTTAAAGAAAAAAAATATGATTTTCAATGAATGATGAGAAAAGTAAGACTTTATTTTAAAGAAAAAAAAGTGGGACTTTTCAGAAAAACACATTATTTCCCCCAAATTCTGACTTTCTTCACTACCACATCATTTTTCATAATACGTGACAAAAAGGTGTTTTTTTTTTACTTTTATGCAATATGAACAGTTTCAAGTAAAATCTAAAAGAAATTCCCTCCAAATATTTCAACACATTGCCTTAAAAATTAAGTTATTTGCTTTTTTTTAAATCCATTTAGACAAATTCATTGTTTGGCATGATATCTCGATAAATATATATCATTAAATGCCATCAATTATAAAATCACCCAGGCCTAAATACCGTACTCATATTTAAACTGCTCCATAAAGCCCAGCACCTTGAAAAGTCTAATTTTAAAACTCATTTCATTCTAATTTAAGACAATAATAACCTCCCAGCCTTAATCCATGCCCATATAGTGAAAGGGATCAGGTGTAGCTGTACAACACAGTTGCTATTATCTAATAAAGGTGTCATTAGTTCACATGTCAGTTGAAAAGGACAAACCCTGGGGAGTCACTGGACTCCGAGTCACTTCCTGCTCTCTGGCTTTGAGCTCCACCTTTGCTCGGCTCACCTTCCACTTCTCCGGTTACCTCCACCCTGCAGGGCCCTCCCCCCCCGCCCTATACTGTTGAGTGTGTGTGTGTGTGTGTGTGTGTGTGTGTGTGTGTGTGTGTGTGTGTGTGTGTGTGTGTGTGTGTGTGTGTGTGTGTGTGTGTGTGTGTGTGTGTGTGTGTGTGTGTGTGTGTGTGTGTGTGTGGTGTGTGTGTGTGTGTGTGTGTGTGTGTGTGTGTGTGTGTGTGTGTGTGTGTGTGTGTGTGTGTGTGTGTGTGTGTGTGTGTGTGTGTGTGTGTGTGTGTGTGTGTGTGTGTGTGTGTGTGTGTGTGTGTGTGTGTGTGTGGCACTGCATCCAAAATCCCTCGATCCCTTGATGGACTGGTGGCCAAACCTCAAAGCTCTCCGTGAACTTTGCCCCTGAAAAATGTGCTCTCAGGAATGACAGGCATGTGGCCAGATTACCATATCGGCGTACCTTATTTATGAAGTCAGCGCTCCAAGAAGGAAGGAAGGAAGGAAGGAAGGGGAGGGTTTGTGTTTTAAAGTGTAAGAAGAAGAAGAAGAAGGAGGAGGGGAGGAAACGGGAGGGAGAAAACACAGGCTGAAGGGAGAGAAGGGGTAGACTTTTAGAGAGACAGGAGAGTAAACCACGCAGTGTTCAGTTACCGGAGCTCCGATATGTCTGGTTTGAGACGAGCGAGGTGGCTTTAAGTTTTAGGACCTGCCGCCGACCTCGGGGGAGGAAGGGCCCGGCAGGCCAGTGGGGACGGGAGCCATAGCATGGGACACAGTGCTAGCAGTGAGACAGTGGCCCAGCAACAATCTACACACAACACCGGTGAGTTGAGACTCTCTGTTTGCCGTGGATTCAATTCAAGCTTCAAAGGCTTTATTGTCAAAAGCTCAGGAGCTATAGTGTTCTTATGGCAATGAAAACCTTAAGTTGTTGTTGTTTTTTTAACAAGAGGGGTTGTTGTTGTTGTTGTTGTTGTGCACAGATTCATTTATCAATTCTTATGCTTGTTTATATATTCAAACACTGTACTCTCCCCTGCTGTTTAAATATCTTATTTTTTGTTTCATCGTGCAGCACATCTTTTGGGACAGGACTTTTTTCATGTATGTCAGTTTATGCTAGTTTTCATGCTTGTTAATATTTAGGTATGGAGAGTGGAAACAATAGGACTCCATTGTACAGTGCAACAGCCTGTTTATTATGTGACGGTAAAACAGCTTGAGTCTTGAATGTTTTCGAAGGAAGGTAAACCCAACAAGGGGCGAGTGTCTCCAGGTGTTTTTGAGAGAGCGGAGTGAGAGAGAGGCGGCAGGCACAGACAGGTGGAGAAGTATGCAAGCAGATGGAATGTGGTGATTGTGAAATGTTGAAACAAACTTCTCTCTGTTTGAAACACGGCTGCACGATTTGAGAAAAATAACAAAGTTGGGATCATATTGGCTGATTTCACAATTGCGACATGATTCCAGTATTGATCGTCTTTGAAACATACGTCACATTGTGATTGAAAAACGTTGTAACAATACCAAACAAAGATGCCGTTTGTAGGCCGGGACTCATTCAGAAAGATATGTGTAGCTTTACTCTTCTATATATTCAACATGTTGCCTTCTTTTATTGCTTGCCTTTCTTCTGCCATGTCACCTTTGCTGTAACATTCCCTGCTGTAGGACTAACAAAAGGAATTCTGATATTATATATATTGCTCTTACTACAATGTGGTTACAACCCTAGTCCATATTGTGATTTCAATAGCATTAAGAATACCCTTTTCTCTGCACGTAACGCTCCTTCCCCCAGAGATTTGGGGTAGTGTTAATTTCATCAGCTATTTTTTTATTTACTTTTAGTCTTAGTCCTGTGTTAAATTTCCTTTTTAGTTTTAGTCATATTTAGTCACCTTCATCCTGTTTATATTTAGTCAAGTTTTAGTCGACTAAAAGTCTGAGCATTTTAGTCAAAGAAAACTAATTATTGTAGTCTACTTTTTGTCAATGAAAACTGTTGAGTCTTTTTTAGTCATCAGATTATATCGAACATTTCAGTCAAACTAGTCTAGCCAAAACCAATAATAAGGGGGGGGGGGCGGCCCTGTTGTTGCCATTTTATTTTCTGTTAAATAAGGTTAGTTAGACCATGAGTTAGACCCGAGTCTTCCTGACAGTTCATATTGTGCCGCTGCCCGGTGTAATTAAAATGTACTGCCGCGCGCCCCACAGACACACAGCTGCTGCTCTGCCGCAGCACCGGAAATGGAACTGCTGGGAGAAAAACTGACTATCAGAGATGTAACGTTATCTTTGATAATATTTCGTCTCCTCATTTTTCGTCAACGAAAGTAAAGAGAGATGTTGTCATAGTTTTTATTTAGTAAACTACATTTTCGTCTCGTCACTTCTCGTCAACGATATTGCATGATGATTTCGTTAGTTATTGTTTACTGCCGTCTCGTCATGGTCTCGTTTTCGTCATGGAAAAAAAGGTCGTTTACGAACATATTTCGTCATAGTTTTAGTCAACGAAATTAACACTAATTTGGGGGTACAAGGCACCGACTGACACCGGCTCAGCCCATGTGCATCACTCTGTTTTCCTACTAAAACGCCTTTCTCGTCATACTTAACTCCACCTAATGTCTCGCTGACTAAGCTAATAACAGTGCAAACTTTAAGAACCTGTTTTTGCTGTCAAAAGGAGAGTCCTCTCTCAGGTTTGCACACTTGCTCGATTCCCCCCTAATAACTCAGCACGCAGCTTAAAGAATCCTGCATCTATGTCGCATGTCTGTCACCGCTTTTCTGCCGTGCTGTTAGTTTAATTAAAGGAACTTTTTGTCGGTCAATATTAGCTCTGTTAGTTACTGAAGGGTTGAAACACTTCTCGACACTCGTGCCTGAATGAAACACGATGACATCCTCTTCGTTGCATATTGGCACTCCATGCAAACTGTATTTTTGTCTCTGGTGTGCTATTCTGTGGCGTTGGTGTTACATTGTCCTGTGATTGGGTGAGTCATATGGGCTGCGTGGAGTTACAGTCCATCAGTGCAGGTTTAAATGGCTCGACAATTACCCGAACAATTAATTGTATTCACCAACGGTTGAAAAAACAGGTAAATGCAGATATGTGGAAAGGGACACCTCAATAAGCTATCTGAAGATTGAGAATAGGGGACTGACACTAATATATCTCACTAACACATCTAGAATTGGAGATATACAGAACAAAATGATACAGAAACCCCTTCTACAAGCTAACTAAACCCCTGACAACCCTTGAAAACGCTAACCAAACACCCCAAAAACAGGACTAATCTATCAATAACTACTAAATGATTCCAAATTATATATTTGATCAGCTTTACATCGGTTTACAATAGCTACAGTTCAATAAACAAACACGTCGGCGGTTAACAAAGAATGGTTCAAGCCCATGTTGTTGCTACGGTCTTGCTTCACTTCTGTTGAAACAAGCGTTGCTGTTTGGAGTCTCTTTATAAATGCATACCTGCGGCCTGAGTGTTGGTGTTTGGTTTAAGCTTTGGAAGACTTTTCCGCTCTTGACTATCTTTTACCTCCAACACGGGTCGGTGCCTTTTTAATTCTCCTGTTGGTTCTGTGAAAAACAACCATCTCAGGTTGTCATGCAACGTCACCACATCACACTCTGCTTCTGTAGTGTTCTCCCAGTTCACCGCCATCACTCCTCCCAGTTTAACACCCACTGGGTTATGTGTCAGGAATAGCTGAGAGTTCACTGACCTCTGTTTGCCTGCATTTCAGCATGGGGTTTCACACATACATGCAACAGCCTGCATTGTTTCTTACACTGGGTTGATACCAAAGCATGTTAGCATTTTGCAGAGGGACGTCATAAAACTGGAGATGTAGTACACATTAATCTTGAGACCGAAGTTCAAACAACTCAAAATGCACTCCTTTTGCACCATTTGCAAACTTGTTATTGTTGATAAGTTGAACAGGTCATATTCCCTCTTTAATATGCATATTGCTGTGAAAGCACTTTCATCAGCTAACTGTATTTTTCCAAGTTTCCCGCCAAAAATGACATTTTGAATTTTCTTAGTTTTTGTAAAGATCTTGATACATTTTTTTATGTGTTCTTTTTTTATCTACATCATGATTTATAAATGACCAATAATCTTTTTTAACTGAATAAAGCTTGAACGCACCATTATGTAAAACAATGCAACCACCGTAAGCGTTAGCTTTGTTATTTACCTAAGGATTGTGCTGCCGTCTAGCTGCTAACAGTTAACAAGTATGATCAGTGTTTTAACACCGTTTGGTACTAAAGTATAGTTTTTTTTTTAACGTTAGTAGTTGCAACTAAATAGCATTAATCAAGCACTTAGATATTTCTGTGACTAAACTGTCGGTGTCTTGGTAAAAACAATCAGCAATATGTTTGATATGTGTAGCTAAACAGCCTCAGCTCATTAGCATTAATGCGATGTATGCAAACGAAACTAAAACTAAACCCAGAAAAAACAGTTATCCCACATAAAAGATCACAAACGGGGCATAAACTAAAGCCGACAGACACACAGCCTAATTTAAACCTTACTTTGTGAAGCTGTGACATGTTATCAGCTCCCAGTAGTGTAAAGACAAAGAGTCAATAATAAAAAGGTCAAGGCTGAAGAGTAAACATCTTTCTTGTGATATATGTCTCACTGCAGCATTGCAATCGTTTGGAAATATCTCGTGTCAGGTTTGTACCTCGAGTAGTAATTTATCTGCCAGTTTATTGACGTGTTGAGCTCTCGAGAGATGCCTCTATTGCCAAAGTGATGGTGTTTACAGTGTCAGGGACAGTACGGATGTTTTGGATTGGTCAGCAGTATGCTCTCACACATTTAGGCATCCTATACTACTATACTGACGGGGGATTTCTAAATTGGTTATGTCACCAGTTTAGCCCCGAGCCTGTTTTTCAGGCCTCAGGCTCGAAAATGACATTCCCAGAACAAATGACTGCATCTTCCCTTCTAAAAGGGGAACATTAATAATCTTTTTTCTCAAAGCAATGATAAACCTGTGAGTTGGATGTAGAAAAGTCAGAATCAATATAGAATTTTTTTATTTTAAAGTAAATTCAGATTGAACATAGTAAAAAAAAATGTAAATTATAGTGTCCGTCCAAAGAAATAATATATTTAATTTATATAGCGCTTCTCATCTGCCAAGACAAATCTCGAACATAACAAAACACATTACTTATAGTGAAAACCACCCTTGAATGATGGGATGGTAGACTAAAAGCTTTAGGAATCCACACTATAACAAACAATAAGTATCCTGTATCAAGATTGATGCAAAACATTTTTAGATTTAGAAAAAATAAACCACTTCTGGGGTCATTTGGGTGGATTTTCCATATGTCTGGCCCCCCTCTGTCGATTTTGATGATTGACATCTCTTTTGAACCGTTAGAGCCAATAGAATCGAGGGGAGGTTCCTAAAATTCATCTAAACATTACCCATTGGTGAATGAGTGATGCGTAGCCAGAATGCCCCGGAACCGGAAGCTGTCATACACTCTGGTAGCTATCGTAGCAGCTAATATGAAATCTTCGTTATTGACATAAAAATGGAATGATGGATTATCAGTAATAATTTCAAAGTGACACAGACACGTAAGGGATAATGTGCTGCGACCTTCATGCCGATCTAGATCCCTCCGCTTCGCGTTGGGCTCCTGATCAGCCTGTCGGTGTTCTTTTCCCCATAATGACCAAGTCGCTGCACATTATCCCGCTTATTACATGGCCACATTCTCAACAAAGTAACGTTATGACTCCCAATATTAATTGAAATGCTTTTATGGATTTAGAAAATGATTTTATTGATTTAAAAAATAGTTGTATGTATTGATTTAAATTGACATGCATCCGCGAAGAAAAATAGTCCGTTGTTACTGTTTGAACTAACGTAGCAACGGCAGGCTTCGATAGCGTTTTTGAGGAGCTTTTTGATTACAGATTTGAAAACATCGCTCCTTGCTTTAAAAGTAGCACAATTCATTATGTCAAACCTTGGAAAGTATCTAGATATCCCTGCCCTAATGACAAAGTAACTGGCAAGTGAATATGTGTCGCCGTTTGATGTCTATGTCTGGACCGCTGCGTAAAAAGGAGGGTTTCTGCCCGTTACTTCTCCGCAGTTTTTCTTGTCCCAGTTCCAAAAGCAAACTGCATGCAGTTTGCTTTTCGGCCCAACTGTATACAGTTCAATCGACCGGACTTCTTTCTGAAGATGTGAGCGTCCTTAACAACGGTCAATAAGTCCTTGACAGCGGTCTGTCTGTTCGGTATTAACAACGTGTCACGTGTTCTGAATTGACCAATCAGAATCGAGTATTCAACTAAGCCATGTAATAAATTGGATTAACCTATGGATTAAGCTTCAGCAGCGTTTTTCTCGTTTTAATGCCATTGAACACAACTTTTGATCAGAAACAGCAAAAGGTAGGACAAATTGGCAATGTTTGCTCCGTAAAGGTACGTGGTGTGATGTCTGGTTTTGCTTCCCATGTCGAAAGTTCTGTTCGCTCAGTGATTATACTTATATGTCTGGAATCTGTGGAATCTCAGTTTGCTAATCGCTATATTGTTTGTGCAGATCCGAAAAGTAATAAGGGTATTTCACAGGGCTAATTCAGAGCCTTTGTTATTACCCTTTTGTTTTGTTTAGCTAAAAATGGTTAATATTGTCTGATAGCTGAGTTTCTTCCCGTTAAGTGAGTATGACACATTCATAGCTTGTTAAATGTTAAAAAGCACTCAGACGCTGTTTCTTGCAAGATGTTGTGCCCCCACCCGTGGGCCGTGGGGCTTAACTGGATAAAGCTGAACCAAAACATCTGTCCAAATGTTATTGCGGATATTTCAGTGTTGGACCTCAATATTCGACTATTCTGATAATCGTTCTTTGGGTGGATATTCAGTGTTTTTGTACTAAATGTAGGCTATCAATTAAGGGGAACTGCAAAATAAGTCTCGTGCTTTTATTTGAATAGTTAAAATCTGGAAATATGTACCTTTTCATTTTTGGTGTTCCCATTGTTGGCAATACAGGAAGAATCATTTCTGGAAGAGACCTTCATGAATCATGCTCAGACTTTGTATTTTCTTTTTAAAAACTAAAGCATATCTTGGTCGGAGACGTATTAAAGATATTGCGATTATGTAATGGTAATAGGAGAACTACACAACATGACTTTGTGACGTTTTGACCACCACACGGTTGTGTCCACAGGATGTGGTGAGATTAAGGTTGACCACCAAACATTAAGCACATTAATCTTAACTGTTTGGAAACTGCCAGTAACAAGAACACAAAGACACTAACCCTGCTCTTATATTCCTGACTGATCAAATTGTAGTGATGGAAAAATACATAATGCATTAATCATCATGCCTCCATTCAAAATGCAATAATGTCCTCATTGTGTGACCTTTGAAAACTCATCGGCAGGGTTTATTGTGATGATTAAAGGTAGAAATCCACTTTAATCCCTCAGTCTAACATATGTGGGACAAACCTGAAGCCTTTAATATCTTCAGTGTTTGGTAAGGCAGGTAAATCCCAGCTGTCAGATTTCATTCAGCTGAAATCAGTCGGTCATAGTGTTGCTGAAAAGAAACCCAACGTCACTTTTTTTTATCATTGCTTTCCATTGTTTCTCACGTCCGCTCCAAACACAATATTTCTCCCCGGTTCATATTGGCTGTCCACAATGATTTATATTATTTTATTCTTTATACATCGTTTTTACTAAAACGTATAGAACTCTGTTTCATTCAGTAATGTAAGAATATAAGTTCATATAACATAGAATACAAATATTTATAAAAACATAGGAAGTTGAAGTAAAACTGTGCATATTGTACAGGTGACATCAATTATTACAGGTATATTTCATCATGGATGTTTTATTAGCATTAATAAGGTATTAATGCTGAATTGCACAGTTTAAATTGGCACATACATAATAGCTGAATGATATCATTAGTATTTAAAAACAGGTAATTTAGTTCCAACTCAATATAGCTTACCTTTCCACTGCAACAGCACTCACATGGAGTTTGTTTCTGAGAAATGTTTAAGGAATCCAATTTCAAATCAGTCACTTATTATGGGCGCAACACATATTCACGTTTTATCAAGGATGCGTGTGTTTAATTTACTTTACCCTCATTTTTCTTTTGATGTCCTTCTTCTGCATTTCAATGTGCATTTCAGTGTGCAGACTATGACAGTGTAACGGCTGCCGTGAGACTCATCACTGAAGAATTATTATTATGTTTCACACCCACTTATTTCTGTTTTTTTTTTTTCAATGGCAGAAGACTTCAATGGGAACTTTGAGTCACGGTTTCTGTAATAATAATAATAATAATAATAATAATAATAATACACTTTATTTGTATAGCACCTTTCATGCACAAAGCAAAGTGAATTGAAAGTTAACCCACATTAAAAGCCATATTAAAAAGATAGGTTTTTAATAATAACTCTGTATAACAAGTTTTTGACTTTGTTTCATTATTACTTTGGTTTTATTGATGGTGAACCTGACACCTGTAGATAATGTGCTGTACTATGGCATACATCACATGAATTCACACCACAGTGTAAGTAGTACCAGAATAAGCTGTGGCCATATTTCACTCTCTGGCTCTCCTATGACAGCTAAGGCAGTGAGAAAAGATTTGGATCGTTTTTTGTTTAAAGTTTTATTATTATTATTATTCAGGTCACCCTTGAAAAAGATATATTTTGATCTCAAGGGGCTTTCACCTGGTTAAATAAAGGCTACAAACATTATAAGAAAATTTAAAAAGACGTTTAAAGCCGAGAAATCTGATCTGTTGCCAGAAAAGAGGGACAGTTTTGGTTTGGTTTTAGATGATTTTTGTGGATATGTAATTAGCACTTTTTAAATTGCATTCTTCATACACGTTTATATTGGCAATTATAACATATGATGTATTGGACATAATCTAGTTTGTTTATATCCTATAATACAGTCATGCTCAATTGTATTCTATAGAAATCCTTTAACCTGTTTTTTTTTTTCTTTCACGAAACTGTCTCAGGGCTTCTTAACATTTAAAAACCTATCAATGTGTCATACCCACTTAACGGGAAGAAACTCAGCTAACTGAAGATATGAACCATTTTTACCGAAACAAAACACAAGTCTCACAAGAACCGTCTAAATGAGCCCTGAGCGAAAAAATGCTAACGCTCTTAGCACAGAACTCACGGTAGAAATACTTTATCGAATCTGCACAAACAAGATATCAGCTAGCAAGCTAGAAATATAAGTATCATCACTGAGCGATCAAAACTCGCGGCAGGGGAAGCAAACCCAGACATCACACGACGTAGCTTTACGGAGCAAACACGGAAAATAGTCTTACCTTTGCTATTGTTCTGATCAAAAGTTGTGTTCAATGGCATTCAAACGATAAAAACGCTGCTGAAGGAAGCTGAAGCTACAACCCAGCTTCCGGTATTGGGCACTCTGGCTGCGCAGCACTCATTCACCAATGGGTAATGTTTGGATGGATTTTAGGAACCTCCCCTCGATTCTATTGGCTCTAACGGTTAAAAAGAGATGTCAGTCATCAAAATCGACCGAGGGGGGCCAGAGATAGGTCAAATCCACCCAAATGACCCCAGAAGTGTTTTTTCTTCTTCTAAATCTCTCTAAAAAGGTCAAATTTAACTTGTTTGGCATCAATCTTGATACAGGGTACTTATTATATGTTGTAGTTTGGATTCCTAAAGCTTTTAGTCTACTAACCCATCATTCAAGGGTGGTTTTCACTATAAGTAATGTTTTTTCTTTGGACGGACACTATGATTTACATTTTTTTTACTATGTTCAATCTGAACTTACTTTAAAATAAAAAAAATTCTATATTGATTCTGACTTTTCTACATCCAACTCACAGGTTTATCATTGCTTTGAGAAAAAAGATTATTAATGTACCCCTTTTAGAAGGGAAGATGCAGTCATTTGTTCTGGGAATGTCATTTTCGAGCCTGAGGCCTGAAAACGGGCTCGGGGTTAACAGGTTAAGCAATTGTGGTTTTCATTTTAGATGTTGTCCTTATTTACCCCTTCCCTGGCCAATGACAATTTGTTCAGTAATTTGGGCATGGAAACAGATCATTTCCTGATCTGTAGTGTTTGCTGTCCTCAAAGAACACAGCAGTTGTTATCCGGATGTGAGCATTTAGCGGGAGTAGAGATAACATTCCAATGTGCCCAATTTTGTAAAGGATGCATGCCAAGAATTTTGCGAAACCTTAATAATATCTAGGATTTTAAATGACAACATAGCAGGGACTTGACATCGACACAAACCCACAATGAACTATTCTACGTGTGATTGTTCAAATAACTTATTGATCTATTTATGTTTTTCTTTGTTTACATTGATTGCGTTGGCCTTCTTGTGATCATGGCTATACATTATGGCAAAACAAGGCCTGGTTAATAGAACTATTTTAAAGGTTCCCTATTATACTGTTTTTCATCCATATATTATAGCTCTCAGATATATACAAAACATGTCTCTGAAGTGTTTGGCTCCAAACACCAAACGGATCATTGCAGCATTACCCATAATGCTCTCTGTTTCAGCCCTGTTTCCAAAGTGCTGATTCTCTGTCTGTTACTTTAGATGAAAACAAGGAGCCCCTCCCCACGCCCCTCTGAGAGACATTTGGTTACAAAGAACACAATGTGCTCTAGGAGGAGATTCAGGTGATAAGGTGGGGTTACCCTGGTTGCTGATTGGCTAATGGTTACACAAGACAAAACATCGTTATGACATCATAAAGTGACCAAAATCTGATCAGCTCATTTTCAGACAGGTTTTTATAGAAATGGATCAGGACAAAAAGAGAGAGAATCGTTTTTCCTGAAACTTTCAGAGTCTCTTTACGCAGAGGGGACACATGTTGATGTAGAGGAGACATGAAGAAGAGGAGACACATGTTGATGTAGAGGAGACATGAAGAAGAGGAGACACATGTTGATGTAGAAGAGACATGAAGAAGAGGGGACACATGTTGATGTAGAGGAGACATGAAGATGAGGGGACACATGTTGATGTAGAAGAGACATGAAGAAGAGGAGACACATGTTGATGTAGAAGAGACATGAAGATGAGGGGACACATGTTGATGTAGAAAAGACAGGAAAAAGTGTTTTTTGCACAATAGGTGACCTTTAAATATTTTAAAATATATTAAAGATTCATTTACCGTTTGTCCTGTTCATGCAGACGATGAGGTCGACCTGCAACAAGGCAATAAAGGAAGCGAAGAAGGAAGCTCTAGTGGGGGATCGCCACAAACCAAACGCAAAGGAAAGTTCTCCAAGATGGGACGGATCTTCAAACCCTGGAAATGGAGAAAGAAGAAGCCGAGTGACAAGTTTACTGAAACATCAATAGGTATGTTGGGTTTAAAGGTGTTGTAATGACTTGTTGTGTGCATCACTCGACGCTTTCATTAGACACAAACGTTTATTACTTAGAAAAAACTATCAAATCTTTTGATATTGGCAAAACACTTGAAGAATCCACATTTAAATATGACAGTCTGTGTTAGGGAATCTACTCTGAGTGTTGGGGCATTCATCCTTTTTGTGCACAGTGAAAATTGTTTCATAGTTTTCCCTTTTGTATATTCTCTATTTTCAGTCTTGGAAAGAAGGATTTCTGTCCGAAAAAGCCGCCAAGAGCTGATTGCCAGAGGGGTCTTAAAGGATAATCCAGAAAGTGGTAGGTCGAGCCTTTTCTGAGGATATTCTATGCGTGCATATTCATATTTATATTTTTGTGTAAATATTGGCATTATTTTTCATTTGTTACAATAGTTTTTAAATAGCTTTTATAATAGAACTATTCTTTGCTAATTTATTTTAAAGAAACAACACATTTTTCTCTCCGTGTCTCTGTATGCACCATTTACACCAAAGCAAATTCCTCGCATGCGTAAAACTACTCGGTAAAAAACGATTCTGATTATTTGGCTCCCTTTGACTGTATTTCACTGATTGTGTCTTCAGAAAACAATGATGTCAACCACTCCAAAGGTCCACCAGTCAAAAACGGACACCCGGTGGACGTGGACAGGATGTCTCGAGGGGAATCCGAAGCCAAGTTGAATTCCCTCCGGGTTCCTCAAGCCGAGGAACGTCGAGGCAGAGCGCCGTCCGATGCCTCCCGGAGTAACAGAGCACCTCTGGACGTGGACTCTCACGCTCGACTTCCTGTGGAGCTAGACAGGAGAAGCCGACTCCCATCCGATGTTGATAAGAGAGGAGGATCGTTACCCCGAGGACCTCCACAGGACGATAGGTACCGTAGAGAAGAGAGGAGGGACGGGAAAGACGACCGGGAAGACAGGGGGAGGAAGAACCGCGAAGACGTAGAAAGAAGGGAGTGGCGAGATGAAAAGGAAAGAGATGGTGGAGTCGACCGGAGGGATAGGCGAGATGACAGGCGAGATGACAGGCGAGATGACAGGCGAGATGACCGGACAGAAAGAGACAATAGGGAAAGGAAAGATCGTGAGGAGAAGGAAAGAAAGGATAGGGATGAGCGGGAACGCCGGGATCGGGACGAGAAAGAACGCAGAGATCGTGACGAGAGGGAAAGGAAAGACAAGGACGAAAGAGAAAGGAAAGACCGGGATGAAAGAGAACGGAAAGACCGGGACGAGCGGGATAAGGATAGGGATCGGCGGGCTGAGAGGGAAAAGAGAGAACATAGAGACGACAGAAAAGACGACAGAAAAGACGACAAGGAGAGGAAAGACGATAGGGATAGGACGGAGAACCGAGAGAGGCGGGAGGATCGGGACAAAAGGGACGACTGGGCCAAGAGGAACGATAGAGAGCGAAGGGACGAGCGGGATAAGAGGGAAAAGCCGGAGCCTCAGCGCTCGGTGGACGACCCTCGGCCCATCGCCAAGCCCTCCTCTGAGATGGACTTGCGGCCTCCTCTGCAAAAAAGTTCCTCGGAGGAAAACAAGAAGATCCGCTCCTCCTCGGAGGCCGATAAGAGGTTCACTCTGCCCAGACACTCACCGGCTGCAGAGTTCAGGGAACGCTCAGGTAAGATTTTCCCTTGTGTTGGAGAAAACTGGCTTACCTCGCGCTAGGTGTGTTTTTATACTTTACTTCGACACCCGCATCCAAAGTTACTTGGGGGATTTTTAAGTCATGTTTTTTGTTGGAGCCAGGTGCTTCTTATTTTTTTAATCTGGTTGTGTCTTCCTGGTCGAATGTACTTATTGTAAGTCGCTTTGGATAAAAGCGTCGGCTAAATGCAATGTAATGTAATGTAATCTAGTTTAAAACCAAAATATTTTGTTATTGACGGTGAGCTTGACAAATCCATATTGAAATATAAGAGTCTAGGTCAGGGCTATTCAATTGGCGGCCCGCGGGCCAAATCCGGCCCCGGGGTGATATTTACTGGCCCATCGAGTATAATGTTAAAAAGTAATCTACTTGAGTTTTTTCTGGGCCAGAGTGCCTTTATTCCAGAGAGGGTGTTAAATTGAGAGATAGAGGGGAAGACATTGCCTGAAAACTTCGGCGGGCTCGGGTTTCGAACCCAGCTACTACTACCGTAGTGACAACTCCTGTCATTTATTGCAGCTCTGCGTGAACGATTAGATAATTTCACCTAAATTAAATGAAATGATGTTGATGGTTAAATTAGCTTCACATGTAGGCCTACTGAGTTCTGAACTTGCCATTTAGAACTATAAAGGCCTTGGGGTTATGTTGATTTAATTAAACACAATATATGCACTCCACCATGCTGTTGTAGTATTTACTGTATCTGAAGCTCTTCATATGCTCATATTTCAAGCCATCTTTTTCCCGGCCCCTTGCTTTGGATCATTTTCATCAACCGGCCCCATTCCAAACTAATTGAATAGCCCTAGTCAATTAAATAACTAGAAGGAAAGTTGACAGTCAAAGTTTTCCCACACGAAATCCAGAAAGAACCCTTTTTGAAAGTAGATTGCAACTGGATGACGCACAGAAAGTCTCCATATAGGACATCTTGGTAAGATTGAGCAGTGATGCAGAATGCATACTGTTTTGTTTATCTCCAAAATCTCACAATTTGAAAGCAAGATCTGATGTGTATTTCTAAAAGGGAGCTTATCTGATCCAATTGCAAAGCCTGTCTCGCTGTGGCAGAGGCTTTGACACTGAAGTAATAACTACGTGTGGTTATATCCAAGACGTTTTACTTGACTAATAGTTTGTTTGGTTAATGTTTCACAATCTTTCCTTTATGTACGCCATACTTGGTCATACAAAATAACCTTAGCCTGGAGTTTGAGATGTTATGATTCAGCCGTCAACAAACTAATTATGTCTAACATGTTTGCACGTGCCTTCGTTATGTCAGGTTGACATGTGAGCTAACATGCAGACGTCCCGTTTCCTCAGTCCTGCCAACCATTTCCTAGTAAATAAATAGTGGGCTAGTAAATGTTTTGCTGATGATTAAATACCTACAGTGTTTGCAGACCAAAGTCTCCTGATGGTACTGTGAATGATTTAACTGTAATTCTGACCGAGTTATGAAGTGTCTTTACTGTAGGCTATCTTTATTTTCTGTACAGCACTTTGGCTCGACCAAAAATGGTTTATAAATGTGCTATATAAATAAAACTTGATTTGATTTGAAGCCAACAAGCTCCGTCTGAAAGCTTCCTCAAAGTGAAACGGTGACCATCAAGCTTTGATTTGATAGATTAAGGAGAACATGAGAAGAGAGAAGGAACAAAGCATGAGGCCGTTTTCCTACATTATCTTTGGATCATTAACATCTCGTTTTTTAAAGTAGAGTTTTCTAATTTCCTAAAACATGTCTAGATAGTATCTTTCAGTCTTTTACTGTGAAATCGCTGTACAGAATAGTACATAGCTTCATTCATTCGGCAGGTATTTCTGCACAATTGCACATCAAGATTAGGCTAAAGCAACATTATTAGTATCGTACTATTAGTAGAATTGGCTTCCCTTTGATTGGTGGCTGTTTAGGATTGTTTCTGACATGTGAGATGTCAAATTTTATTGGAAAAAGATTCATGTTATAATTTATTTAATTTAATTTATTGCTTGAAATCATATTTGTTGGCGTTTAAACTTTCCCAAAAACACCTTTTCACCGTGCTTGAAACACACTTTGATCTCCCGCTTGCTGTACGAGGAGAGGGGGGGGGGGCACCCACTGAAGAGTTATATTATTAAATAAAAGTCTATTTAAATTGAGAATTATGTAAGTTACTTTTTAATAACTTTTTAGCGTGATGACTTTATTAAAATATAGCGACAGAAAATCAAATTTCATGCAAAAAGCTGAAATAAAAGCTCCTAATGAAGAAAAAACAAGTTATTTTATTGTAAATGTTTCTGTTTTTCCTTGTGTTGAGTTTTCAAAAGTAGGAACTGTTTTTGTGTTCTTTCCTTTAACATCTGTTCGTGTGTTTCCTCGCTTCAGAGTCCGCTGGTGTCCGCTTCGCCTCAGAACCTCGTCCAGAACCTCGTCCAGTAGCAGACCCTCACCCGGACCCTTTCCCGACCCGACAGGCTCTTCTTCCCCCGAAGTTCCTCACAGACTCGGGCAGGAGTCCAACACCTTCCTCCACTTCATCATCCTCCTCCTCCACCTCTTCCAATTCCTCTGCTGCTGTAGCTGTGGCCAAGCCCCCGAGGACGGTCTCCCTGTTGATTGAAGATCCTCCGAGACTTCCTGACTCCGAGACTCCGCCCCCCGTCCCCCCCCACGCCAAACAGCCGCCCGTCCCTCCACCCAAACCCACCAACCGCAACAGCACCCTGCTCGGTGAGTTCATCAACTCTGTTTTATGGGTCGTCTTTTTATAAAATCAACAGCTGGTCTTAGTTTATCTGTCTTTCTTCTTTTAATCAAATTACCTCCAAAAAGGCTTTCAATTACTGTAGCTCCCGGGAATACAATCTTTGAGATAAAGTAGTAAATGGTACAAATTGAGCTAGTAAAAACAAGTTGGACCTCACAAGACTAACGATAAAAGAGTTTGACTTCAATATTTACACATGGAACACATTTGTGTTGACAGACTGCATCCGTTTACATTAAAGAACACACTGACTTAGTTACACCCATGTGAAACAAACAGGTGACGCAAACATCGCATTGAGCATTGACGTATTTCCCAGTTTTGCTTTAGTGTAGCTGGATTACTGTTCAATTATCCTCGGCAGCGGTTCCGCCAGGGGGGCGTCTTGCCGTCATTTGACACAAAATGAATAATTTGAGAGAAGATCGAGAGTTTTTATCGCTTGAAAAGCCTCGCAGCGGCGAAACTGTGACTCCGTGGTAAACTGTGGTAGCATGAAGAGCCGTTTAGGAGCCGAAAGAGCCGGCTCTTCTCAGTGAGCCGAGCCAAATGATCCGGCTCACTGAAAAGAGCCGGATTTCCCATCACTAATGCGTAAAGAGATAGGATCTATAAAGGGACGGCTCAATTCAAAATTCAAGTCACGTGACACAACGTGACGTTACATCCGCCCTCTCAGCCCTGGTCTGGCGGAAACACTGATCTTCGGTTCAATTCATTAATAAAGATTGCTCATCTGTTATATTATCTATTTAATCAAAATGCCTTATATATCTGATTGCTGTAGGTGTGTTCCTGAGCGTTGTTATAGGTGTGTTCCTGCGCGTTGCTATAGGTGTTTTCCTGAGCGTTGCTATAGGTGTTTTCCTGCGCGTTGCTATAGGTGTTTTCCTGCACGTTGCTATAGGTGTTTTCCTGCACGTTGCTATAGGTGTTTTCCTGCGCGTTGCTAAAGCTGTTTTCCTGCGCGTTGCTATAGGTGTTTTCCTGCGCGTTGCTAAAGCTGTTTTCCTGCGCGTTGCTATAGCGTCTCCTCGGAGCGGACACGCAGCGGCTTGTCTCTGCAGATTTCTGCTGAGCCAGCAGTTCTCTGGAGGTTTGATAGAAACCGCTCTTAGTATATCGGTGATTTGTCCCAGCGTACCTCAGCTGCTGTTGTTTACAGCCCGGTGCTGTCTCTCTGAAACTGAGTCTCTGTGACACATTCCTCCGCTGTCCGTCAGCCAGGTTTCTCTACGTGCTACATAATCGGATTACATGGATTGTGTCGTTAAAGTGTCTGTTTCAGTGTATTGGACTTCTGATACACACCTTAAATGCATTGAAATCCTGGTGGATACATGTTTTTCTATTTCTCTGTTTTTTTCAATACCTAGAAATACACACTTTAAATATGACATATTTTCAGTTTTCATATTAAAAACATCACAGGGATTAGAGCCTATCCATATCTGAGGCCAACACTGGTACTTTTAAGTTTATATACTTTCATTTAATATCTCATAAATAGGACATTAGTTACAAGATGTTTGCAAATACAAAGAAAATTCACAAATTGTTGAGAAATAAGCAACAACGTTAATAATAACCTTTTCTTTTTCAAATAAAAATGTTAATATTAAAAACACATGTCAACACACGATGCTAAATATTATATATTTAAAAACGATTGTTTAGTGACTTATTATAAACATAATACATAAATAAATGCACATGTTGTCTTTTCTACCCAAAGGCCTACTCTAACATAACTGATTTAATAAATTAATTAAATGAAATATTTCCTTAATTTGTAAACAGAAAAAACAGAAAATGTTCCTTTACAATTTTAGATTAAAGCTGAAATTAGAGGAGACTTTTTGAGTGCTGTAAAAGTGACACTGTATTTAAATAACTTTTAAACTTAATTTTGTATTTATATACAGAACGGAGAATTACGTAACTTACTGATGTATTCATGGGTTACTAAATATCTGCAATAATCAGATTCTGGTTTTACTGTTGGAGCTCCAAGGGAAAGGAAACCGATGAGTTCTCCTGCGATTCATTCCTGGAGGAACTATTTTACTGTAAATAATGAAATAAATATCCCAAATCAACCAAACTCATCTTGTGCTCAGAGTTATTCGTCCACAGCGCTTGGTTTTAACGTCTCTGGGTGGAGGCAATTAAAGTGTTTCATTTCTATTCTGCAAGTTCATATAAACTGATAGAAAATATATGCAATAATCTGATTTATAGGTTTAGCTCTAATAGGGATTGACAAGATCAGACGAGTGCAGATGGGTTTCTCTGTGATTCATCCCCTGGAGGAACTATTTTACGAGAAACAAAGAAAGTGAACAAACGGTTAAAACAAAACTGAGCCAACGATAAATATCCCAAATCTCATACTTTATTTTGAATTCTTTAGTTAGAATAAAGCAAAGACATATACAGTAAGTAGGTACCCGAAACCTTTACATGGCGTACAAGAGGGAAAGCTGGGTATTACGTTGACTAAAGCTGACGGCATCGTAGACCCCAAGTCTCAGCTTGTGTTCAGAGTTATTCCTCCACAGCGGTTTGTTTTTAAACGGATGTTCGCTCTGCTTCTGGACAGTGTCAAACCCAGAAAATCGTTATCAGCCCTCCCTCCCCCTCCTCTTGTATCCCCCCCCTCTCATACTGGAATGTAAACCTGGCTCTCTCCCTGCCTCTCGCTGGTTGTGTGCAGCCTCGTCCCTGAGCACAGTCTGCCAGGCTGAGCCCTCCTGCAGATCCTGGAGCAGCCTCTACCTCTCGCTGCCCGTCTACCTGAGACACAGAGGGGCTCACACCTGCTCAGGTACCCAGCGGGGGGGGGCGCCCCTCCATGCATCCTAACAGAGTCTGCAGACTGGATTCAACACATGCAAAACCTCCCCTCATGTAATCGCCATTGCATGTGTTCTGCAGCTACGGGAGTTGTTTACAATAGAGATGTAATGGGGCCAATGTAGGGGAAGAGAATGAAAGATACAGAGCGGGGGGGGGGGGGGTTATATTCTGAGAAAATAATCAGGATTTCCAAGATTTAAAGACGTATCCTCTGAGTTTCAGTGGTGCATTTGAGGAGAATAGAAACACAAATCTCACACTTAAAACTCAAAATGTAAGAGAACAACATTTGATGAGATTTAAGTAAAAACCACACATTTCAAAATATTGTCTTTTTATTAATATTATAATACAAATATTACATTTAAAAACAACACTGTTTTTCCTTTTAAATGTTTTACTTCAAATTCAGAAAGAAATTTAGTTTATTTAACTTTTTTACATCAGAGAATATTTGACTCTTAAGCCAAATTGTGTGATTCCTATCTCTTTAATTTAAGGGTTTATTTATTTTTTCTTCACAGTTTTTTATAATTTCTCTGAAGTTGAATCTTGGAATCTCATATTTATTTCTCAGAATATTACCAACTCCCTCGCCTACGTTATTCCTTTCTCTACCTACATAACCCTTTTACACGGTTCACTTTCATCTTAACCAACTTAACGCTCCATGCGGACGAGAAACAATGCATGGAAGTCTAGATGTGCATTGAATGTGTGTGTTGATAACAATGGATGTTCAACCAATGGATGTCATCACCCTTCACTGACTCCAGATCACCAGTAACACTAACGTCATCTTTTCTCCCCCATTTAATCTGTTGTTATTGACAATTTGCTTGTTTTTGTTCACGGCACTAACTTCATTTCAATCCAGACCGACGTGCATCCTCATGCTCTGCCTGTACATTATATTTAATGTGAATTATTCTTTCCAACTTGTATTAATTCCTGCTGTTTTTCTTTCTTCTACCAGCCGAGCACTCGCAGCCTGGCAGTGCTTTCATCACAGTGCCAGCCCCCGCTAAGCGCTCGCCCCCGACGCCGCCAAAGAGGATGACCCCCGTCACAAAGCGCCATTCTGTGGACCCCTCGGCCCCCGATAATGACCCCTCTCCCCCCGTCGCTGACCCAGCCTCTGCACCGCCGCCCCCTGCTGTCCATAGAGGAGAACACACAGAGGAGGTCTCAAACACTCCCCTCAGCCCCTCTGAAACGCTGCCTTTCCCGCCCTCCCACATCCCTCCATCTCCCCCCAGGGTTCATTCCCTTCAGCACCCCCCCTCCACCGTTCCCACGGTGCAGACTGACCCCCCCAGCCCCACTACGAAGCCCCCCAGCCAGCCTCCAGCCATCCCCCTGCACATCCTGATCCAGAGAGCGCTGAACAGCCCCGGCCTGTCCCAGCCCCACCCTGAGGGGTCCCAGAGGGCCCACTCCCTGCTGTTTGAGTCTCCCCCAGACTTCCTCTCGGAGGCGGGGCCCACCAGGAACTCCCTGCCCATCACCATCGAGCCCCTCAGGCTGTAAGTGTAACACAAACTGTAGATTTCACGATTATACAACCAATCAGAAACAGGTTTATTACCAGGTAGGTTTACACGTATGAGGAATTTGACTTGGTGTCGTGGTGTATAAACACAAGAATTAAAAACACAGGTAGAGAACTAGAAAAATATTTACATTGCAGTGGAATGGAATAAGAAGGAATAAAATATGGAACAAAAATCGGCAGTAATACAAAATATTGTTGTACAATCCAATCCAACTTTATTTATATAGCACATTTAAAAACAACAGAGCTGACCAAAGTGCTGTACATCAATAAATATATAAAAAAGCAGCATAAATACATTTAGACAAAACCCTATCGGACAAAAAGAAACAAATGTAAAAGCAGGAGACAATAAAACCATACTTACTGTATAGCCACAGACTGAACACATAACACAGGGTGAGGATTGTTTAGTCATTAAAGAGGCCCTGTTGTGCTGCATGGGGTTTTCCCTTTCCTGCAGTGTGTTCTAGGTTTGTGTGCATGTCAATGGTCTGCAAAGCTTAAAATCCCTGCCATACAATTAGCAGAATATGTCGTTTTTAAGAAGTTTTGATTTGGTCGAAGGAGTACGTCTTCAACCCCACCACATTTTATATCGATGACATTTCTTGTGTGACCTTGAATTCCTAAAGAGAGTTGTTCTCCAATGCTTCCCAAACACATCTTGATGGATTGGATAAACACCTTGCTTAAAAAGTTAATTGTGTACAGCCCAACAAATGTGACTATTAGCTATTTTTATTTGCCTTCCATAAAAGCTAATAAATGTATTTGGGTTCTCATAATTTATTTGAGAAAAAGAAGACATTTCATGGCATTCCCTTGTGTTCTTGAAAATTGCCTTTTTTTTTTACAATTTTATGAGATTTTAGACTCCAGATAAAAATGTATCAATCAAAAGAAACAAATGTATATGAATAATAAGTATTTAAAATAATTGTTAGTTGTAGCCTTATAGCCAGTCATCTTTTAGCCTTGGTTCCTACATAAATACATCTGGACTAAATAATATGTTTGGGAGTTTTTATGCATGTTCAAGGATTCAAGGCTTTTATTGTCATGTGTGCAAACTGTAGCTACTGTAGCTACAGTGCAGTGTAGTTATGGCAATGAAAATCTTAGGTCACAGGCTCCTCCAACAGTGCAACACAAATAAACAGATAATAGTGCAAGTAAATAAAATATAATATAATAGAAATAATGCAGAATAGTCTTTATACAAGTAATTGGAATATTGATATATCCTTGATATTAATTAATAATAAATCTGATGACTTAATTCAAAATAATTGTTAGTTGTGCCCCTACAGCCAGTCATCTTTTAGCCTTGCTTCCTACATCGATACATCTGGAATAAATCATATTTTTGTGAGTTTTTATACATTTTCCTTGTTTATTAAAGACTAATAATAAACCTGTGGTTGTTCACAGGCAAGACGACGATGACTTCGACCTGGAGGAGGAGATGAGGAAGCTGCACCCCACCCGGCCCCCCCGCCAGCCGGAGCTGGAGCCTCGCAGCCGGAGGGGCTTGGTGGACCTGAGGGTCAGCGTGATCCCGGAGGGGGGGGGCCCCGACAGCGAGGAGGAGAGCGACTCCGACGGCCCCATCCTGTACCGAGAAGACGACGGCGAAGAGGACGACGACGACGATGAGGAAGGGCCTCCAAGTACGTTTGACTAGTTATACTAGTATAGGAGATCAACCCGAAAGACTTTTTAAGAAGTTGAAAAAGCAGTTCTTTAAATATACTGCTTTTTTACGTTCTTTAAAACTGATCATAATAAGTATTTTCAGTCGCTTAATGTGCGACTGAAAAAGTTTGATGCAACCATTTAGTAGTTTTATAATATCGGATAGTTTTAAACCTTCAGCTTGTGAAATCTGAAGATCTCTCACTGCTTTGCTTTGTCTTCCTAAGAGGAGATGAATCATCTTTGAGGGTTTGGCCAGAACAAGATTTTCCTGCATGTAAACGGTCTGCAGAGTCACAAACCCTCAAAGTACACCCTGTAGCGAGAACACAGAACAGACCTGTCCAGCTGCCCCAGAACGCCTCGTTGGGGGTTTCTCTTTTTCCATTGTTTACGTCTTGGGTATAGAGACGTGTTTCGGGTATAGTGACGTAACGTAACGGCTCCGCGGATTGGTCCACTCCAAATGGCAGGAGCGGCAACAAGCCGTTTTGGACAGAGAGTGAATACACACACTTTACAGAGATGCTGTGAGAAACCAATGTGAGTTTGGAACATGTAAATCTATTCTAGTCGACCTCAACAATGGAATTATGATCAGTAGAAACGGCCATGCCGTGGGACCTTTAAGAGCATCTTCATTTTTTCATTTTATTCAAATGTTTAAGTCTATACTTTTATCATGAACACTGCTGTTCTTTTTTTAAGAGATGCTTGATTTCAAATGTGTGATCGTAGCAATGGAAGACATGTCAATTATTCTGGGCCCCAAAGCAGCTTTTTTATATATAACTGTTAATAATAATGCCAGATCATAGTCTCTTACACTCTTTTAAGAGCATTTAAGTGTTAGACTTAGTTTGTTGTCTATACTCATGAACCAGGGTTTCCGTTAGCCGGTAATTACCGGTTTTTAGCTGGTAAAATTTATAAAAAACCGGTAAATTCAAAACCTGACGGTCAAAATGTCTGGTAATAATTAGGGAGGCTCCGATCGATCGGCCGCCGGTCATTATCGGCCGATATTCACTCTTAATAGTTTGATCGGTGCTCTCTATAAAGGCCGATCAGGAGAGCTGGATCTGATCCATATGGACATGAACGCGAGTGAAGTGTAACCGGAGCGAGAGAGAGATCAGATCAGCTGCTGAGTCTGACGGAGACACGCAGCTCTGCAGAATCACCTGAAGCCCCGCCCTCTATTTAGTGCGCTGCAGGAGCTGCTTAAGAAACTGACTGCTGTGAGAGAGAGGGAGGGAGAGGGGAAAAGAGAGGCTCCGTTTCTCCCGTGTTATTATTCAAAGTTGATGTAAACTTCTGAATTATGTACGTTATCTACTACAAGTAGTTTGTTTGAATGTAATAATTATGTTGTTTGTTGTTTGTGGAATCATTTATTGAAAAATGTATCTGAATTTTTTTCGATCTGTTACGATTATAAACTGAAGCAATATAAAAATGAGCCCCGTGAACTGAGTTTTAAACATCAGCATATCTGCTCATAGTCCGGTAATTACCTGCTAACGGAAACTCTGCTACACAACTATTATTATTATTATTGAAATATGACCGGTAAGTTTCAAATTTGTCCGGTAAAATAAAATCTGCCCGGACATTTGACCGTCGAGAAAAAATCCTAGCGGAAACCCTGTCATGAACACTGACATTCTTTGTCAGGTGATGCAGGATTTTAACTTATCGTTTAATGTTTGGATTGCAAAATGTATAGTACTATGTAGTATACATAACTCGTAGTATATCAACTGTGTGTTGTGTGATCCAGGTGGTCTGGCGAGTCGTGTGAAGAGGAAGGACACGTTGGCGCTGAGGCTGGAGCGGCAGGAGCGGCAGGAGCGAGAGGAGAACCAGGAGAACCAGGACATAAGCTGGCAGAACCGAGAGCAGTGGATGGCCGTCAGGAACAAGATCGGATCCGCACTCACACGGTAAATACATCATATATATACTGAATATACTTATAGTTTAATAGGATGTGAGAAGTCAGCCATTATTTAGACAATGATTATTGTTGGAGGAAGTATTCAGATCCTTTGCTGGAGTAAAAGTGCACTTTAAAAATACACTCTGTTAAGTGTTTCTTAAAGGTGGGGTCGGTAATTCACTTCAGAAACACTGTTTGTTATATTCCATGGAATGCTCTTAACGTCCCGATAGCAATGAATATATTAAAAGCTTTGACAATAAATACATACAAACATTTCATCTGTGGAAGCCGTGGCGCTGTAAAAAGCACGACCAATCATCTGAGCCGGCTAAAGTAACTGGATGGCCTACCTGCCTGTCAGCCTTCCATCTGGGCACAAACTTATCTCGTGCCCTCATTGGTCATGTGCGCGTTCGTGTGTGTTGGAGGAGGGGCTCTGTGAGGAAGTGGCAGATTTTTTTCCGGCTGCGTACTTTCAAATTCTAGCTCACTCGAGCTGGTTTCTCCATCCTTACCTACCCTACCTTTTAAGTGAAAACAAGTCATTATAATCAACTTAAGTATTACCTTTAAAAGAAACGTATTATTAAAAATATATATAAAAACATTTCAAAAACTAAGTTAAATAAATAAAAGTCATATTTTTCATAAATTAAAGTGAAACAGCTCTTTTTATGCAAACGTCTAAATTAGTATAAAGTATAAAGTGGCATGAAAATTAAATATTAAAGTGAAGTCCAAGTACCTCGAATACACACTTACAGTACTTCAATACCTCGCACCCCGGAGAGGGACAGATTCCACCCGCTCTTCATGCTGTACATCATGTGTCTGAGAGGCGCTCCTCTGACGGGTCAATGTGAGCCTTTCTAAAGCGCCGACTCAACAGTGTTTCCTTCATGCAGGCGGCTGAGTCAGAGGCCGTCAGCCGACGAGCTGGAGCAGAGGAACATCCTTCAAGGTAACACACTGCATCACACACTGCATCACACACTCCTCCATCACACACTGCGTCACACACTCATCACACACTCCTCCATCACACACTGCATCACACACTCCTCCATCACACACTGCATCACACACTGCATCACACACTCCTCCATCACACACTGCGTCACACACTCATCACACACTCCTCCATCACACACTGCATCACACACTCCTGCGTCACACACTGCGTCACACACTGCATCACACACTGCATCACACACTGCATCACACACTGCATCACACACTCCATCACACACTCCTCCACTCACACACTCCTCCACACTCCTCCATCCCACACTGTGTCACACACTCATCACACACTCCTCCATCCCACACTGCATCACACACTCCTCCACTCACACACTCCTCCACACTCCTCCATCCCACACTGCATCACACACTCCTCCGTCACACACTGCGTCACACACTCATCACACACTCCATCACACACTCCTCCATCACACACTCCTCCATCCCACACTCCTCCATCACACACTCCTCCGTCACACACTGCATCACACACTCCATCACACACTCCATCACACACTCCTCCATCACACACTCCTCCATCCCACACTGCATCACACACTCCTCCGTCACACACTGCATCACACACTCCATCACACACTCCATCACACACTCCTCCATCACACACTCCTCCATCCCACACTGCATCACACACTCCTCCGTCACACACTGCGTCACACACTCCTCCATCCCACACTGCATCACACACTCCTCCGTCACACACTGCGTCACACACTCCTCCATCACACACTCATCACACACTCCTCCACACACTCCTCCACTCACACACACCTCCACACACTCCTCCACTCACACACTGCGTCACACACTCCTCCACACACTCCTCCACTCACACACTCCTCCACCCACACACTGCATCACACACTCCTCCACTCACACACTGCGTCACACACTCCTCCACTCACACACTGCGTCACACACTCCTCCACTCACACACTGCATCACACACTCCTCCACTCACACACTCACACACTCCTCCACTCACATACTCATCACTCACTCCATCACACACTCGTGTGTGTGTGTGTGTGTGTGTGTGTGTGTGTGTGTGTGTGTGTGTGTGTGTGTGTGTGTGTGTGTGTGTGTGTGTGTGTGTGTGTGTGTGTGTGTGTGTGTGTGTGTGTGTGTGTGTGTGTGTGTGTGTGTGTGTGTGTGTGTGTGTGTGTGTGTGTGTGTGTGTGTGTGTGTGTGTGTGTGTGTGTGTGTGTGTGTGTGTGTGTGTGTGTGTGTGTGTGTGTGTGTGTGTGTGTGTGTGTGTGTGTGTTCACTCAGTCCATCCACAAAGTCAATCCTCACTCACTTCAAATCGATATTCTCAATACGCCGCTCGTCCAGCCGCTAATGTGTTTCCGTCCTCCTCCGAAGGCCTCAGGCCTACGGACTCAGCACGGCACGGTGTAGAATAGTGAAGGTGATTTAGAGGTTATTCTAGATGCTACCCCCCCCCCCACATTAAGTGCTCCTTATAAAGAAAGCTGTGCAGTCACGTCGTTGTGACCTCATGCATATTTTCACTTGTTCTTAATGTGATGTGAGGAAGATTTATTTTCCTTATACATGTGATGTTTTGCTGTTTTGTTTCTTTCCGTTAACCGTCAAGTGGGAAATAAGTTGTTTTTTTGTGTGTTTCTCTTAGTATCCTAAGATACTATTATGTTTGGCTGTGAAAATAAATAAATAATAATATTATTTTTATGAAGGGCAGACCATCTATTTGTATTTATTTGTTTTTTTTAGAAAGGGGCGGGTCACATAAGATTGTATTCTTCTCCCTGCTCCTTTTCGCTCAATGGTAGAGTCATGTTTTGTGGCAATTATCGTACATTTGGTTTTGCGTACCATGAGCGGGACAAATAAAAATTAAATTAAATTAAATGAAAGATGGAAAACCAAATGATAGACTTATTAACTAATTAATTATACAAATCAATCGAGCATTCTTTGATTGATCGTTGGTCTCTTTCACGGAGTGTGTGATTATAGTTGTTTAAGAATCCTGTATGCCTGAATTCGGTTAGATATCAAGGAAGTGAGTGAGTTTTTTGTCTTTTACAAATGCATATATATATTTTGTGATTTTTATATCGTCTAATATTGCCTGGACTTAAGGTCCATATTAACCTTACTGCCTGTCACACTAATATGACTGTTCTCAGGTGCCCTAAAGGTTACATTCTGATATGTTTTTGAACTCAAGTGGTGTCTCTTGTGAGGCAAATTCAAGAGGACATTAATCAAATAAGATAGAGTGCAGTATAGTTATTTTAAACATGACTTAATTGAGTTTACAGAACAATACTGTGTCGGGATATAAACTGTTTCCTTAATAAGATCTTGGCCGTATTTACCACGAAAACACGTTTACACACATCCGTTTGCTGGAACCATCGAGAGCGTGACGGGAATATTTCACCCAGGAAAATAACCATGTGTTGCCCGTGTTCGTTCAAATGATTGAATATCTTCTCTCATGCCTCCTGGGGGAAAACAGAAACAGAGAACTGAGTTAAGTTTTGATAAATCAAAATATGTTTAATTCAGGGGTGTCCAAACTACGGCCCGGGGGCCAAATGCGGTCCACGGGCCATTTTTTAGCAAATTCAAAAGGTATAATGAAATATGGCCCACAAATGAAACTTGTGCTTGTCTTAGATTGTACTTCTTAAATATATATGTACACATATATTACACAGTATTCATGTGTTAATGAGACTACTTTTGAAATACATTCAGTCAATTCAAGTTGAAAACCATTTCTATCAAATCTTAGTTGATAAGAAAATATCCCAATAACTTATTTCCATAAAAATCTTGAAATATTTCATTTCAAACCTTTCTTTACCCAGGTGTATCCCATTGAGATCATTGATCTCTTTTTCGAGGGAGACCTGCTAAAGTAGGTTCCACATGAAACATAAACAAAACAACAAAAGGGACTTCTTACAGCATCATTACAGGGATTACAATTTACATTAACTATCCACATGACAATATACCCTTCCTATGTCCTCTTATCATGAGCAATCTGCATTTGATTGATTTTGCTAACTTATTAACTTAATAGCAAAATACCTCTAGTGAGTGGCCCAGCCCTTCGTGTACAGAGGCGAAGCCCCGCTCATCTACTTCCGACCCATTTAGGAACAATTATGTATTGAAGTCAATGGAGAGAGAAAACGTATCTTTCGATCCTGTTTGAATTGTGCCACGAATTACACATATGATGTTTGTCAATCTTAACAAATAATTTCCATGTCAAAAAAGTCACAGTTTGTTGTAAAACTGTTGAAATCTAAGACTATGAAAAATACGCAACTAGAAAGACTACAAATCCCAGAGTCCCGGTCCCGCATGCTGGCTCTCAGGAACCGACTAACTCCCCTTGTGTGTGTGTACAGCTCTCAACGTGCCCAGACTTGGAGTGATTTTCACCTCTTTTAATACTTTCCGCCTCATTCTGAAAGAAAGAAGTGAAATGTTTCAACGTGACGGCCTCTTGGTGTGTGGTGCGAGACGGGAGATGCAGTTCATTGAGCGTTTCACACAAAAAAAAGTGTTACTTCACAGTTTTACGACACATTTAAAAAGAAATGTACTTGTAAAATTATCTTTTAAATTGACAAACATCATATGTGTAATTCGTGGCACAATTCAAACGGGATCGAAAGATAATCTTTCTCTCTCCATTGACTTCAATACATAATTCTTCCGAAATAAGGTCCCATGGAGGAAGGGGAGGGACTTCGCCTCTCTGGAGCGTTCTGTATGTGGCCCTCGGTTAAATAAGTGTGGACACCCCTGGTTGAATTGGTTAAAAACAGTGATTGCACTAAAGATGTGCAGTCGAGACTCGTGAAGCATCACTTCTCACAGTTGGCTCCAGAACGTGACGTGTTATCGTGATTCCTCAGGATCTGTCCACACGTTTCGATCTCGTTTTCCTCCACGGCGCCGCTCTGCTGTCCTGAAACGACTCGACGCGGCCACGCTTCGTACAAAGCAGCGTTTTGTCCGCAGCTCGCCGTGATTAAAGCTTCCCGTTACGGCGTCTCGGTGAAGCGGCCGACTGCCTGCGGTGTTTCCTCCTCTCATGGAATGTGTTTTTTCTTCCTGCAGCCAAGAACGAAGACGACCGGCGATTAGAGCGATGTGAGATCAAACGGAGGCTCACCAGAAAGGTCAGGATGAACACGAGACCGGAATCACACACTTTATTTAAACTGATCCTTTCATCCATGTGTTTAGATGTATATGTACAACCGATGTAATGTAACACTTCTTCTCGGCCCCCAGCTCTCTCAGAGACCCACGGTGGCCGAGCTCGAGGCGAGGAAGATCCTCCGTTTCCATCAGAACGTGGAGAGCACGCACGCACACGAGTACGACCGGAGAGCCGATAAACCGTGGACCAAGCTCACTCCTGCCGACAAGGTGGGAACACACACACACACACACACACACACACACACTTTCATTTACACACAAACACACACCTTCATCTACACACTCACTCCTACTGACAAGGTGAGACACACACACACACACACACACACACACACACACACACACACACACACACACACACACACACACACACACACACACACACACACACACACACACACACACACACACACACACACACACACACACACACACACCTTCATCTACACACACACACACACACACACACACACACACACACACACGCACACACACACACACCATCATCTACACACACACACACACACACACACACACACACACACACACACACACACACACACACACACACACACACACACACACCTTCATCTACACACTCACTCCTGCTGACAAGGTGAGACACACACACACACACACACACACACACACACACACACACACCTTCATCTACACACACACACACACACACACACACACACACACACACACACACACACACACACACACACACACACCTTCACACACACACCTTCACACACACACACACACACACACACACACACACACACACACACACACACACACACACACACACAGACACACAGACACACACACACACACACACACACACACACACACACACACACACACACACACACACTTCTGATCCTTGAGAGGTTTTACCAGCGATGGAGGAGTTGCATTCCAAGCAGATTCAGTATCGAGCAGGAATCCCAGGAATCCAATACAAACACACACACACACACACACACACACACACACACACACACACACACACACACACACACACACACACACACACACACACACACACACACACACACACACACACACACACACACACACACACACACACACACACACACACACACACACACACACACGCACGTTGTTCACACTGCTTAATGTCTGAGCTGAGTTGTACCCAGTGAACGACCTGGTTCTGTAAGGCTCAGGAAACATGAAGGAACTGGGCTGTTTTTGCAAATGGCCTAAGCTTATTGTGCTTTATTTTGTCATGTATTAAGTTGAAACTCTTCCCCTATAATATGTCTTTATAAAGTAAGGACTAAAATGTCCCGTTTGAAAACCATAAAGCATATTTCTTTTATCTTATAGCCATTATAGCAGAAACTCTTATATCATTTGAGGCTTTTTATTTAACTTTGTGCTATTGTCCACTAGATTAACGTATTTTCTCTATCTATCTTTAGCTGTTTCTTTATCCTAGTTTAGGATAAAATAATGAATAAAACAAAAATATATATATTCAAATAATTAAACATAACAAAATAAAAAATAATTAGGTGTTCGTCAGCAGTGCTCTAAACATCTTCAGCTGCCTTTGTTCCTCTGTGCCTCGCTGTGAATGAATCAAAGCTGACTTGGCGTTTCTCTCTGTCCGCCCTCAGGCCGCCATCCGTAAAGAGCTCAACGAATTCAAGAGCTCCGAGATGGAGGTTCACGAAGAAAGCAGGATCTACACCCGGTCAGCATCCTACCTGCTCCACATCCATTATTCACCTGAACACCAGAAGATCATCCTCAGATCTCTTTGGAAGGTTATTAGAAAGACGTCCGCAGCTGCAATAACCTTCTCCCCTCTTTGTCTTCCAGGTTTCATCGGCCTTAGCTGCTAATGCTAGCCAGTAAAGCACTTAGACGGAGGAGTAAAACGCCTGTGGTCCGTTAATAACTGACTCATGCTAACCTGCTAACAGCTGGAGACACTACTGTCGCTGATCTGAAGCTAAAGGAGCCTCAGATCGGTTCCCCTCCTCAGACGTTCTCCGTGGAGTTCAGGACTGGAGGAGTTAGTTTGTCGGTGCGTCCATGATGGAGGTACCTGGTGCCAACACTGAATGAAAGAGTGGGAACACACCCCACACACACACCTCCCGAAACACACCCCAGAAAGACTGACCGCTGGAGGGTGATCACCTCCGGGGAAACGCCTCCCCACGCCTTCACCTGCCTTCCACTTCCTTCTGAGGGAAGACTATGCACATAGAGATCTTTGTAGCGCCTATTAAAGGAATCATTCACCCACAAAATGATTATCAATCACTCACCTTTAAGTTGTTGAAGAAATCACATGCTTTACGGTGAACGAAGACAACGAGACAATGAGAAATGGACGGTTTCCCAACACTAAAATTATACCGAAACATCCAAACTCTCATTCATATTTTTTGCAGTTTAAACCAAGTCTCGTTTATTTTTTTGTATTGATGTTTTCGTACATTTAAGCTGTTATTAAACCACTTTCTTTTACTTCAATGTATCAATAATTCTCCTAGTTGTTTAACTCTTCGATTCAATATCCCATTATCGATATTGCTGCTTCACTATAAGATTCTTGATGAACAAGAATACATGATGTTGAAAAATGGATAAAGGCAAACAATCAAGAGCTCGAACCGTGATACATTTATTATACAGCCAATTTAAAACCAATACATTTACAACATATTATAAAATACAGATTGATATATTCCCCAGCCTTATGAAAAGTAACTCCAAGAATTCAAGGTTTAGAGGGGAATTAATTGATAATATTTTGTGGGCGAATACATCCTTTAACACCATTAATGATGCCACTAAACGAATGTGTTTGAAACTGGCTATAAGTGCGTGTTCGATACTACAAATACCTGCCTTACTCCTCACAGGATCTCATGCAATGTGAACCACAGCAGTGCGTTTCTTATTTAAACTCTTTGAATCCACGTGTGTGTGTGAGTAGACCCTCAGAGCGCTGATTCCTAATTAATATGTGTGCATTTTGTACTGTATTGTTGTCATGTAAATGATTCTCATGGAGCACATGTCACTAGGTTTTTTTTTTCTTTCTAACAAGGCACTTTATGTTCCTTAAATTGGGTGTATAGGAAAAAGAAAAAAAAAAGTCTATAAATCGATGTTTATATAATTGAATTATCCGAGCGGGAAAATGTACATATTTTTATTTTCCTGTCTGTTTTATGGGTACTTTATTATGCAAGTCCCCTGTAGGCTGCAGTGTATAGATCACCTCTCGAGATTGTACATCCTCAGTAATGCTGACATGTTTTAATTGTAAAGTATTTCTCTAATGTTATTTCCAAGTAGTAATGGGACAACATGTTTTTTTTTTTTATACAGACAGAGATCTTTAAAATGTTTTTTTTCTTTGCAAAGCACACTGTCTAAATGAACAATCCACTCAGTCATTAAAATAGCCTGTGATTTTCATTTCAATATGCTCTCATTATTCATTATGTTAGTGGACTCTGGAAATCACCAGATGAGGGCAGTGTTATATAATATGATCAGGATTCAGAATAAATCCAATAACGTGCTTCACGAAAAAGAATGCCCTATTATGCTTTTCCCCTTTCCTGTAGAGTGTTATAGGTTTTGGTGCATGTCAATGGTCTGTAGAGGGAGTTTCTCTGCTACACGTATCGTCATCACTATGTAACACTCTCGCTCCTATTGGCCAGTGCTCCAACACATTGTACTGTACGTGACATCTCTAAGCGTTTAACCAATCACTACAGAGCCAGCCAGCTAACCAATCAGAGCAGACTGGGCTCTGGTTTCAGATGGAGGGTGAAAAGAGGTGCTGCAGCACAGGCAGTATGAGAAGTAGAGCCACTACATACTGATATACACCTGAACATCAGCTGGAGAGGACTCTTTAAAGGAGAGACACTACATACTGATATACACCTGAACATCAGCAGGAGAGGACTCTTTAAAGTAGAGACACTACATACTGATATACACCTGAACATCAGCAGGAGAGGACTCTTTAAAGTAGAGACACTACATACTGATATACACCTGAACTTCAGCAGGAGAGGACTCTTTAAAGTAGAGACACTAACTGATATACACCTGAACATCAGCAGGAGAGGACTCTTTAAAGTAGAGACACTACATACTGATATACACCTGAACTTCAGCAGGAGAGGACTCTTTAAAGTAGAGACACTAACTGATATACACCTGAACATCAGCAGGAGAGGACTCTTTAAAGTAGAGACACTACATACTGATATAAACCTGAACATCAACAGGAGAGGACTCTTTAAAGTAGAGACTCTACATACTGATATACACCTGAACATCAGCAGGAGAGGACTCTTTAAAGTAGAGACACTACATACTGATATACACCTGAACATCAGCAGGAGAGGACTCTTTAAAGTAGAGGCACTACATACTGATATACACCTGAACATCAGCAGGAGAGGACTCTTTAAAGTAGAGACACTACATACTGATATACACCTGAACATCAGCAGGAGAGGACTCTTTAAAGTAGAGGCACTACATACTGATATACACCTTAACATCAGCAGGAGAGGACTCTTTAAAGTAGAGGCACTACATACTGATATACACCTGAACATCAGCAGGAGAGGACTCTTTAAAGTAGAGACACTACATACTGATATACACCTGAACTTCAGCAGGAGAGGACTCTTTAAAGTAGAGACACTAACTGATATACACCTGAACATCAGCAGGAGAGGACTCTTTAACGTAGAGACACTACATACTGATATACACCTGAACTTCAGCAGGAGAGGACTCTTTAAAGTAGAGACACTAACTGATATACACCTGAACATCAGCAGGAGAGGACTCTTTAAAGTATAGACACTACATACTGATATACACCTGAACTTCAGCAGGAGAGGACTCTTTAAAGTAGAGACACTAACTGATATACACCTGAACATCAGCAGGAGAGGACTCTTTAAAGTAGAGACACTACATACTGATATACACCTGAACATCAGCAGGAGAGGACTCTTTAAAGTAGAGGCACTACATACTGATATACACCTGAACATCAGCAGGAGAGGACTCTTTAAAGTAGAGACACTACATACTGATATACACCTGAACATCAGCAGGAGAGGACTCTTTAAAGTAGAGGCACTACATACTGATATACACCTGAACATCAGCAGGAGAGGACTCTTTAAAGTAGATGCACTACATACTGATATACACCTTAACATCAGCAGGAGAGGACTCTTTAAAGTAGAGGCACTACATACTGATATACACCTGAACATCAGCAGAAGAGGACTCTTTAAAGTAGAGGCACTACATACTGATATACACCTGAACATCAGCAGGAGAGGACTCTTTAAAGAAGAGACACTAACTGATATACACCTGAACATCAGCAGGAGAGGACTCTTTAAAGTAGAGGCACTACATACTGATATACACCTGCACATCAGCAGGAGAGGACTCTTTAAAGTAGAGACACTACATACTGATATACACCTAAACATCAGCAGGAGAGGACTCTTTAAAGTAGAGACACTACATACTGATATACACCTGAACATCAGCAGGAGAGGACTCTTTAAAGTAGAGACACTACATACTGATATACACCTGAACATCAGCAGGAGAGGACTCTTTAAAGTAGAGACACTACATACTGATATACACCTGAACATCAGCAAGAGACTCTTGAAATACTTTGATATCACCGGATACTGGACCTGTGTAACTAACTGACATATTGTAGTGTTTTTCTCTTTAACCTTCCCCATGACACTTATTAGCAGATAATAGCTCCTTTAAATATCAAATGATACAATGAGCTGATATAGAGGCACCTTTTAAGCTGATATGTTGAACATCCAGTGTTTTATGTCTACTGATAATACGACATTTCCAGGTTCAGAAAGTCCTTTATTGCTTTTTATTTCCCAAAAAGCAATAAATGTGCTCTTTTTTCACATTTTGAAGGATGAGTCTAAAGACATCATTAGTCGTGCAGCCCAGAAAGAGCAACAACTATTCAGATAGAGATGATAGTATCAACAATTATTGATTAAATCAAGCATTTCGACTATTTTCTTTGTTATTTCACAGTCATTTGTTCATCATAGATATTTTTTTGGTCGCTCTCAATTTTCAAATTCATTAATTGGCACGATGCTCTATATGTGTTGCCAAATCACAACTGGGAAAAGAAAATGAATTAAATCAATCAAGTGAATAACAACGTTAGTTAGAAACATTTAAATGAAAACAAGCTATATGTTTTTTTTGATGTACTAAGTATTACGAAAGTGTGAAAACAATGTGCTTATGAACTGATAATACTATAGAGACATGTAAGCAATGTTAGTAATAGATTTTATAATACAATTAAGAGATAGTATTGTAAGGATAATAAAAGCAGCCCTTAATCTATACATGTCCATATAACAAGGATGCTATAGGTATAATCTGGTACCTGTCACACACACCATCGTTTGTACGCAATTTACACATCGATTGATTATTAGCACACTGACCAACGTATCCATTACTGTCTTGTTATCATTGTAACAAGGAAGGAAGGAAACACTGTCACACGGTACTGCGTCTGAGTGATCTGATGGAGCAAAACCATCTAAATGTTCCTTCATTATCTAAACATGACATGACTCTGAGACAACAGACATAATATATATCATCTTCATCCTTGTGTCGGGTAATTCACAGTCAAATTCAATAGCTTTAATGGCATGACCATAATAAAATACAGTTCTGCCAAAAGCACTGTGTTGACAATTACAATACCTTCCCTTAACTCCAAAAATAAGGAATCACATAAACAGCTTGTCCATGCCTACTGATTCCGCATTATTGAGTTTTGATGCATGTGCAGGATAATCAATTATTTATACATACAATAGATTGAAACATGGACATGCAGTCCAACAGGCAATTTTGCAAAGAAGTGGTTCATGAACAGGTTTACAGTACATTGTTGGCAGTGTGTGGAAAGTGTTGCTGTCTTTACTGCAGTTCCTCCTCACTTTTGGCACATCCACGTCAATAAGTGTCAAACAGGAGAAGACCTCACCTGCTATGTGCCAACCCAGTCTCACAGCATTTCGTGTTATAGTCACGAAATTAATTAATCTATTGTTTCGTGTTCACCAACACGATTTTAGCATTTTTCTTTCGTGTCACAGAACAATTTTAAAAGCAATGTATTTCTATTGGTCGTGTGTTTCGTGCCTGCAGCACGTCTTTGTCCGGTCGGGTCTTGGAATACCAGAAGCTGTGAGGTTCATAAAAAAAACTACTTACTCAATATCTTACCCTAAGCCTAACCCTGACCCTTTTATTTTAATTTTTTTTTATTTACATTGCTTTTAAAATCGTTCTGTGTGACACGATTTTTTTTTAAATCGTGTTGGTGAACACGAATCAATAGATTAATTTCATGACTATAACACGAAATGCCGTGAGATTGTGTTGCAACCGACACTTTCTCGATTAAAACTTCTGAAAAAGTTTACTATCAGAGTTGTATCTTGACATTGTAAACAGAATTTCATTACAGTTTTAAGTTCTCTAATATGTAAAAAACGTTTTACTGACAGCAAAGGGTTAATTGTTTAGTAGTATTGTGCATTGCCCAGGTAAAAACTGAATTTATATGAGCTTGCTATAGCTTATGTTAACAAAAGCTGCAATTAAACTAAACCTACTAACCACTCCAGCATTAGCTAACACTTTCAGAGAATAAACTGGCTTCCAGTCACGCTTCACCCGCAAAGGGAGAAACCCTGCCATCTTGTAGCACATATGAAAATCTGTGTCAGTTATCATTAGTAATAATGTCAAAATATAAAATACCCATCCATAAAGCCGCATTTGCTTAATTTCTTACACGTCTGAGTTTAAGATGTTGTTTTTTTTATTTTACTTTTGACAGTGCAGTGCCCAGGTAAACATTGATATGTTAGCTACCAAGCTTATGTTAGCCAAAGATGCAATGAAACAAATCCTACTAGCTTGTGTTAGCTAATGTTTTCAGAGAATAATTCTGCCTGAAGCCACTCTATCCACAACAAATGTTATCATGTTTTAAAAACAGAAAAGCGGTTTAATAAAGCTACAAAGTCTACGACAAAAATCATATTAAACCACTGTCTTTACATGCTTTCAGCAACTCAACTCTAAAGAGAGGAATCAGTGACAGAGTGATACATCCTGTCTTGCTGGAGCAAATATTGAATTTCACTGTCAGGTTTAATTTGTAATAAATGTTAAAAGAAAAAATACAAATTCATAAGCTTCCCATTTTCTTCCTCGTCTGAGTTGTGGATGTTGTCATTTATTTTTAATCTTTTGAGGACTCAGTAGTTGATATAACATGTTTAATGTTCATGTTAGGGTCTTATGCAACTTTGGGTGGTAGGCTATAGTGCCCAGTTAACAACGGAATAGATTAATATGACGTTACATTAGCTAGCTTGCTTACTTTAGCCATAGTACGAAAACCTAGTACTGTAACGTTGAGTTATTGAGCTTCTAGCTGAACTCCACCTACACAAAATGTAATCATGTTTTACTAACAATAAGCGATTAAAAATACAAAGTCTCTCTTTAGGCAAGGCAAGGCAAGGCAAGTTTATTTATATAGCACCTTTCAACACAAGGCAATTCAAAGTGCTTTACAAAAAACGAAAGACATTAAGACAATGGCATTTAAAATCAGTCATTAAAAAGAAAAGATAATAAAAGAAACATTAAAAGAAAAAATACATGGATAAAAGTTACAGTGCAGTTTAAGATGTGAATAGTTCAATTACATGCTTTCAGCAACTCAACTCTAAAAATAGGAATCGGTAACAGAGAGATAAATCCTGCTGCAGCTAAAATGATGGATGTAATCTAAGAGATGGAGATGGTGTCGTCGCTGCTTTAAATTGAAGATGTCTCCGTGTGCCTGATAAACTCCAACCTAAGGTAAGATAAGGTGTCTCAGCTCCGTCACAGCTTGGCTTTAAGTACTCCTATAATCACATTAACTCTGAGCATGTGGATCCTCATCATCAGGTTGTCAGACACTTCTAAATTGGTTCGCCTGTAATCACTCTGCCAGACTGTTTGCACATGTAAACACAATTAAGTCAAAGTAATAACTGAATCCTCGGCTACAAGCCAAAGACACTAAGACACACGTGTCAAACTCAAGGCCCGGGGGCCAAGTCAGGCCCTTGGTGGATTTAATTTCGGCCCGCAGGATCATTTTTAATTACTGGGTCATTCCAGAATTGGAGGACAATTTAGACACCAATATTTTAGAAAAATTAACCTTTTATTTTTTTATTTTTTTTTAATGTATTTAGGAAAAACAGATAATAAACCATCAAAAAAAGTGATTTGCCCAGCTAGGCATCAAATGTATATTCCCCTGTTACTCTAATTATAGTAACGGTTGAAAGTAACAGGGTTGAAAATCAATGCTAATTTGAGCTTTAACCTCAGGAATTATTGCTAGATGTAGCATGTAATGCTACTTTCAAGGCAAGGACAAACTTGGATATCTAATGCAAGAAAGATAACTTTGAAATTAATATGCTTTATTCTGATAATATCAGTAACAGGGTTGAGTGGGTCAGAGTGCCACACTCTTTTAAGACTGAAAAGATTGTAAACATAAGAAAAATAAAAGAGGACTTAGTTTTGGTACTAGCACATGCTGCTGATGTCCTTCCCACTGTGTCATCTGACTTACAGTTTTTTCACTTCCTGTGCCAATCTAAAAAGGTTTGGGTAACAGGGTTGAACGCATGTTGAGGGACACATCTTCTGTGCAAAATTACTGTTATTTAAAATATGTTTATGATTTAACAAATTGATTTTACCATTTCAAGAGACATATATCAATAGAATAATACCAAAAAAAGTAAATAAAATCCCTATTTTAAATGTTATATTTGACATGCAAGTTGGTCACCAAGAAGCGGGAACAAGAGAAAAATGCCATTTTAGGGGATGTTCGAGAGCTATTTGATCATTTAAATAATATTTTGAAACCACTTTTTCTACAACTTTATAAGAAAAGTATGTTTAACACAACATGTGCATGTTTTAGCATTTTGGGCATGGATTATTAGATTTTTTATATGGGGGACATGAAATGTCCTCCAATTCTGGAATGACCCAACTATTAGATCTGGCCCGCCGGTATATTACACGCACACCTTCACTCAATCCTGAGGGTCTCCTCAGCTCAGAGCCTGAGCCCACACATTGATGACCTTGCACCCAAGATGAGTATCTGCTTGAACTAGCATCACAGAGCAGCACACTGAGTTTACATGGATGTTTCCTTCTGCACTTTTTCTCTCACGACAACAGGGCATGTTTGGTTTTTTGGTTTTTTTCTTTGAGGGAAATTGTTTTTGTGAAGCTGTTGTTGGCCTGTGGGAAAATGTAATCATAAGAAATGATTCTGGAAAAGCTGCGGATAGAGCCATAAGAAATGAATGCAACTGATAATTTAATATTTAATGTTGTTTTTATAGGCAATCATTTAAGCTTTGTTAGTTCCAGGTTTAATGTGTGCAATAAGTTCATTTCAATACGTTATGCATTAAACATTGAACCAGTCCGGCCCTCGACTAGTAGCCTACAGATTTTTTTATTTTGGCCCACTGTGTATTTGAGTTTGACACCCCCCTGCACTAAGGGATGAAGAATAGCCAGAGCCGTCTTTATTATGTTGCAGCCACGGTAGCAAAATGGCATTAGTGAGTAGCTACTATTCATGGTCCAAGAAGATGAAGCCTAATGACCTTCGTGACCAATCTTAAGCAGGTTTAGTATTTATTTGTTTTGATATCTATGCATTTTAAATTAGATTTGTATTGTGTTGAGATGACTGAATGACTTTAAAGTGCACCACCATCTAGTCAAAGTGTCACCTTCCCTGATACATATTGTAAAATCTACTATTTGTTAAGACATCCATACATCATAACAGATATCTATATATGAATGCAGATTCAGGACAACATTTTGGTTTCAGTTTGTAGTTTGAATTCAGCAAAATAGCCTGAGCTGGATTTGGTGTTATACAGGTTAGCTTTGAGACTAGCAAGAGTCGGAAGGCATCAGCCTCAATGTAAAATCATTTAGCTTCTAATTTAATCCATTCTTGCGTTTTAGGTTGCTGATCGAACTTTAAACGCTACGTGGCGCAAGAAGAAGGAGGTCTTGGCCTGGATATCTCCTGGCTGCACTCAAACCCCCTGAAATAGTGGCATCACAGGCTGGATCTTTGTCAGATATCCAATGGGTTTCGAGCAGTGGCGAGCCGTCAGGGCCCTCTAGGCCCTCTGTGAGGGCCTAAGATATTCTAAGAAATAATATTTGAAAACATTAAAAAAACATTAAAAAAATTTGTTTTTGTTGTTATATTTTTCATTAGTTTTACCAAAATAACTTGATTTAATTGTATGTAAAATAATATTTCCAAAGAAATAAATCCTTCGAATCTGCCTGTTCAGTTTCTGTTGGAATGTGAAGGGTTAAATGCCGTCTCTGCGAGTGACGGCCCGTCTGCACTACAGCGTCGACAGCGTCGAAAACTCCAATCTGCCCATTCACTTTCAATGGGGTGACGTCACGTAGCCTCGCTTTTTCGCCGAACTGAATTGTGGGTAGCAGAGCGGTCCGTCTCCGGCGTCAGAAGTTGAACAATGTTCAACTTCTGACGCCGGAGACGCCGGAGTAGCCAGCGCCAGCCAATCAAATCCCGTTTCCCAAAATCTGACAGCTGAAGCCGTAGCCAATCAAACCGCGTCTAAGCTGGGAGAGATATCCCGCCGTTCATTTCTATATTTCAAAAAAAGTCGGAGGAGAAACTAACTATCGCCGTAGCAAATCACCCGGTTTTGTATGACCAGACCCTCTTCACCTACCGGGATACAAACCGGAGGAGTCAGGCATGGAGGGAGGTGGCAGAGACAGTGGGTGAAACTGGTAGGTTTTCGCCTGTTTGGGGAGTTTATATATATATTGCTCCCATACAATCCCCGGGGTTTTTTGCTTTGTATGTCGGGGGCGGGAGATTCATGTGATTGGTTGTTGGCCGTGTTGCTTGAATAAAATCCCCAAGCTCCAGACACGCCCAGCTCCAAGCTATTTTTGAAGCTGTAGTGTGGACGCTCCGTTACTGTGAAGACGGGAGAGCTTGTTGGTCCCTCTCTACATTCACAGAGGGCCAGCTATAGTAACTCAACGAGAGAGTAATGTCAAATGACAGTACAATTGACCAATCATATCTTCCCTCTAAATGGGCGGGCTTCCTTTTCGCGGACTTTATGACAAGTTCCGCCCGCTGTGAGGTCTGTGCAAGTGGTGCAGTGACGCGTCCTAAAACCCGGAAGTAAGCTGCGCTCGGATTCCCTCGACAGAAAGCAACGGGATTTCTCCATAGGGTTTTGGAAAATAGCTTGAAATAAGGTCTGTGGAAAACGAACCTGTTAGATAAATGCACGTTTTGTTCAGACGGATAATATCCACATGTCTACCCTACTTTTATTATTTTCGAATCATAAATCTAAACGATAGATTTATGATCGATAGATTTATGATTAGCATCAGTTCGTTCATGATGGCTCACTTCAGTGATAGTGATGACATCGTTGCGAAATTATTAACCGAGTCATTTTCAAGATTTAGTTCCAATGATAAACTGGAGTGGCAAAGGATCAGCTGCATGACCCCGCCATCAAGTGCTTCATCCAAAAGGACAGGAGGATGGACTTTGTGTTTCAGTGATTTGATCATCAAAGGTAGGCCTAAGTCATTTTCAATGCGGGCTGCCGTGCCGACTTAATTCATTTGTAATTGTTACTTGGCTGTGGGTGCCCTGTCAGGATAGGTGTTTATATAAATGGTGTTGTTCTGTGTGGTAGAGGGTCGCTGTCATTGATGCGTTTTGCACCCCGGGCCACTGTTTTGATATTCCGCTGAAGTCGACGTTGAGACGTAATATCTCTTCTTTTTTTTCGAGGGAAGGGGGGTCAGAGGGCCTAGGTATGAAAGTCACGGCTCGCCACTGGTTTCGAGAATGCCCAAATTGTGTCTCGCAATGTCTTTGGATTTTCCCTCTAGCTCCACCATGTGGCGGATTTTTAAATGTCCTCACAACTATTGGGGGATTCAATTAAAGGTCCCCTATCATACTGTTTTTCATCAATATATTATAGCTCTCAGATATATACAAAACATGTATCTGAAGTGTTTGGCTCCAAACACCAAACAGATCATTGCAGCATTACCCATAATCCCCTCTGTTTCAGCCCTGTTTCCAAAGTGCTGATTCTCTGTCTGTTACTTTAGATGAAAGTAAGGAGCCCCTCCCCACGCCCCTCTGAGAGAGATTTGGTTACAAAGAACACAATGGTGCTCTAGGAGGAGATTCAGGTGATAAGGGGGGGGGGGGGGGGGGGGTTACCTTGGTTGCTGATTGGCTAATGGTTGCACAAGCCACACATGTTGATGTAGAAGAGACATGAACAAGTGGATTTTGCATAATAAGTCCCCTTTAAGTTGTATGTCCCCTTCAGAATAAATAGTTATAACTTTGATGATCCCTAAACGTTCCTCTGCTGCCATCATCAGATCATTTGAGTGTCTCCAGTGCTTTGGATTAAATCAAAAACCTGCAAATCTTTAGTCACCGTCCCCAACTCCAACCGAGTGCTGTGATGCAATGACATTTATCTGGGTTTTTTAAGAAAGCGCTGTTAGTTGTGTTTAAAAGGTTTC